>NC_045624.1:48278333-48937500 GCF_009829155.1 Mustela erminea
CTCTGTTTGTCTAGATGAGTCCCCATACTATCTGGCAAAAAATACCCATTTAGAACGCCACTTTATTTCCTCACTTCCATTCTCTGCCTTCCCCTCTCCTCTTCCACAACACATTGACCTGACAAATCATTGCCAATTACTAGAAATTTTGAGGAGGAAAGCAAATTCAATTTTGGTGTTAGTGGCTGTATTGACAAATCTGAAACCAAGTCCATAGACCACGGAGCCCTTGAGGGCAAGAAGCATTTACGTTTCATTCTTTAAGTCATTCATTCATTTAAGTCATCCATTCATCCATTTAATAAATGCTTATCAAATGCCAGGTACACTGTATTCTATGTACAAAAATACAGCAGCTGACAAAACAGATGCATATCTCTGCCTAAAATTAACTTTTTTTCCAGACTTGATGCATAGTCTTAAAATTTGTTAAATGAGTGAATTTGTTAATAAAAAATTATGGAGCACTAACTAGAACCCAGGCATTATTTTAAGCATTTAAGCTAAACCAGTGAGCCTGACAGCTTATATTCTAGTGAGAGCAAGACAGACATAAACCAGATGAGTCAATATATCAATGTCAGACCAGAAGTTGTGTACAGCTTGGCCATTGGTGCCGATATACTTCCTGTGCACACAACTATAGCTTCCCAAATGGGAAAATTTGCAGACCTTGCCTGCTGGTTTAGGTCTTTGAATTTATCATGACAAATGGAACTAAGATTCCACTGACATCATGTGATGTGTACCACTGGGTCAAATCTCCCATTCTTTTGCTCTGTCCCCCCACAAAGGTAGCTTGCCTAGCAGGCTCTCGGGCAATATATTGGTTTTCCATTGCTGCCATAACAAATTACTACAAAGGTAGTGGCTTAAACAATACAAATGTATTATCTTACAGTTCTGGACGTCAGAAGTATGAAATGGGTTTCACTGGGCTAAAATCAAGATGTTGGTAGGATTGCATTTCTTCTAGAAGAAGGGAAGAATCCATTTCTTTGCCTTTTCCAGCTTCTGGAGGATGCTCACATTCCTTGTCTCATGGCTCTTTCCTCCATCTGCAATGCCAGCAACTTCAGGCTGAGACCTTCTCACACTGCCATCTTTCTATTTCTCCCTCTTCTCTCTCCCTCTTCCACATTTAAGGACTTTGTAATTACACTAGTCCTACCCAGATAACCCAGGGTAATTCCCCATCATAAGACAACTGATTAACAACCATAATTCCGTTGGCAATGTTAATTCCCTTTGCCGTGTAACCTAACATAGTCACAAGTTCCAGGGACTCAGACATGGTCATCTTTGGGAGGCCATTATTCTGTCTACCACAGACAGGCTAGCAAGGAAGGAGCTCCTTCTACATCTTCAGCCCCATCCCCAATTTCTAGTACAGCGTTGAATGTCTAGGAAATATTGACTGGTTTATATATGATTCTGCTAAATAGAACAGAAAATGCCACACACTCCACACAGCAGGAACCTGTATTTATTTGCTGAGTCTAGCTTGCAGCCGTATGGGCCAGCAAGCTCAGTAACTCCCACAAGCAAACTCAAAAACTTCTTGCAGAAAGGTCTTTAATCATCTGCTCTGTGTTTTCTCAGAACGGCTTAAGTAGAAGGTAGATTCCTTTTAGCAAACAATCCCCTATCTCTTACCTTTATATTCTTCCCTTTTACATAGTACTTTACAGTTGACTTTCACATACTCTCACTTGACCCTCATGACAATTCTGTTAAGGGGAAAGGCGAGGAGTCTAATTATTCCCATTTTGGCACTTAGGAAATGAGGCATGACTTGTCCAAGACTATGAAGCCAGGACATGACTAGGTTTTCTGATGCCAAAGCCTATATTCCATTACCATATATTATCACTGTGGTCATTTCTTCTGGTTCAAGACTCTACAGTCCCTGGGCGCCTGGGTGGCTCAGTGGGTTAAAGCCTCTGCCTTCAGCTCAGGTCATGATCCCCGGGGTCCTGGGATCGAGTCCCGCATCGGGCACTCTGCTCAGCGGGGAGCCTGCTTCCTCCTCTCTCTCTGCCTGCCTCTTTGCCTACTTGTGATCTCTCTCTGTCAGGTGAATAAATAAAATCTTTAAGAAAAAAAAAAAAAAAGACTCTACAGTCCCTGGACCAAGGTCCGTCCTTGTTACGCAATCATCCCCGCCATTGCCACCATCATCCCCGTTATCCTTACCATCATCATCATCATCCTCCGCATCACTATGAATGTCCTCAAAATTATCCATTAGAAGAAATGTCCTTCAAGTGTCGGGAATTATTTTTGGCTCTGTCTATGATGGGGGAACCAGTACCAGGCTTGTCACCTCACTTTCTCATTTGAACTACCAACATGTCAGGAAACCAATCATTCTGATTTCTGTCCCTGTGAATAACCCTTTTATGTGTTCTCCACAGTGATGCCCAGACTAGGTCCCCAGATGGCTGAAAAAACTTACGAGTGATCCCTAATCAAGATCACCAATGGGCTTCAGGGTCTTTGTTCCAATTTTAGTATATGTGCTGCCGAAGCGAGCACGGCTTCAGGGTCTTTGGAATATACTTCCAAATATTTTGGAATATATGAAAAGCACTTTCCTACCTGTTTTTGATTCTCCATTTTCAGACTAGACCACAACTTGTCTGGTAGGAGAGACACCAGGTAACTGCAGAGAAACTCTCCCAAGTCCTGAGGGTGCTGGGAAGTTTTTCTATTTGTCAAACTGTAAGCAAGAGTAGTCAGTGTCCAGCCTGTTTGGACGCCACTAAATTCGGTTTCTGATCTCCAGAGCTTCTTAACCTCCCATGATGCTCTTACATGTAGACTCCAGCTAACACACTATGTCCAAGGCAGTATTCCTATCATTTTGTTACAAGGTATGTGGGATTTGTCTTCAGTCGATTTTTTTCACATCAGAATTAAAAATTTCCACCATCCAGCCTGAGCCTCACTCGTGTAATATCTTCCATGACATTTACCATATTTTCAAAATGTCTCAGCAGCATCACCCTTACATTTATTAAAGGGAGGAGGGGTCAAACATGCAGCTCTTATTAAAACCCACAGCAGTCACACTGCTTTGAAAATTTAGTGGTTACCTAATATAAAAGTCATAAAAGGTTTGGGGTTCTGGGGACTTCCATAAACTTACAATTTTAGGTGCCCTGAGATGCAATTTCTGAGCAATTTCTTTGATCTCTGGCTGCCCTGGTAAATCATTTATTAGGGCAGCCTTTTTAAACAGAATCCTCTCAACCTCTCCCACAAGATATATAAAATAACATACTCTGCAAACAGTCATCAACCCCCTGCACTTACTGTACTCACTGATTATAACCCGATGGAGATGTTAGGAGTTTTTGTTGTTTTTTTTTTTTTTTTCCAGCCATTTCTTTTTAGT
This sequence comes from Mustela erminea, assembly GCF_009829155.1. NCBI lineage: Eukaryota > Metazoa > Chordata > Mammalia > Carnivora > Mustelidae > Mustela > Mustela erminea. Next base: position 48,281,734 of record NC_045624.1, read on the forward strand.
CTCAGAAATTTGCAGAAGAGACAGTGATGAAGTGCTCCATGATGACAGATCATACAGGCCTGAAGTCTCCAGAAAGGGACATGCCCTACCAAGAAACCTCAGTAGGATTTGTTTTTAAAAGCTCTGAAATTTGCAACTAATAGGGTTCTAAGCCTTACTGGGTCAAAATTCAAGCCAGCTCACTCATGCCCCCTTGTAGCTTCCTTGTGGTTTCCTCCCCTCTCTCCCTAACCTGCTCAATCATTCTATTTCCCCAGATTTTTAGTGACTTCAAGTGGAGTGGGAAGCAGACATCAGATCTCCATAACTACCCCGCCCCCACTCCTCTGTCTCTGTCTCTGTCTCTCTCTCTCTCTCTCTCTCTCACACACACACACACACACACACTCACACAAAGGTACACTTGCTTCCCTGCTTTCTCTGAAGACTTTAGAGAAATCAAAAGTAGCTGCCATCAGGAAAATATTTGGGGATTTCTGGCTTAGAACAATATGTGTCATGATACTTTCCAAGTGCCTAACACAACACAAGAGGAAGGGTTTGTGGGGAGAAGTTCTGGTGAAGGTTTGCAAATGACAAGCTTTCAAGTCTCCAGCACCATAATATGCAAGGCCTTAAGGTTCTGGTGGTTGTGAATTAAGAAAAACACTGCTTAAGTCATACCAAAAGGCTGACTCTCACGACCTACTTAAGTAGTAATTCATGCCTCAAGATTACGGAAAAAGATCTATCCCTGAATTTGTAAATCTTGAAGAAGGAAAGACTTTTCTAAGTGAGACAAGAAGCCATAAAAATTTAGAATTTCTGCACAAAAAGCCATATAAACTAAATCAAGAGACAAATGACTAATACTAAAAAAAATCTGCAATATATATGACAAAAGTCTAATTTCTCTAAAATTCAAAAGTTCTTGTTAATCAACAGAGTATGAAAATGGTTAATAGGAAGCTAATCAAACAGTTAATGGAAAAATAAATACAAATGGCAAATAGACATATTAAAAATTCACAAATAGAAACAAACAAGACCACAGTGAGATATTGTTACAGGCAGAATGTTTGTATCTTCCCCAAATTCCTATGTCAAAGCCCTAACCCCCAGTGTGATGGTATTTGGAGATGGGGGTTTGGGCGGTGATTAGGTTTAGATGAAGTCATAATAGTGGGGCCTTCATGATGGGACGAGTGCTCTTACAAGAAGAGACACCAAAAAGCTTGCTCTTTCTCTTTGTCACTTGAGGACATAGGGAGAAGGTGGCTGTTTGGCTGTCTCCAAGCCATAAAGGGATCCCTCCCCAGAATCCAACCATGCAGGCACCCTGATCTGTGCCTTCTGTCCTCCAGAACTGTGAGAAATAAACGTCTCTCATTTAAGCCACCCAGTTTGTGATATTTTATGGCATCCCAAACAGACTAAGAGACACACCATTTTCATCTGTGAAGCTATTTGAAATGTTTGTGATACCCAGTGTTGGCAGATGTGAACGGAGATAAGCGTTTTCCTACTCTCTTTTAGCAACCAGTTTGGTAAGACACATGGCAACGTAGATCAACTTCCAGAATCCATATATCTTTTGATCTTTGAGTCCCCACCTCCAAGAATTTATACTGCAGATCTACTTGTATATACACACAATGGTATATATACAAAGGTGATTATTGATGGGCAGTGTACCACCAAAAACTGGAAGAAGCATAAATCTACATCATTAAGGAATAAGTGAAATAGTCTGTCCTAAGATGGGTTGAATTGAAGAGGTGAATACACAGACATTCATCATATGATTCTTTAAAAAAAAATTTTTTAGGTGTGTCTGGGTGGCTCAATCAGTTATGCATCAGCCTTCTCAGGTCATGATCTCAGGGTCCTAGAATGGAGCCCCACATCAGGCTCTGTGCTCAGCGGGGAGTCTGCTTCCTCCTCTGTTCTTCCCCCCTGCTCATGTTCTCTATCTCAAATCAATCAATCAATCTTTAAAAAACATATCAAATTAATTAAATTTAATTAAATTTTAAAATATTTAATATATTTTTTAAAGATTGACTGATTGATTTGAGAGAGAGAGAGAAATAAAGCACAAGTAGGGGAAGTGGGAGAGGGAGATCTCAGGGACCCCAGAGCCAAAGGCAGACACTTCACCAAATGAGCCACCCAGGAGCCCCAAATCTTTAATATTTTTTAAAAGATTATTATTTATTTATTTGAGAAAGAAAGCATGCAGGCAGGAGCAATCAGGGGTTGGGAGGCTACAGAGAGAGGGAGAGAGAAACTTGAGCAGACTCTGTACTAACTACAGAGCCCCACACCGGGCTCAATCTCAGGACCCAGAGATCATGACCTGAGCTGACACCAGGAGTCCTGGACACTCAACTGACTGGGCCACTCAGGCACCCCTAAAAATTTTAAGCAAATGTGGGGCTCAAACTCATGACCCCAAGATCAAGAGTCACATACTTAACCAATGGAGCCAGCCAGGTGGCCCTCATCATATGATTCTTTAAACTCTTCTGTTTATTAGAAAATTTTCATGATTAAAAGTTGGGCAGGAAGGTAAGAATATAGTAGACTTAGAGATGCTGTCATAAAAACCAAGACAGGTTAAGTGGAAAAAAATTGCAGAACAATGTATATGGTATTATTCAGCTTTTTCCAACCTTTGAGATACCGTTTTTGGGTTTATTCAAAATAAATCTCCTAATTTCTTATTTTCTTTATTACAAATAATTCCATAATGAGCATCCTTGTTCATAATCTTTTTCACATCTCTCTTATTTTAGAGTAAAAGCATAGACGCTTAGAACTTGGTGGGGCTTGTGGCATTACTAAGGCTACAGATGTATATTTTTAAGTGTTTCTGGAAATGGCCTTCTGATTTGTTTTTTACCAGGAATTCCACAATTTAATAAACAACTATCCTGTGCCCGTATTATTGAAAATACTTTAGAGAATAATTCATCCGAATTCCTACGGAGTCCTGAACACTTCTTAAGCCCATAGTGTACTGATACTTACTGAGTGCTACTATATGGCAAGCCCTTTGCAGGGTATTTTATAGGCAATGTCCTCTGCCAGATTCTGACTGGCTGCTGGAGGCTGTGTCTGAGTTACTTCTTCTGGGGAACCGATTCTTAAAGGGGAAGCTAATCTCTCTGGCCCTTCCAACTTGCCATTCCCACTCTCATTTGGAAAAAAAAAAAAAGATAAGTTCATTCCTTTGCATACATACACCCAGTCCCCCTCTTTGGAATGGGGGCTTCTTTCCCTGTGGTTAACATTTCAGCAATTCGGAGGCTTTCTGCTGGAGGAGAAACCGTTCTTCCACCAAACTGGCACAAAGGAGGAAAGTCAGCAAGGGCCTCCCTCCAAATGGATTAGAATGAGCAAAATCACACAGTGTCCGTGATGGACAGAGGATCCTCTCAGAAGAATGCAAGTGCATGAGGCACGTATTTAGAATTTCGCTCTAAAAAAGGTTTTATCTAAGGAACTGGTGTGCTTTCTTTCTGAATAAAAGAACTTGGAAGCCCAAGCCAAAACTAGGGTTCATCTCAGCAACTCCATTAATGCTCACAATTTGTGTCCTTCTTTTTTTTTTAAGATTTTATTTATTTATTTGAGAGAGAGAGAGAGAGAGATCACGATTGGGGGAGGGGCAAAAGGGGAAGCAGACTCCCCGCTGAGCAGGGAGCCTGATGTGGGGCCTCTATCCGAGCACCCTGGGATCAGGACCAAAGCTGAAGGCAGACGCTTAACTGACCGAGCCACCCAGGTACCTTGTAAGTGTCTTTCTTTTTCCTCTTCTTCCTCTTGATTCTCTATTTTAATTTCTATTTTGCTAATGATATTATACAGATGCCCTTTCACATCATTGGCTTCAAATCATTTTTAGAAGGGAGCCAAGATATTAATGAGGTGTTCCTGTCTAATGTGTTGCCAGCATTGGTGGCCATGCAGTCACAGCAAAAATGACTCCCACACAGGCTTCTTTATCCACTCATTCAGCAGAGGTTTATAAACACAGGGGGTGGAGGGCGGGAGAGTGGGAAAGGGCACAGGTCCCCGAATCACTCAGGCTCCACCCCTTATAACCTGTGACCTCCAGCAGGTCACCTATTTTCTCTGTGACTCCATTTCCACATCTGGAAAATGGTGACATTCTTAATTCTTCATCTTCCTAGTGAAGTTTCAGATAATACAGGAAAGGCACTTGAAACAATGTCTAGCACACAATCTCTCAATAATATTACCTTTCCTGACCATCACCATTAGTTTTTATTAGATGTTGTTATGGACTGAATTGTGTCCCTCCCCAAAACTTTTTTTTTTTAAGATTTTATTTATTTATTTGACAGAGAGAGAGACAGCGAGAAAGGAAACACAAGTAGGGGGAGGAAGAGAGAGAAGCAGGCCTCCCGCTGAGCAGGGAGCCTAATGTGGGGCTCGATCCCAGGACTCTGGGATCATGATCTGAGCCGAAGGCAGTCGCTTAACCAACTGAGCCACCCGAGTGTCCCCCTCCCCAAAACTTTTATGTTGACCCTTTAACCCCCAATACCTCAGAATGTGACTGTATGTGGGGCGGGATCTTCAAAGTGGTAATTAATTTAAAATGAAGCCTGTAGGGTGGCCCCTGATCTAATATAATCAGAGTCCGTATAAGAGAAGGAAGTTCAGGCATAAACATGATGGAGGGAAGGCCATGTGAGAGCACAGGGAGAAGGTGGCCACCTACAAGGCCACAGAGGGGGCCTTAGAAGGAAACAAACCCACCAACACCATCATCTCAAGACCTCCAGAACACTCAGAAAATACGTTTTTGTTGTCTAAGTCACCAGATCTATGGTACTTAGTTATGGCAACCCCAGGACTTACAAAGATGCCACTATGTGTCTGGTGCATTCCTAGGATGTACAGTGGTAAAGAATACAAACAAAATCCCTGCCTTTAGGGAGGTTACAGCCTAGTGGAGGTAATAAACATGCAAGCAAATATATGAACAATGTAATTTTAAGAAATGGTGGGCGCTCTGAAGAACATGGTAAGGATGACGTGAAGTATGACCTGGGTGCCGGAGCATTTATTTAGACCAGACGTTTGAGCCACCAGGGAGAGCCTGCTCACGGACTGACAAGAGAAACCCGCATGGGAACACCAGCTCCAGAGCAGTCTGAGCAGAATCTCTTTGAGGATCAAAGGTGGAGTCTGTGGCCAGAGGACAATGAAGGAGGGGACGCAGACTGCAGAAGAGGTCAGGGAGGAACAGGGCGAGATCCCGTAGGGTCTGCAGGTCAAGGAAAGACATTTGGATTCTTATTTTATTTTTTAAATAATAAAGATTTTATTTATTTGACAGAGAGAGAGAGACAGTGAGAGAGGGAACACAAGCAGGAGGAGTGGGAGAGAGAGAAGCAGGCTTCCCTACGGAGCAGAGAGCCTGATGCAGGGCCCAATCCCAGGACCCTGGAATCATGACCTGAGCCAAAGGCAGACACTGAAAGACGGAGCCACCCAGGCACCCTTGGGTTCATATTTTAAAGCTTGCTCTGGGGCACCTGGGTGGCTGAGTGGGTTAAAGCCTCTGCCTTCAGCTCGGGTCCTGATCCCAGGGTCCTGGGATGGAGCCCCAGGGCGGGCTCTCTGCTCGGCAGGGAGCCTTCCTCCTCCTCCTCTCTCTCTGCCTACTTGTATCCCTATCTGTCAAATAAATAAAATCTTTTTAAAAAAAATACTGAAGCTTGCTTTGCTGGGAGGAGAATGAGGAGGAGGCTGGAATGGAAGCTGGGAAAGCCATCAGAAAGATAGTGCATTTGGACTAAGGAAAGGTGGTGGAGACAAGAAAAAGAAGATGGATGGCTGGATGGCTGGATGCACAGATACCAGACAAATTTTGAAGGAAAAGTTTATAGGATTTTCTCGGGAACTGGATACAAGGTGGGGAGGCAGGTGAACATTAAAGGAGGGATTAAAATGTTCTGGGGGTGTGCCTTGGTGGATCAGTCAGTTACACATCTCCTTCGGCTCAGGTCATGAGTCAGGTCAGGGTCCTGAGATGGAGAACCACATCAGGCTCCCCACTCAGTGGGGAGACTGCTTCTCCCTCTCCTCTCTGCTCATGCTCTCTCTCAATATCTGTCTTTCTCTCTCTCTCTCAAATAAATGAAATCTTTTAAAAAATAAAAAGATACTAGGTTTTTAATTCAACAACTGCATGGAAAGTGGTACCATTTGCTGATGTGGAGAAGACAGTGGGGGTTGGGGTGGGAATTTAGAGTTGCCTCATGGCCAGACTGTGACTGGGATGCCTATTATACATCCAACCGGAAATCAAGGATCCTGTTACGAGCATATCAGAGTTAGAGCTCAGGGAGACGGAGGAGCAGAGACACACATTGGCCAGTTGGCCACGAGAATGAGCGGGATAGCCTAGAAAGATGAGAGAGTGGAAAGCCTGGGACTAGGACAGAAACCTCGTGTGCTCCAACTTTAAGAGCACAGGAGAGGGAGATTAAGAAAGAGCCATCAGTGAGGTAGGAAGGAAAGCAGAGAAGGGCATAGCACAGAAGTGGAGAGGAAAGAACAGGCAACAGCTACGCACAGTGACACCACATTCACACGTCTAAGGTACTAAGCACATTAGAGGATGCGTGTGTGCTCCCAGGGGACACACACATACATGTGCACACACTGTGGGGGCTGTCTGCCCATGTATATAGTTATAGAATCCAATGCTTCTAGGGTTTGAAGCTCCTTTTAAAATTACATTTTACACATCAGTAAACTTGTAATGCAGGAACTGCTTTCTTAGAGTTATTTATATCCCTGGGTTGCAGAAGGATTTGTCAGGAAATAATATGAATGTTATTTATCTGACTGTTCAGCTTTATTGACTGCTACATTTCACATCCTTCAGTTCTTTTTGGCAGAGGAGTAAATAACACTGCTATTAACCTCTAACACCAGTATAAAAATAGGCAGTTATTAAGGGGTAAATATTACTTTGACGATTATTGCCCCGGTCTGCTTTCTCTGGGAGATGTAATAAATAAGGCCTCTCATGGGGTCCACAAAGTTCCCAATTTTGTTGGGGGAGCTGGCAGCTCTCATGGCCACCGGCTATGATTTGGAGCCATGTGAAGCTGCTAGAAAACACTCCATGAACTATTACTCATAAGGCAGCCTTAATGCCCCACTGTGGCTGTGTATATGGGAGTTGAAGGTGAAGGATCCTAGGGTTTCTACTGGGAGAGATTTGGAGAAGGCTGAGCTCCTTGCTAAGAGCACTGAGAGCTGGGCTTGGGAGCAGTGGGCACGTGGAAGCCTGGGGTTTGTTATCTCTACCTGTTGAACTCACGCTATGGCTGGAGCAGCTCAGGTCCCAGAGTTTTCCATGATCATTCTTTACTGATGAACAGGTTAACTGGCAGCTTAACTACATGCAGTACCCCCATCGTGGAGGTAAAGAGGTGAAGAGGTGAAGAGTCCATTTATGTTACCAGGTAGACAAAGAGCCTTGGACTAGAAGCCAAGAGCACGAAAATGCAGTTTCAACCCCAGCCTTCATTTGTGTTATGATCCTCAGCAGGTTATCTGTTTTTTCATCTCATAAATTAAGGGATGGAACTACATGGCTTTCCTAAGACCCTGCCTGCTTTGACAATCACAGGCCTGCATAGAGGGGTCCACCAGGTCTGGGAAAATCCTAGTGAGCAGCAGGCCATTGCCTAGGGATGTCTGCCCACGTGGTGGACATGACTGTATGCCCAGGCCAGCAAACCCGCTTGTCATCCTACAGGAAGGCCCAGCAGGCTGGAGCAGGCCCCTAACCATAGCCTGCACCAAGAGCTGCTTATCTTTGTGGTTCTGGCTCGGGCTGCTGGAAAGCTGACAAACATTGCATGTTTTCCTTTGCTCTCCAGGACTAGATATTCTTGGCTTCAAAGATGAGATTTGATCTTGTTCTGATTACAAATGTAAAAACATGGGGATCTTTTCCTCCTTGCAAAGTATTTTTTGCAGGCTACATGACTATTAGCTGGAATGCTTCACGCAGGAGGAGAGGTATGCATACTTCATATCATGCTGGAGCTTAACTACTGGAAAGCTGCCTTGATGTGAATGTATTCTAGGAACTCACAACTTCAGGAAAATTTGGTAAGATGAGGGGTCCAACATTCATTTAATTTGTATGTTTAGGAAGTTTGGATTTTCACAAATGAATGGTGCTGGAGGTGGTGATTTGCAGTAGGGTACATTTCTGCTTTCCTATGTCTAAACTATGCTAAGATGGTTGAACATTGTGACCCTCATACTACTTGCCTCCGTAAGACAAAATTTTGGAGGATTCCACCATCTTGGCATCTCCAGGCCACTTAGAAAGGTGACTAACATAACACAATGAAAGAAAGAAGGAAAGAAAGAAAGGTAATGCTTATTCAAGAGGGTTTTAGGACACAATATAAATATGCATCAAAAAATGAAGTATATATCCTAATAGGCCCATTTGACATAAATGTCAGCAGAATGGTTTGGATACCCAAGCCTCATTTAATTTTCCAAGAATTCACTATTTTCATACAGCAACATGAATAGACACTGAGCCAGTATTTCCCAAAGGCTATCCATTGTTGCAAGAGGATATTTAAAATCATTATGAGGCTCACTTCAACCACCCAGCAGCCCCTCAAATAACCCCCCAAAAAGCACATTTTGGCAAAAGAAAAGATAATTTTGTGTTTAACAGAAACATCGGGCACAGACCCATATCATTTCTTCCACATGTGAGATGGGAATGAAGCAAATGGAGAGAAAAAGTAAAACTCGAAAAAATGGTAAGAAGGGATCCCAGAGGTTGGTACAGCCGCGGAAGGGAGAGGTGACTCCCGGAGTATAGCACTCTTCACTGATGGGAAAGCCACTCCCCCACGCCCAGTCATGTAAGCCCACTCTAGGATGAGACCACCAGTCTGTGGAAAGCCAAAAGTCCCTGCACTAACACACTGCCAAGGAGTCCAGCCCTCTCCTCCCAGTGCAGTCCTCCACTCTGGGATCACCAGAAGTGTCCTGTTGCTAGGCAGATTGGGGCTGTAATGCTCCTTAGCATTAACTCTCAAGAACCCCTTCCTCCTGTCCACTCTCTTTTTTCCACCAGATCTGTTCTGTTCTTTCTAGCAACAAAGCAAAGCTTGGTACGATGACGGTTCTTACTTGATGAGTGGGGATTCAGACAGGGCAGTCACCCTGAGGGGTGGGCTCAATTTTACCTAGAATTGTCAGCTGAATGAATTCCTCATTGGAATCACTGTGTGTCTTGTGGTTGGTGGGAAGGGGTTGTCAGTAAAAACAGAGCTAATTAAGGGGGAAATATTTGTGACCCCATTGAAGACCCTCCCTAAGACCCCCCATGAGAACTATCACAGGACCACTGGACATATTTACGGGGTGCTGTACACCGTGAGAACTCATCCAAATGAGAGCTAGTACAACTTGAGTTATTATTGTTTTGTAATTCCATTTGTATTCTAGCATGAGACCTGGAGAAATCAAGTCCCCCACTGGCAAATCATATGCTTCCCCAAATGCACCAGTGCACATGGTTTAAATCCAATGCATTGCCACTGTGTGGCCTTTGGGCTGGCAGCATCGACACCACCAAGGACCTTGTTAAAAGTGCAGAATCTCAGGCTCCACTATAGATCTACTGAATGAGGACCTGCATTTCCCAAGACTCCATGCACATTAACATTGACGAAGCCCTTCCCCTTCCCCCAGAAGAGTGGTTCTTAGTTTTCGCCACATACCAGAATTATCTAGAGGGCTTTAAAAACTACTGGTGCCCTGGTCCTCTTTTTAGAGATTCTGATGGTATGGCCTGGGCTCTGGGATTTTTAAAAAATGCACCCTATATGATTTTAATGTGCAGCCAGGAAGTAGAACTAGAGGAAGACCTTAATCAGAATTCATGCCAGTGGTTGTTTGTCAAGTAACCCATAGTGAAGTCCTCTTGCATTCTTTTTTTTTTTTTTTTTTTTTTTTTATTTGACAGACAGATCACCAGTAGGCAGAGAGGCAGGCAGAGAGAGGGGAAGGGAAGCAGGCTCCCTGCTGAGCAGAGAGCCCGATGTGAGGCTCGATCCCAGGACCCTGGGATCATGACCTGAGCCAAAGGCAGAGGCTTTAACCACTGAGCCACCCTTGCATTCTTGATTCCTTAGTGTCCTACGTATTTTAAGTTTGTTGGGTGTGTTCATATTAATATGTTTGCATTTACTAAATATTGGTTTTGGTTTGTGATCACAATTACAGATATAGTTTGGCTTAATATAACAGAAATATTTGAAAAGTAATGTGTAACAATATGTTTGTAGCTTGAGCCATATTTTAATATGGATATATTAACATTTCAAAAGTCTTTAATCTAAATCTATGCCTTCTGTTAGTTACTATTATAAGATACGCTTGTTATTTTTTTTAATTCTTCTAAGATTTTATTTTTAATTTATTTGACAGAAAGAGAGATAGACACAGAGAAAGTACAAGCAAGGGGAGCAGGAAAGGGAGAGAGAGAAGCAGGTTCTCTGCCAAGCAGGGAGCCCAGTGTGGGCCTTGATCCCAGGACCTTGGGATCACAACGTGAGCAGAAGGCAGATCCTTAACCAACTGAGCCACCCAGGTGCCCCTACACTTGTTATCTAAAGAATCTTTTTTTGTAAAGCAAAGCACCGATTTATACTGTAACTCAGCTAATTTTTCTAAGATTACATTTTTATTCATCAGGCTTCTTTGATATAAAGAACTGACAGACACATCACATACATTATAGTCTCATATATGATGACTTTGTCTTATGGCTAAGCATTTAGCTCCCGTATTTGAACCTCAAGCTCAACCAGAATTAATTCTTCCTTTCTTTCTGTATCCCTGCCAATGTCCTTCTCTTAGAGTTAACTTCTTCATTCACCCTGCCACAGATTACTTCTGTGGTCTGTTTCTTTCCCTCCCACTAGACCTTTCTCTCCTTGAGGAATGAAAAGATGTGTGATCATCAGTCATCTCAATGCTGTTTCCAAAAAGGTGCTCAATAAATGTTGGCTGAGCATGGGGGTGCACAGACATGCAAATGAAGAGAGCCAGAGAGAGAAGCATAATGGCCTTACTCCACAGGCTGGTCAGGCGGGCAACATTGCCCTAGTCAAGCACTAGGGAGGGTTGGAGAAGCACATCTCCCTAAGCTTCCCCCTGGCTTCCACCTTCTTTCCCCAACAAATCTCCCTTGTCATTTGTCTGTGGATACTCCCTCCCTTCTCTAATACTGGGCCTCACTCAAGTGCTTAGGTTTTCCCTGGGTTCTGTTGTGTACAGCTGTACTGTCACTTTCTTTCCTCTCCTTTTTATAAGAAAGAGTAGCTTCTCCCACTCCACCCATTCAGTCTCTTCTCATACCTCTCCAAAAAGATACACCAGTAGGGAAGGCCTGGGTGAGCCAAAATAAATGTGCTAGACAGGATTTGTAGTTGCAAATTCTATGTGGCCAGGACATCACCTGACTTGACCAGGTAGTACTGGGCCATCAATAAATAGGGAGCCATTTTAGGACAATGCTGGGATTGCTATCAAAACTGCTATTTCACCCAAATTCGATCCTGAAGTGAAGTTAATGCTTTTAATATTATAAGCAATACTTAACCAATGGAAGGAGAGAAAGAGAGAAGGAAGGAAGGGACAGACTAAGGGAGGGAAGGATTTGCTCTTATACTCAGAAAGCATTTTTGCCCAGTGAAACCAAGTGCTGAATTACAAGGAAAACATTAGAAAATACTCTGATGCTGGGTTAGTATCCAAAATATATAAAGAACAGATACAACTCAACACCCCAAAAACAAAAAAATCCAATTAAAAATGGGCAGAAGACATGAACAGAGATTCTCTAAAGAAGATATACAGATGGCCAACAGACACACGGAAAGATGTTCAACATCACTTATCCTCAGGGAAATGCAAATCAAAAACAAAATGTGATGTCCCTCACACCTGTCAGAATGGCTAAAATCAAAATCACAAGAAACAACAAGTGATGGTGAGGATGTAAAGAAAAAGGAACCCTTGTGTCCTGTTCGTGGGAATGCAAAGTGGTGTAACCACTGTAGAGAACAGTATGGAGGATCCTCAAAACATTAAACACAGAACTACCCTAAGATCCAGTAATCACGCTATTGGATATTTAGCCAAAGAATACAAAAACACTAATTCAAAGGGATACATGCATCCCTACGTTTATTGCAGCTTTACTTACAATAGCCAAATTATGGAAGCAGCCCAAGTGTCCACTGATACATGAATGGATAAAGAAGTGGCATATAGTGGATGCCTGGATGGCTCAGTCAGTTGAGCGGCTGCCTTCGGCTCAGGTCATGATCTCAGGGTCCTGGGATCGAGTCCCACATCAGGATCCTTGATCCGCAGGGAGCCTGCTTCTTCCTCTGCCTCTACCTGCCTCTCTGCCTGCCTGTACTCTCTCTCTCTGACAAATAAATAAAATCTTAAAAAAAAAAGTGGCATATATATATATATATATACACAATGGGATATTTTTCAGCCATAAAAAAGAATGCAATCTTGCCATTTGCAACGATATAAATAGGGCTAGTAAGTAGAATGCTAAAGGAAGTAAGTCAGTCAGAGGAAAGAAAAATACCATGTGATTTCACTCCTGTGTGGAATTTTAGAAACAAATGAGCAAAGGGGGGGAAAAAAAAAAGGAAAGAGAGACAAACCAAAAAATAGACTCTTAATTCTAGAGAACAAATTGATAGTTACCAGAGGAGAGGTAGGCAGGGAATGGGTGAAAAAAGTGAAGAGAGTTAAGCACACACTTATCATGGCACCTGGGTGGCTCATTTGGTTAAGTATCTGCCTTCAGTTCAGGTCATAATCCCAGGGTCCCGGAATTGAGCCCCGCATCATGCTCTCTGCTCAAGAGGGAGACTGCTTCTCCCTCTTACTCTCCCTCTGTATTTTCTCTCTCAAATAAATAAATAAAATCTTAAAAAAAAAAAAAAAAAGAGGGGCGCCTGGGTGGCTCGGTGGGTTAAGCCTCTACTTTCAGCTCAGGTCATGATCTCAGGGTACTGGGATCGAGCCCCGCATCGGGCTCTCTGCTCAGCAGGGAGCCTGCTTCCCCCTCTCTCTGCCTGCCTCTCTGCCTACTTGTGATCTCTCTCTGTCAAATAAATAAATAAATAATCTTAAAAAAAAAAAAAGGCACATTTATCATGATAAGCAATGAGTAACATACTGAGTTGTTAAGCCACTATATCATACTCCTGAAACTAATATCACACTATATGTTAACTATACTAGAATTAAAATAAAAAACAAAGAAAAAAAAATACTCTGATGCTGAATGGAATCATGGAATGATGAGCAGAATAATTTATCTTTCTAAATAGTTGATAGAAAATAAAATATCACCAAATAGTGTTGCTTCCTACGGAGAAAATTCTTTTACAGGGTTGTAGAGAGGAGGTTAGGAGGGTAGGTTCATCCTAACCTTCTGGCTTACTGAAGGAATTACAAAACCAAAGCACTTATGATACTTGAAATTCATGGGTTCCCCAATTAATTCACTTCAGCTATATGCTTAATGTTTATTCTGCTGACCAGATCGTAAGCTTCATAAAGACAGAGCCCATTTCAACTTGTTCAACATTGCAACCATAGCACAGTACATGCAATTAAGTAGACACTCAGTAAATACCGTTGTTGTTCAATAAAAAAGCAAATAAAATAGCATCTTAATTTTTTTAAAAAATTACTTATTTAGAGAGAAAGAGTGCAAGCAGGGAGAGGGGCAGAGGGAGAGAGAGGAAATCAAGCAGACTTCGTGCGGAGCGCAAGCCCCACTCAGAACTCAACGTCATGACCCTGAGACCATGACGTGAGAGGAAACCAGGAATCCCATGCTCAACTGACTGAGCCACCCAGGAGCCCCATGTAGCATCTTAATCTAAATGCTAATCTCCAACAGAACACTAACCCACTCGGGACAGTGGTCCCATTCTTCAGGCTAGGTATATTAAGCTCCAACCACGTGTCCAGGAAAGAAAAAGCAACTATAATAGGAAGAGAAAAACAGGGCTGTTGGGATAAATTAGAGCTTTTGTACATAGCATGGATGCAAGTAGAAGAAAGAATCATGGAGGAGGGCCTTTGGCTCAGGTCATGATTCCAGGTCCTGGGTTCGAGCCCCGTGTCGGGCTCCCTACTCAGGGGGAAGCCTGCTTCTCCTTCTCCAACTCCCCCTGCTTGTGTCTCCTCCCTAGCTGTGTCACTCTCTGTCAAATAAAATCTTAAAAAGAAAGAAAGAAAGAATCATGGAAAAATAATGGCTCTCTAAAAGTAAGTAGGAAGAAGGAAGAAGGGGAAGAGAAATACTAAAGGTGGCATTTGTGAGGTTAGCACTCACAAACAGCACTCTGCTTCTATAGATGTAGCCAAGCTTCTGAGCAGCCCGAGGCAGGGGCTCCAGGATGAGTGCAGGGAGAATGGGGCTCTGAGGCAGCAGAGGGACAGCTGGGAGCATCGCCCATGGGCACAACAAATTCATCCATCCGGGTTAGCTCCGATGAAGCCCAGAAGCACATTTACATGACAGAGAAAAGGGGGACTTTTCTAGTGCCAGGAATAAAGAACTGTTTGCAGAAAATGAGAAGAGGAGGAAAAAATAGAAATGGCTGTCAGGATATCTGACTTTAAAGAAAGAATATCACCAATGAAACGGATTTATTTAATTGAGAGGCCAGCCGTGGCATCAGTGTTAAAAGGCCATTTGTTTTCCCATATCACAAAATGCAAATCACTAACTTTGCAATATGAATGCTTTATTGTACTTTAAAAATTCTGAATTCTTTAGGCTGTTCTTTTTCTGTTCCAAAAAAGCTATTTTAAAGGCTCACATTAGAATATTTTATAACTCTTTTATCCTTCCTGAACATCTGTGAACTGGAAAGAATATAGTATATTACAGAAACAATCCATTTAAAGAAAAACAATTAAAATGAAAACTACTTCCATTTCTGTGGCATAAAACTCTAATTCTCTCCCCTTCGCAATTTTATGACTACCCTGACATGATATAGTCACAGCTTCACTTACACACAATGTTAATTTCACTCATACTCCACTTAATCTTCAAAACATTGCAGAATAACATTTTTCTTTAGTAATTTATCATTTGCTATGATAAGGCAATGTGTTTAGAGGATGTTAGAATTTTTTTAAGTTTGCATTTATCTCAGTGCTGAAATGTGCTCTGAATGCTATTAAAATATATCATTTATACACTTTCACATTTAACTATATTAACTATACCTTAACTAGACATTTATTAAGAGCAGCATATTTATTTCCCATTCAGGACTTTTTAAATCTGTAGAGTCAGCTCTATGGAAATGAGCAATTTTTGCCAGCCTTACACTGTGTTATAGGTTAAACTGAGCAGAAACCCCAGGGCTCCATTGTGGTGGGGTACACAATTACACATCTTTTCTGGGCTTCCTTAAATCGTTTCCCAGTGCAGTACCTCTCATCATTCCATCTGCCGCCAGTGAAATATTCTTAACTCTAAATAAGCTTATGACAGTTCTCACTCATTCATTTATCATTTAACAAATATCTTCTATGTGTGAGTATTCCAGGATGAACATGTCTTATTTTAAATCTTTCCCTTGAAATTAATAAGAAAGCACAATTTTCTCTTGTTAATTTAATTTTTACTTCTATCAAAATACAACATATGCACATAGCTTAGAAAGCATATAGGGCTTGTAATGAAAAGCTGCATTTCCTGTCCTACCTCTTCCTTACCCAGAGTCCTGGTTTTCAGAGGTCACTCACCACGTTTAATTTTTAGCCATTTCTTCTTGTATTTTATCTCCACAATTGAAAATAATATGTTTCTATTGATACTTTCTTTTTCTTTTCTTTCTTTTTTTTTTTTTTTTTTTTTTTAAGTTTTAGCTAATATCTACCAACTCCCAACTATGGAAAATATTGGGTTTTTTTCCTTCTAATACTATCACCTCTCCACATACATCAAACGCCTGCCCTCTACTTCAGCCTCTTAAAGTCATATTATGATGAATAAGTAAGTGTTATTCACAGTTGAGTCATAGTAGCAAATTATAATTCCATTTCCATTTTTGTATTAACTCTTTGTTTCCCCTGAAATTAATAATTGCTTTTCTTATTTGTTAACTTTCCATGTTCCCATAACTGATCAAACCATAAATCCTCTGATAAAACTGTAAAATCTCCTCTCTGTATGTTCAAATACACCACATTGTCTATCAGTTTCTTCTTTTTTTCTAAGACATCAACCTTGGAATCTTTTGTCTTGCTACAATCTGGACTGTTTACTCCCTATACCTGCCAACCATCTGTCAGACTGGGACCTCCCTTTGTTCTCATGCTGGAAATTTCCTTTACCTCTCTCTTGTATTAGATTCTTATTTCTTCAATCCTAAGTCTTTTTCTTTCTCCATTTCTGTTCTGTTTTGTTGGGGTGCATCCTCTAGTAGCTTCCTGAGAAAGGTACATAGGAAGTACAAGATGCCTCCAAATCCTGAGCCTTTCTATGGATCCATGACACAAAGAGCTTATTTCTAATTGACTTCTCCCTCTAGGCTTATATTTCAGCTTTTTCCAGGTTGGCAAAATAGTTAAGGTATCAGCTATCAAAATTCTGTTGAAATCTCTCTTTTTCTGTTATCTTTTCTAGTTCTTAGTCTTTGTGAGTTTGCACTTTTATGTTCTTTTAGAGAGGCTTCTGGAGAGGACAGAGATAAACACATGTATTCCATTTACTATATTTAGCCTGAAGTATAATAATTTTCATTTAGTTCTGCAAATATGACTATTCATTTCTTCTTTCATTCACTTAACAAATAAAGAAAAAGCACCTATTATATGCTAGGCATTATTTTAGACCCTGGGGATACACTTAACAAAACCAACAAAAGTCCCTACCCTCGGGACGCCTGGGTGGCTTAGTTGGTTAAGCAGCTGCCTTGGGCTCAGGTCATGATCCCAGCGTCCTGGGATCGAGTCTCACATCGGGCTCCTTGCTCGGCAGGGAGCCTGCTTCTCCCTCTGCCTCTGCTGCCACTCTGCCTGCCTATGCTCTCTCTCTCTCTGATAAATAAATAAAATCTTAAAAAAAAAAAAAGTCCCTACCCTCATTTCTAGTGGAAGGAGGGCTGGAAAAAAAAATTAATAAAATGTATACCATGAAAAATGATGATACTCTTACAGAAAAAAAAATAATAATAATAAAAATAAAAAAATAATAAAGGGTTGGAGTAAGGCATTCACATTTAAGTAGGATGGCCAAAGGAGACCTCAAAGAAAAGGTAATATTTGACCAAAAACCCAAAGGATGTGAGAGAACATGACATGTGAATCTTTGGGAGAAGAGTATTCCAGACAGAGGAATAGCATGGATGGTAGCCCTGAGATGGGAGCATGCCTGGAAGGTTCAGGGGAAAGTGAAGAGGTCAGTGCAGCTGAGTAGAGAAAGTGTAGAGGACAGAACAGAGAGGTTAAGTGGGGGGTCAGGCCCCATCATCACTGGCTTCACAAGCCAAAACTGTAAGGAGTTATATTCTCTCAGCTAGAGCTTGGTTTACGAATTGTCTCCTGACTACTCATTTCTCCTCTCATCTTCTGAAAGTCCTTTCAAGAAAACATGCTTTGAAAAAAAAAAAGAAAGAAAACATGCTTTGGGGATGGAAGTTCATTTTCCTTGTAAAGAACATTAATATTTCCATCTCATAACACTCTTTGTTCAATGTGTGTATTATTATCTCTTTCTCATCATTAGGCTCCCTCCCCAATGCCATCTTCTCAGACGTTGGTACCCTAAAGTGCTCCTCAGGCATTTTCCAACATGGTCCCCTCCACCATTTTTCATAGCCACATTTTGAAATTATTATGTTCATCTACTTGTATGCTTGTTTTTTGTTTCTTTTTTTTTTTTAAGATTTTATTTATTTATTTGACAGAGAGAGATCACAAGTAGACAGAGAGGCAGGCAGAGAGAAAGGGGAGGAAGCAGGCTCCCTGCTGAGCAGAGAGCCCGATGCGGGCCTCGATCCCAGGACCCTGAGATCATGACCTGAGCCGAAGGCAGCGGCTTAACCCACTGAGCCACCCAGGGTCCCCACTCATTAGAATGAAAGCTCCTTAGAAGGGACAACATCCAGTCTGTTTTCTGTATGCTTCCCACCCTGCCCTCCAGTGCCAGTATTGAATGGAAAGATGGGCAGATAGACAGAGATGACTCTGGGCAAATCTGAGAATGTTTGATAATTACATTAGCTTGAGTCTTTAAAAATATCCTTTTATCGTAATTTTTAGTTTCATTTAGCTTATGCTTTTAATTATAAAGAGGCTAATAAAATATTGAAATGTCTTGAATTAACACTTCTAACATATTTAAGTTGCACTTCCCTCTCCAGTATGTTTTATAATCTTTATTTCATCTGCCAATTATAACAATATAAACTGTAGACTGTGAGCCTAGCTCACATACTGCTTCATTGAATGTAATGTTTTCAAAAGAAAAATTCAAATCTATGATGATTTGAAACCCCACCTCTTCAATAAGCAAAATCCCAATTTCCTTAGTATAATAGTGTCCTATTGCATTACCACTTGCTCATTCTGAAAGCTGAGATTTTGGGGAGGAAAAGACAGGGGTGGATGGGCTTCACCCATAAAGAGCTAGAGCCAGGGGCGCCTGGGTGGCTCAGTGGGTTAAGCCGCTGCCTTCGGCTCAGGTCATGATCTCGGGGTCCCGGGATCGAGTCCCGCATCAGGCTCTCTGCTCAGCAGGGAGCCTGCTTCCTCCTCTCTCTCTCTGCCTCTCTGCCTACTTGTGATCTCTGTCTGTCAAATAAATAAATAAAACCTTTAAAAAAAAAAAAAAAAGAGCTAGAGCCAGAGAAGGAAGGAGGTAGAAAGAGCAGCAAGAGTTATAGGAATTTTGGCCAGATGCCGATGAGGCCTCTACTAATACAATGATATGTTAATGGCCACGTGAGAATCTGATGGATAATGCTAAGGGTCAAATAAAAGTGAATTATCACAGATAGTACACAATATGGAGGAACCAGCAGGCAGCAAGAGGAGGGGAAAAGATCTACATGGAAGACTAGCAGCCGCAGACCAGAAGAAGGAGCCAAAAAAGGACTTAACTCTCTAGGCTCTTGAGACTCTCCCACAATGACTCTTAAATGTTGAGCTAAAATTGGCTTCTGGGGTGAAGCCACCATTATTAGCTCAGGACAAATTTAGAGAGGACATTAAGATGTTGTAAAACCACTTAAAATGTTGGTCTCTTATTATATCCCTCTATCCTTTGGGGTTTGTTTTTTAAGGAACTAAGGGTAAAGTTTCATAAAAATATGTATCAGAGAAGTACAATGGATCTTGGGGAAGCACCTAAGC
This sequence comes from Mustela erminea, assembly GCF_009829155.1. Taxonomy (NCBI): domain Eukaryota; kingdom Metazoa; phylum Chordata; class Mammalia; order Carnivora; family Mustelidae; genus Mustela; species Mustela erminea. Next base: position 48,301,237 of record NC_045624.1, read on the forward strand.
CAGGCCTCTTTTTTCTGTACATTAGGAAACTGAGGTTTGGGTTAACTTGGTCCACATTAGCATAAGAGTCTTATCTAGTTATTTGCAGTTCAACACTGGACAGGTTGGGTCTGACGGACCCTCAGTGTTCCTCCCACCTGGCACTCATACACTCTAGTCCATTGTAAGCGCTCCATAATATTCCTTGAGTGAGAAATGACAACTCCCCATTTTTCTTTAGGGTTACTCCCCATGGGTCTGTCTTCTGAAATAGTGCCCTATTCCTTCTAACTCATTTCTAGCACAATAATGTCTATGGATAGCAAACTGAAAGTCTAAGTGTGAAACTTGAAAATTTAAGGAAATATGTCATGTTGGTCAGAAACAGAGAGCTCTCCAGAGAACCAAAGCTCTGGAGATCCATGGCATACCCTCCACACTCACAGATGGGCCCCACAGGGTACCATAGTGCCCCCTGTGAAAGCTGCTCACCCACAGAGCTGAGTAGTGACATGTGTAGTTTTAAGTTTATGACTCTCCTTCTTGCTGACTCCATTTGTCTTTCTGTTAAGGGGAAAACTTTTTCCAAATCCCAGGAGTTATTTTCTATGTTTAATGTAGAGTTTTGAGAACTGACAGAGAAACTGACATAATTCCTAATTAAGTGCAAATGATAATGGAGCATTAGTTAGTCCTTGGTTTTCCATTTGGTCCAGACCTTCAGGCCAATCTTTGACAACCAATAAGGTGCTGTGGTTAAGTGAAGTAGATACAAAGTGGCAGATTCCTGCATAAATATCAAAATATCACATCTGCCCTCTAAAACAGTATTATTTTGTTCTATCCAAGTCTAGAGAAATCAAGGCTTAGCAAAGTTAAAGGCCTTTCTCAAGGCCATCCAAAGGCCCAGGATCAAACCATGGACTGTCAGACTACACACCCTTTCTGGACTGCCTCCCCCCGCCATTCATTTCCACAAGTGAGGTTTCAGTCAGATTGAAAAAATAATCAGGGCCAGGCAGGTGGCTTTGGGGTCAGAAGCAAGATTTACTGACCTGTTGTAAAGGCTGGTCTTTAGAATTGTGAGATCTGTACCGAGCTTTTCTTGGATGTCTAACCGTATATATCACCATGTAATCTATACAGTGGTGTTTTAACGGACAGAGCTCTTACCTATAATAATTTTCTTTGAACTCATAATAAAATAAATTTCTTTGAACTCATAAGAAACGTCAATAAACTCAGTTTAAGTAATTCCTTATCCATAGCACATGCATTTGCGCAGAAGGACCCTAGATCTCAGGAACAAGAGAACACCCCGTAAAATCTGCACGGAGCAGCCATTACATGCAAAATGGACGTTTGAAAAAGAAAACATTTGACCCTTCCATTGATTGAACTTTCCTTCGAAGTGCCCTTCAGGGAGTCCTGAGCTGGTTGCCAGGAAACAGAAATTCTTTTCTGGAATCAATTCTTGCCATTCTAAGTGTGTCACTTAGAATCTTGGTTCCCAGTTTGAGTGTGTCACTTAGAATCTTGGTTCCCAGTTTACAGTGAGGGTATTCTCCCTGTCAGACTTCCTCGATCTAGAAATGTCAAGATTCAGAATATATCTACAAAGAGTTATGGGAGCTATTGTGGATGTTTGAAATGACAATCCTTTTAAATTGCACATTATAAATAAAGCTATTTTCAAACATGTCCTTTAGAAGGCATTGAGTGATAGTAATCAGAATAATGAAAAAAAATATTTTCAATGTTGGTCTTGGGTAAGTGTAAACCTTCCCTTGGTGTTAGGATATGTAAACATTGTGGTGACGCATTTTGAGGAAACCTGGAGTTTGGGAACAAGCTTCTGTGAGCAGATCTAAGTTCTAAGCCAGCTCCTTCACCTGCTAACTCTATGATGTAAGGCAAGTGTCTCCATCCCCTGGGGCTGGGTTTCCTCTCTTGTGAAGAAAGAGCTGGATCAGGTAATCTCATAATGCTTGCTCTTATTCAGTAATTATGTCACCTCATCTGGATTGCCCAAAAGCATACAATGCCTTTGGCCTCAAGTATTTTATAGTCCACTCAGGGAGGTGAAGAACAAACAAGTAAAGGAACAAATAAACAGGATAATTATACACTCATGGTAAGTGCCAAGAAGTAAGCTAATGGTAGTGATTGAGTACAATGGGGGAGACCAGCTAATTCTGAAGGGCAGGAAAGTATGGAGGGCAAGAGAAAGTCTTGCTAATTTCCTCACTTCTTACAGCAGCGTGTCAAAATATATTGCTTGAAGTTAACCAGTCAAGAAGACTCTTCAACATATTATTAAAGGTTCCTGAGGTATCGTTAGGATAACAAAAAGTAGAATGTCAGTCTTCAAAACTACTAGAAGATAAGTACCTCACTCAGCATAAAGCTTAAAGCAAGAGAACCTATGCCATAGAGCAAAAGACAGAAAAGGAGGGTAAAATAATATATCATGTAAGAAGATGATAGAACTAAGATCAAAAAGAGTTTGTCAGTAAAGGTAAATGAGAAAACTTTTCTATTTAAATGAAAAAGATTCAAATTGGATAAGAAATTATAATGACCATGTAACACATTCAAGAAATGCATCTGTAAAAAAATTACTTGGAGGGGCGCCTATGAGGCTCAGTGGGTTAAAGCTGCCTTCGGCTCAGGTCATGATCTGATCCTGGGATCGAGCCCCACATCGGGCTCTCTGCTCAGCGGGGAGCCTGCTTCCCCCTCTCTCTCTCTGCCTGCCTCTCTGCCTACTTGTGGTCTCTATCTGTCAAATAAATAAATAAAATCTTTTAAAAAATTACTTGGAAAGGTTGACTGTAAAAGGATCAGCCAAGACATGCAAATTAATTGCAAGGAAAAAGTAGCAAGGATTATAATATCAGCCAAATGTAAATTCAAGACAGCACTATACAAAATAAAGATAGAGGCACCTGGCCGGCTTGGTCAGTAGAGAGTGTGGCTCTTGATCTCGGGGTTGCCAGTTTGAGCCCCATGTTGGGTATAGAGATTACTTACATAAATCAACTTAAAAACATTAAAAAAAACAAAGATAGACACTTTGTAATGGTACACATATAATTCAGTGAATTTTCATGCGGCAAATAACATTGCTTCAAAATGCATAAACGAAAACTGCAGTAAATACAGAAAGAAATAGACAAAAAGTTAATTGTGGGAAGACTTAATTCACTTTTCTCCGTCCCTGGCAGATTAAGCCGACAAAAAAGCAAATAAGGCTATCGAAAATCTACGTCCCATAGTGTGGTAGAGACCATGTGTGTGCAGAAGCATGCGTACCTCTTATCTATCTACACCTCTAAACCCTGAAAACAGAAGATATGTCTACTATTCAAGAATTCTTGAAATATCGATAAAAATGACCATATTTACAAAAGTTGAGCCACAAAGAAAAATCTCAATATATTTCAAAAAACAGAAATACTACATATTAGAATCTCTGATCTCAGTACAACTAAACTGGAAATTAAAATTTTAATCAAAGACAAAAAAAATCTTGGGGCACCTGGATAGCTCAGTCAATTAAGCATCTGCCTTTGGCTTTGGTCATGATCCCAGAGTCCTGGGATGGAGCCCTTGTCAGGCTCCCTGCTCAGCGGTGAGCCTGCTTCTCTCTCTGCTCCTCCTCCTGCTCGTGCTTTCTCTCTTTCAAATAAATAAAATATTTTTTAAAAAATAGCGGAACTAATAAATAGATCCAAGAAATGGTTCTTAGGAGAAATAAAATAAAGCAAAGAAAACAATAAAAGAGAAATATAAGTCATTAGCCAACCTAATCAATTAAAAAAGTGGAACAAAAATATACAAAATTAGAAGTAACCACAGTTAAAGCAGGAAATGGCATAGTAAAATGGAGAAGCAATAACTAAATCTAAGAGCTAGTTCTCTGAAAACAAAATAAAACAATAAACTTACTGCTTAATACAATTAAGAAAAAAGTAAATAAACAATACAAAATAAAAATAGTAAGTGGGGAACTAACAAATAAAAATTTAAAGAATTCTGAGATATTCTTTGCTCAGCTCTACTAAAATGAAGCTGAAAATCTGGATGAAATAGATGGATTTTTTTTTCTTTCTAATTTGTTTTAAAGATTTTATTTATTTATTTGACAGAGAGAGAGGAAACAAAAGTAGGGGAAGTGGGAGAGGGAGAAACAGGCTTCCAGCAGAGAAGGGAGCCTGACGTGGGCCTCCATCACAGGACTCTGGGATCATGATCTGAGCTGAAGGCAGCCGCTTAACGACTGAGCCACCCGGGCACCTGGATGTATTTTTTCAAAAAGATTTTATTTTTTTATTTGAGAGAGAGAGAGAGAAAGCATGAATAGGTGGAGGGGCAGAGGGGCAAGCAGACACCCCGCTGAGTGGGGAGTCCAGCATGAGGAGTGGGGAGCCCAGGAACGTGAGATCATGACATGAGCTGAAGTTAGATGCTTAACCAATGGAGCCACCCAGGTGCCCCTGAAATGGATGGTTTTCTAGAAACATGTAATTAATGAAAAGTTGTAGAAAATCTAAGTGACTAATTATTATGGAGAAATGGAATAAATTATCAAAAATCCACACTCCCCAAGCAAAATCAGACACTTTCACAGATATGAAGAATGTCTTCTACCAAATCTTTACAGAAAAAGTAATTCCAGGGAGGCTCAAACTGTTCCAAGCTACAGTAAAAGAAGAAAAACATTCAAATTAGATTTGAAACAAGCAAGATATTGATTTCAAAAACTGACAAAGACGACACACACATATAAAAAGAAAAACTGTAGTCCAAACTAATCTATCAGTATCAAGGTAAACAAATTTTAAATAAACTTTTAGCAGACAGAATCCAACAGTACATTAAGAGAAAGCTGCCTCCTGGGTGCCTGGTTGGCTCAATCATTAAGCATCTGCCTTCCGCTCAGGTCCTGATCTCAAGGTCCTGGGATTGAGCCCCGCACTGGGCTCCCTGTTCAGCGGGAAGCCTGCTTCTCCCTCTCCCACTCCCCCTGCTTATGTTCCTTGTCTCATTGTCTCCATCTATCGAATAAATAAAATCTTTAAAAAAAAAAAAAAAAAAGGTCATGCCGCCTCCTGGTAAAAAATTTAAAGATAGTTCTGTTGAAAGCATAGATCCTGGAGCCAAAATGACGATGTTCAGTTCCCAGCTCTGTAACTTAGCAGATATAGGACCCACACAATTTAATGTCTCTATGCCTCAACTTTCTCATTTATAAAATGAAGTTAATAATAATGTGTTGAGAATATTCAATGAATTAATGCATTTAAAGTGCTTAGAATAGTGTCTGGCACATAGTTAAAACACTGAATAAACATTAGCCATTTGTTATTCAGTACTGAGAAAACTCATTGTTATAATTCACCATATTAATAAAGCAAAAGAGAAAAATGATAATCACTTCCATTGATGCTGAAAAGTCATGAAACCATCTTACATCCATTTTTTATTTTTATACAACTTTTAGCAAAATATTATAGGTGGCTACTTCCTTAATATCTTAACTCAATAAAATAACATGATCATTAACTAAAACCTGAATCACATTGAATGGGGGAAACTGTAAAAACCTTTGTATTCAGATCAGAAGACCAATGGGTCTATTAGCTCCACTGATATTTGACCATGTTCTAGATGCACTAGCATTGCAATTAGATCAGGAGAAAAAAAATAAAAAGTGAAAACACAGGAAAAGAATAGGTTAAAATTATTATTTGCAAATTACACAAAAAGACACTCAATTGAAAAATTATTTTAAATAAAAAGAATTTAGAAAATTGATGGATATGAAAATGAGATACAAAAATACACACAAGTCAGAAAACAAAATGGGAGAAATACCCATTCACAATAAAGGACTAAAAAACTCCTAGGAATGAGCTTAACAAAAAATGTTCAAATTATACGTGAAGAAAACTTTAAAATGCTACTAAGGGACACAAAAGAAAACTGGAATAAGTGGAAATGCTATCCTTTTATTGGATGGGAAGACAATAATCATAAAGAAGTCCAATTCTCCTTAAATTAATCTATAAATTTAATGCAGTCTCAGCAGAAATACCAACAGGATAATTTCCAATTCCAAATGGACTAATTTTCAAGTTTCTATGTAAAAGTTAATATGCAAGTATATCTAGAAAGTTCTGAAAAAGAAGAAGATACTAGTCTTACCAGATATTAAAATGCATTATAAAGTTGCACTATTTCTTATAATGAGATTCTGGCAAATGAATATACTGGCCAATGGAAGAATGCAGATCACACAAATAACTTGCTCATCTTCAAGCGGGAATTTAGGCTATTATTATAATGACATTACATATCAGTATAGAAGAAAAATGGATTATTCAGTAAGTAATGTTGGAACAAATGGGGAGTTATTGGGAAGCAAAATGAACTTTAATCAGTATCTCCTCATACCAAAATAAATATTTTTAAAAAACCACAAAACCAAAAACCACAAAATTACTAGAAGAAAACAAGGAGGAACTTTAAAAAAAAAATCTTGGATTGAGGAAGCCCTTTCTTTTTTAGGCATGACATAAAACTCAAAAGTCACTAATAAAAAATACAATTACATTTTACTACGTAAAAATTAGAAGTTTCTGGGGCGCCTGAGTGGCTCAGTAGGTTAAAGCTTCTGCCTTCAGCTCAGGTCATGATCTCAGGGTCCTGGGATCGAGCCCCGCATCCGGCTCTTTGCTCAGCAGGGAGCCTGCTTCTCCCTCTCTCTCTCTGCCTGCCTCTCTGCCTACTGTGATCTCTGTCTGTCCAAAAAAAATAAAAGAAAAGAAAAGAAAATAGAAGTTCCTCCATGACAGAAAACAACTTAAGCTAAATCAAATCAAAACTTAAACTAAATCAAAAGAGAAATGACAAGTTGAGGCATAATTCCTGATATATATATATATATATATATATATATATATATATATAGCATTTAAAACTACAGAAGAATTTGAACAACCAGTAGAAAAATAGGTAAAAGATTATAAAGAAATTTCAAAATAAAAGAAACACAAATACACATATGACAAGTGTTCACTTGTTCACCAGGGGCGCCTGGCTTAGTTGGTAGAGGACGCAACTCTTGATCTCAGGGCTGTGATTTCAGGCCCCACATGGGTGTAGAGATTACTTAAAAGTAAAATACAATAATTTTTTTATAAGTTGTTCAATGGTTCTCATAATAAGGGAGGTGTGAATCATAGGTTTAAAATAGCATTCATTTTGTTTATCAGGCAAAAATATTGAAGTTGTCAACACACAATAACATGTGGCAAAATACTGGCACTTTTGACTATTGTCGAAAGGAACATAAATTGGTATAACCTCTACTGAATGTAATCTGCTAAATTAAAAACACACAAAACTTTTGACCCAGCAACTTGGCCTTAGGAAATCTCGTATTTGTCATCATAATCAAAGGTGTGTCTAAGGTGCCTCATCTGGAAGCACGAAACTGGAAACAGCCAGAAGACCATAAAAAGAATTGATTAATAATTTCTGGTATATTCTTACAAAGAAGTGTATGTGCTATTGTGACGGAACTCCCCAAGATGTGTCATCGAGTAAAATAAAAGAAAGCTTGAGTGTGTGTCTGTGTTTGCATGTAGACAGACGTATACTCAGACAACTTCCAGTAGGCACCTATGAAAGTGTTGTTGGAGGTAAATGCTAGCGAATCAGCCCAGGAGCCAAGGGTAGGAAGCAAACTCACTTTCCATTGTACACCATTTTGTGCTATATAAAAAAACTTTCTTACCATGTGCAGGTGTTATTTGAGTGATAACAAATGTTAACTCTTCTAATATTAAAACAAAAGGGAAAAACTAAGATTCAAGAGTGATCTTATAAGGGACTTTATGTACCATACAAAAAGAATGGTTCTACGATGGACAGTGGTTAGCAATTCTCAGTTTCCACAGAGAAGTTCTTCTCTAACAAGAGGAAATAACAGATTTAAAAGGGGTATATATTTTGGATTGGACGAAATGAATAATTTCCTGATGGAGTTGCAAGAGAACTATAAAATCCTCTGAAGGGCTTTGTAAAGACGGGTTTGAGCCTGGGCTGGGTAGTGAGTGATGGGGGGGAAGACTCCGGTGGCATGGGGAGGCTTCTTTCCACCCCAGGATGCTATGACCCTCTTCCCAGGAGCAACACCTCTCTGCTAGCTGACAGTTTAATGAGCATTTTACCCAAGGCATTCACACGGGTAGGAAATCCTGTTAGATTTACAAGTGCCCATTAGTTAAAAGTTCTCCAGAGCCACTGTGTAAGGTTTCTGTTTGGGACTTCCTTGGGCTTCCCAGTGCTGAACATCTATTGCACAGAGAGCAGACCTGAGGAAATGTGGTTCTTCTCTTGTGCATTATAAACAGCCAGGGTGGCAAAATCTCGAAGCTCCTCAAAGCTGACTAACGACACACCATACCACCCACTCATAAGAAGCTCTAGCCTTTAGGGTAAAAATGAGGTTCCTTCCATGAGCAAATGACCCAGGACCCTTCAATAAACGGGGGAGCATACTGAGAACAAATGAACTAATCCAGAGTGGGGAGAAAGCCAACTGAGTTCGGATAGCTGCTATTTTCTCTTTGCTGCAAGACACCCTCCATCATTTATCTCCTACCCAGGTCAGTGGTTCTCGAAATGTGGTGCCTGCACCAGGAGTGGCCAGCCTCACCTGGAAACTTACTTGAGATGCAAACGATCCCAGAGGTCCTGAATCAGAAACTCCTGGGCTATGGCCAGGTGGTCTCTGTGTCCTTTGACAAGCTCTCAAAGGGATCCTGATGTGCTCAAGTCTGAGAACCACTGGCCTAGGTTTCTGGAGGCCCAGCAGGAGGGACAGAACCAGCCTGTTCTGCATTCCTCCTTCCAAGAGAACCCAAAGTGACACAACTGAATGTCTCTGAAAAAGTTTTTAAAGTTCAGCCTCAAGTTTGCTCTCCAGCTCTGGGTGTGAATTGGGCTTATCAGTACAACCCGACCTAAGAAGAGCATCATCTCATAATGCAGGTTACCTGCCAGAAGGCCGGACGTTCCAACTCCTATGATCTGGTGTGGACACATTCCCTAATGCCAAGGGAGGTAAGGCTGGCCTTGTGTTCTTACACAAGCATGATAGTCAGACACTGGAAGTACACCTCATATTTGAAATCTCTAAATGCCAGTGACCGTAGGGCACCAAGTCTCACCTTCAAAGACCAGAAACTTTGTAGATCATAATCTTCTCTTAAAATGATGATGCCTTAAATGAAATCGTCCAAAGCCTGGCAAGATTAGCTTTGTAACTGTCCCTTATATTAGTTGAATGTTTTCGAACATGTTTTCCTCCCTTTTCTCCTTTTGATTTTGGGCCTCAGACCACCCAGAGAAGCCCATGTAATAGACAACCTCAGGTGTATCTCCACCATCCTTTACCCCGTCCTCTCTCTAACAGGAGTTCACTTTTTGTCCCAGCACCCTTCTCTTCCCCCTGAAGCCCCTCACCTCTGTCCTGGGCTTCCCCAGCTCCAGAGGTGAGTCTAAGGGCGATCCTACCCCTCAGTGACTCAATTCAGGCTCCTGAATTTAAGAAAAATGTTTGCCAAGCTATTTCTTGCTCACTTAGTCTTCTAAGAAAACTGCCAGAGACATCCCTGCCTATCTCTTCTGTGGGTTCTATGCGCCCCTGATTCTCTGTTAACCCAAGGCTGTAATCGACACAGGAAATGCTGGGAAAGTAGATCAGAGCCACTGTCCTTCCTGTTCTAGGAGTCAGTCAGTCTTCTGATTGTTCAGGACAATTTGACTTGGGTTACTTAATTTGATTTGGGTTACTGTTACTTATTGCTGAAAACACCCAGCTGGTAGAATGAGGATTATTATCCATTTTTATATATGGGGAAACTGAGGCACAGAGGTGGTTTTTCATTGTTGTTGTTTGTTGGGGGGGTGGTAACTTTGCAGTAACTGACAGAAGTCGGAGTGGAAGTTCATGCTTTGGAGCCCACTGTGGGGGAAAATCCCTTGGCTGAGAGGTGTTTCCTGGGCACCGGGCATGGGGAACAGGGAGCAGAGCCGTCCAAACAGAGGGTCAGAGTTGCCACAGGCAACCTTTACCCACACTGCAGTTTTGTCGAGGGGCGCTCAGCTGTGGGGACCAGAGGTAGAGGAGGACAAGAAAGAAGAAATGCTGGAGAAGGGAAATGATAGTTATGGCACATGATGGCAATTAAAATAAATACAATGTGTTTCTTAGCACTAGGGCAAGAATCCAGCCCTTATGAAAAAGTTAACAAGTCTCTGACTTGCCTCTTGAACGGCATTCTGTTAGCTTACTGCCGCCTACAGAGAGAAATGGCCTGTGTTCTGGCTGGAAGCACCGGAGGCCAGTCTGTCCGGCTTTCTCACCAAGTAACTCAATAGTGCTGCTGCCGCTGAGCCCAGAGCCTGTTCCCACCCCGCTCTGCAGAGCGGACACAAATAGGCTCTAAAGGTGCCCTTGGAAGATTCACCCAGTTAGGGACTGGGAATACCAACCACAATGGCCGTAACCTTGAGTAGCGCCCAGCCAAGCCCCACGCAGAGCTCTGCTCCCTCCAGCCTCCCCTCCATGAGGAAAACAGGTTGTTCTGGGCCAGCAGGTCCCTCCTCCCCCATTCCACCTCATCAAGTTGCAAATCAGTATTGCTTGGTGGATAGCAAATCAAGTTTCAAGGTTATAGGCAACAGGGAAAGGAAGAATGTACGTGGGAAATCATTTATCAAGACCTTATTTAAAAGGGAAAAAAAAAAAAAAAACGCACCTCTGTTCAAAGATAAAGCATAGGCTCTTAGCTTGGTTCCCCGATAGTGTTGGCCGAATCTCAGACTGCTGTGATATTTAAATGTTGTTTTCAATGGGTTTTGCAGTTTGGGGTCAGATGCTTCATACATGTTCTTGGTCACAGAATTCAATGCATTTTTTTTTCTTCCACTGAAAGGGATCAATTGGCCTGTTTTCCAATGGGAAACTGCTAACAGCTTTGGGGACTGCTAGGTGGGCCTTGCTCCTCAATCCATACCATTAACTCTTCAGTTAACCACCTTTTAAATTAGATACATGTGTCTGGTTTTATAGAATTCAGTGTTTGGGAGAGTTAGCATACTGTAGGAAGAGATGCGAGAAGAAGCCTTGCTATGAAGATCCAGGTTGGGGGTGGGGAGGGAGGCGGCAAGGGTGGTCAGCCGCGAGCAAATAGAGGTTCAGAGAGGCTCTGCGAATTGCCCAGATTAAACAGCTTGTTTCTAATTCCTGTGTGACTCAATGTAGAAATGGCCAAGGGAGTGTCATAAACAGAAGGGACATGTGGGAAGGACTCTTTCTTCATCTCCTACTAATTTGGCTCCTGATAAATCCTGACCTGGCCAGGAACCTGTAGGCATTGATGCAGAGCTGACTGGACCACAGAATCCTGACCTGGTGTCATGTGCAAAGCCAGGACAGCTGGATCCCATATCCCCTACCACCATCACCCAAGGGAAGGGGGCCCCCCAGAAGCAGCCGATCAACTCTGGTCAGCCCGCTGACCAGCTCCCACACCACCAGCCCATCAGCAAAACATGGAGACTTTCTTTCTAACAAAACCCAGAGATGTTTGCCGTGTTTTGCTTTGAAGGACCTACACCATCTCTCCCTATCTCTTGCAACCATGCCCCCCAGAGCCTGGACACAGATTCACTGACTGGGTATAAAACCTTTCCATGGACCGCCGAATCTTTGACTTCACAGACCAAGTCAACAACACTTTTTGCCCACTGCTGCCCCCATGGTCCAGAGGAAGACGGCTCAGTGACAACAGCTTGCCTCTCAAGTGAAGCAAGGCAAAGGAAGCATCTCCCGCCTTCAATCACCCCCTCAGCTTTCCAAATCAAGTCTCTTTCAACCCGAGCACACAGACTCTTCTCACAGAGATTCCCCAAGCGCCACATGCAGAGGTGTGAAGTGTGCTCAGTAGGGCTACTGTATCACACCCATCTCCCCACAGAGAAACAAGACATGCTGCCATTAACACACAAAGACTGGAAACAACAACAGACCTTTGATTATCTCTGTCACAGCAAATGAAGTTAGCGCTTTTTATATTATTGCAGATTTCCTCCTGACACTTCAAATTTTGCTTTCAATTCTGGAACCAGAAATACTGCTGGAAGCAGCGTGTTCCGACCTGCCTCTGAAGCTGAAGGACAAATGACACAGAGAACAGAAGCTTGTTACCTCTCTTCCTGTCTGAATTTCTCAGAATCGGGTATCTGATATTTTAATACTTTCTTCAGTACTAGTTGAGGAAATCGTACGTATCTCGTGCTGTGAGCACGTGCTGGTTTATACCTGACTTTCCACCATTTTTTTATATTGAATGAATAGTTGAATTCTGCACAAAAACCAGCAAAAGGACTTTCTCATCGTTTAATAAATGTCCACTGTTTAAAAAAAAAAAAAAAAAGGCAACAAGTCCATCCCATCTGGGTGGATACATCAGAATGGGAAGGAAAGCCTTGGACACCCTGCCCTTAATTCTGTGCTAGCCCCAGACACAAACCGAGACAGGGACCTTCATATATCCTCCCCTGCTCTCCCAGGGTCTGGCTTGCACTGGTTAACAGAAGTCAAAACAGCCTGACAGTCTTTCCTTAAACTATTTCTATTATTCCTAGGTTTAATTCTCTAACCTTCTCTGGCCAAAGAGAAGCCCAGAGAGGCTCACATAAGGACTCAAAGCTATAAAACTGAGATGCAAGTAAAAATGCCTACAAGGCCATTAAACTCTTTGTACTTGCGGCCAGAGTTTTTGGATCCTAAGAACTAATTTAAAATCCATTTGTCCTTCATGTTTGGACTATGAGTCTCCAGGGGCTTAATCAGAAGGAAAAAGAATCAAATACCCCATCAGCCGCTGGGCCTCTGGTACCCAGCTCTTGCCGGTCGACCAGCAGGAGATTTAGATTACCATGTATTCCCTAAAATCACCTCGGAGGCAGAAAAGGAGATGGCCAAATTCAGCTGCAGTTACTGAATGGAAGAAAAGCCCTAGCAGGCCCGTGAACTAGGCACAGTTCTAAGAGACACCAAATGGAGACAATACTCTTTAGCTCCTGAATCGGGGTCTCATAGAGAGTGGGTGGGGGTGGGCATCGGGAGGAGGCTCCATGACAATATAAAACGAAATCGTGATATTCGAGATACTCCCTTACAGGTGAGAGCAAAAGTTAAGGGCTGTCGTGGTAGAGGGTCTATCTGCCCAAACCAAGGGATACAAAGCTGCTTTTTTATGGGCTGCATGAAACAAAAGACATCAAAACCATTGCTTTATTCCTTGTCTAGCCCAGAGCCACAGTAACATTCTCGTAATAAGGAACCAAAGGCAGAGACATTTCCAACTGCTTGTGGAATGTGTGGCTCCAGCCCCTCTCAATTTAAGGGAGGCCTCAAGCTACTGAACCCGCAGCTGTTAATCTGCATGATTACTGAAGAATAGTAAAACCATCAACCCCAGGTCCGGCTTAGCAGGCGGGCAGGAAGCAGTCATCGGCTTGATCTCTGGGAAAGTGTAGAAGAAAAAGGCCTGGCTGGGAACCTGGCTTGAAAAATCCGCCCAACAATCCATCGTGTTTTTCCCGTTCTTTCCGGGTCCAGCTTCTGGAAACATCAGTGAGAAAAGTGGGGGTGGGGGGAGGTAGGCATCATGAAAGCACTTAGAAGTATCCTTGGGAGCTGCTAATAATTGGGATGGATATTCTGAACCAGTTCAGTTTAAAAAAGTACTTTGTAATTTTTCATGATCCACCTAATTAAAGGACAGAAGTCAAGGGAAAAACACTCTAATTATGTTCACCAACATAGGAAGGTCAGGGTGCCTCTGTTAGAGAAATGAAAAAGTAAATCTAAAAAGTGTCTTCACTAATAAGGTCTCACTCAATTCATTAACTAAATATTCATTGTGCGTCTATGAATGTGTCCCTTACTAGGTAAGACTGGGACTCAATGAAGGGCAAGGCCAGGTCATTGCCCACAAAGGACCAGCAGCCTGGGGGAGGATGGAGGCCATGCCCTTCAGCATGATGGGCAAATCAGAGACACTGGAAGAGGCATAAGGGGGACACCTAGCCCAATCTGGGGGCATCAGAGAAGGCGCTCCAGAGGTGAGGTGGGTGTCTGAAGTGGACTTCAGACAATGATGACAGTCAGGGACAAATCAGGAGGAAGCTGGTGTGTTGGATGGGGTAATCCCTGTCTCTGTTCCCCAGTCTTGTGTTCAGAACTGCTCTGGAGTTGTAGGGATAATGACGAAAGCACTTTTTTTTTTTTTTAAGTCTTTGTAACCTGGGCTTTTTCCTATTCATTTCCATATCCCTGAATTCCAAGCTTTTTACAACAGGTTCAGCTGAATGATTAGACTTATTTTATTTTGATTACTCCGTTAAGTTAATCTGAAAATTCTTCAAATTAATAGAGAATCTTTTGTTTTCATTATACTGGGTGATTTTATTTATTTTTTTTTAAGATTTTATTTATTTATTTGACAGAGAGAGAGATCACAAATAGGCAGAGAGGAGGAAGCAGGCTCCCTGCCAAAATTTAAAAGATTTTATTTATTTATTTGACAGAGAGAGAGATCAGAAGTAGGCAGAGAGGCAGGCAGAGAGGAGGAAGCAGGCTCCCTCCCATATACTGGGTGATTTTAGAGCAGCCCCAGGAATAATGTTTGGCTGAATCTTTATGTAATGTGAATTTCTGAGTAGAAGTGTGTTGCCTGTAGGGGAAGGAGCAGAGGATATAGAAGGGAGATTCCTACTGTCGTGAAGAGGAAGGACCTGAAAAAACTTAACAGGGAGGTCTACACTCAAATTAGGTATAACAGTTTTGTCACAGTGGAAGTAATAACCCAGGAGTCAAACAACATAGAAACAGGATCTTGAATGCGGTTACTGCTGATGTGCAGCTGACAGAAAAAGAGAGAGAGAGAGAAAGAGAGAGAGAGGGATGAACTGAATGATAAGATCTGAGAAAAACTACAAAAGCATCTGGATTTAATTGGAGAGATGCAATAAAGGAATTATATCAAGTACAAAAAGAAAGTAGATTATCAGGGATCTCTTTCCTTAAAAGTCAACATGGTATTGGAATTAGGTACATAGATTTGGAGTCCACCACCTGGACTGAAATCCCTGCTTAACCCTGTATTCGTCATTGGGCCAGTTTACATAACACCTTGTGCCTCAATTTCCCATTTCTATAAAATGGGGCTATGAGAGTACTAATCTCATGAAGAATGGGGATTAAGTAATGACAGACATGTGAATAAGCCTGGAACATAGTAATACTCAACAAACTTAGTTATCATTCTTATACGTCCCCCCCCACACCCATTTTTTATCAGAAAAGAACAAGGGAAAAAAATAGGTTTCATTACAAAGAAAGAATGTTAGTCTAAATAAGAAAATTTCCCAACAATGAGGATGCTTATCGACATAACAATACTTTTCTTAGGCAAAGAACATTTTGTCATGAATCCGTAGAGATTGGATTGACTGCGACCTGCTGAGGATGGATGATGTGAAAGGCTGAGCAGGTCAGGTGAGTGGGGCTGAGGAGAGGACAGTGTTTAGAACCAGAATCCTTGAGGTCAAGTCTCAGGATCACAGGCCCAAAATGGAGTCGTTAGTATGATAAACCCCACATCAGCAAACCGAGACTGAACAGTTTAGTTCTCCCAGAAATTGAATCTGGGATGAATCCCAATTAATCATGACCCACCTGATCAGTATTAGGTAATCTGCTGGAGGGATCCCTGACATCCCCTATGAGGGAAGTAATCTTGAGAAAACCAATCCTTCTTCTTTTTTTTTTTTTTTTGCCCAGCCCAACTTCCTTGTTCTTGTGCCTTTCCGCCTGTACCATCTCTTGATGTGGAGAGCTCTTAGAAGGTCCTTCCGATTGGCAAGATTAGATACTGCTGACTCGTCAGTCACTGAATAAAGCCAATGAGATCTTTAAAAGATAGTCAGTTGAGTTTTGTTTTTAACAACCACAAATCAAATCTATACTGTTTTCTGTTAGGACTGTACCAATAGCATACAAGTGGGGACCATGTTCTTCATGTACCCTGTACACCTCTCTCTGTCTGTAGCTGGGGAGCCCTTTTAGCGGCTCCTAGGCTACGTACTGACGTCCACTCACTCACATTGCTTGGGCACATGGGACCTTTGTCATGATTCTAAAAGACTTGCCATGAAAAGGTTCAAATGAATTTGAAACTCAATCATAGTAATAAAAGAAATTTCAAAATTATATTTGTCAGTAAAAGAAAAGGAAGACCTATTAAATTTTTTAATAGATCTGCAACTGTAGAAAATTCCCGAATGGTTGTAAAAATGGTTTTAAATTTTTTTTATCACCTACTTTGAGGGTAAAGTTTCTCTGGGGACTATAAGGAGTTTGACAAGATCATCGTTAAAAGTCTCGATTAAGTGTTGAATAGAGTCATTTCAAACATAAAATCTGAAATAGGAAAAAATGTCTACAGAAGCAAGCTCAAGTTTCTTAAAACTTGGAAAGGTTCTATTTGTAAGTTATATACAAATTTAATGTTTAGTATCTTAGTACTTTTTATTTCTTGTATCCTAATTATATAGCATAAGGAAAAAGTAGGGATTATTTTCACCAAGCCCCACAGAAGCTCTCCAACACCTCCAATTTACTCTGGTGTGCCATGTAAATACTGGAATTTCCAATGTCTGCTATTTTGTAAAAATCACTGGAAAACACTATCTTAGAGAAGATTGCAGACCCTACCGATGCCTAGACAGCAAGACTTCACTAACTTTTTCCTTATTCATCGAACTCACATCTGATTCAGATATTGAGAGTGTCTATGCTTCTGAGGAAGCCAAGTCTCACCCTAGCTCCAAAGCAATCATGTAATTTCATTCTCTTTGCCAACGATAGGTTTGGAATGGGCATGTAATATGATTCTAGCCAATGAGCCATCCGAGAAAAAATTTCAGAATGAGGCAGACAGAAGGGCTTCTAGAAAGTTTTTTCCTCTTAAGTCAAGACACTAGAAAGGGACATTCTTCCTTCCAGCTTTTGTACATTGTTGAATGAGTCTGTGATGCTTAGAGCTGCTGCAGCCATCCTGAAACCATGAGGAATTAATCATCAGCACCATCCCCACATGCTGGGGAAGGCAGAGCAGAAAGGCAGAAAAGACATGGAGCCCTAATGACCATTGAGCCACTCAATTAACTATCCCTGGAACTCCCTCTCCTCTGGACATCTCGTTATGCGAAATAATAAATTCCCTTCTTTTTAAAGTCATTTTTGTCTAGGTTTTCTAAAACTTATATCTCAAAGTATTTTCCTGGATCCATAATGGGTTTGATGCCCTTCAGATGACAGTCTCAATTTAAATGTTACTGGTAGAATATGAGAATGCTTGTTTTCCCTTAGCAGCATTAGGCTTGAAATTCTTTGCCTCTGGGATAGGCAGACTTCAGATTAAGATTCATAGGGCCTGCTCATCTACTGGGGCAAAAATACTGTTTTCAGGACTTCTCCCTCCTCACTGCAGCCATGGGCCTCTGCGTTAATCCCAGTGAGTCTGGCCATTGACCCAAGCAAGTCCAGCAGGACCTCTGCTTTCTAATGCTTGATTCCAGTCATAAAGTATGCTTAAAGTAATATGTTTGTATTTAAAAGGCACACATTCTTTAACTCGAGCTTTTCATTGACTACCACCAATCTCCTTCCCATTTGTTGTCTTAACCATATTTGTGGTTACAACCATGTGTCGTATAATGAAAATCAGTTGAAAGGAATACACTAATGTATACCTCCATCATACACGACTTCTAAAGGTTACAGAGTGTGTGAGTGTGTCCTGTGTGAGAGAGACAGAGACAGAGAGAGGGTAAGCCAGGGAGAAACTTGGTGGAGGGGAAGAGAGAGAGAGATGTACATAAACACCTCAGATCTCTCTCCTCGAGTCCCCCTCAGGCAGGAGGTGAGATCACAGTGAGCTTTGTCCCTGGCATCACTTACTCTGGGTGAAGGCATAAGAGGCATAAAATAAGGCCTCCATGGACTTGACTTTCAATTTATCCATTCAAGTAGGCGTGGCATCGCTCCTATGCTCTAATTTACTTCTCACAGCAACCTTATTAGAAAGATATTGTTGCTCCCCTTCAAAAGACACAAAATTGAGATATGGACACATTCACGTCCAGGGCCATGCAACCAAGATGAGGTCATTTGGATTTGACCTCACATCTAGGCCTGACACAAAATTTTGCAGGGATGTGACACCCCTCCCTGGAAGCGCTTTGCTAGAGGACAGCTACAAAACTTAAGAGGAGCAACACCAAAGAGCCGACTTGCCTGCAAAGCTCACTTGTAATTGGTCAAATAATTCATTGACATGAAATTTCAGTTCTGCTAACTCATATGGAGCAAAAATATTATAGGTGTCTTCTGATTATTACTCTGTCTCCAGATTTATTTTATCATTTACTTTTACTATAAAAGAGAGAACTAAAAAGTAATGTGTTCAGGATAGAAATCTTAGAAAGTACAAGGAATAAAGTAAAATAAAATAAGTACCTGTTGTACAGGTACAATACCTGTACCCAACATACAGAGAAAAAAAATTATTTTTCATGTTTTGGTGATAATCCCTTGTCTTCTCAAAGATCATGTAAAATATAAAATGATTAATTAAAGAATACAGAATTCTTTTAAAAGAAAAGTTGCATCTTAATGACTATGACAGTCAAAGGAACTGTCTATGGCTACGTGGTCAGTCACCTTACCATCTTGTCATTATGGCCTCATATTCTGCTCTGGTCTTATATGTTTTCAGAAGTAAAATACATTAATACTGAAAACCAGCTGATGTATGTGAGATGACTTATTAAGGGAAGCTGCAAGAATTGGGGATATGTTATTAAATATAATTTAAGGCACGAATTTAGCTCCCCAGCAGAAAAATTGACAAAACCACGAACTTAAAATTTACAGAAAAGTAACACAAGTACTCTATAAACATTAAAACATATCCAACCTTGCTATTGATCAAAGCAAATTATCATAAACATGGCAATCAATTTTTTGCCTATAAAATGGTCAGAGGTTTGCAATATGAGAACGCTTAACCCTGGAAAGGGTATCAGGGGACAGAACCCTCCCTCCTCCATTCATCCGATGTGAGAGAAACTGGTACAGAGTTTTTCAAGTACATATCAAGAGGCTTAAATTTGTTCCTGCCCCTCGCCCTTCTCTGAGGGAGAGCTCTTCTCTGAGGAAGAGTATCAGAGAAGTGATCAGGGATCTGCTCATGGTCACTCATAGCAGTGTAATTTATAAGAGTTGGAAACAACTTAAAAGTCCAGGAGATAGGAGACCAAAGTGGGGAACATCTGCCCAATGTACAATTAAGCTGTCATAAGAAATTTCCAAAGACCACTTAACAACATGAGTTGATAGTCATAATGTCATGAAGTACTAGTCACAGAGAGTGAGAGTGAACAGCAGGATAGGAAACTGTAGATACACTAGGATTTATTTTGATACATATATATTCAATTGAAAATATCTAAAATACAGTTGTATTTTATTGTATGTTTGTTGTTGTATGTATTTTTTGTTCTTGTATGTATTGAATGATCAATCCATGAGTAAATGTCATGGATAGACCAACTGAATGATCAATCCACGAGTAAATTCATTTAAAAAATATTTTCTAAAATTTCTACCACTTAAGAGCATATTATTTTTAAAAATGGACACTTAAAATACTTCTAGTGGTAATGAAGCTCAGGTGACAAATACACAGCTCGAACCTGCTAACCGAAAGCCATGCTTGGAGGATTGCTGGTCCTCAACCATCCCTTCTCCTGGGAACTGAGAATAATTACAGCAATTGTTAGTATTTATTGGGCAACTACTATGACCCGGGCATTATATTCATTATTGCATTTAGTCCCCACAGCAGCCCAATAAGGTAGGTGCTAGAATTCTCCCCGTTTACCCTGAAACTGAGACTTTGAGATGTAGGGGATCCACCTAAGCCCATTCAGGGATTAAAGCAGAATCAAACTGGGTTTGACTGTAGCAAACCAAGATAGACTCCAGAGCAAAAACAACAAACAATTTTATTTATTCAATCTCAGCTTCACTAAAATCTCCTTCTAAGCTCAGTCTCTCCAATTAAAACAATTCTTAATACCCAAACAATTTAGTTTTCCATACTCCACGCTCTTTGGAAGAAAATCACTAGATCTAAGAAATACAGACAGTAAACAATGATAGAAAATGTGTTCCATCACTTTAAAGGGTGTGGTCACCGGGGTCGGCTCCCTGGACCTGACGTCTGTAGATCCCAGGACCCCACGCTTCAAAGGGCCCCATGCTTGATTTAATGCTCTGCTGTCACTGTCTTATAATTCTTTATTTTTCAATGAGGGGTCCACATTTTCATTTTGTACCGGGCCCTGCAAATTTTCTCACTAGTCCTGATAGTGACCCATGAGCCTCAAGCCTCATTTTGAAAAACAGAGTGTTTGGGGTTCAGAATTGTGTTCTTTGCTTTTTACTACCTAACAGGGCCTGATGCCTTTACAGAAAGTACTTTCCCTTGTTCTCCTGGAAACAGGTGATGTTATCAAGGCCTGCCTGGCTTTCTCCTCTTTATCATCTCTGGTGAACATTGTTTTAAACACTGTGCATTCCCTGTACTTCAGGGTCTCGTCATTTGGGCTCCGGTGTGGGTGGCCCACCCTGGTTTTGCAGCTAATCAATGTCACCCACCTTCAGAGTGAGAAGCGGGCGCCTGCTACAAAGAAATTCTTCCAGACAGGAAAATATAAGCTCTGTGGTATGCACTGTTCAATAAGGTCCTTGTCAGGAAGATAGAGAGATCTAGTTAGCTCTCTGGCCCTACTCTTTTGAATGGAGTAGTAGTTGGGACAGTAATTTGGCATAAGAAGACCACATGGTGATAAGCTACAGTATAGCACATTTATGAATATTTTAGACTGCCAGGTCTCATTTCAGGGAAAAGAAC
The DNA here is from genome assembly GCF_009829155.1 of Mustela erminea. Lineage (NCBI taxonomy): Eukaryota > Metazoa > Chordata > Mammalia > Carnivora > Mustelidae > Mustela > Mustela erminea. Next base: position 48,322,347 of record NC_045624.1, read on the forward strand.
GAATTCTCATCTGCTTTCCCTCTTGGAGTTGCATGGGATTCCATCTGGTTAACATCCCTGTGTTTTCCCTTTTAATATGGGATCTAGCATAGAATGAAGTTAGGGTCCCTGGGGGAGTGAATGCTTCTGCCAAACCACCAGGTTCCTAAGGATGAAGCACAGTAATCATGCCTAGGAAAAGCCCAAGGTCTTGCCCTGCGTAAGCAAAGGCCACGTAGGATAACGGGGAGATGGCTGAGGAAATAAAATAAGGAAATAGATAAAAGACAGTGACATAACGGAATTTAGTTTCGGCTACTCCCTCTAACCAAATAAAAACATCTCTTTTTGCTGCTTCCTTCCATAGCAAACACAGGAATTTTTTTCCAATTTGTTGGCTACCAAATTCACAGGATCTGTTGATCCGTTTCCATTTCTTCCTGCAAAAACCCTGGTTTTGTTCAAGTACATTCCCTTTCCCTGAATATGCCATGTGGCTCAGGATTGGCTTTGATTAGATTAGATTAGATCAAGCCAATCATAGTGAGCCCATGGCCTTTTCTTTATCCTTGATGGAGGGTGTCATGTGTTCTACTTCTGGAGAAGGAATAAGGGTGTCTGGAAGTGTCTAGAAAGCCTTACCTTGCTTTTAAGAAATAACACTGGGGAGAGCAGACTCTCTCTTTCTTGTTAGGGGTAAACTCAGAAGCATACTGCCCCAATTGCTACCGACCACCATTTTGCATCTGTGAGGAAAGCCAGCTGGAGATCAAAGGCAGCAGCATAAAGAGCACAGAGGAGAAAGAACTGCATAGAAACAGTCAAAACTTGAACGGAACCAACTCTGAAACCCGCCCTATCTGGTCTTTCCATTATATGAACCAACACAACTCTAGATTGTTTAAGCGTGTTTCAGTTGGCTTTTCTATTGCATGTACCTGAAAGCACAAAATTACTCTCCACACTGGAGCCAACCTGGGATTTGGAAGAATTGGGCTCCAGGCTCCAGCCTAATTGTTCACTGCACAAATTCCTTTGTGCGAACCCCAACTTCCCCAAACCTCCGTTTTCTCGTCTGGTAAAACTAAGTATCGTAAGTCCCATCATGCTTACTTTGGAGGAATATCACTAGAGCTGAGGAGACAAAACATATGAAAGCTCTCTGAAACATGTCATTGTTATTTCCATGTGAGGTATGAGTACCTCAGGGTAAATACATTTGTAGCATGTCAAGAAATGTGCTTGTTTTTCTGGGTACGTGTACATAAATCACGATGCCTTAGTTTGATTTTTCCCTGTTTTGTTTCTCCTTTCTTTTCCCCAACCATACTAAGCATCTCATCGATGTCTGGAAGGCAGTGGCAGAGTTTTCCAACATCATTTTTCTCCTACTCAGCAGATTCACCAAATACCAAACAGAAGGATACGGTAAATATTTTAAGGCATCTCATTGAAACCCCTCCTGTTCTGTGCTTGGAACAGGCATCTGAGGCGTGGTACTAAAGAGGCTTCTGGGGGCCAGAAAGAAATTTGTCTAATCCCAGAACACAGTATGTGCTACGTTTATCCTCTTAAAAGGTAAATGAAATTGTCAAAGGCATGTGATAGATTGGCAGAATTTTAAATGGAAACGGGTGTGTGTTTTCAGAAATGCGCTAACTTGTGATCATTCACTGCAGAGGGAAATTAAACTGAAGGAAGGGAAAGAAAAATCTAGCCTGTGAAAAACACAAATGCAAAGTAAGGAGCCATAGGGAATCTGTGAGACCAACTGGTCAATTAAGTGCCATGTAAAGATTTCCAATTTTCTTGTAGTAAATTATTTATTTAGCTCTTACATACCATCAATATATTTTACAAGTTTAATACCCAAATTATGGCTGGCCCACCCATTTATGGCCCCATAAATGAGTCCTGACTTACCAATGTGAATTCTTGTTCCTGGCAGTGTCAGATTTAGATTGGATTTGGATCTATTGCTTTTATCCTTATCAGACATTTCGAGGCTGATATTTTATTGCTATATTTAAAATGGAAAGTGCTTTAAAATAGACTTGGGGGGGAGAGGCACTGATTCCTGCCCCGATATGTCATTTCCTGACTTAAACATCCTACCATCATCTAGGTTAAAGGGTTGGGAGTCCACATAGAATCCTTCTCCACTGGAGATTTCCCCCCACACAGAGAATTTTCTTAGAGGAAAGTGAGTGATTATAAAAAGGATGACTTTAATCTTAAGTAAGAGTAGCTAGAGCTTTCAGTAGTAAAACTGACAGGCAATTTCCATGCCTCTGTACTTTGTAAGTCAAATGAATAATAAAGAATATCAATGAAACACATCAGCCATTTCTTAACTTTTAAAGTGTATATGGAGCTAAGTTGCCAAGGTTTGTTTTGCAAGAGTCAGATTTTGTAAAATCTGTAGAATGAACCAATAAATTAACAGCAGAACAGAAGACTAACAAATCAAACCTAGGGAACAGCCTCTACTTACAGTTATAAAAAGTAGAATAGCGCTGAGATTAGTAAACCCAACACTTACAAACATGAAGACAAATGCAAGATAGGATTAATGACACAGTTGCAATAAAACCAGATTATGGTTTGAGGCCTTTGAAAAAGTTAGCCAATGAGATTTTTTTGGGCCTTTTTTAGTTACCTTTTTATTTTTATTTACTTATTTTCAAAGATTTTATTTACTTATTTATTTGAGAGAGAACAAGAGAGAGCATCTGAGCTAGGGGAGGGGCAGAAGGAGAGAGAGAGAATCTCCCGCAGACTCAGGGCCGAGCACAGAGCCCCACTCGGGCCTCGATCTCATGATCCTGAGATCATGACCTGAGCCAAAACCAAGAGTCAGATGCTTAACCAACTGAGTCACCCAGGTGCCCCCATATTACTTTTTTAGAAAATTTATATTGTTCTTGTTCTCTTGAAGATTTTTATTAAAAGTTTCTTAATGGGCCGTAAAGGAACAAATTGGAGCTTGAGGATCATAGCAAGCAGACACACTCAGCGGGAAGAATAGAGGGATATGAGCTCTCAGCCCTGGCACCAGCCCTGGGAGGAGACCCCAAGGACAAGCTGCTTCTTGGAGTGTAACTGTTCTCATTTATAAAATGGGGCTATCTCATGGAGGTACAAGAGGAGCAAAGTACTTTGTAAGAGGAAATATGGTATTTGGTATTCATTGAAATTACTAATAAAAAGGAAGGAATCATCTTAATCAAGCAACTTAGAGTCATTTTTAAAGATTAAGTTAGATCAGGGGCACTCAGGTCATGATTTGGGGCCTGGGATAGAGCCCCGAGTTGGCTCCACTCAGCTTATCCCTCTGCCCTTCCCCCTGCTTGTGCTCTCTTTCTCTCCCTCCCTCTCTCTCAAATAAATAAACAAAATCTTTAAAAAATAATAAAATTAGATCAGCTTTACAGTTTCAGCTCTTCCTCTGAGCCCCCAGTACAATACCTGCACAGCTTCCCCTGGGCCAGCTACACTATTTGTGGGGCCCGCTGCACATGAACAGGTGGAGGTCGCTGTTCAAAAAGCAGGGGGAGGGGCACGTGGGTGGCTCAGTGGGTTAAAGCCTCTGCCTTCGGCTCAGGTCATGATCCCGGGGTTCAGGGATGAAGCCCCGCATCGGGCTCTCTGCTCAGCAGGGAGCCTGCTTCCTTTCCTCTCTCTCTGCCTCTCTGCCTCCCTGTGATTTCTGTCTGTCAAAATAAATAAAATCTTTAAAAAAAAAAAAAAAAAAAGCAGGGGGAACTGGAGGTACAAAATTATAAAGCTTTTCCCTTTCTCGGTCTCTCTACCCAATGTGTTCTTATTTACCATATGCTGTCCTAAATCAAGAAAAAGTGATTAGCAGGAATTCTACTGTTCTTTATGTTGTGCAATGCCAGTTTTTAGTAAAAATATACGATCATTGAACTTGTATGTTACACAATTCGTATTTCGTATTTCGTACTTCATCCATGCATAAGTATTCTCTTCTTCTTAGAACAGTGAAAATACTACACAAAATGACCTGGTTATCTCACTTCCTGATAAGCACCTATTCTACCAACACTCTACCTTTAGCTTTGGCTGACAGCTGAGGAGGGAAGACTGAAAAGAACAGAACTAGGGTTGCCCCTTGTCACCTCTTGTTTTTAACATCATCATTTCAGTGTCTGACTGACAGGGAAGGGCAAGGTAAGAAAGGACACAACACGATCCTTGGGCAATTGTGTACCTTAGAACTCCACTTCCTTCTGCGGTGGAAGCAAATTCTGGAAGGCAGGTTTTCGAGGAGAAGGCCTGGCCTCTTAGGGCTTAGTCAGTACGAGCATAAGACACTTCCCTCCATACTCACGTTCTCATGTTGAACTCTCACACATTGGGCTGGGGGAGTCCACCAGAATTTTGTGCTCAGGAGGCCTCGTGAGCTGATATGAGAATGGGGTATAAGGAACAGTGAATGTGAACACTACATGAAATGCTCACGCACATGCTCCATGGTCCATCAGACTTCATGTACAAAACACAAGTTCAAAAACAAAATTATTGGCAGTTCAAATGTTAAAAAAAAATATTTACTAAAAAGATTGTTGGAGGTCCCATTATTCATTCCTTCACTGGAACGATATTCATGAACACTAAGTATTACCAGGTTTCCAGATACAGGTTCCAGGTTCTAGGTTCTAGATAAAGAGTGGTGAATAAAATTGGAAACAAAATTTAAATTTTTTAAAAAATAAGACAGAAAAGGACTATCATTCCCTGTGTCGGGAAAAACAAAGTTTGACATATAGCCACAAGTTAAACATTATTAAAGTTGTTTATGTCCTCTCTATTTTGCTTTATTTTTGTATCCACTTTCTCTTTAGACTGAGAAGTGTATGTTAAAATCTACGACTAGCGTATTGATGTCTGTACGGTTTTGCATATGTAGTAGTTTCTGTTTTATTAAGGCTATGCTGTGCTATTTGGAATGTAAGTATGCATAACTGCATATAGTTCTTGTGAGTAGTAAAAAAAGAGAGAGAGAGAGAAAGAGAGAGAGGACAAGAGAAAGAGAGAATCTCAACACTGAGAGCAGAACCTTAAACCAAGTGCACACCCTGAGCACCAGACCTGTACCACTATGCAAGTCAAGCATGGGTAAAGCCAGCTCTGCCTTCCACCAAATCCATACCTGGGCTTTTCTGAGATTCCCAGTAGGGGAGATAGTCGCAAAACTCCCATAAGCTCTTCTCTATTCAGATATTCATTACCTGTCCTACCCTAGCCTGGCTCAGAGAACCTCCTGTAGACAGTCTTCTTGTCTCTCTTACCCTCTTTGCCAGGTACAGACCCATCCCAACATGCCCCACACATGTCAAGAATTTGAGGAAATGCAAAATAGCTCCTCTTCCGATTCAAAAGTAGAAATACAAATTCCATTTCCATTTGTTTGTATCCTTCCCCTTTCTCTTAAAACACTGATTAGGCTCCATGCCACAGAGCAAATTTCAGCGAATGCTTACTGTTGTCAAATTTTAAAAGCTAGATGGCAAAGAATAGAATTTTCCTTTATTGAGTTACCTCGGCAGAAATGTATGGGGGGGAAGGCAAGTTACTTCTAAGAAAATCATGGGCTAGAAATTTTTACATGTTTATGTACAATGCTACCTTATGTAAGTAATAAAAGAGCTCACCTAAGAAAAATCACAGCTTTCAGAGAAACCCATGCATTTCCATGTGCAATGCAACTCAGTACTCAACTCTAGAGGGGAAAAAATTACTAGGGGGGTGGAATAATAAGGAAACAGAGGTGAGTTTATTAAAATTCATTAAATGATCCTGAAACACAGGCAAGTATTGGAAACTTTTTGCACTCTCTGAAGAATGATGCCTGAGGGCATCAGTTTGGGGTCATTTTCCTCATTTTCCCATTCTCGTCCCAGCCTGGCATTCCTAGAGTTCCCAGGTTTGTAAAATGCTTAATGAAGAAACAAGCCCACGGAGCTGCTCCTATTCACCCACGAAGTGGTTTTTCTCCTTTTGCACCTATTTGGAAGTCTCTTGAGTTCAGCTGTAGGAATCAGTAACTGTCCGAGTTAGGGCAGGGAAAAGGCGAATGATCTCTTCTTTTGGTTTCTGAGGGCCGCCCCACAGAGCCCTCACACCAAACCGCTTCTCTCCAGAGATTTAACATCCAAAGAGTCAAGTATCCAGGTCACTGCAGATTTAAGCGCCAACCTCTCAGCAGATGAATAAGAGACCACACATCCCTTTCCAGGAGTCCAGTTTCTTCAGCACTTTAGAGACTCCATAATGTTGGATGGAGCACAAGGGCGTCCTTCTCCAGAGGTTAGGAAACTCACAGGCCATACTTCACATTGATAACTCTATGGCGGCCAAGAACACATGCCTCACTTTGTTCATAATCTCCATTAATTAGCCTTTGAATGTGGCCAGATTCCAACTAAAATCATTTTATTCAGTTCTACTTGCGCCTTTCCTGGAACTCTAAATGGACATCATTCTTCCCTCCTGGCTGGTTGGCAGCCTGTTGTGCTCTGAAGGTGGTTGTAATTCAGGAGGAAGGAAGCTGGAGGCCCCGACAGGTAAATATTGAATAGTCCCAGGAAACCTTTCTCTTCAGATCCATGCTCTTTTCCTTCATGTCCTTTGGGGCCAAGCACTTTGGAATAAAAGTAGCTCTTGAGAATGTAAAACACATTCAGAATAGGCAAATCCACAGAGGCGAAAAATGGATTTAAGGCTGCCAGGAGATGGGGGGAGTAGAAATGTGGGGTCAAGACTGAATAGGTCGGGGGACGTTCTTTTGGGGGTGATGGAGAAGTTTTGAAACCAGAGAGAGGGGATGGTTGCATGACGTCAGGAACACACTGAATGCCACCAGATCACACACTTTAAAAGGGTTAGTTGAATGTGATGTGAATTTCATCTCAATTTCTTAAAAAAGTAAAGTACATTCTCACAGATTTCATTTGCTTTTCATTCCATAGTCAATTCTCTTATGAAACAGAGTTTCAGGGATACCTTTTGGGAGAAAATTCACATCACCGAATGGGTCTGTAAGAAGAGAGCTTAACAGAGGCACCTGGGTGGCTCCGTGGGTTAAGGCCTCTGACTTTGGCTTGGGTCATGATCCCAGGGCCCTGGGATTGAGCGTCGGGCTCAGTGGCTCAGCAGGGAGCCTGCCTCTCTTCCTCTCTTCTCTCTCTGCCTACCTGTGATCTCTATCTGTTAAATAAATAAATAAAATCTTTAAAAAAAAAAAAAAAAGGAAGAAGAAGAAGAGAGCTTAACAAATTAGCCGATGAGTCGGTTTAATGCGCACGATTTGAAAGAAAAGCTCTTCTCAGTTACCCAAAAGGACTTTATATCATCTGTCCTGAGTAAAGACTGAAAAAAGTCTCCCTCTGGAAGTAGTTTTCTTGCACCAGAATCGCATAAAGTGGGACAGAGACACCAGAAGGAGTAGCCTTGTGGTGTGCTCTGAGCCTCCTTGCTCAAAATTCAGGGGTGAACGGCTCTGGCTGTTGAGGGAACCCCTCTGCTGACTGGAATGACCGAACGCAGGATGATACCCACCATGCCAGCCCCCAATGACGGACCCACTTGCTTTGCCCAATGTTAAAGGATCAGGCAACAGATAGGAGGGGTTCCCTCCATCCCTTCGGTGTGAGGTAGGCTCTCTAGACCCACAGTGCCTGGCTTGTAGTGCAGGTGCTGCCTGAAGCAGTAATTAGAGAGACGTAGAAGTCACACATACCAGACCATGACACAATCCAGCCCTGACGGGGGCTTTCGCGTCCCTATTTATGAATGTTCCACCCTGTCAAGTGCCTGCAAAGCAGAACTGCTAAGGTATGAGCTAATTGATTTGATCAATGTTTCTGGGTCTCTCCAAAATATATTTCTTTAAAAAAAAAAAAAAGAATAGCCAAAGTGGGTCTGTGGTTTAAAAGTGTACATTCAGTTTGAATCTTTCATCACACCAGTTGTGACAGATGAACAACCCCACTAGCCTGGTGTCCTAATTGCATGAGCTTCTGAGTGTCCCTAGACTCTTACCTACTAACTCACGACTGCCCAGCTGCTAAGTCCATTGGCAGTCTTAGACCTGCCCGGTGTACAATTAGTGCTCAATTCTTGGTTTGTTTTCTAGTAAAGACGTACAGCATACAATAAAATTTAGAAAACCCATCAGCACTTTTTGTAATATCAGAGGAGCATAGAAACAAAGAGACTGTGGAGAGTCTATATCCCAAATATTCTCATGTTAGCGATGAAGCACAGAGAGGTTGGGCGACTTCTCTGAGTCCCACAGAGGGCGGGGGATCCTGTCAGGCTAGAAGCCAGGTCCCTCATCCCTCTTCATTGGTTGCGATCCACCACTTTGTCCTGCTTCACTTAAGAAGTGATGAAGCCAAGGGTTGAGGCAATTCCAGAAATATACCATGATATCATCTTTCAAATTATTTTTCCATACAGAGCATAATGAAGAAAAAAAAAAGTCACAACAGTACCTTAGAAATCAGCATCACGTCTCACACATGTCTCTCCCCTGGCATTAGGCAAACACAGCAGGCCAGGCCTTGTTGAAACCTTAAAACAAACCAGGCCAATTCTGAGGTCTAGACAGGCCCCAGACAGGCTTTCCCAAAGCTTTGAAATGTGATTTTAGAACTGGTAATTTAGAGGCAATTTAACCCTGAAATCAAACTGACATTCAGAACATTTATTTTGAAAACATTTTTAAAGCATCTACTTCACCCCTTTAAAATACGATTTTGTGTTTCACTTGGGGCCGACCAGCGGGAATTGCAATGATTAAGGTTCAGATTCACTAGCTCTTAGCAAGTTCTAAACACAGAATACAGCCTCCTTCCTCGTGCACTTACCCAGCATCCAGGAGAAACGTGCCTTGCCAAAATATATTCCAAAAGTCATATGCAATTTTTACACTGCTTTTACATCTGCAGAAGGTTATACTTTTAGGTTATATTCACATATTCAAAAATCCTGGGAACAATCTCCACCACGATTTTTGTTCAAGCCAGAGGAATTCTTTATCTTTGCAAAAGTATCATCATTGCAGAATTCAGGCTTGCAAGTTAGTAGGCCCTTGCAATTTTTCCTTTTAGCGAGAACGTGAGTATTCTCCAGCCCCTCTGTTCTGAGATGCATAGACTGGGCCATAATCTTCTTTTCTATAAGGCAACCAGGAGCCACAATTAAGAAGAAGCCAAAAATCCTCTCACACTGTAAGTGCTGTATATTAAATGGAATTCCCAGGATGTGGAGAAGTGCCTTTTTCTTTTTTTTTTTTTTTTCCTAAGATTTTATTTATTTATTATGGAGAGAGAGAGAGTGAGAGCACAGACAAGGAGAGCACCAGGCCGAGGGAGAAGAAGGCTCCCCACAGAGCAAGGAGTCAGATGCAGGGCTCAATCCCAGGACACCAGAATCTTGACCTGAGCTGAAGAGAGATGCTTTACTGACTGAGCCACTCAGGCGCCCCTTTGCCAGCTCATTTTCATTCATGGATCCTGCGCAACATTGGGATAATTTTATTTTTTAAATAAATGACAGTGTTGGATGGGAAAGTTAGCCAAAGATGCCTGAGAGAATCAGAACGTGCTGTGTCACAAATGAGAGTGAACATGTGGTTCTTAGAGTTTAGATCTTGAGAAGCTCAGTCGCTCTCTCAACAATGCATGGTTATTGTTAATTATATTAAAATGTAACTGTAGGAAATAGTGTCAGGCTGCGATGGCTCTGTGATCTCTGGGTTCTTTCTTTTTAATCCTTATTAGTCATTTTAAATTCAGCTTTTTAAGTCTTAGTCCAATTGCCCTTCGGGAACAATAAAGTGGCAATTAGGTATGACAAAGGCGTGGAACAGACACAATTACTTATTGCTGTAGTAAAAGAAAAAAGATGGGTCTATGAACCTATCAAGAAAACCTGCAAAACGGAATGGGCTGCTGGACCTTATGAAAAATGTATCCAAATATTTGCAAAATGTATTTTTGGCCACTTCCCTACAGAGATATTAAACCATTTTCTTTTTATCGGAGAATTTACTACCATTACATTAGATATTAATTTAACGACTTTGATCAGGCAATCATCATTTATTTGCCTAAATTACCAGTCCCTTAGTACTTCATCGGCAAAGGGAAATATTTCATAGAACATGAGGCAAAGCCTCTAATTACTATTAGAGCATAATTTAAAGTAACTTCAACAGGTATTATAATTTTGACCAATTGAGTTACTAATTTGGAGAATCAATTATCTCCTGGACGCCTTCAATTTGCTGCCTTGCTTAATTGGCAGAGGCTGTCCAATTACACATCTGGCATAGCAGTAATATTTGCATCTGCAAATCCTCAGCCAATCAGCCAAGTGAGCCTGATTGTCAGGTTATAATTGTGTGGGTTTGACGACTTTGATATATTTGTGTATCAAATTATTTTTATAATTTGTATCCACTTTTTCACAAACCTTTCTCCCAGTGTATCTTTCCTCCCCCATCCAATTAAAAAATTTTGAAGTTATTTTATTTACATAATTCATCTGGTTTCCCTCTTTTCCTCTGGCCCCAATTTCAAGTAACACTCAACTTCAAAAAAATTTAAAAATCAAAGGGAACAGCTTCCTAGCAGCAAAAACAGAAAATTAAATCATATCATTCAATGCTGCCAAGTGAAACTAGTACAATCTTGAACCACTAATTACAATGTAAGTTATGCAGATCTTTGAAAAGCAACAGGACCCTAGAAGTCCTACAATGTCCATGCACTTTGAATCCGTAATAACATTTCCAGAGTTTAGTGCCTCTGAGGAGGAAATAGCACCATAGAGGAAAGGAATCTATATGCCAAAGGTGTTCTTTCCAAACTGACTCCAACGGTAACAAGCAACAATCAGCAAAACTGAAACCAAAAATGTCTAAATATGGAGAAATATTTAAATAAGCTATGTTAAAAATAAGACATGTAGCCATTCAACATGGAAATTGTTAAGACTATGCAAAAATATGAGGTGCCTGCGTGGCTCAGTTGTTAAGCATCTGTCTTTGGCTCAGGTCATGATCCCAGGGACCTGGAATCGAGCCCCACATTCGGCTCCCTGCTCAGCGGGAAGCCTGCTTCTCCCTCTGCCCCTCCCCCTGTTTGCGTTCCCTCTCTCGCTGCGCTCTCTCCATATCAAATACATACGGAAAATCTTAAAAAAAAAAAAAAAAAAAGACTATGCAGAAATATGGAAAATGTCTAGGATAGTAATGAAATAAGCAAACTTGAGATGAGAAATAACATGAGATGCTGCAACAACCTACAGATGAGCGTCCCTATTCCTTATATGAAAAGAAGTTGAATAGTGCTGTATTCTCTTGCAGCAAAACCAAATGCTTAGGGAGCTAGAGAAAGAGCAATGGCATCCATGTGGACACTATGGAGATGGCACATGCAGTTGGCATTCAAGAGTTCCAGAGAGTCGGGAAGGTGTTACTCTGGAGGGGGAAGTTGCATGCCAAAGAGATGTGCCATGTGTATTTGGGGACCACCAAGGGGTCTGTTCGGCTGCGTTGTGGAGCATAAACATGAGACAGATCACACATCTGCCTGGAAAGAGAGGCCCCCATCTTACTGAGGAGGGCCAAAGGCTAAAGTTTTTTCCGGAAACAGTGAGAGAAGCTGAGCATTTCAGAACAGCAGGAGGCCATAGGCTCTAGACAGACGGAGAACTGGAGGCACCAGTCTTGAATCCCGCCCCTGTCAGGGGGTAACTCTGTGGCCTGGACAAGTAACTGAAGCATTTTGCACCCTGGTTTTCCCATCTCGGCAGTGGTTCCATACCTACACCTTAGGGTGACTGTGGGAATTAAAGGCAAAATATACGAAGTACCCGGTACCCAACAAAAACAATATAAATTGTACTTTTATTGTTCTTAGCAAGAGTACTCTTGCTAAGAGTATCAGAAGCAGCATGTGTTCGAGTAAAGAAAATAAGAAACAATGGGGACCACTTTAGGCACTTACTCTGTTAGATTACACACAAAAAGAAGTCTGAAAAAGGTGATGTTGGTAGCCAATGGAGAGATGACAGTCAAGAAACACCATGGGGGAAGAATCCATAGGGCTGGGTCAGGGTGAATCCAGGTTTGGTAGGGCATGAAGCTAATAAAATTTGGAGTTCTTTTTAAAGGAAAAGAATGAAATAGTAGAAAAGTGAGTTTTATTTAGAACTAGAAAAGAAATCATAACAAATTATAAAATTGAGAAACCTGTCAAGTATCACTAGTCACACACACACACACACACACACACACCATTTATCTTTAAAAATGGACTGCCTGACAGACCTCTATAAATCTTGTTTTGGTACATTTTGGGCTCTATACTCCTTGATTGCCTCTTCATATGTCCAATATTTAATAATACCACTTTCCTTGGAGGGAATAGAACGATGACTCAGTCTTTCCTCTAGCACAGTTGATTGAAAGGTTTTCTCTACTGGTAGTTCAGCAAAGTTTCTCTGAAATTGGAGAAGTCATGTAAATTTTTAGTATTGTTTTCAAATTGAGAAACATTTCTTTCTTTCTTTCTTTTTTTTTTTTTTTTAAGATTTTATGTTTAAGGAATCTCTACACCCAACACAGGTCTGGAACTTAAAACTCCGAGATCAAAAGTCGCATGCTCTGTGGACTGAGCCAGCTAGGTACCCTGAGAAACATTTCTCTTAAGTTTCTTTAATACATGAGTTGTAGTAGGCCCCCTTAGAGCCTTGCTACAGGTTTGTGCCATACAAGCACAGGATGATAAGTTCTATTTTTCATTATCCATTACAAAAGAAAAAACTGGGGCACCTGGGTGGCTCACTGGGTTAAGCTTCTGCCTTCAGCTCAGGTCATGATCTCAGGGTCCTTGGATCGAGTCCCACATAGGGCTCTCTGCTCGCAGGGACTCTGCTTCTTCCTCTCTCTCTCTCTGCCTCTCTGCCTACTTGTGCTCTCTCTCTGTCAAATTAATAAAATCTTTAAAAAAAAGAAAGAAAAAACATATGGTGAGTTCATAACCGTATAAACCGCATTTTAGAGAATACTCCTATTAGGAGAGAACTGGTATGTTGACCAGGTGTTAATGAGAAGTAAATTCTCTGCTTACAGTTTATCTGTCTGAGAACCCACAGAATTTTCCACAGACCAGCTTCTGGTTCCACACATTCACATCATGTTTCTCCTCACACCTGCACAGTGTACTACATTCCTATTTCGTTTCTTTGTCACATGAACCAGGTGATTCGGCACAGTGGGCAGTAGGAATATACTGAAAGCCATCTGCTACATTGGGACAAGTAGCAACAATTAAATACAAGCAGGACTTCCTTCAAAACACATGAATATGTCCCACGGAACCCAAATAAATGTATCTCCAGACGCAGCTGAACATCCCTTTTGTCCCGTCTCCAAACTGGCACGTGGTAAGAAGAAAATGGTGGCTGAGGACAAGTTTGAGTGGAAAGAGACATCAGCTGAAATATCTTCTTTTTCCAAATTTTACAAAAACATATGGCTTTTACAAAAAACACATTGCCCTGGAAAACATCTGTGTACAAGAGAGGCCCTGGACTGAAGCTTCATCTGCCTCTTGGCAAATGTGTCTCTTTTAGCAATGATTGAATACAGCAAGTACACAGAGAAGCAGAGAGTAAGGTTACCAGTAAGGGGGAAAATCATGGTGCCATTAAAGCAGGGGAAGAATCAAGATGAAAAGGAACAGGATTAGTATTGTTGTGTTATAAAATGGCTGGTGAAGAATATAATAGTAAGTCTCATCTCAAATATGGTGAGTTGAAGATGCCCGTGGGGCCTCCACCTAGAGGTGTCACGTGGAAGAATCACTTAAAGAGGGTATAAAATCAGAGATTTTCTGATTAACTGAAAATACTCTGAGTTCTCAACCTACACCTAGAATATTGGTTTCCATTCCTGATCTTTCATTAATTCCTGACTTAGCCACTTCTACCTTTTACTGAAAGCAAACACTCCTATGCTGATAGTTTTTGAACAACAACAAAACCCCAAAATCGTAGCCTGAGATTACCGGGGTTGGAGTAGGGGTAAGGAACTTGACATAAAGCTTCAGTAAAATTGCAAAGTCCTACTTCTGTTCTCTGTCTTAAATAATTCACAGTGCCTTCAGTGTTTTCAAAGAGTCCTATGACACAGAACCAGCAGGAATCTCCATTTACTGTTCTCTTTCTGCCAATTCTCCTAGCTTGGAAAGAAAATAAAAGAGATGATAGATAGTTCACTTATTATCTCGGTCTTCATTTGGACCATTTTGTCTACAGTGCAAACAGAGTAATCAGAGGATGAATCAACAATGAGAACCATTGTGGCTACTGCGCACGACTGTAAATTCATGCTCATTGAGGCTGACGTTGCTTGACAGACTATTTTTCATGTATATTACCTTTGCTATCTATTTGTGTCCTCGTCTATTGGTGGTTAATGCATCTTTCGTTATTGTTCCAAGTAGCAACTGTGGTTATCCAGTGACAATACAATGATATAAGAAATTAAATATTAATAGGCAATTTATAAAAGGGGTGAAATTTTACATTCCAATAGATAAAACTGAAAAATGGAACATGTAAAAGGCTATATAAGACTTGGAAGATTGTTTCCCACCGAATGTATAAATCAGAAGCTTTGAATCCTTCTGGTATTGTCTAAGGATTAAAAGAAGTTAAAACCTAAATGTCACCAACAGAAACCAGGGAGCACCACCCGGATAAAAAGAAAAACATAAGATAGTTGTTGTTTTGCCCTTTTGGAAAAAAGAAAAGACTAAGTAATTGGGCCAATTTCAACTGATATGACAACAGAAAGACTACATTTTTGGGAAAAGATCTCTGTACAACCTAAACAAATCATTCTCATAGGACTCGATAATGTTCCTTTTTAAAAAGCTTTTCTCTTCCTTTTGTTTGTTTCATTTATGATAGAGGTATGTATCTCATCTCAGCTCGCCATTTCATCTGGGTCATACATCAACAGTTCTGCAATGTAAGGAGAAATGTATTGTCACAAAATTCTGGCCTAACTAGATTTAAGATCCTAATCCCTTCGCTCAAGAAGTTGGCTTTCCTTCAGCCCAAAAAAGCTGATGTGGCCTCCTGTGTGCCCATCACTGGGCCAGGCAAGGTGATGAGGGGCCGACCTAGGATGCTAATAGCAGGAAAAGAGAGAGAGATGGATGGTCTGCCTTCCAGCTTCTACTGCTACATTGGGTTTACCCTAGGACTTAACAGCTAAAAACAATAATCATTTTGTCACCTCTCATGGTTTCTGCTGGTTGGAATTTAGGAGAGTGGAGCTAGACGGTCTCTCTAGGTGGTGGGTCTCACAGTTGTAGTCAGGTGGTGGTTGAATCCTGAGAAGCAGAGGGGTGAAGTGACTGGGAGCTAGCCAAACATGTGTCTCTTCCTACAGTCTCAGGGCCTCTCTGCGTGGTTCCTCCACATGAGCCGGTTCAGGCTCCGCCATAACATGAAGGCCTTTTGCCAACATGTTCCAAGGAGCAGGGCTGGAAGCTGAATCACCTTTTATGGGTTAGTCTGGAAAGTCGCATGGAGTCACTCTATGTGTCAACAAAGTCACAGAAATCTAGTTTCAAGAAGAGATATAAACCTACCTCTCAATGGGAGGAATGTCAAAAAATTTGTGGATATATTTTAAGGCTATCACAGTAGGGAATTAGAATTGAACTGACCTGGGCAAGAGACAGGGAGTGGAAATTGACTCCAAAATTAATCATCTTGTATTTAAGTCTATTCCAGTGGCTATAACAAAACACAATAGGCTCTGTAGTTTGAACAACAAGCAGTTTTGGAGTCTAGGAAACTCAAGATCAAGGTACAGGCAAATTCGGTGTCTGAAGAGAGTGGGATTCCTGGTTCATAGAGGGTTGTCTCCTCACTGTGTCCTCATATGGCGGAAGGGAGGAGAGAGCTCTCTGGGGTTTCTTTTCTCTCTTTTCTTTAAGATTTTATTTATTTATGTAAGAGAGTGAAAGAGAGAGAGCACAAGCAGTGGGAAGGGGTAGAGGGAGAAGCAGATTCCCCACCAAGCAGGAAGCCTGAAGCGGGACTCCGGGATCATGACCTGAGCCAAAGGCAGATGCTTAACCGACTGAGCCACCCAGGCCCCCATAGGGTTTCTTTTAGAAGGACACTAGTCCCATTCATGAGGGCTCCACTCTCATGACCTACTCAACTCCCTAAGGCCCCACCTCCCAATGCCATCACATTGGGGGTTAGTACTTCAACATATGAGTTTGCAGGAGGGAGACACAAACATTCAGTCCATAAGACCTGGGTCAGTGGGAATGTTACCAACCAAAATATGGATCAGGAGAAAGAATAGGTTTAATGAGGAAGAGGTAGATTTAGGACAGACATGTCTAATCCAAGATGATCAGCAAGACAGTTAGAAAGGAGGAGGAGAAAAGTATATTTTGAGGCCATTTGAATGTTCCTAACCACCAAGTAGACTATGTCTATCCCAAACGGATGTAAATATGACTGACTTCACAGGAGTTTCTCGGTAGGTGAGTGGATACTGAGTAGGGTTGGCAACTGGGAATACATTGTGATGATGATGGAGTAGAATTGCCCAGGGCTGTCTGATCCCAATGCCCATGCTCTTCCCTCGACTAGATCACCTCCCTCCTTGCTATCTGTTCCCTTTCCCTTGGAACATTCAACAGTCTTGTCACTGCCCACCTCTCCCACCCCTGGTTTCTTTTTCTTTCACGAAGGTCCAGACTGAGGCTGATTCTCAGCTCTGCCCATCTGGCAGGTGGAGACAGACTACTCATACATATTTACATTTCCTAAGCCATTCCCACTGGCTAGCACTATTCTGTTAAATTCAAGCACCTACCCCTCCTCCCTCCAGAAAAGGAAAGAGCAGCTTTCCTAGATTCCTCTTGACTTTTATTGTTCTGTTTTCAAATGATTGGGCCTAATCACTTACTCTCGGACTGAATTCAATTCTTCCAGAGCTTCATCAAATCACATGGTATTTTCTACCTACTACTGAACCCTGTATAAAGGCTAGGACACCCACCTCTTAATCTCAGTGGTTAAAGATTAACTTGAAAACAGTTTCTTAAGCACAAATGTAAGCTTACTGTATACTCTTAGCAACCTTGTGAAAGATATACGTAAAACAGACATTAATGTCATTCCTTTTTCTACTGATGGAGAAACAGAGGCTAGGATGGTTCAAGTCACTTGCCCCAGAAAACACTGCTACTAAAGGAGGCTGCCAAATGGAAACCCAGGTCTCCGGCTATGACACCATGACACACCACTTCTCCTAGGCCCGTTATATACGACTTCCATTATAGTGAAACATTTGGAATAATTTTTAGGTGATGGAATTGTTTGTAATGGAAATAGACATCCTGAAGAATCAATACTAAATCAAGAGCTCTCAGGTGCACGATGCTACGATCTTGGCCCTGCCAAAGGTATTCACCAGCAGGGTCCTTTTGTGTGCGTTTTTCTAGGGACAGCCTGACGCCTTTGTTACAACAGTATTCTTAGCATGGCGATGTCTTTGGGGCTTTTCTCCGAAATGGCACCTTTTAATCCCTAATAAAGCCCTGGCTTTCATTTTAATCATGTATCCAGACACCAAGGGGAAAGCTGAAAATTGAACCTTCCAGATTCTTCCAGCTTGAGATGCTGTTATTAAAATAACTGCTTTCTGGGGGAGGTATCATGCAGAAAGAGGACCCTACTGGCTACAGAATGAGATGGAAGGACGTCTGCCACTTTTGCCTGAGGCTTTTCCTGGCCCTACCTTAACACACACGCTCGCTTACAGCCTCCTATGATTTATGCAGCTGCGGCTCAACTGTTTTGAAAAGCTGATGTTGTGGAATCCTTAAGTCATCTGTGACCTAGGTCACTAAAGACAGGAGCAATTTAGTAAAAGTATTAATTGAAACTCTCCTGACAGGCCCTACTCCTCCAGATAAAGTTACACATCAAACCCACACAGGCTGCTGGGCTATTCTGAGCAGTCTGAGATTTTCAGTATCTCATAAACAGGCCCCTCAATCACTACAATCTAATAAGGCTATAATCATCATTGACACTATAATGATTAAAATGAATAAAACCCATTAAGAAAAGTCATGTTGAGTTATTAAAAGTTTCGCTCTGCGTGATATGTAATCTTTTATCCATTTTTTATGATGAAATCTGTAACCATCTATCCACAAAAGACCATTAATTTACTGCTCTGTGGATGTTACCATGCTCTTTAGTTTAACAGCTTATCATTGATTTCTTGAGGGAGATATTATATTTGGAGAAATACACATGGAACAAAAGCCCGAATGCTGCTGTAAATTTCCCACTGACAGGATGATCAAAGTATTTTGGCCTGGTCTGCAGCCCGGGGCTGGCAAACAAGTTTTCGAGAGCAGAGAGAGCCCTCCGGGTACCAGGCGGCAGATACATGTTTTCAGGCATCACAAAAGCTTCTAAGGAAAGGTCATGTGTGCGGCGGGTGGTGGGGGGAAGTCGGGGGGGTGGGGGGGACCCAATAAAATGTCCATTAACTGGAGCCTAGTTAACTGGCTTATTGGCATCTATTAGAAACAAATTGCAAACAAAACTGATCCTATTATAAACTTCTCCACATCCCTCCATCAAGAGCGGTCTCTGATTGGCTCAGAAGAACCCAACAAATACAAGGCTGGCAGATGACTCCTTTATTTGCAAGAAGCTTGGGTTTGGGCCAGCAGCCGCCTACAACTCTGAGCAGCAGAGAGCTACAGAGCTGGGAGGGATGCATGGCCCTTCTCTCCACAGAAGGATCCCCCCCAGAGGCAGAGCATGTATTCCTGCCCGCATTCTTTCACCCGCCACTTTTTTTTCTCTAAGCAAACAGCAATTAAAAAATCTGAATGGAGGAATGTGTACAGAGTGCTGAGCTAAGTGGTAGGGGAGACTAATTCTTAATGTATACTTTTTCTCATAGTAAACTCTGCTCCAATATCTTTACTGCCCATCTCTTATTTAATCGTATTAACAGTAAAACCTAAAGAGATTCCGTGATGCCGAGGAGAGGGTATTGTCTTTGAAGGTATTCTTTATTTTTCCGGAGATGATTAATAAATCTGTTTGCCAGTGTCTGAACAGACATGCCACGGTTCCCTGGCAGGTAATGACGAGGTCCAACAAAACAAGAGGAAAATGGTGGCTTTCTGTTTTATCAGATTTCCTCATTTTCCAGATTTGCTTCCCTCACGGAGGTCCTGCTGGGCTTTTTTTTCTTTTTTCTTTTTTTTCTTCTTCACTTTATCTAAATAACATTAGGTTATAAACGTCACCATAACATACCATCTCCTGTACTAAGGGAAGCTCGACTCTACTAAAATAATCAAATATTCTTTATGATCCTCCCTTTTCAAAGAAAACAACGCATTCCATTTATAAGGTTGACATATGGTTCAAAGCATGACGAACAGACATTGATTTTTATCAGTCTTTGCAGAGTTCGTTTAAATCCACACCACTCTGTCATATAGGACAAAAATGGATGCTAAATGAAATTAAAAGGCAAATTCAAGGAGAATAAAAGGGAAATCATTCTTTATCTAACACATCATTAACCTGTGGAAATAATTGTTTCAAGGCATGATGGAGGCTAACAGCTTAGTAAAAATTTTTAAATGGTGGAAAACTTCTACAGATCAAAATGGCATTAGGAACTGGTGACTCTGTCAGTCCTCACATTCCTGTAAGTACACTCATCTCAGTTGAAGTCAGGAAGACATTTTGCTTGCCCTCCACATACTCAGACTAAGTTGGTAAGACATAAATACAGCAATATCCAATGCACAGACAATTAGCTTTCTCTGCTCTTCTCGAACATTCCTCTCACCCTGACTATATTGAAGTCAACTATGGCTCAGAGTGCAAATGGGACTATTTGTCTATTTCCATGTGACAAAACTTTCTTCCCCACCCTTCTGAGGGAGATCAAGATATAAGGCAGTATAAATGTTCATTTGACCATCTCTAAAGGCCTTAAGAGAAATATAAAAGCACTTAAACTTTCCAATAAAAAGGGACTGATATTTAGAAGAAAATTGTGTGTGTGTGTGTAACATAAAATAAAATAAAATAAATAAACCAGATTAAGGGATAAGGAAATTATGAAGAAAACACTCCAATACATCAAAGAACTCCTCTTTTAGTATATCTTCAGAGAAAGTGAAATTGACTGTTAAAATACCTATAAAATTTTTAAAGACATTCATGAATTTTAATTTATCATCATGATATTAGAAATATAGCCCTTTCTAGCCATGGAGGCCCTGAGAATTTTGTGACATGAAAGTTTTCCTGGTGTTAATTTGAGCCTTTAATTAATTACAACCTTTTAGAAGGAGATTGTTTAACTGCCCAAAAAAAAAAAAAAAAAAGGTTACACAGAAATGATGAAAAAACAAGACTCCTTGCAGATTTTAGTGAAGCTGCCTCTCCATAAGCAGTGGTTCTAGAATGATGAGTCAGCACTTCCGTGATTACAGGTGGAGAGAGCAATAAAATCTTGCTGAGTTTAGTTACTGAAATTATATGGTTTCATAAATAGTATAATGTTGCTCTCAGCGGGTAAATGTTATATTTTAATGCCATCTGAATTACAACACATACAAATTTTCAAGCTCAAGGTCAACAGGGCCTCCTTCAATATGGACAGCTAGAGTCCAGCTCTATAGTTGGAGAGGAATGATTCAGGCTCCAATGACAGTGTGGAGAGAGAACCAAGATCGCAGTAACTCATCAGTTTGGAGAAAAAATATTTTTGTGGTAGGCCTTCTGGAAATGGGTGCAGGTTTAAGGTAGTTAGAACTTGTGTGAGTGACCTTTGGTTTCCAGCCTTAACTACTTTAAAACACAAGTCATCGTGCTCCTTAATTCATTTCAGACCAATAAACCCTTTTTCAGCCCAGGCGTTGGAAGGACAGGTGACACACTTGTACATCTAAACCCCCTCCTGGGGGTGCCTGGGTGGCTCAGTGGGTTAGAGCCTCTGCCTTCAGCTCAGGTCATGATCCCATTGTCCTGGGATTGAGCCCCACGTCGGGCTCTCTGCTCAGTGGGGAGCCTGCTTCCCCCTCTCTCTCTGCCTGCCTCTCTGCCTACTTGAGATCTCTCTGTCAAGTAGATAAATAAAATCTTTAAAGAAAAATAAAAAAATAAACACCCTCCTGAACTTATTAACTTAAGAAAAAAAAGTTTGGTGAGACTTTGGGTTGTTCATAAATCAGCCTTGTTTCATTGAAAAACCTATTCACTCACTGTAATCTTTCCATGTGTTTTCCCTCTGAGCCTCCTTGAGTCTACTGCCAAGACCAGTGTGGATATTTCTGCTTCTTTAAGCGGCATATTTTGGCTTCTCTTTAAATATCTCTCTCATGTGTGGACCACTTAATAGTTTACAAAGCTCTCTCCCTTGCATCAAATTTTATTTAATCCTCATGGCATACTTTGAGGTACTATGAGGTAGACAATAACTCTGTATTACAGATGATGAAAATAAGGTTAAGAGTCAATTCATTACTTAAGGTCAAACTGGTAATTGCTGAAGTCAGAGAACAAATTTTGGTCTTCTATTGCCAAATCCATTCCATTCCCTACTGCACCAAACTTCATATTAGGAATTTTGAACACCACATCATACTCAGTTGCCATCTTTAAGTCACAACATGATAGTTTATCATTGAAAATTCCTTTACAGTTTATGTTCTTTACCCATAGAACATCACAGAAGAGAGTGCTTTAAGAACTGCTGCTCTTACTCTGGTCAACCCAAGACAAGCAGTATGAGAGATGGCGGGAGACTTGAATAGTGATTCACCCAACAATGACCCTCACTGCTTTCCTTGTTGAAAGAGGTTTGTTTTTGTCTGGGGGCTACCCTACCTCTCTGCAATTCATAGGTAAAGCCTGATTAGACCAAGCCAATCAAGGTGATACTATCTTCTTCCAGGAATTGGTTTATGAAAGGCCATGGCCAATGAAACACAAGAAAAAGTCTATCAGAGGTCTCTTGAGAAGGTTATTGTGATTAGAAAGAAAACGAAGGAGCACTAAGAAACACTCCTCTTCTTTTAATCAATAGCTTGTCATATGACCATGAAATGAGCTAGCCTAAAAGGAAACCAACATACTGAGACTGACAGATGATAAGAAGCTGGGTCCTCGATAATGACTTGATGGTTTCTTCAGCTCTAGAGCCACTGTGACTCAGGACTTCTTGTTAAATAAGAAAATAAAATACCCTTACTGTTCAAGACAGTTGACTTAGAGTTTTTCCATTACTTGCAGTCAAATATCTAGCAAAATCTATACAGGTAAACATGTACAGTTCTCAGTTTGAGGCCTTTTAAAGTTATACTACAACTAGTTGAATGTCTTAGTCTTACATTGTCTAACCAGTGTAGGGTACTACTATGTTTATGAGGTGCTCCAGCTTTCTTGAAAATATATTTTCCCAAATAAGTATCCTCTTCTACCTAGATGAGAAATCACCTGAAAGGCCCAATATAAAATCATAGTAACATGCGATTAAAAATTTGGAGATTAGAATAATGAAAATATTAGAAATCTATTAGTGGGGCACCTGGGTGTCTCAGTTAAGCATCCGACTCTTGATTCCTGCTCAGGTCATGATCTCAGGATTGTGAAATAGAGCCCCATGTTGGGCTCCATGCTCATCAGGGAATCTGCTTCTTTCCTTCTCTCCTTCTCTTTCCCTCTGCCTCTAACCCTGCTCACATGAGCTCTCTCTCTAAAATAAATAAATCTTTTTTTTTTAAAGAAATCTATTATGGTTTTAGAAGGGAGGTGGGTGGGGGATGGGTTAGCCCTGTGATGGGTATTAAGGAGGGCACAGATTGCATGGAGCACTGGATGTTATGTGCAATGAATCGTGGAACATTACATCAAAAACTAATGCTTTAGGGGCACCTGGGTGGCTCAATGGGTTAAGCATCTGCCTTCAGCTCAGGTCATGATCTCAGGGTCCTGGGATCAAGCCCTGCATCGGGCTCTCTGCTCAGCAGGGAGCCTGCTTCCCCCCTCTCTTTCTCTCTGCCTGACACCCTGCCTACTGTGATCTCTCTCTCTGTCAAATAAATAAACAAAATCTTAAAAAAAAAAACAACCCACAAAAAACTAATGCTGTACTGTACGGTGACTGACATTACACAATAAAAAAATTTTTAAATAAAATAAAAATTTAAAAAAAGAAATCTGTTAGTTAAAAGTTAAAAGCTTTGGATAATGTATGTAGTCTTGGAAACCATTATGATTTGAAATCTTACAATGGAGAAAATTCTTATATTGACAGGCTAAACTGTATCATTGCCTCTGCTAACACCACGAAAATGTTTGTGGTAACTCACAAAGTCCCCAATATAATACCTAACGTGAGCCAGGCTCAAAAACACAACCAGGATTTATAGTCATGCTGAAAAAAACGCTCTACTATGTCTTGCTTGTGAGACGTAATAATATAAAAGAACAAAATGTAAACCATACTTCAGGGAGAGAGTAACAAAGAGGTAAAATAAAAATAGAATAGTTTCACATGTAAGATCCAAGTATCCTCATATATGTCAAATTACACCCAATGAAGAAGATCTTAAATCAAAAATACTTGAGCTATTCATTTTACTATCAACAAATCTTGGGAAATTCAATTCGTTTGAGATAAAGATCATTTTCCCTAGCTCCTGTGTACCCTAGATCAATATTTCTCATGTGCTATTAGATGTTAATTGTGGTGTTACCCCTTCCTCCCCAGGAAGGAAGGTCTTGGTTTGGGTTTCCCCAAAATAGGACCTGATTCAAAGACTAAAGGACAAATAATTTACTTAGGAGGTGATCCCAGGAAACACCAGTAGAAGGTGGGGAAGAGAAGGGAAAGAAGGAAGGGAGCCAATATGGAATGCTTTATCAGGTCAGGCACCACTCTGAGCAGCTGGAACTCAGCCTTCCTGGGCAACTCTGGGAGTATTGTGGGGCATGACTCAATTTCCTAAATGAGACAAAACTGAGTAGCATATCTGCCAAATCACCATCCATCTTTGGTTGAACACTGCTTTGGGGAACATTAATTTTCTTGTTCTTTCAGTTTGCCTGCTAACAGGTTGAGTGTACTCCCATAGCCTCCTCTCTCAAAGATAAAAACAAAAGTCTTCATGCAAAGAATTACAGACCCAACTCATACTTTCATTTCAGGGTCTGTCTTAAATCATTGATTAGCTAAAGAATTGTCCACTCAGAGTCAGGTGCCCTTGATCTAGGTGTGCTAGATTGGGGAAGATTTACCTTGTTCTTGACAATATGAAAGATGATCTGGAACAATTCCTTGAGAATTTTATTTGGAAAACATGGAGAAAATATAGTCAATTAGCAGGAGGAGTGGCAACTTAAAGGATGTAGAAAGAAAGAGAAGCCATGAAGTCATGTTGGAATTATGACAGGGAGGTAGAGTAGGGGCTGCATGGGGTCTTGGCAAGCTGAAGTTATCATTAAGCAAAAACCATGAACAAACAAAAGCTGTGAATTTTTCTTTTAAAGGATAAAGTAAATGAAAAGAGTATGTGCATTGGAGCTAGTTGTAATCAGAGACAAAGAGGTATATATACCCAGACTGCTGAGGCACATAATTGGTGGAACCTCAGAGTAAGGACCCAGAGACTCCTGGTCTGTGGGCCATTAGAGTCACCTTGGATCCAGAAATGCCCTCAAGTTCTGGACTTTGTGAGGTCTGGCCCTGTTTTAGCAATGTTCTTGGAATTCCATGAAGATCCATGTTAATCCTTACATAAAGTGCTTCTTTCTTGAATTTGCTTGAGTAGATCACTATTGCTTGCAACTAAACAAGTTTGGCCACCCATAGTCCCTGAGGGCCTGATAACAGGTCCCACTATGAAGCAATATCTGTGACCAGGAGATGGCTGTGACAGATAGAATAGCAAGAAAATAAAATTTAAAAACAAGAATATATTAAAAAAATAAATAAATAAAGGACCCTCATAAAATTTTTTTTTATAAAAAGAAAGAAAGAAAAGAAAATAGAGAAGTGAGAAAGGCATGCTGGGTAATTTCTCCTAATAAATTCATGAAACAGGGCAGGATTTCTGCCTCCAGTCAGGGTACTGGGACACTTCAACTCTGGTCTGGGCAGAAGCAAAGGCAATTGCATTCAGATGAAGGAAGTGGTCTCTGAAGAAAACTTCTGCTCCACTAGCCTTATCCTCTGGTTCTCTTCCACTGAACAACCTAAGCAAAACATGAAATGGTATGGAGGACTAAGAATGGAGAATCAGCCAACAAATAAATGGGTTAGGGCTTACCACTGAGTGGGGAAGATGACCCTGAGGATCTTTTGTCTAAGTGGAAGTCATCTCCATAAATGGTGAATGTTCTAACAGACGTTTGCTTTGAAATGGCATAAAAGAAAGAAGATGGGCTTTGGTGTCACACAGACTTGGATTCAAATTCCAGCAGCACCACTTTGACTGTCTGATAGATTAACAAATTGCTGGTGCCCCTGCACCCTCAACTATATGTCCAAGTAATCTTGAACAAAGAAGGAAAGAATGTCCAATGGAAAAAAGACAGTCTCCTCAACAAATGGTGCTGGGAAAATTGGACAGCCACATGCAGAAGA
Organism: Mustela erminea; assembly: GCF_009829155.1. Taxonomy (NCBI): domain Eukaryota; kingdom Metazoa; phylum Chordata; class Mammalia; order Carnivora; family Mustelidae; genus Mustela; species Mustela erminea. The sequence goes on from NC_045624.1 coordinate 48,348,109, forward strand.
ATGAAATTGGACCATTTCCTTACACCATACACAAAAATAAATTCAAAATGGATGAAACACCTAAATGTGAGGCAGGAATCCATTAAAAACCTAGAGGGGAACACAGGCAGTAACTTTTTTTTTTTTTTTTTTTAACCTCGGCTGCAGCAACTTCTTGTTAGATATGTCTCCAGAAGCAAGGGAAACAAAAGCAAAAATCAACTATTGGGCCCCCATCAGGATAAAAAGCTTTTGCACAGCAAAGGAAACAATCAACAAAACTTAAAGGCAACCTACAGAATGGGAGAAGATATTTGCAAATGACATATCAGATAAAGGGCTAGTATCCAATATCTACAGAGCACTTATCAACCTCAACACCCAAAAAATAAAAAATCCAGTCAAGAAATGGACAGAAGACATGAGCAGACATTTCTCCAAAGAAGACATACAAATGGCCAACAGACACATGAAAAAGTGCTCCTCATCACTCCACATCAAGGAAACACAAATCAAAACCACAATGAGATACCTCATCACACCTGTCAGATGGCTAAAATTAACACCTCAGGAAACAACAGATGTTGTCGAGGACATAGATAAAGGGGAACCCTCCCACGCTGTCGATGGGAATACAAACGGGTGCAGCCATTCTAGGAAACAGTGTGGACATTCCTCAAAAAGTTAAAAAAAGATCTACCCTACCACTATTATTGCACTACTAGATATTTATCCACAAGATAGAAAAATAGTGATGGGGCACATGCACCTCCATGTTTTTTTTTTTATTATTTATTTACTTATTTGACAGAGAGAGACACAGCAAGAGAGGGAACACAAGAAGGGGGAGTAGGAGAGGGAGAAGCAGGCTTCCCACCAAGCAGGGAGCCTAAGGCAGGGTTTGATCCCAGGACCCCAGGATCATAACCTGAGCCAAAGGCAGACGCTTAATGACTGAGCCACCCAGGTGCCCCTGCATTTCAATGTTTATAGCAGCAATGTCCACCAATAGCCAAACTATAGAAAGAGCCCAGATGTCCATCAATGGATGAATGGATAAACAAGATGTGGTTCATATATATAATGGGATATTACTCAGCTATCAAAAAATGAAATCTTCCACTTGCAATGATGTGGATGGAACTAGAAGGTATTATGCTAAGCAAAAGAAGTCAGTCAGAGAAAGATAAATACCACATAATTTCACTCATATGTGGAATTTAAGAAACAAAACAGATGAACATAGGTAAAAGGAAGAAAAATTAAAATAAGATAAAAACAGAGCAGAAGGCAAATCATAAGAAACTTTTAACGATAAGGAACAAACTGAGGGCTTCTGGGGGGTAGGCATGTGGGGGAAAGGGATAGTTGGGTGATGAGCATTACGGAGGGCATGTGATGTAATGAGCGCTGGATGTTACATGCACCTGATGAATAACTAAATTCTACCTCTGAAGCTAATAAAATACTATATGTTAACTAACTTGAATTTAAATAAAATTTTAAAAATCTGTAGTCCCAGTTCCCTCATCTGCAGTATTATTTCAATCTGCAGTATTATTTCAATGGTTCAATAGAATACCTGAAACACAATAGGTTATAAATACTTATTCTCCTTCCCCTTAGAAAAGGAAAAGAAGTCACTGGGAAGTCCCCATTGTCTACATCTCTCTAAATAAACTGGATTTATAAAATTGCAATGTAATCAGGATCATAATGGGATAGAATTCAGAAATTGTATTCATTACATTTCTTTGTATAGTAGACGTAAGTGCATAAAGCTATGTAGACCCATAGAATCCTTAGATGCTAGAATCTGAGCAACTTCAGATATCATCTTCCACTCCTTATTTTTTGAGTGAAGAATCTAAAACCTAAAAAGATTATGTCATGGGGCAACTAGGTGGCTCACCTTTGGCTCAGGTCATGATCTCAGGGTCCTGGGATTGAGTCTCATATCAGGCTCTCTGCTCAGCAGGAAGCCTGCTCCCCTCTCCCCGACCTGCTTCTCTGCCTACTTGGGATCTCTCTCTCTGTCAAATAAATAAATAAAATCTTAAAAAAAAATAGATTATGTCATGTTCCCAGGTCAGTTAGCAGCATAGCCAAGAGGACAACCTGGGTTCCCAGACTTCCCATCCAGTATTCTTCCCACCAGAGCTTGTTTGTTTTCCTAACCTTAGATTAGGTTCTCATTCAAAGCAAAATTCTACCAGACTTTATTGTTTTCTTACTTGGTTTTCTCCATAGTAAATAAAAAAAGTCCTTTCCCTGTAGACTCAGAGGCATAACTCTCAGACATGGCATGTTTTCTCCATTCCTCAAAGTGTTCTTCTCACCTCCCATCTTCCTCAATCCCCCTCTCAAGTCCCGTTTGGGGACCCTCCATAACTCTCCTCTGTTATCACACTCTTCACATGGTATTGTACTTGTTGCCTTCTCCTCCTGACTAGGCACTCCCTGAAGGCAGGGCCTAAATCTGGTTCATTCAGTATATTTCAGTTGGGTGAACTGTCAGATGTGTGTTATGGACACCGAAAGAGAAACTGTTGGAAGAGGTTGAATAACTTCAAATGTTGAGGTAAATGAGAAGACCCTCAGATGTCAGTCATTTCTTTCCCAAGGATATGTAAGTTAGAGGCCAATACACTGAGAACCTTTGAAGAACAATGATCCAGTCTACCCTGGGTCTCTAAAGAGGAGACAGTGTGAAAAACCCCAGATCTGTCAGTGGGGCGATGTGGATAGTCATTTCCCTGTTCTCTATGTCAGCTTCCCCATCTGTATGGGGTGATGGGTGGTAATCTCAGATATTTTTAGTTCTAAAATGGTAAGATACTATATTCTAAGTACATTTAATTAAGTATAATCATGCTACAGGCTATGCAACTTCATTGTTGCTCTCAGATCAGATCTCAAAGAATATACCTAGAGTAACACATAGCATACTTCATAATAGCTTCTACTCCTGAGTCATCAGTCATGAAAACAGAAAACTTTTGAAATCTTAAGGCAAAATACATATCATTTACTCCCTTCTTTTTAGAATCATTATTTAGATTTATTTATTTATTTATTTGACAGAGAGAGTTCACAAGTAGGGAGAAAGGCAGGCAGAGAGAGAGGGTGAAGAACGCTCCCAACTGAACAGAGAGCCTGATGCGGGGCTCGATCCTAGGACCTGGAATCATGACCTGAGCCAAAGGCAGATGCTTAACGACTGAGCCACCCAGGTGCCCCCATTATTTAGATTTTTTTTTAAGATTTTATTTATTTATTTGACAGAGATCACAAGTAGGTAGAGAGGCAGGCACGGGGGTGGGGGGGGAAGCAGGCTCCCCGCGGAGCAGAGAGCCTGATGTGGGGTTCGATCCCAGGACTCTGGGATCATGACCTGAGCTGAAGGCAGAGGCTTTAACCCACTGAGCCATCCAGGCGCCCCACCACTATTAAGATTTAAAAACAGATAAACATAAAGGCCTTTATATCAATTCATTCATTTACTCTATTAAAGCTTCTTCTGGGGGCGCCTGGGTGGCTCAATGGGTTAAAGCCCCTGCCTTTGGCTCAGGTCATGATCTCAGGGTTCTGAGATAGAGCCCCGCATCGGGCTCTCTGCTCTGTGGGGAGCCTGCTTCCTCCTCTCTCTCTGCCTGCCTCTCTGGCTACTTGTGATCTCTGTCTGTCAAATAAATAAATTAAATTAAAAAAAAAAAAAAAAAGCTTCTTCTGTGAACAGTTCCACATTTGATTCCCCAAGAAAGCCAATAAAGAGTTTATATGTGATTGTGATCAGTAATACTAAAAAAAGATTTTCTCGAGTGCAGAACCCTGGTTTCATTTGACTTTCAAACATGAATATTTTTGAGTGCTTGCTTTTAGGAATGGAAAGAAAAGGCTAACTATATTAAACCACCATTTTGGTTTCAAGAATTTGAAACAAAATCATATGCAGAAGCACAGCAATTTGTAGCGAGGTAATTTCTGCTCCAGGGAAGAATGGAGAATTCCCTTTCTGAAGTGGTTAGCAAATAATCCCACCAACAATACAGCTATAAATAAAAAGACCTTAGAAGCCGCCCTCTCACCGAGGACTACTTATAATATACATAAGTACATGTATTCATTTATGCAAAATACCTTTAAATTTCCCTTTATTATTTTCAAGAATGCTCCTAAATTGGGTAGGGAGTAAAAATCAAAAGGTGAGAAGTCTTTAAACATATATATTTAATGGGTGAAATCTTAGAATATCAAGCAGCTTAAGATATAAGAGTTTTTCTAGAAGCTATTGAACCATGAGGTAGTTAATGAGTGAAGAAATGTCTTCGGAATTGAGCAAAAAAAATTACTGTGTAATAAGATCCCCATTTCTCTAGGGCAAAGCTAGTGAATTGATTAAAACTCAGGAAAAATCTGCTTAACATAGGTAAAGCTATTGATGGTCCATTGGTCGGTTTTTGAAACAAGTTACCGTCCTCCATAATAATAGTAAAACGTGATCTATTCCTAATGACTCAGGTCTAGTGGAAGCTAAACCACAGATCTTGCAAGTGTGAAACAAACAGATGCACAGACAGTCCTGGCATGTCTACATTTTCCAATTTACAGACCGAACATCCTATGTCACCTTTACTGTATTTCATATACATCCTACATTGAATTGAAAATTGAACTGAAAAGGATTCAATTGTATTCGCCGTATGTGTGTGTGTGACAGAGAGAGAGAGAAAAGAATAAAAAGATGTAAAAGTCCAAGCATTTATTTGAAGGCTTACAGCTAAACTGTATGAATTTAAAAGAATGTTTAAAAATCTACAATCTTGAGCAAAAGAACTCAAACACCCAAGATACCCTCCTGTTTCATGTCTAGGAAGCAAAACGAATCCATGTTGTTAGAAGTTAGGATAGCGGTTACTCTTAGGAGGGGTGGCGACCAGAAGCAAGGTAGCACAGGGACTTCCGGGATGCTCTTTATGAACTTCTGAATGTGCTGGTTACATGAGGAAGTTCAGTTTGGGAAAGTTCATCAGGGTGAACACTTGGGGTATGTGCACCTCTCCATCAGCTGGGTCAGAAGCAGATGCTGAGACAGAGAGGAACGCAAAAAGTTTCTTGGAGGGCGACACTTGTGAAGCAGGACTGGACAGGACGAGCTCTCAGACGCAGAGCAGAGCTGACAAAGGTACTACCCGCTCATCTGGAGAGCCACAGCGAGGTCGCTTGTTGGAGGGAGCTCCCTGGGAGGAAGGACGAGGCCTTTCTCACGAAATCTTGCTTGGTCTTTGGCTGGGGCTACCTTGGGAAGAGCATGACCTCAGCTCAAAACCCCAAAAGCAGACCTGAAGGTGTTAACAGTGAGAGGCTATCAGCTAACCATATTCCCTACAACTGGGAAATGAATTCTTTTAAGAAAAACATTTTTTTTTTAATTTTAAAAAAGATGATTTATTTATTTATTTGAGAGAGAGCGTGCGTGCAGGAGTGGGGGAGAGGCAGAGGGAGAGGCAGACTCCCCATTGAGCACAGAGCCTGACAAGGGGCTTAATCCCAAGACCCTGAGACTGTGACCTGAACCAAAGTCAGAAGCTTAACTGACTGAGCCACCCAGGCACCCCCCCGCCAAATTTTTTTTAAGAATTTATCTTAATCACCCAGTGCTCATCAGGACCAGTGCCCTGCTTAGTCCCCGTCACCTATTTCACACATCCTTTACCCACCTCTCCTCTAGTAACCATCAGTTGAAATTAATTCTTTCTTAAAGGAGGTCTGAGCAGCATACCGATCCACACAGGGCAAGGTATGGATTGTGGATATGTAGTAACTGTTACTAATGTGATATATAAATACATTATTATATTTCAATAAAAAAAAGACTTAAAAAAAAAAAAGAATGGACCACCCACTCTAAATATTCTGCATGTCTACTCACATAGAACACCAGTGTTAGATAAATCAAAGTTCTCCACTAATGAAAAGGGAAAAGATTATGACTTTTTCTACTTCCACAGAACAAAAATAATGCATTTATTTCCCTTATTTTTAAGTTTTTATCTCAGATTCTTTCTAACTCTTTGACCCATACTTCTGCATGTCTGTACAAGAATCCAAATAAGGTGACATCTGATTTAGCACAAAATTATACATTTTGCCATATCAGTAGTGTATGAGATTTAATAAAAAGTATTGTTGGGGCACCTGGGTTGCTCAGTTGGTTAAGTGACTGCCTTCGGCTTGGGTCATGATCCTGGAGACCTGGGATCAAGTCTTGGGCTGCCCTTGCTATGCGGGGAGCCTGCTTTTCCCTCTCCCTCTGCCTGTTGCTCCCCCTGCTTGTGCTCTTCCTCTCCCTCTCTCTGTCAAATAAATAAATAAAATCTTAAAAAAGAGAACTGTGACTTCCAGGTATCCAGGAACAAGCTCGAAGATCTACAAAGCTACTTGGAGAAAATGGATGGTATAACCATAAGGAACGCACCAAGCATCAATACTTCAGTTAGCAGCCACTGGGGAACAAATGATCCAACCTCAAAGGTCACAAGCTGTTGTAGTGCTGTATTATGTCTCCTCAGGTGCCTGGACACTGTGTTGTGGCCCCTCATCTTCCAGAACTTGGAGAATAAGTTCTTCATTTATTCCTCGAGGCTCAGTTTGAATTGTACCTGCAAGCTTGGGCTCAGTGTCTGCCCACATACGCTTTATCAGTCTGCCTACCTGGGCAGCAGAGACACCCCAGGCCTACATCTTAATCATGGTCTCTGTGCTCCAATACACACACCACACCCACACACCCACACACGCACACACACATCTCTCCAGCTACCTTTTCTGTACCTTCCCTCTTATAACCTCTTACCCTCACATCGCGCTCTCTGCCTGACCCAACCTGGTTTCCCGACCAGAGGCCTTGAGGCTAGCCGTGTCTTGTAGCCACTCTAGGGCTAAGATAGGTTAGGTAGATGAGCATTTTTAGATGTTCAGAATAGAAGCCAAGTGTGTGCAGCAGGGCACACTTATGTAAGTTCTTCTGATAATGGGATGCAACAGCAATCATTCGAAAATCGTATCATTAAAAACGCTTTCAAGTACAATGAAAACAGTTCACAATCATTTACCTGTGAGTTCATTGTATCATAAGCCAATAAAATTTCAGTACTAAAAAATGCAATAAATATCGTCATAAAGTAGGGGGTATTTATTCTCGAGGCTACACGCTACACAGAATCCATCTCCTTTGGACACAGCATCTCTGGTTCCTTTGGGGCCTTACCTTCCTGTCACAGTCGGCAGCTTTGATAGGACTGTCAACCGAGACACACCAAGCCGAAAGAAGCACGTGTGGTTCCAGCTGGACCAGTCAGGCTCTAGGATTTTCCATCTTTAGTAGCAGGACCTAAGGATAGGAAAACAAAACAGCTGGAGCTCGTCTGTTACAGAATGGCTTCCTGACAAAATTGTCAAATAGTAACAACATATTTGTCCTTAGGAGCTACTGTTCTCTCAAGTTTAAATGAAAACGTTTTAGGGCGCCTGGGTGGCTCAGTCAGTTAAGTGTCAGCCTTCAGCTCAGGTCATGATCCCAGGGTCCTGGGATAGAGCCCTGCATTGGGTTCCCTGCCCAGCGAGGAGCCTGCTTCTCCCTCTCCCTCTGCTGCTTCCCCTGCTTATGTGCTCCTGCTCTGTCTCTGTGAGATAAATAAATAAAATCTTTTTTAAAAAAAGAAAACATTTTAATGAACTCCACCACTGGACAGGAACAGTGAGAAAACTATAAAGAGGTGGTCTCCATTATGATCACACAGAATTAATTTATTTATTCAACAAATATTTATTCAATTTACTGAGACTTATGCTCTGGCCACGATAGAGTAACAGGGACCTAACTTACCCTTGTTCTGAAATGAACAAACAAAACGCAAAATACAGTTTTCAAGTCATTTGGACATAGCACAGGGAGGAACAGTGATCCCTGAAAGAAGGGAAACATTCAAGGTGAGCCTGCAATTACCTTAGTTTGTTACCTGGAGAGTTTCCAGGTCATGTAGTAGGAAGGGGAAAACCTGGAAGTGCCCTGTAGGGGAGAGCTGGGAATACAGTTCAGGCCAAGGCAGCTAGAATGCACAGCCCAGAGGACCAGAAAAGAGAAAACTGCGCAGGGAACCTCACAGATTGGCCGAGTAGTTGCCCTGGAGTCTTCAGCTAAGTGCTGATAGTGCCTGTGGGTGAGGAAGCCACCTGAGGCTGGGAAAAGAAGCACCTGGAAGGATTTAAGGAAACAATCTCTGGAAATTGTTCAGGGCCAGGAAGAGTCCCTTTTCCTATCACCCAGAATAGAAAAACCTCACGATCCATGGGGTATTTGGTAGAGGAGTCCCTGAAGAAGGGAGCGGAGCAGAAAAAAAGAAATGATGGGTGAAATATTTCTAAATTTCATTACCCACAAATCAAAGAAGCTCAATAAAACCCAAGCAAAAGAAACTCAAAAACTATTCCAAAGCATGCCATAATCAAATTGCTTTAAAACAATGATAAAGAGAAAAATCTCAAAATCATTCAGAGAATGTGGCAAATATAAAAGATTTTTATTAAGAACGTAGTGTTTCTGCGCTTAAGGGATTATTCTCCTTCCTTCCTTCCTTCCTTCCTCTCCCCAACCCTGCCCCCACCATTTCTTTCCTTTTTCTTTTGCGAATATAAAGGATAAAAGAAGTTACATATATTCTCACTTTGAACCCGTGGTTCTTTGGATTCCAAGGATACATGATAGAGAAGTTTTATTGTTTGTTTGTTTTGGGGGCTTTTTTGTTTTTTGTTTTTTTTCCCACAAATCAGACACTCTCTATCTTGACAGAACTTATGGTCTATAAATTAGTATAAAATACTCAACGTTCAAGCTTTCAGACTTCCGCTTTATTTTTTTTTTAAGGATGCTTATTGCCAAGTACTCCTAAAAATATGCAAAGATGAGCACTTTAAGTTACTTACAGAAAAAATTTCACAAATGAACAATAAATTTTCCTTCATTGCAAATGTGTTTTGAAGAGAAAGGCACTCTGAAGTTGACTATAATTGGTGATTGTACTCAGAGAGTGAAGAAGGGAGTGCTGAGAGTGAGGAGAAGGAAGATTTCCAACCTCAAGACTTTTGATATATTTTTTAAAGATTTTATTTATTTATTTGACAGAGATCATAAGTGGGCAGAGAGGCAGACAGAGAGAAAGAGGGGAAACAGGCTCCCTGCTGAGCAGAGAGCCCAATGCGGGGCTCGATCCCAGGACCCTGGGATCATGACCTGAGCCGAAGGCAGAGGCTTTAACCCACTGAGCCACCCAGGCACCCCAAGACTTTTGATATTTTTAAAAGTATAAAACATAGCAATTGTGAGTGAGGGTGTGTGCAGGGGGGCAGGCAGAATTTAGAGGTGAATCTTTTTTTTTTTTTTTAAGATTTTATTTATTTATTTGACAGAGAGAGAGATCACATGTAGGCAGAAAGGCAGGAAGAGAGAGAGGGGGAAGCAGGCTCCCTGCTGAGCAGAGAACCTAATGCGGGGCTCAATGCCAGGACCCCAAGATCATGACCTGAGCCCAAGGCAGAGTCCTAACCCAATGAGCCACCCAGGCGCCCCTAGAGGTGAATCTTCTATTATCATCCACTTCACAAAATATATTCAAAAATTTCTTTATGCCATGTATTATTTGTCTATGAACAACACTGTAATGATGTTAGAAATGTTCCATTTGGACGTTCAACATGGGATGTGCCGTATGTCGTCAAGGATTTTTAGCAAGCTACTTGGTGTATATTTGGAGTACCTAAGCACAAAGCTTGGACCCCGTCCTTTCCCTTAGCCTCTCCATCTCTCTTTCCTCTTTACCCATTCCTTTTCTTTGCAATTACTGTGGCCATCACTTGAAAAAGAACAAAAAGCTTGAACTAAGGGAATTTTCTGTTTCACTTTGGTTGTTCTACAACTCATTATCCCTCAATTGACCACTGGAGACTCTGCTGCCATATATTTAAATCACCCTAGGCACTAGCTGGGGATGAATTTATCATGAAACTTTTACAACCGAGAGGGCCACAAGGAATAGAGTGCTTTTAAATGTCTCCTCCCCTGCAGGCAGGTGACAATTTCAGTCTTTGTTGAGTCCCTTTTGCTTTCCTATTACACTCAGATGTTTCTATTTTAAGAGGAAAATATTATGGATGAACATAAAGTTTTAGTATCTGGGATGGTTGGATTTCACATCAAGTAGTTGGATCTATTTTCCTATCTTTAATGTATTTTAAGATCAGTTATATTTAATGCTCCTGAGTCTTGCTGGTTCCCATGCCGGGTAAAAAAGAGACTTGCCGGAAACCTAGATAGCTTGAGTTTGAAGGAATTGTTCAGATTTGATCAGAATTCCATCCTGGATATAAATCCATGCCATTGCATTCCTAATAAAACTGACCTTCTCAGGAATGGGGATAGTATTTGGGGTTTATGTGAATAGCGAATCCAGAATTTGTTGAGATCCTAAGTAACAAAAGAGCAGGGTCACCAATATGGTGATTGGCAAGCATAGGACCACAGCAAAGTGTTGTGCAGGCTTTGCACTGCACAAATCACAAACTACAATGACCGATGTCCCCTAGAACACCCATATACAACCTGAACAAATTACATGACAGCCCTAAGCAAAAGCAAGACAGAAATCAAAAACACAGCGATGAGACTACACATAGGGTCAGGAACTCAAGCAAGGAGCCTGAGTAAAAGAATCAAGGCCAAGAATAAGTTTTGGATTTTGAATGATGGATGCAACATCTGCAACGAGAGTGTAAGTCTTTGCTTCATTCTAATCTGCCATGGCTTTACACGTATTCACCTTCATAGTCTCCGTGATCCTTATTACCTAGCCCAGACCTGTGGTCTTCCATGACCATACTCTTTTCCGCCTGTTTCCTCTCAGGTCCTCACTTCTTTCAAGTTCCCCTGTGCTGACTCTACTAACAGAACCCCATCTTTTGGGACTCCAGTATGAATATAGCCCCTTAAAGATGGGCATATTTTTTAAAAAGCCAAACAATTCTGCTTCTACAAATTTTCTTAAAGAAAGTAGTCATTAGTGGGGTGCCTGGGTGGCTCAGTGGGTTAAAGCCTCTGCCTTTGGCTCAGGTCATGATCCCAGGGTCCTGGGATCAAGCCCCACATCGGGCTCTGTGTTCAGCAGGGAGCCTGCTTCCCCCCCTCCCCACCGTGCCTGCCTCTCTGTCTACTTGTGATCTCTGTCGTTCAAATAAATAAATAAAATCTTTTTTTAAAAATAGAAAAAAAAAAGTCATTATTATTATTATTATAACGACAATAATATAAAACAACGTAAACATCCAACAAAAGCAAATCATTTAAATAAAGTATGTTATTGTTATGCAATGGAGTACAAGGCAGTCATTTAAAATGACTTTGAAAGGGGCACCTGGCTAGCTCAGTTGGTAGAATGTGTGACTCTTAATTTCAGGGTTGTTTAAATTCAAGCCTCACATTGGGCGTAGAGATTACTTAAGAATAAAATCTTTAGGGCGCCTGCGTGGCTCAGTGTTAAAGCCTCTGCTCAGGTCAGCTCTGGTCAAGATCTCAGGGTCCTGGGATGGAGCCCTGCATCGGGATCTCTGCTCAGTGGGGAGCCTGCTTCCCCGCACCCCCCTGCCTGACTTTCTGTCTACTTGTGATCTCTGTCTGTCAAATAAGTAAATAAAACCTTAAAAAAAAAAGAAAAAGAATAAAATCTTTAAGGGGAACCTGCATGGCAAAGTTGGTTAAGTGGCCGACTCTTGGTTTTGGCTCAGGCAGTGATCTCAGGGTCATGAGACTGACCCCAGTGTGGGCTCTGTGCTCAGCACAAAGCCCACTTGAAACTCTCTTTCCTTCTCCCACTGCGCCTCCTACTCATGCTCTTTTTCTAAAATAAATAAATAAATCTTAAAAAAAAAAAAAAAAGGATGTGAGAGTGAGTTTAAAAATAAGATTACAGGGTGCCTGGGTGGCTCAGTGGGTTAAGCCTCTGCCTTCGGCTCAGGTCATGATCTCAGGGTCCTGACATCTAGCCCACATCCAGGTCTCTGCTCAGCAGGGAGTTTGCTTCCCCCTCTCTCTCTGCCTGCCTCTCTGCCTGCTTGTGATCTCTCTCTGTGTCAAATAAATAAATAAAATCTTTTTGAAATAAATAAATAAATATAAGGTTACAATACAGTATAACTGCAACTATTTTTTTAAAGCTCTAAAATAATAATAATAATAAAATAAAAATAAAACAAAAACTTCATCCTTGAACAATATACACCAAAATGTAAGCACTTTCTGAGTGGTGCCATTAAATTTTATAACATTTATTGAAAAAACAACATATAAGTTGTTTTCCCAATTACAAAAGTAACATACTTCTCACTGTGTAAGATAGGAAGAAAAGAGATGTCTAAAGAAAAATATGGTATTTACTTATAACTGTACAATCCAGAAAAAAAAAGCCTATTAATATTTTGGAGTATATCTTTTTTTTAATGGAAAATAACTTTTTTCTTATAAAAATAGTACATATTCTCTTTTTCAGGGCAACTTGGAGTCGGTCGGCTGCTTCAGGAGGAAACTGAAGATCTCTTTCCCAGCTAATGGCTTCCAGAAACTCATTGAAGAGGCGATGACCACAAACTTCATACTTTTCTGAGAAGCATCTGGCCACCGAAGTGGCTCCTGAGGCTCTGGGTGAAGAATGGGAGGGTTGTATGGTCGAATCAGTGCAAGGGAAGGTAAACAAGGCTTCTCCATGAAGCAAGGTGTCTTGACCCATGGCTGAGACCACCTGCTGTTGAGTAAGGGGCATAACCTGATACAGACTAAGGAGAACTGGAAAAAGAAAACACGAATCTGTTCACGGTTATATTGTGGATGCCAATCCGAGTATTCTCAGCTTGGTCCTTGTAAAAAAAGGAAAGAAGGAAGACATTCCTGGACTCACTGACATTCCTACACCTTGTTGCCTGAGATCCAAAAGAGCTGGCAGAACTCACACACATTTCAGTCCCTCTAAAGAAGATGATGTCTGTTAGTATGTGTGAGAAAGCTCCTAAATAAGGAGAGTAAGATGTCTAGAACAAAGGACTCAGGATTCAGCATCTTGCTACTCCACGTGTCTTCCAGCTTAAACATTGGTGTATCGCTCTAAGAAACAGCATACTAAGAAAAATAAGGAAGAGGTAGCAGAATGTACTAAACTTTTAGCCAAAAGAAGGAAAGAGGTCAAAGAAGAACTCTAGGACCAGACTGCCAAGAGACAGAGGCTGTCCTCTCAGATCTTCTATCTCTAATTCTGAGCCCACTCAAAAATGAGATTTGCTCACAGTAACAAATAAATAAGACATTAAAAAAAAAAAAAATTTTCGGGTGTCTGGGTGGCTCAGTCGTTAAGCGTCTGCCTTCGGCTCAGGTCATTGTCCCAGGGTCCTGGGATCGAGCCCCGAGTCGGGCTCTCCGCTCGGCGGGAAGCCTGCTTCTCCCTCTCCCACTCCTCCTGCTTGTGTTCCCTCTCTCGCTGTGTCTCTCTCTGTCGAATAAATAAATAAAATCTTTAAAAAAAAAAAAAACACAACATATTCAGTGTTGAAAACTGAAAATATAGATAAGCAAAAAGAAAAGCATAGATTGAATAATTTTTATTTCCTTCTTTTATGCATCTTTATATTATAAATTTTCAATAATGAATATATACATGGCTTCAAAATGTATTGTTCTTGCCTCTCCTAGTCCTCAGCTTCACCTGAATCACAGGTTTTCAGTAAAGAAAATCATTCGATGTTAATGGATGAAAGCAGCTTAGTATGAAAACCTCTTCCCATTTCAGCTGAGGTTTTCTGTAACTTCTGTTTTGTTCTAAGATAGGCAATAGCATGAAGTCTACAGAGACATACGAGCCATGGTGGAGAAAGAGACATTTGGGGTCAAGCAGGACCAAAGACCCCAGAAACCACATTGCTGCAGGCTAGTCTTGGGGCAGAGCTAGCAAGGGGTGAATTGAGACAGGACTTGCACTCAGGAGCCGGGGAGAATGCTAGTCATGCTTGCCAAAAATGTTATCATATTTTTGTGATAACAAAATGTGTTACTACCACAGAAGTAAACTAGGCATACCTTCAAATATGGCTGCCTTGTCTAGGCTGGGGTGGCAGGGCTCCAGTCTCTGACTAGAGGACAGACTGAGCCCCATTTTCAGGGAATCTGGGGTGCCATACAAGGTCAACAAGTGAGTCAGAACACAATGAATCAGAACACCATTACGTGGGTTGGGAAGGCATGAGAGGAGTGTAGGGGCCACACTGGTACCCAGAGCTCGCCCTGGACCACTGGACACAGGACTTGATTGGTTATAAAGACACTTATCCAATCATGAATTCATTCAACAAGTATTTATTGAGCTTGAAGAATCAGGCTCTGTGTTAAGTGCCAGGAACACACAGTGAAAATACATAGGTGTAAAAGAGGAAGTTAGATCTTCAGCCAATGTGGGCATCACACAAATAAACACAGCAACAGAGAATAACAAATGCTTCAACGGTGAATCAGGAAGCTCTAGAGAACACCAAGGGTACAAATTTTTGGATTATATTCACTTTTTTCTTTTGATTAAAAAAAATTAAAACATTTTTGTGGTCCTCTAAAAGTACCATTGGCCCTCAGTATTGTGCCTATTGTACTAAATGTACTTAATGGATAAATTGGTCCTGGCCAAGGAAGGCAAAAGAAGCAAACAACAGAGCCTGACCCATCAAGCCCAAAGGAGTAAATATAAAGAAATTTCTAGAAGCCCTGCAAAGATGTTGGGAGATACGTGGAGGTTCTTAGAAGTCTTCATTTGACCTTCAGACAAATAATAAATAATCTCATCACATATTAGTGAGTCCACCTACACTTCTGTAGTGCCTTTTGCATTTGTAAAGCACGTCTTCTCTTAACCTTTCATCTGAGTAAGTAGAGTATGGAGTATTCACCTACTCACTGGGCCAGACAAGGTTAAAGCAAGTGTTCAGTTACCTAGGTTTCCCTGGAAGCCCAAGTGGTATCTGGCAAGATTATGGGCATTGAAGTCAAGTTAGATCTGGCTTTAGTATTCCTCATTACCAAGTCATAGTGGCATGACCTTGGGCAAGTTGCTTAACTTTCCTGAGCCTCCACTTCCTCCACTTATAGAAGAATTTAACAGTCATCTCAAAATATCATCATAGGGCTTCATGAAATAAGAGACCTAAAGCATCATTACAACTCAAAAATAGTTTAGGACTATTTTATGACTATTTTTTTAAAGCTTCACAAAGAAAGCTAGAGCTTAGGATGCTATCAAAACCAGAGTATCGGGCGCCTGGGTGGCTCAGTGGGTTGGGCCGCTGCCTTCGGCTCGGGTCGTGATCTCAGGGTCCTGGGATCGAGTCCCGCGTCGGGCTCTCTGCTCAGCGGGGAGCCTGCTTCCCTTCCTCTCTCTCTGCCTGCCTCTCTGCCTACTTGTGATCTCTCTCTGTCAAATAAATAAATAAAATCTTTAAAAAAAAAAACAAAAAAAAAAAAACCAAAACCAGAGTATCTTCTGCTTACAGGGAGCAGCTAGATAGTGTGTGTGTGTGTGTGTGCACGCACATGCACACATGCGTGTTTGCACATGTAGACATACAGGTTTTAGAGGAAAGACAGAATAAAACTGGATTGAAAATCTGTGTTAGCCAGTGTCTCTGTGAAAGCTATAGTATAGAAGTTGGGAGCTGGCAAAAAAATAATAATAATAAAATAAAATAAAATAAAATAAAATAAAATAAAGTTGGGAGCTGGCTGTATGCACTAGCTGGCCAGATTGGAACTGGGTTTGTGTCTCCTATTATCTTTGGAGGTTTTCAGTGGTTGCAGATGAAAATGACTTCTGAACTTTCTCGAGTAGGTTTCATGAAGTATGTCTGGTAAATTACCAATAAAACTTAACTGAGTTCATCATATGTCGGGAGACCCTTAAAGCTGCTGTCATAAAACTCTACTGATGAAAGAGTTTCTTATTGATTGCAATCATTATTGTCTCAGCCCGCCCAGTCAAAAGCAAATATGCATTACACCCCTTGAGAAAACACATTTCAGAACCACACCAACTTTATGAGACAGGCCTAAGAGATGAAAGCATTTATTCAAAGTCCCATTGTGAATTTTCAACAGACCTGTCTCAACCAAGAAGGTCTCTACAATCCAGAAAACTCTGCTGATGCATGCCTGGCCAAAGCCATGTGGTCTGATTAGAAAGATGTTCCCAAACTCTAGCAGCCTAATTTGCTATTTTATACTATATTAACATTTCATATCTATTAACTCAGCACAACTATTTATCTGAAAATAAAATCAGTTCTTGCTTTCATATAACAAAGAAGAATTGCAGTTTATAATGAACGAAATTCTCATACTTGATAGCATAATAGAAATCATTATGTTTCCTTATTACAAAGATACTTAATTAGCAAAGATCTTCATTTTCCTCTGATGGGGGAGGGGCAAAACCCTATTCTAAGCACATAGCTGTCCCTTAGGTGCATCAAAATTTGCATCTTGCAAATTCCTTTTGAGACAATGCCTTAGAATGAAATAGAATATAGATTTGGTATGAGGTTTTGAAGAAGAGAGTACAGTGATCTATTAAGTGGCAATTGCGTTTCTTAGGAATCAGCCAGGGAATTTAGTCTCCCTGGATCTTCTCCACAAATTTTTTACTCTGCCTGCATAAAAACATCCCTTAAAATTCTCTGCATAATGAGTAGGGTGTTTTGTATTTTCCTCTACTGCTCTGGAGGTTCTTAGAGAACATCAAAATTTTAAGATATATTAAATATAATCCCAGAAGTTATAGTAAAATTAAATTTGGAAATAAAACAATTTTATATAAATAATTACATTTAGTGCTGTGCAGGTGTAGAAAAATTGGTATTCTCATGCATTGCTGGTTGCATGGTACCACCCATATGGAAAACAATGTGTAATGTGGGCTTACCTGGCAACACTTGAGAGATACCAGAAAGACCCCTTTACTTGATCAGCTAAGATAGTCTGAAATATTATCAAATAGTGTTAAAAGCTTTGTATCTATGAGTTTCCTATTCAAATGTAGTTTTTTATAAAAACAAATCGAAAACAAATAGCAGCATGGGAAACGTAAATCCAGCTATATCAAAAATTACAGTAAGGGTCACCTGAGTGGCTCAGTGGGTTAAGCCTCTGCCTTTGGCACAGGTCATGATCACAAGGTCCTGGGATCAAGCCCCGCATCAGGCTCTCTGCACAGCAGGGAGCCTGCTTCCTCCCTTTCTCTCTGTCTGCCTCTCTGCCTACTTGTGATCTCTGTCAAATAAATAAATAAAATCTTTAAAAAATAAATAAATAAAATAAAATCTTTTTTAAAAAATTACCGTAAATGTTAATGAACTCCGAGATTGCTTATAACCTAGCCCTGAAGACGTCGGTCACAGGGAAAATCTCCTTTAATTCTGGGAGAAGGTGAAGAACAGGCTGTAGATTGATATGGCAGAGGGAAAGACTGATGGGGAGTTGGGAAAACAGGATAGTTCTGGGGTCATATTGGAGAGAAAGTAAAAAAGGTGAACAGATAACAAGGAAAAGGTAGTAGGAAGATGTGAATGGAAACAGAAAAAGTGTGATCTCAGTTTGAATCGTATTTCAACGCTTATTGAGTAATCCTGGAAAGTTCACAAACCTCTCTAATATTCTGACACCCATAAAAATGGAGAAAATAAGACCTGCCTATGGCTAAATGTGGAAGTTAAACACACATGTAGTAAGTGCCAGCAATACTGTAACTCCCCTTTCTCACAGTTTCTTGATAGTGACTCTTGTGCACAAGGGCAAAGAATCAGCAAAGGAACTAGACAAGGATCCCAGGATCCAAATCATTATGGAAGGAAGAAAAATAATTTACCTAGTCCCAAGAAGGTACAGAAAACTTTAAGACAACTCATCCTCTAGGAGTGTCTTCTGGCTGCTATCTCCTTTGGCAATGTGAAAATTGTTCCATGCTAGTCTTTATTTTGCTTTTAAAATATTTATTTATTTATTTGAGAGAGAGAGAGAGAGCCAGCGAGCAAGTGCAGGGTGAGGGGCAGAGGGAGAAACAGACTTCTTACTGAACAAGGAGCCTGATGCAGGGCTCTATCCCAGGACCCTGAGATCATGACCTGAGCTGAAGGTAGACACTTAACCAACTGAGCCACCCAGTGCCCCCCACGTTAGTCTTGAATCATCATGAGAGTCTGTGCTAGTGTTCTCCCTTCCTATCTAAAGGCATGTGCTTTCTCAAGGAATTAAAACTGTCTCAAGGATTTTACTAAGATTTTTAGCAGTCATCAGTTCACCAACTTTCGTGCAGACTGCACCTTATATAAAATTTCTCTGGAAGATGAATCCTTTTCTTCAAAATTTCCAGACAAAGCTAAATTCCCCCTCCTTTCTCAAAAGTACCTTTTAGACTCTGCTTTTTTATATCATGTCTTACCTATCTTACAATATTCCTCAGTATCTATGACTCACAAGACCGAGTTCCTTAAAGCTGAACTCGGTTACAACATGCTATAAGAGCTATAAGAGGAGGGAGAGCTTTTCTGTGCTTTGGGATACTAGGATAAACTTAAACCAGTGCAACGTATTCTTAGCCTTAAAGAATGGGCAGGGTTTTGATCCATGTTGGCAGGGGATTGGAAATGAAATCAAAGGCTGGATAGGGAAAAGTGGACTATGCTGGGGAGGAACAGATGATGGTCAGGGCAATAGGGAAACAGAGAAGAGACCAAGATAAAAATGTGACACCAATGTGGAGAGCCACACACACCAAAAGAAGACTCATGACTTTATTTGGTAGGTAATGACAGCATTAGGAGCTTTTGCTGATATATGTAATCAGAGCTGAATTTTAGGAAGGTTAATCTAGCAGAGAGTTTTGAGGGGTGGGAGGAAAGTAGGGATAAGAGGTGAAAGATGGCTTAGGAAATCCTTTCAACCATTTGGGCCAAAGTTCCCAAGTGACTGAATGTCAATGAAAGCAATGGAAATGAAGACAAAGGGGAGTGTGAAGTCTTGAGGACAGAAAGCATTCTAATTCATCTTTATGTCCAGAGCCTGGCTCTCAGCAACTATTTCTTGAGCTGGAGTTGCTGTTCACCTACAAGATTTAACAATGAAGAAGTGAAACAGAAGGAGGAACCACAAAGAGATAATATTAGAAAGACAAAAAGAGAGAAAGACATAGAAAGAAAATGTAATGATAATAATTAAATACAGAGAACTTTATCTCAAGACTCAAAGTCCCTGACTCAAGACTCTTAAAATCACTGCTTGCTAAATAACTCTAAACACATGTTGAACTGATGGTAGATCACGTTGTATCTTTATGTCTAAGTAATATCATATTTGCTTCATCCTATTATTCCAATAGAGGTGCCATATGGATCAAATAAAAGGAAATTTAAGGAAATGTATTTCAATTTATTGTCCCTATAGTCCACATTGTTGGGGATCTACTATGTACCAGGCACTGTGTTAAGCATTTTATGTGAATCACCTTGTTTAATTTTTTTTTTTTTTTACAGTCTTGAGGTCTTTTATTTTCTTTTTATTTATCATGCCATGAATTCATAGGGAATGTGTTCCAGCAGTTCGGGCTCTTTTTTCCATTGGTTCTCATGAAATGTGCTTCTCTGGGTGGAGCAGGCTGACGCTTCAGCTGAACCCAAGTACCTTTCTCTTTGGCTTCCTTCTTTTTCTGATCATTTTCCTTTCCACTCTTCAGGAAGCTATCTTGGCTCTTTGAATGTTTAATATGCTCAATGCAGACATTAATTCTCTTGGCAAGAATCTTGCCTTAACTTGTTTGTTTACAACAATACCAACAGCATGCTGAGTAACATTGTAGACTCTTCCAGTTTTGCCATGGTAACATTTGTGGGGCATTCCCTTTCGAACAGTGCCCATTCCCTTGATGTCCACAATATCACCTTTCTTGTAGATTTGCATGTATGTGGCCAAAGGAACAACTCCATGTTTTCTAAAAGGCCTAGAAAACATGTACCGGGTACCTCTCCTCTTTCCCTTTGTGTTGGTCATTTTGGCAAATTACTGGAAGATGGCGGTTCCGCCACCTTGTTTAATTTTTTCAACTATCTCATGAAGTAGATTTTACAATTCTCTTCTAACAGGTAAGGAAATTGAGATTTAGTTAAGACCAAAGCCAGGATTTGTACATGGGCAATTTGATTCCAGAGTGGAGATCATCTTCCCAGTACACTGGGCCACCTTCTGGGGGCGGGGGGGGGAAAGCATGGCAATTAGAATCTGAAATACAGGTAGGTGCTCAGTGAGGGTTTCTCCTTGGCAATTTATTTAAAGATAAATGTCAAGTTGTCGGAGAAGTAACTCTGTCTTTCCAACACTGTTTTTCCAAGTCAGGTTTTCCCCTCAGAAGTTCTGCACTAAAAAGGCATAAACATGACCTTTCCCTTCTAAAGGAGGATTTGGAGAATATGCCTCAGGGACAGGGCAACTGGGTATCAGTCAGGGCTTCTGTTGCAAGCAACAGAAGTGAATTGACAAAACTAACAAGGGGATGAGGGAATTTAATGGAAAAATCTGGAAATGCTGAAAGAGGAGGACTGGAGGCTCTAAGGATGACCTCCTCAGGCCGCCTCCGATGGAAGGAATTAATAACCGCCATCTTTGTCTTGCAAACCTCACTGAAGAGTCAGATTCCCAAGAGAGAACAGCAGATTGGCCAGGCTTAGGTCATGTGACCATCCTTCCACCGAAGATGACAAGGTAGTCTCACCAAAACTGCACACAGGAGAGTGGAATCCCCAAAAGAGAATCTGGTTACCAAAGAAGAGAGGAATGGATACTGGGCAGACCAAAAGAGTAGGTGCCCATTACATACTGGGGGAAGCAAGAATTTCCTGAGAAGCAGATGTGCCCAGGTATACAGAGGAGAGTCACCTCAAGTCTTGCAGTACTACACAAGGAATTGAAAAAGTGACTCTCGGGATGCCTGGGTGGCTCAGTTGGTTAAGCCGCTGCCTTTGGCTCGGGTCATGATCCCAGAGTCCTGGGATCAAGTCCCGCATCGGGTTCCTTGCTCAGTGGGGAGCCTGCTTCTCTCTCTGCCTCTGCCTGCCGCTCTGCCTGCTTGTGTTCTCCCGCACTCTCTCTCTCTCTCTCTCTGACAAATAAATAAATAAATAAAATCTTTAAGAAAAAAAAGAAAAAGAAAAAGTGACTCTCCCCACTGTTCCTCCAGCAGCTCTAGATTTAGTTATAATCATATGTTACAGTATCATTAGGCCAGTAGCATGTGAAATCAACTAGGAACATTTCATTTTAAACTTTGCTGATTTTTCACATTTGCTTTGCATTCTTAGTAATGATTTCTTGCTCTATTTTTATGCCTTCTCAGATAAAGTGCTATCATACATGATGTTAGCCCCATTAGACATGAAGTAAGCATTATTTATGATTATAATCAGTGTTATGAAGCATTAAAATAGACCAGAAAATGATTTCAACAGGCCTTTTCAAAGCCTTGAAAGTTGGGGCTCAATTTGTCAGACTTTTGCTTTCTTCATACCATGGGGGTGGTGAGGAGTATTGGAGCAAAGCTGGTTAATGGTTCAGGAGTCTTTTGCTCAGAGTATTACATGAAAATGCTTGGATATTTCCCAGATGACACTGCAGAAGGATGGGACCCTGCTGGAAATCCAGCTGCTTTGACAAGTTGAGTAGAAGTGAGGCTTTCCATATCCGGGTTTTAACCTTGGAGGGGGGTTTGTCGGGTTGCCCATGGTAAAGTGGAATTCACGGATAACTCAGGGTACAGACCAGGTGGCAGACAACTCAGAAACACAGCTAGACTAAGGTAGTACCATAGCAGCACGTGAAACACGTTAATGCTTATGTAAAGCCACTGTTAGGCGAGAAGTGGCTTTTCTTTTCTTCCCCTTCTCCTTGTCTTGTCTTTGTCCTTCTTCCTCTTCTTCAAACTGGCTAAACCTTCCTTCTATATTGACTTATATAGCACAAAGATACTTAGGGGAAGTTGCACTGGAAGAGAAGTAGGTGGGACGCCTGGGTGGCTCCGTTGGTTAAGTGTCTACCTTTGGCTCAAGTCGTGATCTCCGAGTCCTGGGACTGAGGCCCGTGTCAGGCTCCCTTCTCAGTGGGGAGTCTGCTTCTCCCTCTGCCCCTCATCCTGCTCATGCTCTCTCTTTCCCTCTCTCTCTCCCTCTCTCTCTCAGATAAATAAAATCTTAACCAAAAAAAAAAAAGAAGAAGAAGAAGAAGAAGAAAGAAAGAAAGAAAGAAAGAAAGAAAGAAAGAAAGAAAGAAAGAAAGAAAGAAATGGGAGTGGGAACACAGGAGAAAAGTAAAATACAAAGGGAAAAAATGAAGCTAATTTTAGGTTTAGATTTAGATTTTAGATAATGAAGTCACTATAAGGTTTGCATTAAAGAGATAAAATTCAATTAAATAAAAGCTTTACGCTCAAATAATGAGAATGATTAACTTCCTTTATGCCTCATATTTTTCAATTCAATAATCATCTTAAGTTATACTTAGTTATAGAATTCATTTAGCACTTTTTTTAAAAGTCTGGAAATAAGACTTTCCTTTGCCCTTAGGCAGAATGCCCTGGACATTATGAAGATGGATACCTTGGATGCCACTACCATGATGCATATGCTTCTTGCTGATGGAGGGGCCAGGGCAAGATGGTAAGGAATAGTAGGAGTACAGTTGGGGACACATCCGTGTTTTGAGTGTTCCTACTTCTCACCCTTGACATTTGCCGGATGCTAAAAACTGGAGGGCATGTCTCCACCTTTCACAGATATTTTTCTTGACCAACTCACCCAATAGGTCTCCCTGTAGGATCTTAGGGTCTCCTTGGGCCAAAATACTTGGCACAAAGAAATTTTCCTTTGTCCTTGACCTGAAGCTAGAAATCATAGCTAACCATGTTTAACATCTATGAGCTAAGAAGTAAATGTTATTGTGATTGCTCTTTACAATTAGGAAACAGGCTAAAACAAATAACTTTAATCAAGTCACATAGTTGCAAACTGATAATCAGAACTTGAACTCAGGCAGTCTGGCTCTAGAACATTTCCTTAACTGCCATGTTCTACTTCCTCTAGCTAACTAAATACTCCTTAATTCGGGGGCATCTTAGTGGTTCAATCGGTTAAGCACCTGCTTAACCGACTCTATGGTATATATCTCAATAAGGTTTTTTTTTTTTTAAAAAAACAAGACCTAGAAAAAAGAATACCTGTATTACACACACACACACAGACACACACACACACACATACACACACACACACAAAACCAAATCACAAAAACAAATCAAAGATCTGAGATCAAACTGCAAAAAAGAAATAGAATATTGTTTTCAAGCTTGAGATAAATTATATTTGTATATATATATATTAAAAATAAAAAAGGGAGGGGGGCGTCTGGGTGACCCAGTCTGTTAAGCATCTGACTCTCGGTTTTGGCTCAGGTCCTGATATCGGGGTTGTAAGATGGAGCCCTGCGTCAGGCTCCATACTCAGCTGTGCATCTGCTCCAGCTTCTCTCGTTCCCTCCCTCCCCCTCTCTAAAATAAATAAATAAACCTTTTTAAAAAATCTTAAAAAATAAAAAAGGGAAGGTGGAGAGGGTGAAAAACAAAAAAATAAAAGTTAAAGAGGAAACAAAGACCTAAACTAATGGCGCTTTCTCTTCTCAGCAAACCATAACTAAATATGGCTCTCAGAGACCTGACAGCGGCTTTGCTTTGAGGGTCAGTGGCAGGGAGGGTGGAAGGGGCAAGGAGATGTCAGGGGCAATGGCACGTCCGGCTACTGTGCAATCAGAAACTCCTCTGAGGGCTTGGTGCAAGAGGTTCCCATCTTGAGACAGAAAAGGTAACTCTGTGGCTGCTGGGGGCCCATGGCCTACTATTGGCCTTATGAAATCCAAAGAAGCCCGGGCCTGGCAGGAAGGGCTATTATAGACTCCATCTATTGGAACTGTGAAGGTTCAAGTCTAGTCATAAACCTACATTCCCATAGGTCCCAGACAAAAATAAACACACTCTTATTTCTAATCCGTCCCCTCCTTTCTGCCTTTCGCAGAGGGCTGATCAGCTTGCATTTCTATGAAAGCATGGATGAGTTCAGCCTTCTCAAAAGTATCTCTTCACAGTTTCATCCCTGATGAACGGCACAGGTTTTTCCCATTTAAAAGATGCACGATCCAGCTGTCCCTTTCACCTCGGCAACTTCTTCCTAACCTCTGTGGGACGAAGGAGAGAAGAGCGATGTTTAATGATACTGACCCGAGAACGTCCCTCCCACGTGAGAAGAGGATCTTTTGTGCGTACACCCCAGATACTAGTTTGTTTTAACTAGTAGTGATCTGTCATTCTAATTCTTTGCTTATAGTTTCTAAGGCTGGTAAGCATTTAATCTTTTAGGTCTTGAAAAAAAAAATTAACCACTTTGGCTAACATCAAGTGTCATACATTGAAGCCTGATAAGTTGAAAGTTAAATGTTTTTAAGACCCTAAAGTAGGGCACCTGGGTGGCTCAGTGGGTTAAAACCTCTGCCTCCAGCTCAGGTCATGATCTCAGGATCCTGGGATCAAGTCCCGCATCGGGCTCTCTGCTCAGCGGGGAGCCTGCTTCCTCCTCTCTCTGCCTGCCTCTCTGCCTACTTGTGATCTGTCAAATAAATAAATAAAAATCTTAAAAAAAAAAAAAAAGACCCCAAAGTAGGGGCACCTGGGTGGCTCAGTGGGTTGAGCCTCTGCCTTCAGCTGGGGTCATGGTCCCAGGGTCCTAGGATCGAGCCCCGCATCGGGCTCTCTGCTCAGTGGGGAGCCTGCTTCCCACCCACCCCGCCTGCCTCTCTGCCTACTTGTGATCTCTGTCTGCCAAACGAATGAATAAAATCTTAAAAAAAAAAAAGACCCCTAAAGTAATAATCATTAAGTGGTTAATTTCAAAACACACATGATCCATTGGCTCCCAGAGGAAGAAGTGCCCATCACAGAACCACGCCACTGGCACCAGGCCAGGGTTTTCTTCCTGGGCCTTTTGAACATCTAGATTCCTAGGCAGTTGGTTATCTCTCTGAGCCTCCCCGTTTCTGCCTTTTAGAGTTGCTGGAGGCCCATCCTATCTATAAAGGGGACAGAGGGAGATGTTCTCCCTCTGTACTGAAATGCAGAAGAGCCAGCTCTAAATGAAAGTCCAGATGCCCTCCTACAGCCACTGCAGGAAAGGCTGTCTAGGAACACCCCAAGGAAGTCTTGCCCAAGGGTCCAGATCAACACTGTCTGCCTCCCTACTCACAGGCTGGCTAATTTCCAAAAAGTACCAATGCCTGGCCCGGTCCTAGAGGGAATCACTTTAATTTATATCCAAAAAAAAAAGCTTGTTATATAATCCAAAATAATCAAATGACATGTACACTTGAGTCCGTGAATAGCTCTTGTGCAGGAAACAAGGAAGGCAGGCCTCTGGCTGGCTGAGACCCGGCTGGGGTCTGGCTGAAATCTGAATTCAAATTTAAAGGGCAGATCGAGTTTTTTCCTTTGTCAAAGGATAGGGAAAGTGGGGTCAGTATTTACGAGGCTGTGGATCTCAAGCTTCAACCACAGAGAGGAACAGTTCAAACAAGAAATAAAAGTTCTTCTTAGACCAAAGCAAACTTATCAAAATGCAGATAAGTTTAAATGCAAAAAGGAAAGTGCTAAACAGAAGCATACGTATGTCAACCTCTGATACCAAAAAATAAAAGCAAATGAAAGCTTGGATCAGAAATATATGCTCCTACCTGCTGGGGTGTGCTTAAGGAAATGCTAGAAGGATAAACCAGTAACTGGAAAACAATGGTTATTTGCTTTGGGGGTGGAGAACTGAGAGCACCACGGACTGGACAGGCGTGGGAGCCTTGCATGTGTTTTTGGTTTTGCTTTTGGTTTCCTGTTTTGTTTTGTTTCTTAACCATATGCTCTGGGTGCTTAGGAAGTAACAGGGACAAAACTGCTCCCTCAAGGAGGTTATATTCCAGTGAGAGAAAACAGATGTAAACACATCAAGTAAGTGTGTTGTATGGTACATCCCACGGTCATAAAAATTTTAAAAATAGGGCTAAGGGCGGCAAGGTAGTTAGTAGACAGTCTGCACTGTTATGTAAGATGGTCAGAATAGGCTCGATGAGCAGCATCTGCACTGAGATATGACGATAGTAAGGGGCTAGAAAGATGGATCTTTGGGGAAGTGTGTGTGGGGCAGAGGGAACACGTACAGCAGTGTTCTCAAGGAGGGCCACTGTGCCCCAGGGGACATTTGTCAATGTCTGGAGACCTGTTTGATTGTCGTGCGGTGGGTTGGGGTACGCTGCTGGCATCCAGTGGGGAGCTAAATGTATTGGCATCCAGGCATCCAGGGATGCTGGCATCCCTGGGATGCTGCTAAATGTATTAGGACAAACAGGACAGTGTCCACCAAAAAGAATTATCCAGCCCAACATGTCAGTAAGTGCCACAGTTAGGAGACCTTGAACTAGAACAAAGGCCCTGAGAAGGGAGAATGCCAGGTTCACAGGCCAACCTGGCTGTCAGACAAGAAGTTGTCTTTCTTCTATCTGAAGCCTGGTCAGGAGCTACAGCTAAATCCACACTCACACAGCTTTCCGCAGCAAACACTCATTCTGCCTCCCGGTGGCGCCCCCCAAACCCCTTAGAATGAAGAGCTATGTTTTCCTAACAGCCCAGTGTTCATGAGGCCACTTCTTTGCAACAGGGCCCTCACTTCATATAATCGTGCAGAGCTGTATTTGTTCTTCCTTCTCTCCCCTCCCCCGCCCCACGCGCAGCCCCACTGCTAAACACAGCTTCGAGAAGACCAAAGGACGCGCAACTTCTTGTGTTCTATTCTGTTCTTCCTTCTCTCCCCTCCCCCGCCCCACGCGCAGCCCCACTGCTAAACACAGCTTCGAGAAGACCAAAGGACGCGCAACTTCTTGTGTTCTATTCTGTTCTTCACTGTGGATGGAGAAAAATTCAAAAGGAGAACATTGCCTTGTAAGACCAGAATGATGCTTTCGGTCAGCGAGGTTCAAGAGAAATGAGGAAGATGGAAGTATATAAAAAATAATGGAGAGAGAGAGGATTTTCTTGTCTTCCCAACAAGGAGGAAACCCTGGGGTGTCCCACAGGGAATGCAGTGAGGAAGGGAACCCTCTGTGGCCACTGACTCAGCCAATGAACAGTCTCCAGACGCACAGTCAATCCCGGCATTACCCATCCTCCGGCTTCCCTGTTACTGTTTTCTCTTTGGAAGCTGCCCAGGAATTGCTCCATAAGTGTTTGTGGAACTGAACCATTGCAAAACAGAACTGGCTGACATGAGGACTTTTCTCAGCATCTCTAGAGCCAAAGGATCTACCAGTAGGCAGAAAAACACCAGGTATATTTAGGAAGGGGACTGGGTCAGGTTAAGTAGACCATCAGGCAGTCTGGAGGAGCGATGAATAAGAAGATTCAAAGCCAGTGTGATCTTAAAATATTTAGTGACTCATATGGTTATAAATCGATATATTTCCAACATTTAAAATATATCCTCTTGGGGCGCCTGGGTAGCTCAGTCACTAGGCATCTGCCTTCGGCTCAGGTCATGATCCCAGCGTCCCGGGATGGAGCCTCGCATTGGGCTCCCTACTCAGTGGGAAGCCTGCTTCTCCTCTCCCACTCCCTCTGCTTGTGTTCCCTCTCTCTGTCTTTCTCTCTATCAAATAAATAAACAAAATCTTAAAATATATATATATACATATATATATATGCACATATATATATATCCTCTTAAAATCACTGAGTAAACTAAATGTGTGTGTGTGTGTGTGTGTGTGTGTCCATAAGCATTATGGCAGTTGCTAGAAAACAGGTTTTGGTGTCACCTCAGCCTGGGTTTGAATTCTGGCTCCACTAATTTTTATTACCTTTGAGAACCCAGGCCAGTTATTAAAATACCCTGGGTCCCCATTTCTAGAGCTATAAAATGAGGGTGATGATAATATCAACCTCACAGAAATGCTAGAACTAAAAATACTGGAGGGTATTACACTAAGTGAAAGAAGTCAGTCAGAGAAAGACAATTATTGTATGGTTGTGCTCATATGTGGAATATAAGAAATAGCGCGAAGGAGGGAAAAACTGAATGGGAAGTCATCAGAATGGGAGACCAACCTTGAGAGACTCTTGTTGTAGAAAGGGATGGTGGGTGGATGGTGGGCATTATAAAGAGGGCGGTGGTGTGATAAGAACTGGGTGTAACACACAACTAATGAATCATTGAACACTACATCAGAAACTAAGGATGTACTGTATGTGGGCTAATTGAATTTAAATTGAGAAAAATAAAATAAATAAATAAAATGTATGTAAAATGTAAGGTCTGGCAATAGTAAGAACTTAATAATGTCAGATATTATTAACATGTAATATAAAAATAATTCTTTTGCATTCTTTGAATGCCACCAAGACAATAAATTTCTTGGTTACTTCCTATGTCATTGTCATAATATTTGCTTTAACAACAATTACCTAGATAAGGGCTTTCTATCCGAATTATCTGGGTAGCTGTTTGGCTTTGGCTAGAAAGAAAGGCCTGGCTGAAAGGGAGGTCAGGCGGCACCTCGCTGTGGGGCCTCCCAAGGGAGGAGTGTTAAAAGTGAGTCTCCAGATCAGACGTAATGCTAAATAATGGAAATATTCTATTTTCATACAAAGAGATAAATAAATGGAAACATTTTTAATTAGCTATTTTTAAGATAAAGTAAATATGAATAATAATCAAAACAATCTCCAAGATCTTTTGTTGAAAAGATCAAAGTACAGAACTGCACAGATAAGATCACTACATGTATGTTTACAATATATATGTGTACATGTATATGTACGCACACACCAACCATATACATTTGTAAATGCACAGCCTGTCTCTGGAAGGATATATAAGAAACGGTTTCCTTCCTCTCTGAGAAGAAGAGATGGAGTCAGAAATGGGGAAGGAACTTACTTATCATTGTATGTTTTTCTGCTCTGAATTTTTAAAAATCATGTACTATATTTAATAAAAAATAACTTTAAAAATCATAAGCCAAAAATGGCTATAAATTGCATGGAGGAAAAACAACACAGTGCATAATAGTTGAAACACAAAATTTTAAAAATCCGAGAATACCAGGTGTTGGCACAGATCAGGGGAAATACAAATTCCTACTCTTTTCTATTGGCACACCCATTTGGAGAAGCAATATCTGGTAAAGGTTGGTAAGGTACAGACTTTACAAACTAGCAATTCTAATCTTAGACATTTATCTAAAGACATTCTCAGCTGTGTATCCAAGGAGATGTGAATGAATGTTCATAGCAATTTGTTTATCAATAAGAGAGATGAGAAAATAACCTGTGGTATAATCATATATTGTAATACTGTATAGCAGTTGAATGAATGAACTAGCTTTACATATATTGAGGTGAATAAAAAACATGTATATCTTTAAAAATTATAAAGCAACCAACAGAGTATGATATTATTTATGTATCATAAAACACATGAATGCTCAAAGTAATTCTACATAATAGAGAGACTACATGGAACACACACACACAGACACGCGTACGCGCGCTTACAGATAAAGCACAGAAACATTCAAGGGAAAAATACATCCCAGGGCTCCTGGGTGGCTCAGTCGTTAAGCTTCTGCCTTCAGCTCAGGTCGCTATCCCGAGGGTCTGGGGATGGAGCCCTGCATCCGGTTCCCTGCTCAACGGGAAGACTGCTTCTCCCTCTCCTACTCTACCTGCTTGTGCTCCCTCTCTCAGTGTCTCTCTCTCTGTAAAATAAATAAATAAAATCTTTAAAAAGAAAAGAAAAATACATCCCAGTGCCTCTATGACATTAACTACCTAAACTGAGGAGGGCAGGGAGGGCATAAATTGTAGGGAGTTGGGGGGTGGGGGTTAACTGTGTCTCTAGTCCATAATCCATTCTCAACCGGAATCTGTGAGGTTGGGCAGAAAGAAGGTTAATACATTTGAACCTGGTTTGGGGTGAACACCGGGCTGATTTGCCCAGCAGTGGAAAGTCACCTGTGGATGAGGTAGTGTACCGTGCGGGTCCAGCTCTGGGCATAAGATCCTGGCTTTGGCACTTAGGAAGGCACTGTGTCACTTAAAGGAAGTTTTTAAACCTCTGGATGCCTTAATTTCTCCACCTGCTAGATGAACTAGTAACAGTACCCAATTCACAGGATTGCTATGTAGATTCAAAAAGAAAATAAATATAAAATGCTTAATGGAAAGCCTGGCACATAATACGTGCTCAGTAAACATTAGCCATTGTTAGTCGGCCACGGGCCAAGCCATGAGTTCCTTCTTGCCCACCTCCTTCCTGAAGAAGAAAGCTACAGCAGTTTCCGGAAAGGCTCCCAGAAGGAGAGTGTGTTGGGAGATGACCCTCCCAGAGAAAAATCTCAGACCCCTCAGAGGCCTGATTCAGTGCCACACCTCCAAGGAAGCCTGTTTGAGAAAAGGACATTCCAGGCAGTGAAGTCAGCAAGTAAGAAGATAATACTTGCAGATAATGGGCCCAGGCTTTCAATGCATCTCTAACAAATCACCAGGTGAGAAATAAACCACTCCTAGGGAAACAAGAACAAGACGAATTCTCAGTCCCTTAAAGTACACAGCTTGTTTCTAAGGGAAACATTTTCACCCGTTTGAAAAATTCAGTTCTTAACTTATGTGATAATAGGAATCTAGGAACAGCCTATTGTGGTATTTTGTTTCATGAGGTTTCTGAAGCTCTAGAGGCTTTGAATATTTCAGAAAATTAAAAAAACAAAACAAAACAAAAAAACCCCTCCATTCTCTAAAAGTATGTCACAGCATCCCCTAACAAGGCAGCTTCTGAGGCCTGGATGTGGGTATCCTGCTGGTCACATTAAGGCAGTTAGAATCTACCAGGAGAATTCAGAAAGAAGTCGTCTGGAAAATAATAGCAGTAACAGTAACATCAATGGCTAATACTTAGCTACCATGCACTGCGTTAATTACCTTAGTGAATTATCTTCATTCAACCCTCCTTTTCTGTGAGACACTGAGCCCATGAGTGGTCAGGGAACTTGCCAAGGGTCTGAGAGCTAGTATGCAGTAGCGAGCAAGTGGGCCACAGCCCAGCTGTCAGCTGGAGCCCTGGTCACTTCACCTCTGTGGCTCTCAAGCCTTCCACCTATAAAACTAAGGGTGAACTAAATGATCTCAAAAGATCCCTCTAACACTGAGATTTCAGGCTTCTATGAAATCAGATAACCTCCTCTCTGCCACAAAACTACAACTTTCAAAGCCTTTCAAAATGCAGTTTGCCTAAAAAGAGCGGGACTCCTTCCCTAATATTACTAATAAATAAAAGTTTCAGTGTTTTGGTCAGAAAACCCAAGGGCACTGAAGAGCCCTATACAGCAGTGCTTGTGTTTAGGGATTGAGGGGCGGGAAGGGGTGGTCAGGGAGAGGTATGGGGGTGGAGCAGTGGGCAATGTGCAGAGGAGTAAGCTTCTGGTTTCTGGAAAATCATGAAAGTATCTCCCGCTTGAAGTCATCAGTTCCACTAAACCAGGACCCCTGAAAACCAACCTTGTGACCTTTCTGCTGGGAATACTAAATGAGCCCCTAAGGTCTTTAGAAATATGGGACTTACAAATAAGGCCAAATATTTCACCTCTGATTCTGATGAAAGGTTTATGAGCCCCAGAATAGTTCAAGCACGACATGTCTGGATTGACTATTTGGTGTGCACTTAACACCAACGGGTTTCAGAGGCTTCGTGTTTCACAACCAAACTTTGGCAGAGCCGTGTTAGTGACCTGATACCCATGGTAGGGGACATTTTCTCACTTCTCGGTGCCATAAATAGTGCAGGGTCCTGTCTGTGGCATAAGCCACAGACAGAGTTAATTAGGCACATTAAGCTTCAGAGATTTGCCGGCATTGCTGTCCCTTGACTTTCTGACCATAGAAAATGAGGCTAAGGAGATGATGACACGCAGCAGACTGAAGTCCTAA
Source organism: Mustela erminea (assembly GCF_009829155.1). Taxonomy (NCBI): domain Eukaryota; kingdom Metazoa; phylum Chordata; class Mammalia; order Carnivora; family Mustelidae; genus Mustela; species Mustela erminea. The sequence goes on from NC_045624.1 coordinate 48,380,316, forward strand.
AACGGCAATCATGGGGAGGAAGGTTCCAGAAAATGCCATCTTGAGATGCAGCTAGAGATGCGGCTGGTCAGGATCAGATTTCAGAGACCAGGCTCTCTCTCTTTACTCTGACATGCTAAACAAGGTCTAGGGTAGAACATGAAAATGGAGATGCATGAGGGCATGGCCAGAAATAAGATCCCCTGAATCTCTGAGAAGATTCAGTTCCACGTGGAGATAAAAGAGCATAACCAGCCCTGATTTATTCTCAAATCACTATTTCATTGGTTGAAATCTTTCCTTAGGAAACATACCCCAGGAATTAAAGGCAAGTGGCATGAAGGCAGTAAATACAACTGATCCCCGCAGGGTCCTGGGATCGAGCCCCACGTCAGGCTCCTAACTCAATGGAGTGCCTGCTGCTCCCTCTCCTTCTGTCTGCCACTCCTCCTGCTTGTTTTCTCTCTCTCTGACAAATAAATAAACTTCTAAAAATTATGCGGGGAAAAAAAAAAAAGAAACTGTGAGGAATACAAAGATCAATAAAATGATACAACCTCGGGGTTCAACTGAAGGTCCACAGGAAGCACTGAAGACATGGAGCAGAGGGAGGGAGAGATTCTGCGGCTCCTGGTGGGAGGCAGGGAGGTCCTAAAGAAGGCTTCAGTTTTGAGGCTTCCTCAAAGGCAAAGAGCTGTCCAAGTGGAGAGTTGGCACGAGGGTAGAGTATAGATGTACAAGAAGGGAAGGTGAACATGGGAGAGCTTTCCAGCACGCAGAACGGAAGCAAAGGCGTGCCGGTAACGCCAGGTCTCACCTTTCAGCGGGCAGGGAAGGAATGTGCTTAGAGAGGAAGCTTGAAAGAGTGGTTGAGACCCAAATCCAAAGGCCTTCGAAGGGGATGCTAGAAAGTTTCAACAACACTAAAAAGAAGCCCTTTCTGGACCCCTAAAACATGACTGTTAGAATTTCCTTCTGCCCTTTTCTTCTCCATTTTCTTTAAAGACTTTGGCTTCCTAAACTCACAAAATTTATCAGAGATCAAACATTGCATATATTAGCTCACTTTAAGGAATACATGATATTTTCAGAAAGCAAAAGCAACGAGAATGGAAGAAAGGGACAGAGTTGATCTGGTTTCTCATTTGCACCCTCAGCCTGGTTTCTGGAGGCATGGGCAAGAAGCAGAGTCCATTCTCCTGTGTAAACCCGTGTCCTGCAGAGACGCTAGCGGGCTGTCCGCCTCTCCAGGGTTGTCACACCCCTCCCCACCCATCCCTAGTTCAAGTAAACAGCTCAGTCAAAGCCGAAGAGAGTTCTCCATGCAGGGAACCTGGAACCTGCCCAAGGACCCACTGCACCCCAGATCTAGCAGGAGGTTGTGGCCCGATGGGCCCCAGAGACCCCTGGTGAGAAGAGGAAGGCCCTCCCTGGAAGGCACCCAATCAGCCTCAACTGACTCCAGTCTTTAAATCCAAGATGTTTGGACTGGGGTGGAGTTTCCAGAAGCACTCTACAGGTATCGGATTATACTGGAGTCAAACTGGATCTGCAGAAGCACTGGCTCCTCTTCAGAGCCCTTCTGCATCCAGTGTCCTTCATGATCCTGACCATGGCCCTGGCAGGGCAGACGTCAGCATTCTAATTTGGGGCCCTGATTACAGGAATCACCTGAAGTCACACAAGGAATTCAAACCCAGTGTATCCAATTCAGAAAGCATTGTCATTTTAATACTGTTCTTAAGCAATGACTGGCAAACAATGGGCCGGTCCTAACTGAATCCAGCCAGGAGGACCTGATTTTGTAAATAAAGCTTTATCTGAACAGGGCCTAGCCCGTTCTTTCATGTTGTGGCTGTGGCTCCTTTCTCCTACAGCAACAGAGCTGAGGGCTCTGAACGGGGACCAAATGGTCCACAAAGTCTAAACTACTTACTACTGGCTAGCTCTTTACACAGAAACTTTGCGAACGCTGGTTCTGAAATATTATCGTTCTACCTTTAGAAATTGGAATCATTTGCTATAAACTCATTAGTAGGACTGACCATATACCGGTCACAGGACAGCTTCTCTTCAGGAAGAGTGCCTTTTACTAGCTCTGTGGCCTTGAAGATACTTAGCCGTTCTGAGATTCCTTCCCTCATCTGTAAAAGAGGTACAATAATAGTGCCTACTTCCTGTAGTCTGCTCTAGCTGCTATAACAAAATATCACAAACTGGGTGACTTTCTTTAAAGATTTTATTTTATTTATTTGACAGAGGGAGAGCACACGTAGGCAGAGCAGTAGACAGAGGCGCAGGAGAAGCAGACTCCCTGCCAAGCAGAGAACCCAGATATAGGGCTCGATCCCAGGGCCCTGGCAGACACTTAACAGGCTGAGTCACCCAGGCGCCCCACAAACTGGGTGGCTTACAGTTTGTGGGGCACCTGGGTGGCTTACACAGAAAATTATTTTCATGATTTGGGAGGCTGAAAGTCCAAAATCAAAGTGCCAGCTGACTCTGTGTCTGGGGAAGAGACTCTTCCTGACTTGTAGAGAGAAAGAGAACTCTCCGACGCGAATTGGGCCCCATCCTATGACCTTGTTTAATCTTAATGACCCTTTGTCCAAATACCATCCCATTGGGGAGTAGAGTTCCAACATATGAATTTGGGGGGACACAATTTAGTCCGTAGCTCTTCACCGGGTTTTTGCAAAGCTTAAATAAAGTAATACATGTTGAAAGATTAGCTTAGGGTCCGGCTTTTAACAAAAGCGCAATAACAGTAACAAGTATTGCTTTTTGACTTTTAAACAAAATATAGAGAAAAAATACAGTACTTGAAATCAGAAGACTTGTAGACTTGATTTGAGCAAGTCACTCGGTCACTCTGGCCTGTTTTTTAATCAATTTGTTTCATATATTTAGTGTGTTGGCTTCTTTCCTGTTGCCTGTTGCTCATGATTACAAGACAGTTGCAGCACCTCCAGCAATTTCATCTACACTCCATAAAAAAAGACGGTAGAAGTAAAGGCAAGGCACACACCGGCTAGGTTTAACTTTTTACCAAAAAAAGCTAAATCTTTCCAAGAAACTATATTCAGCTGACTTCCATTTATATCTCATTGGCCATAACAGTGCCACAGGTACCTCTATCTGGAAAATAACTAGGGCAAAGGGGTTTGTGTTCATGTCTGCCATATAAAGTAGAAAGGTTTCCTAGAGTGAAATCAATATTCATATGTTATTGCGATTGTACTAGAGATGACAAGGCAGCCTTATTGTGGGGTCACCTAGCATTATCACCTTTATCATATGTGGTCATTGGCAACCTCCCTTGAGAGCATCTTGATCCACAAATCGTACCAAGAACTAACGGGGGCACCTGGGTGGCTCAGTGGGTTAAAGCTTCTGCCTTCGGCTCAGGTCATGATCCCAGGGACCTGGGATTGAGCCCCGCATCGGGCTCTCTGCTCAGTAGGGAGCCTGCTTCCTCTTCTCTCTCCCCGCCTGCCTCTCTGCCTACTTGTGATTTGTCTGTCAAATAAATAAATAAAAATCTTAAAAAAAAAAAAAAGAAGAAGAAGAAGAAGAACTGACAGGAAAGAGAGAAAAGGAGACCTTTACTCTTAGACAAATCTGAAAAGAAAAAAAAAAAAGCCACAGCACATGCCATACAGAGAAGCTAGCTTCCTCTGCCAAGGTAGCATGGATGGCTCCATTCTGTTCACCTTCCCCCTCATGTGACACCACTTTCAGAGACCATTTGAGCAGTCCCAAAAGAGGCACGACTCACTCTTAGGTTCATTCACATCAGTCCCTAGCCAAGCCACAATAAGAAACCTCAAGCCCTGATGGTGACTTGACCTCCCCAAATGCTAAAAGGCTTTTTAATGATGCAGGTGGGGCCACCTGGGTGGCTCAGTCAGTTAAGCCTCTGCTTTCATCTCAGGTCATGCTCCCAGGGTCCTGGGATCGAGTCCCGCATCACCCAGCAGGGAGTCTGCTTCTCCTTCTCCCTGGCCCCTCCCCCTACTAGTGCTCTCTTTCTCTCGCAAATAAATAAATAAATTCTTTTTCAAAAAGATAAAATTTTATATAAAAAATAATAATAACGATAATGATGCAGGCAGGTCCTAGACATCAGCCAGAACATCTCATTCTCCACAGAGAAGAGATCAAGGTCACAGAGGACAGAGTCAGCATCATTTAAAGCACAGAATCTAGGCAATGTGGGGAATCTCCATGTCATGGGAGACAAAATGTCTAAACAACGCTGCAGATATTCCAAAAATCTCCTGTTCCTAAAGGCTCGAGTGGAGGTGGCCAACCTGATGTTTTTCACGAACCCTGTCATGGAGGATCGGCGGGCTCCTCGTTCATCTACTAGCCTAAGCAAACAAATCACCCGCCAAGCCTTGTTTATTCCAGGAGGTTTCATGCAAATATTTTAAAATTCAGATTTTGTCAAGCTGGTTTTAACCAGGAAAGCCTAGTTGGAAGAATATGCTAATAAGTCATTAAAGTGCGCTCATATCATGCCATATGGTACACTTGAAACATAAAACACTGGCCTCTATTCTTTGGGCAGTGCTGTTTGATAAAAGAGAGCCCTGGGGAAAAGAGTGTTGCTCTGTCCACCCTCCTTTATATGCTAACTCTTATTATAGGGGCTTGTTTGTTTTGATGAGGCTTGGCAGATATGTGTAAATGACACTCCATTTGAGAAAGCTATTGCAGATAATGTGTTAATGTAAAATCCAAGCTGGCAGAAATATGCTTGCATAAACTCAGTTTTCAGGATGGCTTTTGTTTTGCTAATGATGAGTACAGTTTTGGATAATTATATTCTAAGCTTCCTATCTCTGATGTCTGGTCTTCAAAATAATTACTAAAAAAAGAAGGTATACTTGGGATTGGTGCCTACGACAGACGAACAGATTAGACAACGAAACTGTGTGTTTAGTGGATGTCTTTGATATGCAAGTCAGGCCTAGAGACTGAACTTGGCAGTGTGGGTCTTTATTTTTTTTTATTTTTTTAAAGATTTTATTTATTTATTTGACAGACGGAGATCACAAGTAGGCAGAGAAGCAGGAAGAGACAGAGGAGGAAGCAGTCTCCCCGCTGAGCAGAGAGCCCAATGCGGGGCTCGATCCCAGGTCCCTGGGATCATGACCTGAGCTGAAGGCAGAAGCTTTAACCCACTGAGCCACCCAGGTGCCCAGCAGTGTGGGTCTTTAATTGCATTGTGGCCCGCGTACCACATTTGAGGCAACGGCAGATGAATGCAGAGACCCAATATTTGGTTTCTGGCTGCAGCGTTCCCTCCAAAGCCATCCCACAGCCTGTCAGTGCAGAGAGGGGACACAGACTTGGGGTCACCAGAAAGACTGTCAAAATGAAGAGTGTTTCATTTCAGCTCTGGGTTATTGAGGAAAATATTCTTTTGGAACTTCAGGGCAAGCCTTCTGCTTTTTACTTTTGCTTGAAGCTCAACCAAACTCGACTTCGTGTCCTGGACACTCAGGTACTTGATGAATAGACAAGTATGTTTGTCACTAAGTCTCTGTTTGACATTGTATGGGAAAATTGAATTTTAGTTATCTGGAAGACAGATCTTATCTCCTATAGTCTATAGAAGCAGAAGATGAAAAAGGAACAAGAGAACCACTCCCCAGCCCATAAGAGAAATGGGCTCCGCCCATAAGAGAAATAAGTGTCCTGAAAAGGTCTACACGCTGCCTTGCTTCCAACAAACCACAGTCTGTTGGGCCCAAAATTTAGACAGTGGCTAGAGGCAGGCCACACTAACAGCAGGATCTAAGACAGTGTTTCTGGGTTCCTGGAATGAAACAGCATGCCAATTATTTGTCCTCACGAATTTTATAAGCCTACTGTTGATCAGTTAAGAAGTAGTACGATTTTTGAATTTCTACCTACGTGATTACAATTTCTAAGCAATGCCAGCTTACTATATACAGGTATTGTTTAGAAACTGTATGATAATTATATAATAATACAATAGTATTTTATATAACAATAGTTATACTTATTTTATATTATTATAATATATGAATTTGTATTCTATATTTTACATTCTTATAAACAATCATAGTATTACTATCGTAACTGTATAGTTATGCCTCTATAGTAACTATTCCACTTCCCCAAATAAATCGTTAAGTGAAAAAGGAATTTGTGAAAGAGTGTCTGATATGATATCACTTTATTATAATTATTTTTAATCACATCTGTATTATCGGTGTGTTGTTCTTTTTTTATTATAGATAGGATACATGCCAAGTAAATTTAAACATAGAGCGAGTTAGTACTAAATATAAGCTCTGGAAAATCCCTTCTTTCCACCTCTACCAGGGCTCTGTCATATGGGATTTCTATGTTACACACTTCGGAGATGGAGGGGTTGTGTGTGTGTGCGCATGTGTGTCTTAATGAACACGCGATGCTGTCATCTGAAAAAAGGAATATGCCACTTGTTTTTTTTTACATTTTTTATTGCTACCTTTTTAAATTCCAGTTAGTTAACATACAGTGAAACATACTAGTTTCAGACATACCCTATAGTGATTCAACAAAGAAGTATGCAATTTTTTTTTAAAGATTTTATTTATTTATTTGACAGAGAGAGATCACAAGTAGACAGAGAGGCAGGCAGAGAGAGAGAGAGAGGGAAGCAGGCTCCCTGCTGAGCAGAGAGCCTGATGCGGGCCTCCATCCCAGGACCCTGAGATCATGACCTGAGCCGAAGGCAGCGGCTTAACCCACTGAGCCACCCAGGCGCCCAGAAGTATGCAATTTTAAAAGGAAACATTTTTCATCTCCAACACTTTTTGGAAAAAGCCGCAGAACAAAGAAATGACAATATTTTTTAAGGCACCAAAATTATTTGTAAACAATCTGGGTCATTCGGATCCCTCATTAACCCGAAGAGTTCAGCAGGGCATTCAAAAATCACAGAAACCTGAAGGTTTCTGCATAACCAGGTGCGTGCGACTCCTTAGAACATAACTGCAGGAACCAAAACGTTCCCGGATCCTGTGGCTTGCACCTTGCTCCCCAGGGAGACCAGCGTCCCTGCAGTCACACTCTGCATCACTGCGCTCCTGGATCATTACGGCAGCCACCTGCTGTCTTCCTGCCCAGTGAAGTGTCTACACAGAAGTGCTGAGATGAATTAGTCTCCCTGTTCCCAGCCTCCAGCCTTGTTGATTCTTCCCATTCTTTGCTGCCAGATTCAGCTGGGGGGGGGGGGGGGAGCGGGGAATGGCCAGAGCCCAGTTTGGGAACCAGAAAGACCTCGGTAAAAACCCTGGGGCTTCTTGACTTACTGGCTGTAGACTTGCTTAAGTTAGAAAATACACCCGCCACCTGTCAGTATCCTTGCCCCAAAAATGGTTTGAAATCGGATGGAGCAGGCTGTCAGCACCAGTTCATTGGACATCAAGGGACAGAGGAACATGTTACATGGAACAAGGGGATATAACGGCTAAATTCGGAATGTGGAAAACTCAAGGGATGAAACCTGGTTTCTTCAACAAATGAATTCCAAGGATAAAACGGGAGGGCTGGGGATTTTTTTTTTGATGAAAAGGGACTTAAGAGACATAGCAACAAATTTCAATGTTTAGATTTTACTTGGTTTCTGATTAAAATGAAAGAAATTATTTTTCATTTATGACACAATCAAGAAAATGGGAATAATGACTATTTGATGATAGTAAGGAATTGTTATTAATTTAGGTATGATGATAGTATCACATGATTTTTTTTGAAGAGTCCTTATCTTTGAAAGACAGACACTGAAATATTTATGAAGTAATATGACAACTGGGATTTCCTTCAAGATAATTAGTGGCAGGTAGAAAGTGAGGGGTATAGATGAACCAAGATTGGCCATAACTGATAATTGCTGAAGCTGAGTGATAAATACATAGTGGGTTCATTATACTATTTTTTTTTTCTTTTGGAATTTTCTAAATATAATTTTTTTTTAAACTGCAATTTCTCACATTCTAGATTCTATTGTTGGCATCCGTCTGTATAAACCAACATGCTCCTCTGTTCTCTCCACGTCCTATAAACTATTAGAAATGTTTAGAGACATGATCATAAAGAAATTCTATTTTTGGTAAGAATATTGCACAGGTCGGGGCACCTTGGTGGCTCAGTCAGTTAAGTGTCTGCCTTCGGCTCAGGTAGTGATCCCAGAGTCCCAGGGTCGAGCCAGCATTGGGCTCTCTGCTCAGCCGGAAGCCTGCTTCTCCCTCTCCTTCTCCCCTGCTTGTGTTCCCTATCTTGCTGTGTCTCTCTCTGTCAAATAATAAATAAAATCTTTAAAAAAAAAAAAAGAATATTTCACAGGTGATGTTTGTACTCCTATCAAGAGGCATTTAATGTCCGTAATAAAAATATTTTTCTTTTCTTTTTTTTTTTAAAGATTTTATTTATTTATTTGATAGAAATCACAAGTAGGCAGAGAGGCAGGCAGAGACAGAGAGGAGGAAGCAGGCTCCCCACCAAGCAGAGAGCCCAATGCGGGGCTTGATTCCAGGACCCTGAGATCATGACCTAAGCCGAAGGCAGAGGCTTTAACCCACTGAGCCACCCAGGCGCCCCTAAAAATATTTTTCAATTGGTTTTCCCAACTGAAAAAGAGGGATGCTTCCTAGAGAGGTCATCTGAAGTTAAACCGTTTATATAAGAACCAACACACAGGCTGGCACATCATGGGGGCTTCACAAATGTCACATTTTTTCCTTCAACCTCTCACTAACCTCTCTAATAGTTCCCATTAGCTACTGGATCAAATTTTCAGTGCTCTTAAAATGCTAGGTCTTCCAGGATCTCTTCCTAGTCTACCTTTCTAGTTTTATCCCCTTCCTCTACTTTAAACACATGCACACTTGTGTACACACACACACACACACACACACACACACACACGGCATTCCCTAACTCCCAGCCTTTGCTTACACCAATGCTCACACTGGAAACGTCTTCTTTGCCTCCTCTCGGCCATCCTCCAAGACTCAGTTCAAGTCCTACCTCCTGCAGGGGAATATTGTGATCATAAACAGCCTCTAACGCCTCCCTTAACACTGCTCTGAATTGCTAGTCAAGGCTTACTTATTAAACTTCTCCTGATAAACGTTCCTTCCTCAATGACCCCAGGGCATGGGAAGGACACCCACCTTCCCTGCTTCTTTCACAGCCCAAGGCCCAGCACCGCACACACAGTGGCGCAGATGGTCTGGGAGTGAAGAGAACGAAGGAATGAACCATGGGCCACCGGGATGGCTCAGTCCCTTAAGCATCTGCCTTCAGCTCAGGTCATGATCCCGGGGTCCTGGGATCGTGCCTGGAGTTAGCTCCCAGCTCAGAGGGGAGTCAGCTTCTCCCTCTGCCCCTGCTCGTGTGCTTTTTCTTGCTCACTCTCTCAAATAAATAAAAAAAATTTTTTAAAGAGAAGAAAGAATGAACCATAAAATAGCTTCCAGCTTGAATAGAAGAGGGCAAACCTGCCCAGGCACACTTAAACAAACCCTCAATTTGGGGAAAGGATGGAATGCATGAAGATACTTTAATTTCATCTGAGAGAGGAAATATCTATCAAATGTATCATCCTTGCTTTGCTTATCTCACTCTGACTTCCATGTATGGAGAAGTCAAGAAATTTTCCAGGCCCTGATATCTCTGCAATCATGGGCAAGATTGGATAAAATCAAATAACAAGCTCAAGTGTCTGAGCACACACTCTGCGTCCCCAATCACAACTAGGTGGAGAGGGAAAAGGGCAATTAAAGCACAGATATGAGTCCATGTGAACTACTGGTATGACCTTAGCCCTACAATCATTTCAGAAATCAGCTAGGCTTGTTCCACTGAACAAACCTACCTAAAAATGGTCTCTATAAAAGGAGTCATAACTGTCTGAGTAATGAGGTGAAAAGCAATTCTGGAACATTCTGTGTTTGAGGAGTAAAAATTCCACCCTCTTTTCTCCCAGGACCCGGGAGAGGCCTCCAGGCAGCCAGCTGACACTTGACAGACAGTGATGACCTTGAGTTGAGCCTGAAGTTCCCATAGCTCTTTGCCCTATGATGATGGAGAGCTCTGTGAAATGGGAATGTCTACTTCATCACTGGACTCTAGCTATTTGGTCTTTTAATACTATTAGCAATATAGCTTTCTAAGTCTCTTACATGACACGGCTTCTTGGTGCCTGGCAAGTCATGGGCATCTGTCTCACAGCGTACCAAAAAGCTCGAGGGCAGAGAGGGCAGAACCTGAGGCAAGTTCTTAGTTCTTCTCCTGAGACAAATGCACAGGCGCATGCAAAAGTTTGCATATCATTTTATATGTGTTTCTAACATTGAAACAATTCACCTATTCCTTCATCACTTCCACCAAACCTACTTCTTGCCACTGGGGAATCGTGAAATACTATTTCTTCAAAATATGAAAAGTTCCCAAACCGTGCCCAGTTCCTTCAGAAAAGCTACCTTGCTCTTAACGCTCTAACAATTTTCTCCAACATTCCAGGAACTGATTGAAACAATGGTCAGGGTCAAGGGGCCTTTGTGAGAATGTGAAGCAATCCTGGGTGATTTCTTAATAAGGCAGTCATCACATTTTCAGGGAGGACCAGAAGACAACACACCACTCAACAGACCATGGTGAGCAGAGACCTAACAGATTGTAGGGCTATGCGGAAGCAAGTCTAGAAATAGAGTGGTATTGATTGGGGGTGCTTCTAGGCGGCCCTCTCCAGCTATGGAGTGCTCAGAGCTTGACCCCTTTTGCACCCCAGTACAGCCCAAGAGAAGTGTTTTGGCAGTCCCAGTCGGTTATTAACGGAGTGACAAAAAAGGGGCACAATTCGCAAGTCATTCTCTGCTGTGCCGAATTCCCCATCGTTAAATGGCTACTTGCTTCCTCAAGCACTAAATTTACCAAAGATTCATCTGTATCCCTGTAGGCGTGTTTTCACTGCAATTCCAAAACACAATCATCATGTTCCCTATTATCTTAACTGCCCATACTTGATAACTTTCTTAATTAGCATTACACATGTTTAAGTCTCTCTAATTACTTAATGATGGTCACCAGGTAATCCATAATAGCAATTACATATCTGAACTGTCAGGGACTATTGGACAAGTATGTAATGAAGCATTTTAAAGGCATTTAAAATGTAATGTTAATTAGAAAGGTTATCAAATATGATACTTACCATAATAGGGAACAAACACATTGGAATTTTTGTGGTAAAAAACAAGAAACTAGTGTTTATTAGTACTTAGATTTTTATGAATGTAAGCAATAATAAAACCAAAGGGTATGGAGAATTGTCTGGAGCCAGATGCATAGACTTAATGCAAGATTCTCATTGTTTTGTTTGTTCATTTATTAGAAAAGCATCAATTAATTACCTACTGCATTTCCGTATGTATGCAAGGCTCTTACCAAAAAATTAAGAAGAATATATTGCTTGCTCATGCTCTGGGGATGTCTGAAATCTGGTTGGAGAGACAGGCCATAGAGAAATGAAATTACCAAAGACCAATTAAACAATTATAATATTGCCATCATTAAAAAAAAAAAGAAAGAAAAGAAAACAATTCTGGGGTACCTAACTGGCTCAGACAGTACAGAAAGGGTCTCTTAGTCTCAGAATCACAGTTCAAGCCCCACTTTGGGCATGGAGCCCACTTAAAATTTTTAAAAAGGCAGGGGGTGCTGCCTGAGTGGCTCAGTCAGTTGAGTGTCTGACTCTTGGTTTTGGCTCAGATGGTGATCTCATGGGTCAGGAGACAGAGCCTTACCACCCTCTAAAGACAAATAAGTAAACATTTTAATAAAAAATGTAAAATTCCAATTACATACAAAGCCTTGAACAAAACATGACAAAGACTCCTGCAAGAGAAAGTTTCAAGAAAATTCTTAGAAGAAGCAGGAGGTAGAGATAGATGTTTACTGACAGAGCACCAAAGAGAGAGTGTTCTAGATCAAGATAATTGAGACTACAGCATAAAAACTCAAGAAAGGATGCAGGGCTTAGCAATCAGAAAACTTGGGTTGACATCTTGGTTCTGCTTCTCACCAGCATTTTGATCTTAAATAAGACAACCCGCATAATTTTTAGTTTTTATACCAGTGAACTGAGGATGATAAAACCAATCTCATGGGCTAGTTGTAAAGATTAAATTAGGGAACATATGTGAAAGTATGGTGTTCAACAAAGTGTTTGACATAAAAGGCATGTAGATGCTCTTTAAACAAATGAGAACAAAGTTGTAACCAGAAGTCGAAGCAGAGAGTATGTTTACGGAGCAACAAGTCTATGAGGTTGTACAAGCAGAGTTGGTTCATCTGGTAGCATGCCTTGAACACAAGGTTGAACCACTTTATGTTTGTTCAGAGTGACTATCAGGACCTACTGTCGGCTCTTGAACAGGGGTCTGGGAATGTGACCTTGATACTGTCCCAACAATTATGGGAAGAATGGATGGAGAAAGGATCAACTGGAGATTAGAAACTATAAGGCTATTGGAGCATTTATACATGGGGAGGTAAAACACAAGAAAAGGTAGCTGCCAATCAAAGGAGACAAAGAAAGAGAAGGAAGAGATGAGAGCTGGACATGAAGTAATTTGTATAAAGTTGGTACTTAGCACTATCACCCTGGTCCAAATCACTACCTCTCACCTCTACCCTACAGGATCCTCAGCACCAATTAGAAATGCTTTCAGCTGCAACTAGCATTTCAGCTGACTATAAGGAGGCTTAAAAAATAAAGGCTTTTAGCTGTTTCCAAATCAAAAAGTCTGGACAAGGTAGCTCCAGGGTTTTTTCAGTGGTTCCATGTCTGTGTCTCTGTAACTTTCTTGGTCTTTCCCTCATGGTCACAAAATGGCTGCAAGACAACTCCAGACATCATTAGGTTACAAGCAGAAAGCAAGGGCACATGGCAATGGGGGAAACGCCTTACTAGCCAACTAGCCAACCCTAATATCTGTTCTTTTCATCAAGAAACACAGTATCTTTTCCAGAAGCCTTCCAGCAGACTTGTTTTTATGACACAAAGCTCAGATCTGGGTCACATGGCCACCTCTGGCTGCAGGGAAATTGGAAAAATAAAAACTAGGCTTTCAGACAGTGTGATGAAAGGAGCAAAGAGGCCAGAAGTTAACTTTTACGTAGCCAATCAACAGTATCTGCCATGCCTTCCTAATTAGTTCCTTTCTTCCAGACTTGTCCTCTTGTAGTCCATTCTCTACTCATCAGCCAAAGTGTTCTTTTAAAAATTTAACTCTGATTTTATTATTCCCCTACTTAACGCAATTCAAAGATGTCCTATTTATTTAGATTAAGTCTGGACTCCTTACTTAAGCTATAATGCCCGGCACTATCTGGGTCCTGCCTATCCCTCTAACTATACTTCTCATGGCCCCTCTCCTCCTAACTCACTATTTCATGGTCACCATGACTATTAGCTCCTCCTCAGGGATTCTGCACCTGTTCCCAGTTTGGAGATGAATTCCTCTCCCATATCTCACCCAGCAGTAACTTCTCATGCTACTCTCTCCCCAGAGAAGTATTCTCAGACTGTGCTATTTCAAAAAGGTCTCGTGACTCAAGCCCCATTGTTCTCTTTGACCAAACATTGTTTATTTCCTTAACGGGATTTATCACAATCTGTGATTTCATTTATTTTGCCTGTTTTCTTATTGTCTATCTCCCCTTTAAAATGTGAGGTCTATACCCTATGACCCAGCAATTCCACTGCTGGGTATTTACCCCAAAGATATGGATGTAGTAAAAAGAAGGGCCATATGTACCCCAGTGTTCATAGCAGCAATGGCCAAAATCACCAAACTGTGGAAAGAGCCAAGATGCGCTTCAACAGATGAACGGATAAAGAAGATGTAGTCCATATACACAATGGAGTATTATGCCTCCATCAGAAAGGATGAATACCCAACTTTTGTATCAGGACAGGACTAGAGGAGATTATGCTGAGTGAAATAAGTCAAGCAGAGAGAGTCAATTATCATATGGTTTCACTTACTTGTGGAGCATAAGGAAAAACATGGAGGACATTAGGAGAAGGAAAGCAAAAGTGAATTGGGGAATTGGAGGGGGAGACAAAGCATGAAAGACCATGGACTCTGAGAAACAAACTGAGGGTTTTGGAAGTGAAGGGGTGGGGCAATGAATCAGCCTCGTGGTGGGTATTATGGAGGGCACATATTGCATGGAGCACAGGGTGTGGTGCCTAAACAGTGAATCTTGGAACACTGAAAAAAATAAAATAAAATGAAGATGTTAAAAAAATAAAATAAAATGTGAGCTCTATGAAGGTGGATACCACCTTCTTGTTCACCCTTTCATGATCACTTCTTCGCACAGTGCCTGGACATATTAGGTGCTCAATAAATATTTATGAATAAATGGCTGAATGAGTACATCATCAAGAACTGGGTCTTAAATAATGAGAGGAGAAAGAAGAACCAGTGAAAGAGAGGAAATTGTGATCAGAGAGTTAAAAGAAAAATCAAAGGAGTGTGTATTGTATAGGCCAAAAGAGCTCGGGCTTGGGGGAGGGAGGATTCATCGAATTCAGATGTCATAAAAACAGCAAAGAGAGAAAGAGTTGAAACTAACAATGGATTCAAGTAGGAGGGGGCCTGTGGTTACTTGGGTTCAGAGGTTATACAAGGAGTGCATATTCAACCTCTTGCCTTGGAGTTTCAGAATGAAAGAAAGGACACAGTGGCCCTGAAAGCAAGTGGTTTGCCTTCCTTCTTGGCTCCACCCAAGACACTATATGGTATCTTTTTTATGCTTCAGTTTTTCAATGATGCAACAAGAGAAATATCTTAAATCTTCTTCCCTACCTTGGAGGGACACCTCAAATAATTTAAGCACTCAGGACGCTATGAGACAAAATAGATTAATAATAATAACCCAGAAGACAGACGTGTTTTTGGAAAAGGACCCAAAACAAGCATGTTCATTCTTCTCCACTGGAATAACCACTGATTCCATATCCTTCAACAATCTTTACCACGCCCTATATCCACCCTGCCTTATATAACTCTCATAACTTTCATACACAATTGTCAGTAGCAGGCTGGCCGAAAACCCACACAAACCAGTTACGAGCAAGGAGATTTTGAGAGTAATTGCCCTGCAAACTTCTATCTTTTTCACTTACCTGCCATGTGATATGGTTCAAGTCATTACTAGAGGGAACAAAGACAATTCTGACTCACAGCCTATGAACATTATCATACCAAGGATGAAGCCTGGTAACACTTAGCAAAGAATATTGGAAGGAAATCGGGAACTTCCTGGTGGAGTCTTTCCAGAATTATTCTCATGGCACAAATCCATGTGACTATTTCCATTATATGTCCATGAGCTTTACAATATTGTCCTACATGCTCTTAGAAATAACAGTGGAAACAAATGTCTTACCTTCTGTACATATGTTGCCAAAGGGAACACATAAACAAATGTCTTACCTTCTCATCCTCTTCAGACCAAGATTTAGTTGGACATTACCAGAATGGTTTCTCGTGAACAGCCAGTAGAGGGGGGAAGCAAGTGGATCAGAAGTTAGGGGGCCAAGGTTTTCTCTACTTTGCAATCAGGAGAAAACCTAGGAACCCCCTCTGGGTCGCAATAACAGTATGGGTCTATCTAGACGGTCTCTTATTTACTTCTATCTAAATATTAATAAGAGCACTCAAGGAGATTCAATGATAGCATGAAATGATTTGCTGGAAATAAAACTGTTTTTTTTTTTTAATTTAAAAACTTAGCAGATGGCCTCGAGGTGAGGATGGCTGGTCTCTGTGAGGGTGTGAATTAGAGGTAAAAAGAAGAAATAATCTCAAGGAATAGAACAAAAATTCAAGAGGCAGAAAATATGAGGGAAAAGGCTAAGAGTCTTAGGGGATATCTATTATGTGTAGAGTGGAAGTTCTAAAGAGAGAGAGACAAGCTGATGATGATGAACAAATGGAAGAGATGTTCCTTTGTCTGCAGCTTAAAAAGACACAACAAGTTTCTAGCAAGTTCGGTGATAGAGGACACATCCATAGAAATATCACTGTAAACTTTCTGAGCCCTAAGTAGAAAAAGAGAAGCTTCACAGCTTCCAGACAGAAGTTGAATTACTCAACTCAAGAAAGAGCTCTACTGACACTGATCTTCTTCCCTCCAGCCAGGAAACTGAATTAACATCACAGGTGTCTGAGGAAAGGGAAGCTGCAACCTGTGAATGCTTAAATCTTTCTAGATATCACTCACCTATAGAGGTGAAGGAAGATATTTGCGTATATAAAAGACACAAAGAATATATCACCCATGCGTCTCTTCTGAAGACACTAGTTTTGAAGTAAAATTATTAACCATCTCAGCCTAACCTAGGAGATAAGAGCAGAAAAGAAGTGGTGAGGGAAGATTTCGAAGATCTCATCCGGGAGAGAAAGGAGACAGAGAAAGGGGGGATGCACAAGTACTCCAAAGGTCTAATCTTTGGGAGTGGGGAATATCAAGAGGAAACAGCATCTTATCAAGGAACAGAGTAGACATCTCACTTCAAGTAATATTAGAGATACTTGTATGTAATTAATGCTAAGAAAGGATCGAAACCAGTAAAAAAGGACAATCAAATGTGGTTCCACCTTATTGCCTTATGAAGAAAGGCAAGTTTAAGTTGTTTTTTTAATTTTAAGATTTTACTTATTTATTTGACAGAGAGAGAGAGAGACAGCGAGACAGAGAACACAAGCTGAGGGAGCAGGAGAGGGAGAAGCAGGCTTCCTGTCGAACAGAGAGCCCGATGCGGGGCTCAACCCCAGGACCCTGGGATCACGACCCGAACTAAAGAAGGACACTTAATGACTGAGCCACCCACGCGTTCCAAAGAAAGCAAGTTTAAATCATTTTTTTTAAATGCCATTTTCACCTAGGAGATTAGCAAAACACAAAAAGTGTGATAATATCCAGGCTCGTTTCCGGGGACAGTGGGGGTGGGGAGGTAGACTTACACAGTTCTGATGGGAATATAACTAATGTAATCATTTTGAAGGGC
Source organism: Mustela erminea (assembly GCF_009829155.1). NCBI lineage: Eukaryota > Metazoa > Chordata > Mammalia > Carnivora > Mustelidae > Mustela > Mustela erminea. The sequence continues at coordinate 48,397,408 of NC_045624.1, forward strand.
AATTTCCATAACCTAGCAAATGTAAAGTGAGCATAACTCCATACCAAATCACTCCATTTGTATTTTTCAATGTACTTATATGAAATGTGTATTATTTTAAAGTTATGAGGATATGAAGAAACTCTTAACTGTGGTAATGGGGGGTCGTCGGAGCTTGAGAAGGGAATTCGCACTTTTCACTTTCTGCACAGATTTTCTTAAATGCATAAAACTAGTTCATTAAAAATGTACATGTCCTTTATCCACAGATTACATTTCTAGGAAGTTACTCAGCCATCAAACACTATACCTGTACAAGTGTGAATAGATATTGGTATAATAAACATTCCTATGCATGGGTTTACAATGAAAAGAAGAAAAAAACAACTAGAAATGACCAAAACATCCACCAGTAGGGAACTTGTTAATAAATATAGGTACATTCTTTCAATGGTATGTAATGCAACCATTAAAAAGAATGAAAGTGATCTGTATCTATATGTACAGATGTAGAAAGATGAAGTTGAAGACCGTGTTTGCTAAACCAAGCAAACTGCTAAACAGTATTACAATCATATTTGTAGACAGAGTTTTTTCAAGGATATATATACATATGACAGTAAATATTTATGGTGGGAAATTTTACCCTTGTTTTCCTCTGGGTGGTGGAAATGAGGACTGAGAACTAGGGAGATAAGACTTCTGTTTTTCTCCCTATATGCTTCTGACTTTTATATAGGTTTAACTTTTTTCCATGAGTATATTCCTTTTATAATTTAAAATATCAGTTAACTTCTTAAAGGGGCAGTAAATGATATGTGTATCTGTATACATATTCTCATACACACACATATATGAAACTGTGCTGTGCCTAGGACTCCATTAAAAATGCCACATGGTGGGGCGCTTGGTGGCTCAATGGGTTGGGTCTCTGCCTTCAGCTCAGGTCATGATCTCAGGGTCCTGGGATGCAGCCCAACATTGGGCTCTTTGCTCAGCAGGGGGCCTGGTTCCCCCCCTCTCTCTCTGCCTACTTGTGATCGCTCTGTCAAATAAATAAATGAAATCTTTTTTTTTTTTAATGCTACATGGTATGAAACATCAAAATGCTGATTACAAAAATACCATATTACCACATGGTGCCTTGTTAAATAATTTGCACTTAATTGTCGAGCATTTTTATCTTGGCATTTGGGGATCCCTTTTCACACCTCTGTAACTAATTACTCAACACTAATTGTTTCTCTCAGAAATGTGTTGCCCCATTGGGAAGCCCAATTGCAGGGCACATCTACCGTACTGGATAAAATCCCTGTCTCTTGAAATCTTCACTACTCTGCACAGCATTTGAGAAACATTTAAGCTGTAATATCTAGAAATGAGAAAATCAATGTAATGTGCTATGTGTGAAGTCCAGCATCTTGAAAATCTATTGCTCAGCAGTTTCATCATTAATCGTATCGATGTAAATCAAACCCTCTAATAAGAAGGATAATTACAAAAATCTGACTGGGTCTGTTATAAGCACATTTTTTTATTTAAAAAGGTGAATGTCCGTCGCTAAAGCAGCCTTATCTGCATAATCAAGAATGTTATTTCTTAGTAGTTTTCTAATATAAAATATTTGTCACGTTTCTCTTTTGCTGTCTATGAGATTCCACACATCTTGCTCATGTCTTTTTCCAATGGGACACTTACCTTCAGTGATGAAAGATAAATGTCAATGATACGAGAGGAAAATGTTTCACGCACAGAAGTGGAAGGGTCCTTTAATGGCATAATAAGCTCAATGCTCAGAATAGAGATAAATCTTTAGAAAATTAGGTTCTTTTGTCTAGTTTGTTTCTAGAGGTCTTCTTAGGATATCACAAATGAAGAGCAAGCAAATAAGCTTTCTCCTTCCTTTTCACGTACATACTCACTTCTTGCCCTCGTGAGCAAAGAGGTAACAATCCAACTGAATCTAGCATCTAGTTTATTTGTTATTATTGGACACCACCAAGTGCCTATAGAAATCAACTAACCATTCAAAAATGTTTCCAAATATTTGGAAACCGCTCTCCAAAATACAGATCAAGACAGCCTATAATAAACTATGATTCAGAGGCAAGCTTGCTGGGCTGCAGTCACTTGACCTGGGTGCAAATTCCAGGCTTCTCATTTTCTGTGACCGGGTGCTTTAGAAAACCACAGGCATTCTTTCTGAGCATCACTTTCCTAGTTTATCAAAGAGAAATGAGAATTACGCCTATCTTCCATCAAGAACATTCAGTAACTATTTGTTGACTCCACAAAAGCAAGACTAGATGGAGAAACAGACGAAATAACGAACTTGCAAGCACACAGCAGGTAGAATAGAGTATATGAATATTAGAGGCTTGTGCCATTACTGCCAACAGAGGCAACTGAATACACCAACTGGGTTTTCCAGCCCCAGCACCAAACTGCCTGAATCTCAATGCTGCCTTACCTCTCCAAGTTTCACCTGTTCAAGTGTAGATAATAACCTTTCTTATTTCATAAGTTAGGGGGAGGATTAAGTGGTATAATGCACAGAAGCGTTTGGAACAGTATCTAACCCATGGTAAATACTCAGTACATGTTTGCTATTTTTAGTAATGCCATTAAATCAGCTTTGAAGTGTGATATTGAGAACTAACTCTAATCCCAGCACCAGATCATACCTTCTTCCCTTGTGGGATCTGGAATTGCTAATTGTCTACATGCCCTATATTTTGTCACCTTGAGCAATGACCCCTCTGGTTCCTCCCACTGTGTACATCTAACAGAATTATGGGAATTTAAATACTGTGTAGTTCCCCAAAAGCTTTCAACTGCCTAAGTGACATTCTAAACTAACACTTTACAAGGACAGTCCGTTTCAATGCAAACAGAAGAATGAAAATGCTGAGCCCTCACATAGTCCCAGTAATACAGTGACATCACCCACTCTGGGAAAAGTGCTTTTCCAGAGAAGTGGAAAAAAAATCATGCAAATTTACTGTGATTTTTAAGATGTTTGGAGTCATGGATTCTTTTGAGTATGTGAAAGAAAATGTGTTCTCTCCCCAGGAAAAAAATGCATATGCCCATATGTGCAAACAATTTCACTTATGATTTCAAGGAGATCAGGTGTTCCCTAAAGCCTACCCATAATTAAGCTCAGTTTAAAACATACTTATGCATGCATCAAAAGATACTTTTTTTTTTTAAGATCTTATTTATTTTTTTGACAGAGAGAGACACATAGCAAGAGAGGGAATACAAGCAGGGGGAGTGGGAGAGGGAGAAGCAGGCTCCCTGCCAAGTGGGGAGCCCAATGCAGGGGTCAGTCCGAGGACCCTGGGATCATGACCTGAGCCAAAGGCAGATGCTTAATGACTGAGCCACCCCTATATGTATATATATATATATATTTTTTTTAATTTTACTTTTTTATTTGAGAGAGAGAAAGCATAAGCATGGGGAGTGCCAGGCAGAGGAAGAAGGAGAAGCAGACTCCCCGATGAGCAGGGAGCCCAATGCGGGACTCAATCCCAGAACCTTGGGATCATGACCCAAGCCGAAAGCATATGCTTTCTGAGCCACCCAGATGCCCCAAAAGATATATTTTTAAAAGAACAATACAGATGAGAATTTTTAATCTGAAAAGGAGAACACCAAAATATATCATTGTTTCCTTTGATGAGGTTATACTACTTTTATTACTTTTTAAGTTTCAGTATATTAATATTACACTGTACCACACAGAACAGATTCAGTTTGTAACCTAAATTTGAACTAGATTCAAAGGTAAAAATTCTTACTCGATGTTTGGAAATACGTAGGTGAGTTTGTTGATACAAATAGGGTGAAATTCAAGAGAAGCTTCAAGGAAATGAGGGAAGAGTTCAACACTCATTTCTTTTTTTAAGATTTTATTGTATTGTATTGTATTTTTTAAAGATTTTATTTATTTGAAAGAGAAAGAGAGCAGAGCGGGGTGAATGGCAGAGGGAGGAGACTCCCTGCTGAGCAAGGAGCCCGATTCAGGGCTCAATCCTGGGACTCCAAGATCATGACCTGAACCAAAGGCAGATGCTCAACCACCTGAGCCACTCAGGCGTCCCTTAAGGTTTTATTTTTAAATAATCTCTGCACCCACTATGGGGCTCAAACTTACAACCCTGAAATCAAAAATCACATGCACTACCCGCTGAGCCAAAGAGGTACCCCAACACTCCTTTTTATTCAGTAGGGGATGACTGCTGGAAGAGGTGGGATCTGGGTCCATGAGGAAGGAGGATTCCTGATGATCAGTATCCATGGAGAGAGTAACCATAGCAATGGAGTCTTGTCTTCCCATTTTCAACCCCAGTTCTGAACCAGTCAACACTGGAAAGGTGTGAATGGGCAGGAAAAGAACAAAGTACTCCACCCTGCATGGGATTCCCAAAGGCCCAGGGTTCAGCAGGGCTGTGAGTGACAGCCAATCAGAAAGACAGGAGAAGGTCAGGTTGGCCTTTAAAAACAGAGCACATCAGAACATACATTTACCCACAGTATTCGCCACTCATGACGGTGCCTGTGACAGCAAGGGCTGGTCCAGGTAAAAGACCAGTCTGTAAATCAGTTGTTAGGGTGAAGGACAGGCATTAAAAAATAAATAAATAAAAGTTAGCAAAGCAAAAACTGAAATGAAGGGAGGTCCTATTTGTCCAGACTTCCATAACAAGTACTTTCCTTAATTAAAGTATGTCATTGATTACTTGGTCTTCACTACTACCCTTCCAGATATTAATAGAAGGCATGGGAATTCTAAGCCTTCTCTAGTAAGTGCCCCTGCCTGTGGAGACTGAACTTTGATCATGAAGATCTTAGGAAGCAGCTCAAAACAGTCCACCAGAGCCATAAAATTTCTTTGTAGTTCTTGCGTTCTTACAGATTGCTCTTAAAATCATGCAAATTTCACATTCTAGCCAACGGCATATGTTTGTTCATTCAAAATTATTACGCCTATATTTTTTAACAAAATGAATGAACATTTCTGCTTATTTGAGAAGAATCAGGCATTACATTTTCTCCATTTTACAAATGAGAGCCACACAGCTATTTAGTGGAAGAGCTGAGATTAAACATGCAATTCATTGCAAATTGACAGCACTCTTTCTATGGTTACACGTGGCTAATGAGGAGAAGGCAGAGGGATGGGGAAAGTAAAGGCCTTGTTGGTAGAAAGTCAATAGTCCCAGAGTGGAATGGTCAATGAGGGATTTTTTGAAGGCTTTTAAAGGACTAACTAATGAAGTTGTCAACCAGGTACACGGTAGTTCCAACACTCTCAGCACCTCCATTTCCTTGTATATAAATTGGAAAAATAACATTAACCTCCGAGGGTTGTTGCTAGGGTTAAATGAGGAAATCTATGGAAATTCCTCAGCCCAGTGCCTGACCCATGGTAGAACATTTAAAGGATAGTCTTGGGTACACCTGGGTGGCTCAGTCTGTTAAGTGTCTGCCTTTGGCTCACATAGTGATCGCAGTGTCCTGGGATCCAGCCCCTTGTCAGGCTCCCTGCTCGATGGGAAGGCTATTCTCCCTCTCCCACTCCCACTGCTTGTGTTCCCTCCATCACTGTATCTCTCTCTGTCAAATGAATGAGTAATATCTTAAAAAATAATAATAATAAGGATAATCTTGGTTTTTTTTTTTGGTCAAGTGGACATTTTTACCTGTACATCTCTTGGGGACTTTAAATTGAAGATTTCCCAAACCAGATTTATCATTCTTTTCCTCACCCTTCTCCTTCCTCTAACCTCCAAGAGAAATTGTTCCCCTTCCTGTATAGTCTCAGTTGTGGTTAATGGCTTCACCATATACCCAAGTTAGAGCCTCAAAATCACCCTGGGGATGCCTGAGTGGCTCAGTCACTGGAGCATGAGATTCTTGGTCTCTGGGTTATAGGTTCAAGCTCCATGTTGGATGTAGAGATTACTTAAAAACAAAAATATCTATTATATATGCATAATATAAATATATATTATATAAATCTATTATATATATATTACATATATATACAATAAAATCTTTAAAAACAAAAACAAACAAAAAAAACACAAAGTCATCCTGAACGCCTCCCTTTTGTCACCCACCACACCCACACTATTAAGAAATTTTGAACATTCTATCTCCTAAATACATCCAGAATTTATTCCCTCAGCTCCTTTGCTACTGCCTTTCTCACCTCCTGGACAACTATAATAATTCCCAACTGATTTCTGTCTATTCTCTACCCTGCTGACAGTGAATGTTCTAAAATACAATTTGATGATTTCACCACAAGATTAAAAACATAGAAAATCTCAAGTTATTTTCTACAAAAGGCCAAAGTCTCCTCACAGTCTAGATCCAATGTACTTTTCCAACTTTTCAACTTCTCCTACATACACACACACACACACACACACACACACACACGCACCCCTTAGAAACCTACCTCACAGACCTTTGCAACATTTCTTCTAATACCTAGAATCCCCATCCTCTCTATATCACTGGAAACACCTATTTAACCTTCAAACCCAGAAAAAAATGCCAACTCTTTGAGAAGTTTTCCCAACCCTTAAACGCTTCTCTCACCAAAATCATCCCCTATCTGGTCTCACCAAATTTCCTTCTTTTTTTTTTTTTTTTTTTAAGATTTTATTTATTTATTTGAGAGAGAGAGACAATGCGCACAAGTGTGGGAAGGGCCTAGAGAAGCAGATTCCCCATGGAGCGCCAGGCCAGGCAGGATGCAGAGCCGGTCAGGGCACGTGCTTCAAGGACCCAGAGACCACAACTGGAGCCAAAGTCAGATGCTCAAACTACTGAGCCACACAGGCGCCCCTCAGTACAGCTACTTCTTTTTTTTTCTTTCTTTTTTAAGATTTTATTTATTTATTTGACAGACAGAGATCACAAGTAGGCAGAGAGAGAGAGAAGGAAGCAGGCTCCCTGCTGAGCAGAGAGCCCCATGCGGGACTCGATCCCAGGACCCTGGGATCATGACCTGAGCTGAAGGCAGCGGCTTAACCCACTGAGCCACCCAGGCGCCCAGTACATCTACTTCTAACCTATTCTTATCTGTTCTCCACGGTGTAGCCAGAGTATTCTCTTCAAATGCAAATCCATCTTGTGTCAGTCTCTCTCCCTTTTTTTTTTTTAAGTTTTTGTTTCTTTTTGTTTGTTTGTTTGTTTTTTTGACAGAGACAGCGAGGAAGCTCAAGCAGGGGGAGCAGCAAGCAGAAGGAGAGGGAGAAGCAGGTTCCCCAAGGAGCAAGGACCCTGATGCAGAACTCAATCCCAGGACCATGGGATCATGACCCAAACTGAAGGCAGATGTTTAACCGACTGAGCCACCCAGGTGCCCCATCTCCCCTTTTTATATTTTTTAAAGATTTTATTATTTTATTTGACACACACACACAGAGCACAAGTTAGGGGAGCAGCAGCTCTCCCCTCTTTTTAAATGGCTTCCCATTACCAAGTCCAAAATTCCTACCTGGATCTACACAACCCATTTCTGTAGACACATTCTGTGTCTCTTTCCCACCAAATCTCCGTGATCCAACCACACTGGTCTTTCAGTTCCTCAAACACATCAATGTCACTCATACAGCAAAGTGTTTGAATATGTGCCTCCTTCTCCTTTGTTTGTTAAGGCTTACTCATCCTCCAGAGCTCAACTCAAACATGACTGTTTCTGGGAAGCCTTCTTAGACCCTCTGCGCTAGGCCGATCATTGTATTCTCACCACTTAGCATAGTGTCTGGCATATGCAAATTATTTAGCAGACATTTGCTAAAATCCCTCTTCTCCACATCATTGACCCTTACTCGTACCTTGGCATTTATTGCACTGAAATAAAAGTATTTATACGACTGTGTGCTCTCGAAGGATTTGGCAAATAGTGTCTCTGTCTTTTTTCCTTTCTTCTTTCTCCCTCCTTTTCCTCCTCCTCCTCCTCCTCAGTATCCCTCACATATCCTTGTGCTTGCTGGCTCATGGTTGACAATGTCAAAACGTCAGTCAAAAGAATAGACCCTAACAACAACATAGTTTACAGATGACATGGAGAAAGTCCAGGTCACCATTATTTGTTCTAAACAGGAATGATTTTTTCCATGGACCAGGGCTCTCTAAAATAGTGTGGGAAAGGAACATGCCATCCTATTTCCCTGAGAAAGAGAGCAAGTATGTGGAATAATTCTGTTGCTTTGGACCAGGAAAATCTGCCTCATTGAATAGGTCCTGCTGCAAAGATATTTTTAAATGGCACCCACAAGGATGTTAGGAAACAGGGTCTGGTATTTTCCCAGCAGGAAAAATACTGGATTAGAGCAGCCTGTTTAGCAAACGTACTCTGTTAGACTGTAATATGTAATATTTCCATTCTGATTCCAATATTCTAGGTAAGCTTCTATATGGCACAAGTGCAATTTATATCTACTTAGGGCCCCCATTTTTACAAAAAAATTCCAGAAACACTAAAGGATAGCATGGTTCTCAGAGGCACATGACATTAGCCAAGGCTGGAATGGAAGGAGGAATTGAATCAGGTACAATAGGAACAGAAAAGAACCCAAGGCCATAGATGTTCTACTTTTAAGAAAATGGCAGGTCTGTGCCAAAGACTTCCCTTCACTTACCAATTGCAGATATATTTATTGAGCTAGCTAGGACATACTTAATATTGGGTCCCAGGTAGCAATTCCTTCTTTAAGGTCTTCCTATGAACGACCTTCCAGAAAGGAAGAGAAATCCATGCTATCATGGGCATTAATGCACAGAAGTGAAATTGTTCTCATCAGAGCTGGATGAGAACTTGAAATTCACTTAGGCTATTTCCCTCCTTTTATCATCAGTAGAAGAAGTAAAATTCCTCCCATGTTTCCAGAGTAGTAGGAGAGAAGTCCCAATGCAGGACAAGTAAGGATGAGTACACTCTGTTTCTCCGACCAAATGATAAAACCTTCATAATTTCAGCATTCTGAAAAGTAAATACTAGTAGGCAAAGAGGAGAAAAAGAACATAATTCAAAATACCACTGACTGACCGGGTGATAAATCTCCTATTTTTCCTCTGATCTTCCTCAGCCTGTATTCAAGATAGCCAAAACCCAGAGTAGGTACCAGAGCACTGACAGCTCCAGCAGAAGCCCTCTAGCATGGCTTGAGAAACATAAAAGGGGACCCATAACTTTCAAAGGAAATGAAGAAATTGCCCCATTTTTCCTTTTTTTGCCTTTTCTTCTCCATTTTCTCGTGCCCCAGCCACCCCAAGTGAATCCATCATGGTGGCAGCTGGGTCGGCCCCTGTGACCACAGCAGAAGGCTCTAGGTATCTAAAAATCTAAAGAAGATTCTCTCTGATCCAAAAAACTATGGTCCAAAGGGGGTGATGTGAACTCCCAATACTTTATTTCTCTTGCTGCTCTTGCTGCTTGGCTTCAGACAAAGGCATGGTCATACGACGTATGTGACAAAACAGAATAAATAGAATCCCAGCCTTCTGGTCAGAGGACTAAAAAGGTAAGCTTCAGGGAAACAGAAAGTTCCAGACAGATTGCAGAGAGAGTGGAGCTTGGGAAAGTGATACCATAAAGCTTTTTAGAACTCCTGAGCTCACCTCTACCCTGTGTCTCTGTGAAGCTGATCTTAAACAGCTTATTACAAACTTTGAGAACTAAACTAAGTAGATAGACCACTGCCCAGATCCCTGACTGGTCACTGAGTGACACACATGTGGGACAGATCTAAATAGCCCTACAAAAGCTCTGAGAATGGTACTGACACTACATACAACCACATACAACCACAACCTACATAAGACTAGTCAGCACTTGGGACCTAAGTACAACTGGATTGATTGAGTGATACAAAAAAAAAAAAAAAAGAAAGAAAGAAAGAAAGAAAAAAGTGTCCAGGATACAATCCAAAACTATTTAAAATCTGAAGAACTAGGAATATCTCAATTCATATAAGAAAAGGCAATACCAACTCCACGTTTAAACAGTTGCTGGAATTATTGAAAAAGACTTTAAAGTAATTCAGATACAGATGCTCTGAGAAATAAGGGTAAACTTTAGGAACTTGTGGAACAATACAGAGAAGTATAACATTCATGTCATCAGAATCCCAGAAGGAGAAGAAAAAGAGCACAGTGTGTCCCGCTTATATGAGATACCTACAGTAGTCAAATTATGAAAACAAAGTAGAATTGTGGTTGCCCGAGGCTGTGGGGAGGGGGAAATGGGAGGTTGTTGTTCCACAGATACGGAGTTTCAGTTTTGCAGGACGGAGACAATTCTAGAGGTCTGTTATGCAACAATGTGGATATAGTTAACAATACTGAACTAGATACACTTAGAAGTGGTTAAGAGGGTCAATTTTATATTAGCTGATTTTTTTGTCACAATTAAAATTAAAACAAAACAAAACAGATTTCTAGGTCCAACCCGTGATCTGGATGAGAACTTTGGAGGTTAGTCTTGGAATCTGAGTTTTAAAAAGCTCCCCAAGAGGTCTGGAAGCACATTCAAATTTGAGAAGTTCTGCTTGGGAACCTATTTCCAAGTATCTCAGCAAACTAACACATTCTTTGTCCTCTGCGCCCTCTCCCACCCCTACCATGGACAGGAGCAGGTGGGAATCCTCTATAACACATTACACACAGGCATCTATCTGATTTTCACAGAAAACCACTTCTTTGAACTATTTTTTTCTTCCGTGGTTTTTCTCCCGTCAACTTTTCTTTTGCCAATAGGAAACTCTGACTTTGTCCTCTAGGAAGGGCTGGATTGTTGCTACTGTCAGGTGACCTGCTCCTTCTCCTGATGGTGCCCTAGCGACCCCTTAACGGTTTCCTCATGTTGCTATCTGCATGGACACTTGTGTGTTCAGATCTGCCCACAGTCTCCTCCTGAGTCTTCACTCTCAACACCAGTCAACACAGTGCAGCCCAATTAAGAGACCCCTCTACTTTTCTCCAGGAACTCACAGCATCAGACCTATTTCAGGTTTAAGTGGGAAGATATTTCTCTTGATTAAAAGACTTGGTTGGCCCTACCAGGTTGTATTTGTGTTTTCAAAGAAGAATGCATCTATACAAGTAAATCTCTAGTGTTAAGTAAAATCTCTAACAAGTTCAACAGAGGGTAGGATCTAGCAGCAAAGAAACCCTGTTTTACAAAAAAAAAAAAAAAAAAAAAGTCAGAAAATCTTTGGTGTGCCCAAAACTAAACCATAAAATGGGAAAATGAAGCTCTGCCTCCTAATCATTGACTCCAAACTTCACCCTCTTTCTGCTAGTGAAAGTAATCCAGAATGTGTAAAATTTAAATGCAGCCATTTACCAATGATCCCACCTCCAATAGACAATTTTTTTAACATCTCATTTTAAAAATATTTTTTTACAACTATGATGATTATTTAGTCATTCACTCATCAAATATTAAAGACAATCATTTTCTAGGCACTGGTGTGTTTTCTTTAAGATTTTCTAATTTTTAGGGGCACCTGGGTGGCTCAGTAGGTTAGTCATTTGCCTTTGGCTCAAGTCATGATCCCAGGGTTCTGGGACCAAGCCCCAGCTCCCTTCTCGACAGGGAACCTGCTTCTCCCCCACCTCTCTGCTATTTCTCTCTCAAATAAGTAAATAAATAAATAACGTCTTTAAATAATTTTTTTTTAATTTTTAAGTAATCTCTACATCCAATGTGGGCCTTGAACTCACAACCCCAATATCAAGAGTCACATGTGCCACCGACTCAGCCAGCCAGGTGCCTATGGGCTCTGTTTTTTAATACATATTTAAGAAAAAATAATCTCTATGTTGAGTATTTAATATCTAGCATCAAGCCCAGCAAGCAAAATACTAAAGATGAAAAAATAAGAAATAAAAACTAAATGAGAGCTTTGAAGCACTATATTGCAAATATCAAAAAATGGAAAATACACTCCCTTAAGGCCTAGACTTCCACATCTAGCCAGCCTAATTATTCAGGAGCCTAAAGGATCTGGGATAGCGCCACCAAGGTAAGTTTTAGGACTTGCTTGCTATAAAGGATTAAGACAAAGGACCAGCATTAAATTTAATTCAAACATAATCAATGCTTTTTCTCTTATTCTTATAAATTAAGTAGGTTCCATGCCCAACATGGGGCTTGAAATTACCACCTTGAGATCAAGAGTCACACATCCTACCAACTAAGCCAACTAGGCACCCCTCTCCTTTCTCTCACTTAAGGTCATTAACTTACCCTTTCTGGCCTCAGTCTCCTCCTCTATAAAAATTTAGGCCTTAAGAAAGTCCCTTCTAGCTATGTGTCCATAGTTTTATAACCCAAATCAGCTGCACACTAAGAATGAAGTGCGAAATCCAGTCTGGAACCTTCTGGGGCTCTCAAAACTATGGAAAGTATATGAAGGGCCTCCACATGCCTAATCAAGTTCAGGCCAGTCTCTGTGGTCCTGTGACAGCCTGGACAGGATTTGAGTAAGGTTGAAGACAGTGTGGGTGGGGATGGGGAACCTATGGCTGCTCTCCAGTGTACAAGTCCCTAATGTGCTGCCAGCATCACTGAGGAAAAGTCATCGAAATCTAGCACTTTTCAAACTGTGGGTCAAGACCCTCTAATGAGTCAAGAAATTTAGTGGGCTACCAGGTTGTTTTGGAATGGAATGACATTAAATGGAATGGAAAGGAAACCATCAGAGCGTATGAGTAAATATAAATATTGTTTTAGAAAGTTTTGTTTCAGTGTGTGTGTATGTGTGCATGTGCGTGTGTGTGTGTGTGTGTACTGGGTTGTGATATGTCTTTCTTTATTGTGAGAAACATTCAGGAGTTTGGAAAACCCAGATCTAGTTGTGTGTGGAGGAAGGGGCATGAGGAGAAGGGTTTTTCCAAGCCAGGCACAGGCCTGGGAGAGGGTGGGGAACAGAATAATGAGATTGGAATTCATCCCATGGCCCAAACCCCCAGCCTGATACTCTGAAAATTACCTCAAGATCTTTGAGAAAAGGGAAGAGAGGAAGGTCTCCCATATCCTGACAGAGGCCCCAGCCTGTTTGTGGAGCTCCCTGGGCACTGGCATATGGTGGTTGCCTGGCTTTTCTATGTATTTCTCACCCAACAGCTCACTAAACAGAAACAACCGGGGCTTCCAAAGTCTTTACACCAGCTGCTATGACTCACATCACCTTGATATTTCCAAAATTCAAGATGACCCAAACAGGATTTTCAACTTATCTGTGTCATGATACAATTTGCAATTCTCACTCCTTTCTTGGTGTACACATCTCCTCCAGGGAAGATCATCCCTGTTGATACGGTCTGCACTTCAAAGCTTCCTACCTTATCTGCAGGTACAGGGAACGGTTAGAAGGGTATGTGTTACTAATTACTCAGTCTTAAGGGGGTGAGGGGGGTGGGAAGGTAGTGGCATTGCTATCGGTTTTACATCCCTTATTAAACAGGAGCTAGGTAGGTATTCTTCCTCAAAGAGGACCCTGAGGTTGAAAAGGTTAATTTTCACACACAACTAGTTAAGTGGAAAGGGGGATTTGAACTCAGACTTTCCTGGTTGCAAAGGCTACACCTTGGGGCGTCTGGGTGGCTCAGTCGTTAAGCATCTGCCTTCAGCTCAGGTCATGATCCCACAGTCCTGGGATTGAGCCCCGCCTCAGGCTCCCTGCTCCATGGGAAGCCTGCTTCTCCCTCTCCCACTCCTCCTGTTTATGTTCCCTCTCTTGCTGTGTCTTCCTGTCAAATAGAAAATAAAAATGAATCTTTTAAAATATAAATTAAATAAAGGCTACACTTTTTCCACTCCATCAGGTCACGCTTTTTGCTGCTGAGTAAGCCAACTATGTTTCTTATGAATCTGGACCTACTTGCATTTGAGCCGCTCTAGAAAGTATTCATACTGCTCTCCCAGTGGAAAAGTTGAAATTACTCTCAAGCAATAGTGAAAACCAGTGTTGCACGTTCCACAGAATTTACAATAAACAGAGATCACTGAGTGTTGTGTCGAATGGGAATTGAAATTCATATAGGTTGATTGTTCGCTGGACCAGCTTCTTTAAAGAGACAGGAGGAAGATCAAACGTGCAGAGGCTGGTTGTGGAGAATACTCCTTGGCATAAATACTGGAAATCTAAAGCTCGATTTTCACTATGTGTCAGGTCAAAATTATTTACATTAAAATATATTCCCAAAATTATAATGCAAATTGTTAGTAAAGCATAATTGAAAATACTCAATTCCTGGAGTGCCTGCCTGGCTCAGTCCGTACAGCCTATGACTCTTAATCACAGGGCCATGAGTTCAAGCCCCACCTTGAGTGTAGAAGTTATATATGTATTAAAAAAAAAAAATACACACTTCCTTTCAATAAAGCCTTTTCATGTCCCCACCAAGTACATAAAATTAAGTCAACTTTTATCAATCCTTTATATATTTGCAACTAGATCTTATAAAATCCTTGAACTGAGAAGCTGCCTTTTTAAGATTTGACTCTCTGAGGAGTGCCTGGCTGACTCAGTTAGTTGTAAGATCTCAGGGTTTTAAGTCTGAGGTTTGACCCCCCCACCCCCCCCCAATGCTCAGCATAGAGATTACTTAAGAAAAAATGAAATCCTTCAGGATGCCTGGGTGGCTCAGTGAGTTAAAGTCTCTGCCTTCAGCTCAGATCATGATCCCAGGGTCCTGGGATCAAGCCCCGCATCAGGCTCTCTGCTCAGCAGACAACCTGCTTCCCTCTCTCTCTCTGCCTGCTTGTGATCTCTGTCTGTCAAATGAATAAATAAAATCTTTAAAAAAGAAAAGAAAAAAATGAAATCTTTTAAAAAAAAAACTATTTAACCCTTTGAAAGCCATTTAATAATCTTACATGAACATTCACTTTAATTTGGCTCATTTTTAGCTCCTCAGATAAAACATTTTCCTCTGAGATAAACCAGCTGAAGAAACTTTATTTTTCACCTTTTACAAAATCAACATATACATCGACCTACTTTACTGTTCCAAGTAACTGATAAGCAAAATTTGAAAAATCAATTATCCCCAGTCCATGCACACCACACTGTTAGATCCATGTGTGCTATTCACTGTTTTTCATGACTCGGTGTTGTGGGAAATGAGAAAATGCCTGAAAAGCAGGATGGATGGCAGAGTGCCTGGGGTGCCTGGGTGGCTCAGTTGGTTAAGCATCGATTCTGGTTTCAGCACAGGTCATGATCTCAGGGTTGTCAGATCTAGCCCACCGCATCCTGCTCCACAGTCAACATGGGATTTTCTCTCTCCCTCCCTTCCCCCCATCCCCCCCACTGGACACATACTCTCTCTCTCTCTCAAATAATAAATAAATAAATCTTTTTAAAAATAAAAAAAGATAAAGGCAGAGTGCCTAAAGCAAGCCCAAAATGAGCTATTTCACATACCCCTTCTCCCAACAATGTGTTGCTTTGTCCTGTAATTGGAATAATGGACTTTGAAGGGAGAAAGGAATAAAGTACAGAATTTGTTCTAAAGCATGTATATTAGCCAATAGCTGAGGCAACTTTCTCTAACCAACAAGATTATCCATCAGCAAAGCATGGGAACACTTACTGAGTCAGGAATTCTCTTAGACAACATGTCTAAAAATTACATGGCAACAAAAGGACCAAACTAAATCCTTATGTCACTGGGGCTTAACTTCACAGATAAGGAGATCCACAGTTGATCACTGAAGTCCACAGTTGATCACTGAAGATCGGAATCCATCTCAAAGTCATCGCTGATGTGAAGTACCATCCCACCACTAGGCAAATCTAAATATACCGCACATCCAGAAATGCATATACTAGGTTAAAATGGCATTCAGTGAAATTTGGAGGATAATTCAGTTATCCTTCAGCAGAAACTGCCTCTTCAAAGATTTCTAATAACCTTTAAAAAGTTTCATGGATCTCATGGAAAGAACCTATATGTCCATCAACAGATGAAGGGATAAAGAAGAAGTGGTATATATACACAATGGAATACTATGCAGCCATCAAAAGAAATGAAATCATGCCATTTGCAATGACATGGATGGAACTAGAGGGTATCATGCTTAGTGAAATAAGTCAATCGGAGAAAGACAACTATCATATGATCTTCCTGATATGAGGAAGTGGAAATGCAACATGGGAGGTTTGGGGGTAGGAAAAAAATAAATGAAACAAGATGGGATTGGGAGGGAGACAAACCATAAATGACTCTTAATCTCACAAAACAAACTGAGGGTTGCTGGGGGGAGGGAGGTCAGGAGAGGGGAGTAGGGTTATGGACATTGGGGAGGGTATGTGCTATAGTGAGTGCTGTGAAGTGTGTAAACCTGGCGATTCACAGACCTGTACCCCTGGGGATAAAAATACATTATATGTTTATTTAAAAAAAAATTTTTTTTTAAGTTTCATGGATTTCATCCTGATAAGGTAAAGACTCCAATGTTAAGAGTATTCCTGGCAGCACTGTGGATAGAGGGGTCATAGGAAGAAGATCTGAACCTCAGTTCACTATAGGAAGGTCATAAGACATGCAAAGTTAGTACACTTGAAACTTACAAGATATTAAATACTGGTTTTACCTCAAAAAAGAAAAAAAATGAAGAGTTCAAGAAATTAAGAGTCTGACAGAGAGCTCCCCACAAATAGTCGAGGACACCAGCATCTGCCACAAATAAAACCCAGAATTCCCCTCTGCTTCTTCTGAGTCTGTATAAACTCTCACTCCGTTCTTTCAAACAAGAGGCAATCTTGTGACATACAGACAGAACAGTCCATTAAATGTCCACCCTCGGGGCGCCTGGGTGGCTCAGTGGGTTAAGCCGTTGCCTTCAGCTCAGGTCATGATCTCAGGGTCCTGGGATTGAGTCCCACATCGGGCTCTCCGCTCAGCAGGGAGCCTGCTTCCCTCTCTCTCTCTCTCTCTCTCTCTGCCAGCCTCTCTACCTACCTGTGATCTCTCTCTGTCAAATAAATAAATAAAATATTTTAAAAAAAAATGTCCACCCTCAATAGTCACATGAAGTCAACTAAGTGTTCATGGTGCTCCCACTGTGTTGTCCACAAATCTGATTCCTCCACAGATGGGAAAACACAACGAAACTAGCAAAGGACCTTTTGTCACATCTTAATAAAACCTGTAGTGCATAAAATAAGAGTGAGATTTCCACCAGGCCCATATGGTAACTCTGGCTTATCAAGAGTGACCTAGAGTAGAGTGGTCCATATACTCTATACTCATTGAGTGTGATCAAAGACTTTCCTCTTTGTACCTTCAGGAACAGAGCATGCACGCTATCCACCATGAGTTCAAACCAAGTGTGGGTCTCCAGACCCAAGTGGCCTTTCCTATTTCTACCAGCCTGCTTTATGATCTGAGTGATGTGTGGAGATTTGCAGTTGTACTCAACTCTGCCTTTCTTTTCTATCTCCTCTGATCTGATCCAGATGTCCTAGCAAATGCAAGCCTCTGGCTATGGCAACAGAGAAAACACATCCTTACCAAGATATCTCTGGTACTTCAAGAACTACTGTGTATATATTGAACCAAATCTATTTCCTTAAAAAAATAAATAAATAACCTTTCCCCTATAGAAAGTAGAATTATTGACTCTTTTACAAGGAGATCATGGTAGTTCAGAAGCATATCCTGTTCAGGCAGTGCTAAAAGCAGTTTCCTGGAATTCTAGAAATTCTCTTTAGAAGTACAAAACTTGTGTTTTACATATATTTCTTCCAGAGTCACCAGTACCTCCAAACTTTATCTCTGGACTTAGACAACCATGATTCCCAAAGGCCAGTTCTGGTCATCTAGATAACAGAGACTAACAGAGCTCCCCAAAGCTTCTTCCCCACCTCCAAGGCACAGTGAAGTCAACATGCAAGCTTACCTTCTGGAGCCTGCAAGCAGAGCTTATTACTCCTTTGTACTTCTTTCCTGGTTGTTTAGTGGGGCAACACCTGCACCCCCTTGCCCTGTTTCTCTCAGCACCCTGCCTTTCACTAATTCCACTTGCTGACCCCAGCGACAAACAGCTGGGATGTCAACTTCCCATGAAGTTCCAAGAGTGTCATTAAGAAATGCAGCTTTAGGGATGCCTGGGTGGCTCAGTTGGTTAAGCCACTGCCTTCATCTCAGGTCATAATCTCAGAGTCCTGGGATCGAGCCCCCCATCAGGCTCCCAGCTCAGCGGGCTGTCTTCTTTTCCCTCTCCCTCTGCCTTTCCCCTTGCTTGTGCTCTCTCTGTCTCTGTATCTGTACCTCTCTCAAATGAAAAATTTTTTAAAAATCTTAAAAAAAAAAAAAAAGAAAGAAATGCAGCTTTGACCTTTGGATGTGGATAATGTTAACATTGCCCAAGTGAAACACCAAAGGAATATGTAATCATACACACCCCCACCCTTGGCATCAAAACAAAATGAGAACAGAGGTGGACTATTTCCTATGCAACATCCTGTGCCTGCTCTAAATAGCCATACAAGATCCATTTTGCCTAGAGCAAACTGAAAGACCTATAAAGTGAAGTCGTTGGCCAAATGGTCTTAAGGGTCATTGCTGGTTCTGAATGACAGGGTGCCTCCAGGTTTATGAGCTTGGTATATCCAAACCACTAAAAGTTGGATAGGTTGGTAAATAATCTTTTTTTTTTTTAAAGATTTCATTTATTTATTTGACACACAGAGAGAGAGAGGTCACAAGTACGCAGAAAGGCAGGAAGGGGCGGGGGGAGGCAGGCTCACTGCTGAGCAGAGATCCCGATATGGGGCCTGATCCCAGGACTCTGAGATCATGACCTGAGCCGAAGGCAGAGGCTTAACCCACTGAGCCGCCCAGGCACCCCAGGTTGGTAGATAATCTGAGTGGATCATCTATATTTAAAGATAATAAAAAAGAGACCCAGATCTTTTCCTAGTAATCCCAATCTCAGTTCAATTACAATTAATAACACTTACTAAGTACATAATACATGCTAGGGTAAGCTTGTGCTTTCCCTTGCCAGTGGTCCCAAATTTCTCTGTGCATTAGGATCACCCAAGGGAGCTTTGATAACCACAGATGACCAGACTACAGCTTCCAAGATTCAGATTCAGAAAAGTCTACAGGTGATTCTAATGTGGAGCCAACATCAAAATCTTGCACGGCTAAAGCCACCGTGACCACCAGTCTGCCCCAGCTCTGTGGCAAACCCCAACAGGCCAAACTTACGTAAGTGGCCTCTAGTTTCCTTCGCCCCAGAGAAGGTGGTACTTGAGATTAGATCATACTGCCAGTCCAGGGGGGGAATGGAACTTGGAATTAGGAGTAAAAGATTAGGAAAAGAACAAAGAGAAGGAAAAGGGATTAAAGGGCTTTATGCTTATTATCTCATTTAATCGTAACACCATCCCAGGATGAAGAAACTGCACTTTGAAGCAGTTAAATTACTTGCTATCACTCAGCCAGCAAGCAATAAAATGAGAATTTTTTTTAAACAAAATGAGAATTTATTTATTTTTTTTAAGATTTTATTTATTTATTTGACAGAGAGAAATCACAAATAGATGGAGAGGCAGGCAAAGAGAGAGAGAGGGAAGCAGGCTCCCTGCTGAGCGGAGAGCCCCATGCGGGACCCGATCCCAGGACCCTGAGATCATGACCTGAGCCGAAAGCAGCGGCTTAACCCACTGAGCCACCCAGGCGCCCACAAAATGAGAATTTAAACCAATCTCTCCCCTCAAAACTTATGTTTTCCCCATCCTATACTCCCTATCCTAAAAGTCTACCTTCTAGGCTCCATACCATATGCATCTCCTCCTCATCTTCCTTACCAAAGAGATGTCAATCTGGGTGGCAACAGTTTGCTCCCCTCCAAATCCTGTCTCTGGATCAGCATGCAAGAGTGGCTTGCATTCACTTTTAGCCTGCTTAACCTTAGATACTGTATTAGTTAGGATTAGTTCCATTTCATGGGACAGAAAATCCAAGATAAGAGTGACTCAATTAAGATAGAAATTTACTTCTTCCTCCTGTAAAAGAAGTCCAGGGGTAGGTGGTCTGGGGAGATTCTACAGTTCTAGAGACCCATGCTCTATCTCATTCTGCCTTGCTCAGCATGGCTTCCTTCTCATGGTCCAAGATAACTGTTTGAGTTCCATCCATTACGTCAGATTCCAGCCGGAAGAAGGGGTGAAGAAGGGAGCACACACACCCCTTTTAGCAGACACTTCCTTTGAAGTCACACCGCTTACATCCCATTGGCCAGAACTTAATCACGTGGCCACCTCTAGCTGGCTGGGAAACGTAGCCTTTAGTATCAGTGGCCATTTACCTCACTGAAAACAGGGTTTCTTTTACTAAAGAAGGATCTGACAGGACATGAGAATCAAGTCTTGGCCATGATTCCCTCCCTGGTACTTCAGTCTTCCCCTCTAGGGCCACAGCAACAACCTGAACCCCAGCAACCTACCACGTCGGGGAGCCTTATTTGCCTTGCCTCCTTGCACCCATTTCTCTTGCCAGTCCCACAGCTTTTATGTTTTACCTCATCTGCTGAGTGCTAATGTGTCTTCCAGTGCTGTCCTTTTGCTCCTGGGGTCCACCTTCCCAACTGAGTAGCCCAGTACTGACAGCTGGGAGAATAGGGACTTCACTTGCTGTGTGACCTTTCTGGGTATATCCATCAGGATTCTCCAGAGAAATAGAATCAATTACATTTTTCCCCCCACATAAGTATGGAGGATGAGAAGTACAAACTTAGGAAAGTCAAAGCTTTAAGTTCCAGTCCCCACCCAAATCTGAAAGTAGGAAAAGACTGACGTCCCAGAGAGGCAGAGAGAAAGAATTCTTCCTTATCAGTCTTTCATTCTATCAGGTCTTCAACAGATTGGATGAAGCCCTCCCACACTGGGAAGGGCGATTTTCAGATACACCCAGAATAATGTTTAACCACAAATATCTGGGTACCTTGTGACTCAGTCAAGTCAATATATAAAATTAACCATCACGCCGGGCTTTTTCCCTCATTTCTAAAATGGTGATAACAATCATTTTTTAAAAACTTTTTTTAACAATCATTTTTGTTTCACTTAGCTGTGGTAAAAATTAAGAATGACAGCGCATGTGGAACTTTTTAATTAAAAAGTGTGAGCCCGGGGCACCTGGGTGGCTCAGTGGGTTAAAGCCTCTGCCTTCAGCTCAGGTCATGATCCCAGGGTCCTGGGATCAAGCTCCGCATCGGACTCTCTGCTCAGCGGGGAGCCTGCTTCCCCCTCTATCTCTCCGCCTGCCTCTCTGCGTACTTGTGATCTCTGTCAAATAAATAAATAAAATCTTACAAAAAAAAAAAAAAGTGTGAGCCCATCATACAAATGTCCGTGAATATAATTACAAATAGGAGAGTACAAATCATAGTCACCTGATGCAGAAAAGAATTATCTTTTAAAATTAAGTAACGCTGCCTTCGGCTCAGGTCATGATCTCAGGGTCCTGGGATCGAGTCCCACATCGGGCTCTCTGCTCAGCAGGGAGCCTGCTTCCCTCTCTCTCTCTCTGCCTGCCTCTTCATCTACTTGTGATTTCTCTCTGTCAAATAAATACATAAAATCTTAAAAATAAATAAATAAATAAATAAATAAATAAATAAATAAATAAAATTAAGTAACAAGCTAACCAAAAAGAATCTCCTAGGGGCGCCTGGGTGGCTCAGTTAGGTGAGCATCTGCCTTCGGCTTGGGTTAGGGTCCCAGGGTCCTGGGATCGAGTCCCACATTGGGCTCCCTGCTGAGTGGAAGACCTGCTTCTTGCCCTTCCCACTCCCCCTGCTTCTGTTCCCTTTCTTGCTGTGTCTCTCTCTGTCAAATAAATAAATTTTTAAATTTTTAAATAAATAAATAATCTCTTAGTTTACCTCTTATCTCTGCAAATCCTCCTCTGGAATTTTTCCATATCTTCCATTCTGTTTTCTTTCTATTCTGCTTTCTCTTCCCCTTTTTCTTGTGGCAGTTACTCCTTCCTGCACTTCCTACAGTCTTTTACACAGCTTTACAAGAAAAGAAGAGAGAGGTTGAAATAGGATTCTAGATGAAGAAATGAGTGGTAGTTGTACCAGAAGAATGATCAGAGCAAACAGTGCTATCCTGCACCTGACTGGCTCAGTACGTAGAGCATGTAGACTGTTGATCTCCGAGTTGTGAGTTCTATCCCCATGTTGGGTGTAGAGATCACTTTAAAAAAAACAAAACAAAACAACAACAACAACAACAATAACAAAAACCCAGGTGATGTCCTAAGCTCTTCGTATGTATAAAGTCATATAATCCTCACCACACCCCTACGAGATAGTCTATGGGAAGTAACCTCTTAGATAGCTCCCAGTGATCCCTCACTCCCGGTGTTGATGCCTTCTATAATCCCCTCCCTTGGAGTGTGGGCTGGATTAGTGACTCACCTCAAACCAATATAATATGGCAAAAATGATGGAATGTTACAAGATTGGGTAACAAAAAGACTGTGATATGTCTTGGTTTGCTCTCATTCTCTCTTTCTCTCTCAAGTCTTTCCAGTGTGCGTGTGTTGCCTGGCTTATTCATTCTGAGAAAAGCCTGCTACTGTGTTGTGAGCTACCCTGTGGAGAAGTCCACACTGCTAGAAACTGAAATAAGCTCTCAACCAACAGTCAGTGAAGGACTGAGGCCTTCAATCAAACAACCCACTGGCAAGAAACTAAATCCCTCCAACAGCACAGAAGGGAAGCTGGAAGCAGATCCCCCCTCACCCACCCGACTTGAGACTTCAGATGAGACCACAGCCTCAGAGGACTGACTTTGAGCCAGAGACACCAGGTTAAAATTGTAAAAAACTTCCCACTCCCAGAAACTGAGAGGATGTTTTTTTATTTAAGCAGCTAAACTCTGGAATAGCAGGAGTAGGTAACTGCTACTGACTTATTGTTGTCATCTCTATTTCACAGAGGAAGGAACAGTGTCTCAGAGAGATTAAGAAACTTTCAGTGGTACAAGCTTGTAAGTGACAGACTGAGGATTCAAACCCAGGAACTCCAGTTCTAGAATCCATGCTTTTTGAGTTGTTTGAATGGTTTATGTTTTAATAAATAGATGTCAAAATGCTTATATTTTATATTTTGTATAGGTAAAGTTACTATTGCTGAAGATGTACAGGCTCTAACTCAAGTAATAGATGAGTTCCCTTTTGCCAGGGCCCCTGTTGAAGCAAGTGTATTTCCTACCATAAAATCACTCTAGCCACAGTTGGCATCACTAATGAGTTCTTCTCAAGCAAAGTACAAATTAGTTGTACTAACACAATCTAAGCCATATCCGCACCAAATTGGAGGACAACAAAGATATTGTATAAACCTAAGTCTGGTATTGGCCACATAGTAGGCACTTAGTAGATTATGTATGGTTCATTCATTGGGCTAAACTACTCATTGACTGTCCACCAAAGAAATTGGAGATTGTATTTTTGGGAGACAGAGTGGAGTTGCCATCTTTAAAAACAGACACAAAAATCTGTCCTGCCTCCCACACTAGCTACTCTTATCTAATGCATGGATAATAACACATGGAAAGCATAGAACAGTGAATGGCACATGACAAGTATTCAATAAATGTTAGCTCTTCGACCTTACTGCCTAGCACTACAAATCTAGTCTCTGGAGTTCACAAGAAAAGGCAGAGAAATGGAGGAACCACAATTACTGCTGATCTGAAGAAAACTCTCGGTGCAGTATTCACTCCCTGCTTTCCTCAAGCCCGGATATCCATCAGCCAGAAGCATGGAGAGTTCCAGCCTGGCAGCTGAGTGCCCTGTTTGGTGGATTCAAAAGGTGACATGTTTTGGGAATTAGCTAAAGAGTGGAACTACTGAAACATGATACAAGTAGGAAATTGGGAATATCAGATGCATTAGTCATAGGTCTCCTACTCAAATTCAGACACCCTTTATCTCTCATTCACTGTCAAATCACTGAAGAGTCCAAGAGAGGACCTTCTCTCTACCAAGGAACTACTTCCATATGTATCCTCACTGACTTTCTTGCCGTCTCGGCAAGATCTGTACTTCTTTCACTGATTCCTTTTTCCCTTCACTCTACGGTTTCTCTACCCTACACATACACACACATTCTATTCTCTCACAGCCAAGTTCTTTCTTCCTTGTCTTCCTTTACAAAATATTATATTTGGGAATGACACACATGAATATACAAATCTCTATTCTGCTCTCACAGCTTAAAAATATATATTACATGGGGGCAGGTAGGAGGCCCTAAAATATTTGCTGAATAAAACCCTTCTTGACTGATTCCTCCAGGCTGGATGGAGACAGTATCTGACAACATGCTTAGTTCCCTAACTCCAGTGAGAGCTAGAGGAAAGAAAACAGAAATATTATACATGAGCTCTATCAAGCACTATCTCCTCCCTAACATATGACAGTAGGAAAATGCAGCTAGGAAAATAATGTAATACAGATTATGCAGCTATTTAGAAACAGAGCCTACGCTAGAAGCCCCATCAACTGTCTTCCAGTCTGGGGCTATTCACATGTGGGTACAAATGCCCCTAACTTTGAATGGGTACCACTTTGTCAGGCCTGGCAAGCAGCAGACAGTCTCAGAGGGGGGCCCTGGATTCAGACCCAGGCCTCCATTTCTGACCTCCAGCAGACTCCTGGCAGGGTTTGACATCCACACTTCATTAGGGCTGTCTCCTCTGTGGATTTTCTATTCAGCACAGCAAGGCTGTGGCCCCGTGCTCACTTTGTGTGGAAACATCCTATAAAGGGGGCCTAGACTACCCCTTCTCCTCTACGCCAGGGCTACTTGCAGGATATTTTCCCCACCTTCCTCTGGCTCCAGCAAGCCAAGCAGCTCTGGTGCAGGTCTCTGTGCAACTCGGCTCCCAGCGCCTTGATGAGGCGTGTTTAATCTTCCACCCGGATTATTTAACCTCCTCATCCTTGTTAACAAACAGCCATTATTAACGAGATGAGAGACCACATGGGGTGGGCTTCTACAGACAATGCGCGCTCCCTTGGCCTTTCTGCAAGCAAATTCATAATCCTCAGCGACTCAGACGACCGAGCCCTCCTGCCAGGCCCAAGAGGGAGTCAGGAAATAGTAGAAAGGGGGCGATCTGGACCCTTGTCCACGACTTCCCGCGCCTGCAGGGTCCGGGATCTGCAAGACGGAGTGGTACCTCTCCCTTCCTTCCCTGCCTCCCTCGCTTGCTCGCTCTCCCATGGGATTGTTACAGTGCGTTATAAATTTTACCTTTCCAGTGTGCAGGAGAGGCGAGAAGAGGCTGTGTCCCAGCTCCGGGCCGGCCTGTCCCTGAGGACACCAATTAAAGGCACTAATTGGACAGCAATACATCAAAGTCGCTCCCGGGAGTGGGTCCTCAGAGCGCCAGGAATCCATTAGTTGGGCTTTTGTTTCAAAACACAGAAATACAGAGGAAGAAAAAAAACCACCTCGACGCGGATGGGAGTGGCGCGTGTGCTGTACCGCATGGACTCCGCTCTGTGTTCGCTGGGAGCGCCCCCCCCACCACCACCTCCTACTCCAGGCTCGGTACATCTAATGCTCTTTCCTGCTTCTCTGTTCCCACCCACCTCACTTACATCCCCAAAGAGCGCCGCCTAGAAAGGCTCTCTCTTCCCTGGACCCGCACACAGACAGGGCCCGTGTAGACGCTGCACACAGTTAAACCTCAGCGCGTCTGTACCGATTCCGGAAACATCAACTCACCTCCCCGCGCACCTTGCTGTGGGTCTTTACCTAACTCTGTTGAGGAAGGGGAGGTAGACACCTCGGGGAGGCACATGTCGCCTCGAAGTCGTGACGGCCGCCTCGGCTGCGCTGGGCTCTCACGAGGCGCCCGGACGCCTGCCGGAGGGGGACGACGGAGGAGGACTGGCCTCATCGGGAGGGGTTATATCCGGATGCGGGGAGGGGCACTTCAATGGGGGGAGGAAAGGCTCTTCTTTGGAGAACTTGGACGCAGCTCAAAGGCCCGAGGGTACCCAGAGAAGCCGGCTCGGGGAGGGGCCCAGGCCCGGAAGGACGCGAAGTGACCCCAAGTGCACTTCCCGTCTCGGGACCTCAAGGGTGAGGGGCCCTGCGGAAATGGGGGCCCCGCCCCGCCGTCGGCTCAAGAGGTCCCAGAGCCCGGGAGCCCCCAGCTACCCCCGCCCCGCGAGCACGGCTAGGCCGGCGGACGTCGGCGACGAAGGCAGTTCGGGTCCGCTCCCGGCGACACCGAGCCCTTCGGGGCACAAAGTAGAACGCCCTGGGGGTCGGGGCTCCGCGGGGCGCAGGGACTCGGGGTGCCTGACCCGAGCCGCACCCAGTAGCCGCTTGGGCCGGGGAGAGCGGGAATCGCAGCCAAGGCGGGGGTTTCCGAGGGCCACGCTGCAGTTTCCCGCCCGACCTGAAGTGGGAGAGGCCGAGGCCGAGGCCGAGGGCGAGGGCTAGGCCGGCCCGGGTCCGTGCGGCAGCCAGGGCGCAGGCTGGAGCGACCCGACTTGGCCTCACCTGGACCGCGGGGAGGCCGAGACGCCGAGACCCGAGCGCCCCATATCCTCCGGGGGCAGCGCCCGCTCCCTTCCCTCGAGAAGCCAGATTGGAATGGCTGCTTTGGATCCCATTTGTTACTAACCCCGGCATTTGTTTTCCATTTTATAAACGCTTCTCTTTAAGTAATTGTCCCTGTTAACAGCGTATACCTTTCAGCAGCCCTCACTGCGCTATAAATAATCTCAATGAAGATGCAAGGATATGACTTTCACAAGATTGGACAATTGATTCAATCTGTGACCCGCGATCGCGAATAATATTGGAAGGCTATTTAAACAGATGAAGGCCTAAATTGTCTTGCTTGTATCTGAATTAATTTCTCATTCATCATCATTATGAAGTGATTGGTCTATTCAAGCTCTTCAGCCTGCTGGAACGGAGCGGGATTTAAATGAGATTGTAACACAATTTAAATGCTTGCCGACTTTAACGAGGCCAATTGAGCAGCTGCAATAAATACAAATATTTTTCTAAACAGCCTTGTTTTAAATAATTACTTAATGCTTTCATGTTATTTTTAAGTGGCAATCTTTCTCTCTCTCTCTCTCTCTCTCTCTCTCTCTCCTGCCCCTGCTCAAAATATCACATACTTATTTGCTGAGAAGGCGATTTTCGAAAGGACTTTGTTTCCGTTTGCTTTGTAGAAGGTAGCATGTGTTTTGTGGTTGGCTTTTTTTTTTTTTTCCACTCAGGGTCAACATTTCGGGGTCCTACAAGCTGGCACACATGGTGAACTGCACTTTGGTTTTCCCCTAATGCAGTCCAGTGTGCCTGCCCTGGCAGAGCCAGGCAGAAGCTAAGTGATGAAGAAATTTGCCCTTTAGACCAAGTCACTTATCCAGATGCGTTGAGCTGGGTCTTGCAAACGAATCCCCTCGATTGGACTTACAAATGACACCCCGAAGAGTGGCATCGTTTTTAACTTGTTCTGATGACCATCACCATCTCGAACAAATCAGAATTCCAGCATATCCCAAAGGTGTCCCATAGGAAGTTCAATCTGCCCGCAGTTTGGCTCCCCTGCAAGTCGACTGGAAAGGGTGAAGGAAGGCTGAGGATTTCTTTGTTTAGGGACTAGGCAAAGAAAGAGAACCCGACTACAGACATTAGTCAGGGGTGGAGTAATTAGAAGAAATCCCCCCCCTTTTTTTTGCCCCAACTCTGTTTCCCTCCCCATAATCACTGAGTCCTACTCCCTCTCTCACACTGGGGTGATGGTGCATGAAGAAGATGCTAAGAAGGAAGAGCTCTTCTCACTTGGAGAACGCCATCCTCAGTAACCCACCGCCGAGACACCCACGCCCTACCGGCGACATATGGCGGCGGGTGTTTCCTCAATTGGGGAATAATGGAGGCAACCGAGCGCAAGAAACCTGGGGAACAAAAGAATCTTTTAAACTTTCGTGCAAAGGCTGGGTGGGGGTGGGGAGACACGCGACTTGCTGTGGGGGACCTAAACTCCCATTTGCAGCGATCCCTCAGGGCCGTGACCCTTTGGGAAGCCGAGGGTGAGCGAACGCATTTGGAACCACTTCACCTTCTGCCTAAGAGGGTGCAGGAGGACTCCGTGTCTGAGGTGTGAGGGTGCAGGGTTAGAGTGGCTGAGAAGACAGAGCCAATATTGTTAGTAGACAAACCATTTGTGGGGCAGACCACACTGGGGGACGTGATCATATTGCAGGCTAGAAGGGAAAGAAAAAAAAAAAAAAAACGGGGACAAGGGGTGGAGGAACCAAGTGATTTGCTATGTAACTGGGCAATTTAATGCCAGAGTTAGGGAGCTGCTGGCCGGAATCATTTTGTCTTCGGAGGCTCTGCCGAGCTCATCCTCTTTATCCTGTTGTTTAAAATGAGCATTATCCCAAACATATGCAATGCAATCAGTTTGGTCACACTTACAAGAACACGCTTTAATAAGGCAATCAATCACACGCTAACAAGCGGCGACGGCCGGCGCTGAGCGTGCACTCAGGCTGCGGGGCGGCTGGTCTTGCCCAGCCGGGTGGACGGTGGCTGAGGGCAGGTCTGCTCTCCCAGGTCCCCGCTGCCGGTTGCAATGGGGTTGAGGAGCCCAGGGAAAGTGTGAGTCGGGAGTGAGGTGTCAGACTTCCCAAGGGGTGACCCTGGACTCGGGGGCCCAAAGGGGCCTAGGAGAAGGGAGGGGAAGCTGGAACCTGAAGCTCATAGCTGCACAGGACCCTAATAGCTGTACCAGACCCTAATAGCTGTGTGAGACCCAGAACCTCTGTCTTACCACCTGCAAAATGGGACCAAGATGGGGCAAATCTAAGTAGAAGCTCTTAGAACATTGAAAGAATAATAATACCATACCAGCCCTGTTGCTTGGTTTAGCCTTCTTTTACAGGTAAGGAGACTGAGGCTGTGGAGTGGCAGTGCCTTCTTTACCATCATCTCTCCATTCACCCTCCCCCACTACCGCCAAAATGTAGGTATTAGGCCAGGTGCTGTTGCTGGGTGCAGGTGGGAAAAACCTGTTTTTAGGTGCAGGGGTGGAAAAGGGAAAGTGAGAAGTGGTGCCCAGCACCAAACCGCAAACCTTGGCAAAAGGGAAATTTCATTATGAAGTAATGAGTAATTCCTCCTGGCAAGATGTATTGTTATATCTTCCACTTCAATTTGGAGGAAGAGAGGCTCAATTACCCAGAAAATACAGTCAATTAAAGGCTGCTGATTGGACACGAGGCCGGATCATCGATCTTGTACTTTCCAATATCGCTGCAGACACCTCATTTTCCCTCCCTATTAACTGAAAATACGCCTGGCATTACGGCAACCCGCAGCCCATTTACCTGTCGCAAGCAATCTCAGCCTGCCACGACGTAACCGCGAAATTTGCCTGGGTTTGGCACTGGGAGCTTCCTAGCTGCAGAGGTAGCTATGAAAAGCTGGGGAGGGAGGGAAGATGGGAGGCAGGAGTGGAGGGGAAGATGCTGGAAAACTCAGCTCCAGGCATTTCTTAGAAGGGCAGGGGCCACTGTATGCAGGAGAGTTTCTCTGGACCCCGAAGAGAGATGGAAACTAATTAAGGATTCCCCATCTGCCCACTGATATATAGTGACAGAGGACCGTTGAAGCCCATGCAATTCCGGGCTCCCAGCTGGGCATTGCACCCATCTCTCCCTTGCCTGTTCCAGACTCAGAGGCAGCCACAGTGGCTCTCCTTTGGGGACAGAAGATGAGGGTGAGATGGCTGTTTGAGCACCATTTGTCCCCTTGCCCTGATGATGCCAGAATTCCATTCTTGGAGATGACTTTCAGACGGAGAATGATTCAGACACCCCCCCCCCCACCATCCCAACCCAGGAATCCTCCTCCCTCCCCTTCCTAAACCCTAAGGTGCAGACTCTGCAGGACCCGCAATCCCAGCTCTCTGTAGTTCTGGAGCTCCGCCCCTACTGCCTCATTCCCCTCTACCTGGGGTTGAGGTGGAAGCAGGATCACAGTCCAGGGGCCCCTTTCCTCAAAGGCTTGGGGCAACTGGAGAAGAAACCATTGCAGGGTTGAGCCCCAGGTGGGCTAGTTTGCCAAAGAAGGCCCCTGGTGTGCACAGAATTAAGAGAACATGTACCTCAGGGCAGCTCAGAGCCTGCCTTCTCCACTTTTGTGCAATCTCCATTTGGAGCCTGCTAATGCCCAGCATAAGTTTGGGAGACCATCTGTGGCTCCATCTTTTGGTTCTCTACCCAAGCTCAGGATGGTGGCTGAACTAGCAATTCAAAAAGTGTCAGTGCACTGCCTGCTTCCCAAGACATTAAAATGTTGAAGGGAGAATTATATCCAGCTTTTATTGCAGTATGGTTAACAAATTGTAACAGCAAATTCTTCAGACTTCAAAGGAAAACCAAACCAAATTCATTCCCTACAGGAAGAACCAGTCCCTCCCAATCAGGGTGAAGCTTGTTATGGTGGGTACACGTTCTCCTATCCCTCAAAAACTGGCTGCAAGAATGAGTATGAGAGTGAGAGTTTGAGAGTGGCTCCCAAGCAAACCCCAGTGAAGGGGAAAGACAAGGTCCCCAGAAGAGGCCAAAGGCTTCTGCTAGTATCTGAAAGCCAAGCCCCAGTGGATGCTTGAGAGAAAAATGAGACGAAGAAGGATGTAAAATGCCAAGTGCAAAGAGAAAGCCAGAAAGCTCTTGGTGAAGAGAAGGTGAACAGGCAAAGGCTTGAAATAGCCTCTAATTTGCTAGCAGATACTGAGGGAGGGAGATGAGGTCCCCGCTCCCTAAGCTCTTCCCTGGGCGCCTTGTTAACAGTTCAACTCTGGACTCGGCGGCCCATCGGCCCATCGCATGGTGATCATTATTATACATTCAACATTCAACATTCAAAAATCCTCCTCACACACATCACTTGCTAATCAGGGTGTGTATTGGGCCCAGGGAGAAGAGAGACTTGGTAGGAGCTGCCAAGAGGCCCTGAGGCTTCTGCAGGCTCTCTGCCCATGTTAAACAAAAAGTGGGGGTGGGATGGAAGTAATAGAGGCGGAGTTGCCAGCTGAGAGATATCAGGAAGCTAGGAAAGAGTAGAGATCAGGTGCTGGTAGACCAGAACCAGAAAATTTGTAACTGAGGTTCCAGGAAGGCAAGAGAGCCCCAAGGTTCCAAGGGAGGGCCAGGATCCTCCGGGACAGTAAATCACCTCTCTTACTCTCTCCCCTTAGATGGCTGGTGCATTGCCATCCACGAGCCCCTTGCCATGCCTTGGAAAAGCTGGCAAAGATTAATCTCTATCTGCTCTGCATACACAGCATTTTTCAGAGAGACAGCAGTTTCCTTTCCAGTGCTTGGGCTTGGCCTTGGGGATGGGGGTGGGGGGGTCCCGGTTGAGGCAGGGGTGAGGTGGCGGGTGGGAGGAGGTACTGAGGGGCTGGATATCAGTTGCTGTTGCTACTCAATTTGTTTGACTTTGGAGCCACGGCCCGACTCCAGTCAGGGGTAATGGGTCCGGTGAAAAACGGCAAAGAGAGGCCGCCCCAGAAGAAGGTCTCTCAGCCCCCGCGTCCCCATCCCCACTCCTGATCCCCAAACGCGCCGGCCAAGCCACGGCCGCTTCCCGGGCGTCCCGATCCTCGAGGCCGAGGCCGAGCCCCTCTGGTCCTTTTCGGCCCTCTTCTTTCCCCCTCGGTGCCCTGGGGGCGGGGAGGGGCGCTGGCTGAGTCCCCGCGGGGGTCCCCGCTTGGGCGTCCTGTAGCCGGCAGCCCGCGGGCGGCCCCTTATCTGGTGAGGGGCACCTCCTCCCTCTGGTCCAGCGCGACGGAGGAGGCCTTGCTGAGCACCGAGGGCGCGAAGGTGAGGAAGGAGTCCGAGCGGGAGGTGGAGGCACAGGTGAAGTCCGAGGTGGCGGCGGCGCGGGGAGCCAGCCCGTTGGCCGGGCCGCTGTGGCAGGCGAGGCAGGAGCAGGGGCCGCCGGCCGCCGTGCCCAGTCCGTGAGCCGGGCCGGGGTAGAGCGGCGGGTGGCGGAAGGCGCACAGCAGTTCGGGCCGCGGGTAGGGCTGCGAGAGCACGCGGAAGGTATCGAGCGGGCGCAGAGGGCCGCTGAAGGGCGAGGCGGCGGCGGACGCGGCGGACGCGGCGCCCAAGCCCACCGGCGAGTAGTAGGGCAGGGGCAGGTGCGACGGGAAGGGATAGGGCAGGCCGCCCGCGGCCGCCGCGTGGCTCATCATGTACGTGTAGAAAGCGGGGTCGGCCGGGTGCGGCCACGTCATGGCCAGCCGCTGCCGTTTGTCCTTCATGCGCCGGTTCTGGAACCACACCTGGCGGGAGAGGAGCGGGTTCGGCGGCTGCACGCGGCCGGGGGCGCAGAGCCCAGAAGTCCTGCCCAACTGCAGGGGACGGATGCCGGGCGCGCAGGGAAGAGCCGGCTGTGGGGGTGCAGATCCCACCACCACCACCTCCTCCTGGAATCCCTTATGGGAGGTTCAGGGAGTGGCTTCAATCTGTGTCCCTCCTTCCCTCTGCCACGCGGCCAGGACCCCTGGGGTGCCAGAGCCCGGCGTGGGCGTGCAGATAGTGGGATAGACTAAGGAGCCTGCGGGTCTGAGGCGGCAGGCAGCGGTTCCCCAGAAACACCTCCTCTTCCAGTCTCTTCCAGTCAGTCTCTCTCTCTCTCTCTCTCTCTCTCTCTCGGTAAAGGCACCCACTGTTTATTTGGCTAGAAAAGGGACAGAGTCAACCGCACGCCAGCAGTTCCCGCCTAGGGACTATCGGGAAGGTAAATTTGCACACACCTGGCGCCCGCACCCGGCCTGGACACCCCCAGCCGAGTAACCACGTGGGCAGGGAGACCCCAGGCCCTGATTCTTGGCTCGGGACTCAGGGACGGGACAGTAGGTATTCCTGCTGAGTGGGCACACCCTTTCTCCCTGTCGCCAGAGCTCATACCTTGATGGTGGTTTCCGGCAGGTTTAGGGCGGCGGCCAGCTCGCATCTCCGCGGCCTGGACACATAGTTCTCCCTGTAGAACTCCTTCTCCAGCCGGGCAATCTGCTCCCGGGTGAAGGCGGTGCGGTAGCGGCGCATCTGGTCACTGGCGCTGCAGGCCAGGGTGCCCTGTGAGCTGCCGCTGCTGTTGCTCTTGGGGGCCTCGCTGCCGCTGTTGGGACTGCCGGCCAGTGCCTCTGAGCTGGGCCCTGCATAGGGAGCCCAGAACACATGCACACACAGAATACACAACAGACACACAAAACACTGCTGATGTGGGGCTGTAGGCCCAGGGTGTGTGTGGAGGGTGGGGTAGAAAGGGCCCCCTCCTCCTCTCTGTAGCCTCAGTTTCTTCCTCCACCGAGGCACAAGGGACTTTGAGAACACAGGAAGAGAGGGATAGAGGCTCATCAGTCAGATGAGCACAAAGCGAACGTAGGCTGGGCTGCTATTTGGGAGAACCTCTGTCTTAAGGCCTGCTGGGTACAGAAACCTCAGCCATCCAGAGCCACCTGCCCTGAGCCACAGACCGGATGCAGCCCCTCTGAGCTTTCTGCCCACCCTTGGCAGGAGTGGACAAGGATATGCGATCTCACAGGCAAGTTGAGATGCACCTTTGTGCTGGAGTGTAGTGAGCTCTGGGTCTCAGCGGATTGTAGGATGCTGCACACAGACTGAGTCCTTGCTTTTGTGTGTGCCAAGCTGCCAGTGCAGGTGTAGGAATGTGTACTAGGTTGCATGTGTTGTAGAGACAGCATAGGAATGTGTGCATGAATATCATATTACCTTGGTATATTTGAGATTAGGGAATCTGGGTTGAACGGACAAGAGGGTAATGAGTGGATGTCGGTGCACAGCCAGGTGTTGACTGCCAAGGTGAGGGGGTGGTTTTTCTTCCATACCAGGGTCTTCCCATCCACCCCCACAGCTTTGGCGAGGAGTGTCTCCTGGTAGGCTCTCCCTCCTACTAGCTTTCCAGCTCTCTCTGGGAGACTTCCCTGCCTGGCCACCTCCCCCACAAACTAGCCCCCCCTCCCCCCGTCAGGAAGGGGTTCTTCAGTTAAAACAGTGTGACAGCACCCCTCCTTTTGGGTCTAACTCAAAGAAGGGTGGGGCTCCTGCCCCCTGCAGCTCCTTTTCCTTTGGGTGGAGAAGTGGGACTAGGGAGGAAAGGGGAAGGGGGGGGAGGGCCAGAGCTCTGCCTTTTCAAATGCAACCGGAGACCAAAGGCAATTAGATCATTGGGACCATTTCCGACCTGGCGCCACCGAGCCCGGGAAGTGACAAGGTAATTTGGACCTCTGACCGACGTGCAAACTGGTCAGAGGGCTGCAGCACCCAGGCAGCCCGAGTCCGCCGGGATTTTACGGTCCTTTATGGACTCCGGGCTTCCGCGCCTGGTTGCGCCTTACACCCCTCCAGCCACAAACTGCCCCGACCTGCGTTTGATCTCGCCCACTCTGGGGAAAGTGTCTTCTCGGAGCAGTTGAAGCAGTGCCACAAAACTCTGGGGGGTTAGGGTGCACTTTGAATCCCCCTCAAGCCCAGGGCTTGCGTCTCCCTCCTCCCGCAAAGCACAGCTGTCACCCTGGTCCCGCCAATGCCAGAGCACAGAAGGAGACCCCCGCCAGGGCTCAGATATCAGGGGAGAGTTTCTCAGGTGGGTCCCCCCAGCCACCCTGCCCTGGGGAAAAGGAGGGTCTTCCTCCCCTCCAGAGCTGAAGTGCAAGGTGGGCGCGGTGGGAGGCCCGGGGAGAGAAGGGGCGCGGTGGCTACCTTTGCTGTGCTGGTACTCGGCGTTCCCCGTGGCGCAGTCCGGGGTGCAGCTCACCTCGATTTCTTCATAGAAATCCGACTCGGTGTCCGAGCTGCTAGGTTGCCCCTGACCCGAGAGGTTGTCGGCGGAAGGGGCCGGAGGTCCGGGGCCGAGCACCGCAGCCCCGGCTGCCCGCGGCTCGGCGCCCGGCCCCGCGGCGCTGCTTGCTAGTCCGTCGACCGGCTCCTCCTCTAGGCCTCCCCCGCCGCGCTCCCGGACGGCCGGAGGGCCGGCCCGCGGGCTCAGGCAACCACGGGTCACCGTCTTCTCCGGCGGCTCAGGCAGCGGGCTGCCCACGGCTTCGGACAAATTGGAGACCCTCTTGCCAACCAGAGTACCAAGCTGACCCGCGTCCAGAAACATAACCATGTCCTTTCGGCTCTCCATCCCGGGGCTCGCCCGAGGGGGGAGGGAGGAAGCCCCAAATGACTCCTAGCCCCCGTCTCCCCGGGTCCCCAGCGGTCCGACAGATCTTGGCTGCGGGAGGGAGAAAGAGAGACCAGGCGACTGGGCGGGCGCGGAGCGGCCGGAGCGCGATGTCGACGGTGACGGCGGTGGTGGCGGTGGGGAGCTGGGGTCACCTTGTGATGCGAGCGCTCCTCTGTGCCGTACCGCCTCTGGGAGGAAGCCCCATTGCCCTCTTCTTTCTAAGCTGTCATCCTCCTGCTGCAATCGTCATTACAGTACCGCTGGTGACGCCACTCGGCGAGCGCAAGTGGATAAATAGAAACGTCTGCCACAGCGAAGATGAAAGGAGACCCGCAGCTAATGGCTCGGCAGTGATGCGCCAGGTGTGGGCCTCGCTCGAATGGGGAGGAGAGTGTGAAAACAGACAGAGAGGCACACACACTGAGACAGGGAGACACCCAGGCAGAGGGCATGCAAATGGAATTCCGCAAAAAGAAAAAGAGAGCTTAAGGCGCGCGGCGAGTTCCGCAGGAGCTGCGGGACTCGGTAATTGAATAAGCTTCTGACTGTGGGATTTTTTTTTTTTTTTTTCGGATTGTTGTTTTGGCTTTTGTTTTCTTAACTTGGTGCCTTGATCTAACACTGATGAGAAAATCCATAACTGCATTTTAAAAGTGTGAAGGTCGACTCACAAGCCTCGCTTCTCTCGTCATTATTACAACTGTCTGTCCTGGAGAGCTAACATCCTAGGGGCTCCAAAGTCTTTTTACAAGCTACTGAAAAACATATTCCCTCTTCCCAACCCCCAGTGGTCTGGAGAGCTTGAGCCTGGGGGATCTTCTTCTTCCTACCCTCTACCCCCAGATGCCTCCTTCCTCCTGGAAACCAAGAGAACTTGGCGATTTTTCTTTCCCAAGGGGCAGGAGATAAATGTCTTAATATTTTCTCTTTAAGGACCTGTCTTGGTGGCTGACTCCAAATGTTGATTTTTTTTTTCTTATTCCCATTCCCCATCTAGGTGGCCTTAAGCTCTCCACAGCTCGGCTTGACCTCCAGGTGGCTATTCGTAGAAGAAATCGTTTTCCCATTTGCCTGGGCCTCGCCTGCACTTCAGGTATGTAGGGTGGGGAGAGGTTCTAAGAGTGGCCTTTTTTTTTTTTCTTTTTCTTGCCCGTATTTTAAGGTATTCGTTCAGAGGCAACGAATTCCTCTGGAAACAGGTTTTGCGAGTGAAGAGAGACTGAGAAATGCAGCCCCTACGAGGCAGGACCAGAGGCTCCTAGCTGGAAAAAGGTGCTGTTCCCACCCAGAGACTGGGCACAGCAGTTGAGAGTGCTCCAGCACAAGGCACTGGGGCTCGCAGAGCTTTGGCTCACACGGCTCTCCCCCAGATCCTGCCCACATGCTTCAGGGGGTTCCTGGCGGTGAAGAGAGAGAAGTCAGCGAAAATGCCCTGAAATAGCTCGTGACTAGGGGCGTCCAAAAATCTCTGAGGACAGAAGGGGAGTCTCCAAGACAAGGCTGGGGGAGTCCGTAGTGCCAGATATCTTTGGGAGCAGCCCCATGCTCCTTCTCAGGTCTTCTTCCAGGAAAGGTACATAGAACCCATTGGAAAACAGACCCCTTCCCAACTCTGCCAAGCGGGGCAGCAAGGTCTCTCTCCACTTTGCTAAAGGCAGAAGAGAGGCTCCTTCTCTGCTGTGTTACCCCTAAAACGCGCCTTACTCTGTCCCTCCTCGGAGCTTCTAGCTCCCAGGGGCCAGGGCTGCCCTGGTACTCCACCCCTCCAAAGCCCCAATTTCTGAGATTCTAAAGGAAAGTGTATCACCATCTTCTTTTTTTTTTTTTTTTTACTCTTCTATCTCTTCCTCTGTTCTCCTCCTTTCTCTTTCTCTACTCTTCTCTCTCCTTCTCCTGCCTCAGTTTTCCCATCTGTGGGCTTCGGGGGTGGTGGACCAAGAAAGGGATTCAAGCAAGACAAAAGTTCTCACTCCAGCTGTCCACTTCCTCTATTCAATCAGAAGGCGCTCATTAACCTCGCCTGGGGTGGGGGACAGGAGGATCCGGAAGGTCAACGTGGGCAGAAACCTCTCCACTCCCTGGGACTCCCAAAGCCACCATCTGCTGAGCACAGCTAGTTCAAAACTCCTAGGGACTATTGTAAAGGAGAAAGGAGCGACTGGAAGTGGAGGGGATCAAATCCTAGAGGCTTTTGCTGCGTTGCAGAGTTGTCTAGGATGCTGTCACGCCTCGCCCTTCCTAACCAGCAGCCAGAGCCTGAGGGAGCACCTTGCTTGCTCTCTCCTTCCTGTCAAAGTCGAGGCCGCCGCGCCTGTGTTCTAGCGACCTCAGTTGGGCCCTTCCGAGCACCAAGCCTGGGTCTCCCCCACCCTCTGCTCCCCCAGCGAGCCTGCCGCCTTCTCACAGCCGCCCCCGCTGCGCTCACCTCCTTGGGGCCAGGTCCGCAGAGGGACTTCTGGCTCCCCGCCCCGCCCCCAGCTTTGCATTCAATGGGAGTGCTCGGCGTTTGATCCTCTTTTCCTCTGGGTTTTCCCTGCCAGATGAAAGCCGAGTAGGATTGAGAGATCAAGAGGTACCACTTGCGTCTCCTTCCTGGGTCCGGCCCACCCAAGCGGGGCCTCCTTGGAAGGAGACTCCAGCGGGGGCTCAGCTTCTCCGGGAGGGGGGCTGCCTCGTCTAGGCTTCGGATCTGAAGCTACAGGGACGCCCCCTCCGTCCCAACCCTCTCCCCGCTTCTGCCTCCGCCCTTTCAAAGCCGCCTCAATCCCCCCCGTCTCTGGGGGTTTATTGCGCCTTCTGGCACAGGGGGGGAAACAAAAATGTTTAGCGAAATATCACTTCTTCCAAAAGCATCGTTCCGTCAACATCAGATGAAGAGAGGTCGGATTTTTTATAAGAAGAAAACGGGCGGCGGCGGGGGTGGGGTACTGAATTAGAACACTATTTCTGTTTAGCCTTTTTTTTAATGGGGGGGAGAGGGAAGGCTATTTTAGCAGCGTGGTTATCACTGTATCATGACGGTTATTCCGGATGACAATGTTCCAGAAGGAAGGTAAATTTTCAGAGAGAATGAAGTCCGCCGCCGGCAGAGGCCTGGGAAACCCCATAAAAGCGGAGAGGGGGTGTTAGCAGCCTAAACGGGGTGAGGCCTGGGATCCCACTGCTTCTCACCTCCCACAGCAGGGAAGGACCCCCTTCCCCCACCACCACGGGCCTGCTGTCCCCTCCCCCGCTGGGAAGACAGGTTAAGGTCCAGCAGGCTCCTCGCCCATTGAAATTCTCTGGACTTCAAAAGCTCAAGGCTCGGCTTCCGCCCGGGCTCGGCCGGGGGCGGGAGGGGGGAGACCCCCGGGGAGGAGACGCGGAGATAAGATGCGCGGCTCGTGTTAAATGGAATCGGAAGCCCGGCTTGGGTCACCAGACGCGTTGATCTGCTGGAGCCGCTAGGCTTCCCAAGAAAACCCGGCTCCGGAGAGCGACGGCAGGGGGTGGGGAATGCCTCGGTGGCCTTCGGACCCGCTTAGGTGCGGCGGTCTGCGGCCCTGGGTATCTGTATCAGACAGATGCCGGGCCTCCCAGCGGTGAGCACTCTTCCCGGCCGTAAGGAAGGGGCAGAGGTTTCCGGAAGCTGGTTTGTCTGCTTCGGTGCCAGCAAAATTTTGATCAGGAAAAATTGTTTTTGCTTCTCACTTTGGTAAGCACAAGAACAAAGGGAGCTTCCTTTGAAACAATAAGCGTTGCCCAGCTGTCGTGGATATTGATCTTGGGCCCTTGTTTATCTTCCAAGCCATGTCTCCGGCGTGGACATCGAAGATCCCGCGCGGCTGGGTCTCTGAGGCGGGGATCGCCGCGGTGAGGTGACTTGTGCGGTTGGTTCCTGTCTTGTCCCGGGCACCTGCCAAAGCCCATCTGGGAACCCAAAGCGCAGAAGCACCGCAGAATGTGCCCCTCCAGAACCAAGGTCCACTCGATCTCAGACGCCCAGAGGTCGGACTTCCCCGGTGCCAGGAGATTATGCCTCATTCACTTGCCCCAATCCCTCACCCACCCCATAAAGGGAGTCCCTGGAACGCTCACCTGCAGCGGGGACCACAGAACAGTTTGTCCTGCAGGGAGAACCTGCAGCTTCTGGAACTCTGATTTGGACAAAGGCCCCTTCTCTCTCTGCCTCCCAGAACCAAGGGCCAGGAGCCTGGGACAAGAAACTGGATGCTTTCTGACTTCTGCTCCTTCGGTGCTTGGAGCCAGCCAATCTGCAGTGGCTCTCACATCTACACCTGTCAGCCCCAGGTTTCTATAGGCCCAAGCCCAGTGGCTTTCCCACCCTGAGCTTCGGACTACTGCCCGAGCAGCCCATATTCCTACACACACTTGTCCATCCCAGAGCTGGAGGACCCAGGACAGTCAGTACTGAAGGCCCAAGGACCTCTTCAAGCTCGAGGCCTGCTTCTGCCTCAAGCCACCAACTAAAGGGGTCCATTTTCCCGTGGAGGGTCAATTCCCCAACACCCAAGCAAGCAAAGCCCAGGCATACCTCTCCCTCCCCTAGCAGAGATGGTATGGGTTTTTCCTTCACCACTACTATCCTGAAATTTGCTTTCAAATTTATAAGCTCATTTCTCACTTAGTGCACACAACATTCCTTTAAAAATCCTCAACAGGCCACAGTGCCTTCTCTCCCACGGTGATAGGGCAACCAGTGGTCTTGGCAGACAATTGCCCAGTGTCCCTTCCGAGTCCTCCCCTGGCCTGCAGGGGTGTCTCAACACACAACAGTGCCCTAACTTTCCATAAGGCAATCCTGCACAAACCTTCTGCCCCTTCTGGGATCTAGGTGGGCCCAAGGGCTTCTCAGAGAGGTTGCTTACCTGCCCTCAGAAGTAAAGGGCTCAGGGCCCATGTCGCTGGACTGTTCTCACCCTGCTTCATCCATGATTTCCCAGGAGGGCAAAAGAGAAACCCTATCTGGAAATCTGGGGACCCCACTTGATAAGCGTAATCACTGTTCTAAGCATCTCAGCTATATTAGCTCTTTCCATCCTCACAACAGGCCTGAAGAATGAATAAATCATCCTTATTTTGTAGCTGAGTATTCTGAAGCATAGAGAGAAGGCTCACATGTAAATGACAGAGTAAGGCCTAAAACCTTATCCTTCTAGCTTCAAGTCCACACTCCCAACTGGATTTACTAGGAAATGCCAAGCATTGCATTCTGAGTCTTTCTTTTCAAAAACTCCACTTGTGGTTTTTGCCAAGGCCTTTTCTCCTCCTCCTCACTCCCAATGAATTCACTGGGATTGGGAGAAGAGTGGGTAGAGGGGTATGATTAACCTCTCATCACTCACTCTGAGCATAAAGAAGAGTAAAGAAAACTATGGTCCAAACCATTTGGAAATGTATCCTGGAGAAGGCCTCCCGGTCTTGCCCTCTTTTAAGACAGGGATCAGAGGCTGGGCAGGGATTGTGCAGAGGGACCTGTGCGGAGGCTGGAGCCATCCTTAGGGAGTTGGGGTAGGAGAGCCTAACTCTCCTGCCTGAGCAGGAGGAGGAGAGTTCTCAGGTGTAAGTTCCAAAATATCAGGAAGTTAACTGCAGCAAGTGATTCTGGAGGCCCTAAGAGACAAAGTCCAGTCCCTTTATAATCATAACAATCCACTGAGGCCCTGAGCATCTGTCCCAAAAGGGACAAAACTCACTAGAGTCCTCCTTGCCCGCTTTAACCTCTCGGGAGTCATGGCCTCTTCACGTGTCTGACAAACCTCTCCCTCAGAAAAGTGCACAGAGGCACTGAAGTTAGACTTGTTTCTGAGACTCCTTTACCTGCTATAGCCCCATCCCAACCACCAAATCCCAGACACAATTGCCAGATCACTTGGATAGGGGGTGTGGCTTTACCAGGATGTTTTCCCTGTTGAAGCAGCTGCCTTCTGCAAACTGTCCTCCAGGGTTTATTGGCCCAAGAGACAAAACCTGAGGGCATGGCCAGGCTGCCCTGCCCTGCACCTTGGCGGGAGCTTATTCTTCAGGTTCTGCGCCTGCCTCCATTCAAAACCTTGGCCCTGGAGGTGCATGCTGGGAGAGAAAACCGCCAGGCTGGGGCTTCTCTAAGAGGCGCAGCTTAGTTTGGCCTGAGGATAACAGGGAAAAGCAGTGCAGGGAACTGGCCAGTTATGATCAGGAATCCTGTACACCGTGGGAAGGGACAGGGCATCAGCAGGTTTTTGGTTTTTGTGGTTTCTAATAGATTTTGTCCAGGCACAAACCCTTTCCAAGCCCTGGACTGCCCAAAGGCGGAATGAGACAAAGCCATGCCCCCTTCCCAATAGGGTGCTCCCCACTCTCAGCCCTGCTCAGGAAGAGGGAACCGGCCTACTGCGGCGGGGTCAGGGTTGTCCAAACTCAACCGGGGGATCCAGAACCCCTATCTGGGTGGAGTCATTACTCAAAGGGAGCTCTCTTCTACGACTCAACTAGCCCTAAGTGGCCCTAAATGTTCCCTCCCAGGTGCGAGTTTCTTTCTGTGAGTGTTTGTGTGCCCACTGAACGTCTGTCTGTGTCTCCTGGTTCCCGGGCCAAGGAGTAGGCAGCACCCCCTTCCTCTCTCTCCCCACTCCGGCCAGGAGACGCGGTGGCGCCGGCCTGCAAATGGAGGAGTCTGTCTCCCCGCGTGAGGGTAGGAGAACCGCCCCCAGGCGAGGAAGTCCAACCGGTTGGGCGGGCTAAGCCTCGCCCTCCAGCGAAATGGAAAAACCCTTGTGTGAGTTCTAGGGACTGATTTTTACAGAGCCCTCTCCTGACCCGGACTAGTCCCATTCCTCCCACTGAGTTTCTCAGAGCCCCGATGGGGTCGAGTTCCTCGCGCTGTGCAGCGGCGAAACTGACTCCTAGGTTGAGCAACTAGCCCGGGGTCACACAACTGGGGAGTGGCCGAGCCAGGATTTTAACACGAGTCGTCCGGCCTGCAAAAGCCAGATTCTCTCTGCTGTTAGCGCTGCGCGCCCAGGGCCGAGGATTCCGTTCCCTAACAGCGCAGACAGAGAACCGAGGTGCCTGGGCTGTGACTGAAAGACGCAGGCAGGGGCCACCCTTCTCAGGTGGATGGTGCCTGCGCCTGCGGCCCCTGCGGCAGCTGAGCGTCGGCCGGAGCCGCTGGGGCTGTTACCGTAAGTCTCAGAGGAGCGGGGCGCAAAGGGTGGGGAAAGGTGGCTAAAAAAACGGGAAGAGCCGGAGGGCGCCGC
This sequence comes from Mustela erminea, assembly GCF_009829155.1. Taxonomy (NCBI): domain Eukaryota; kingdom Metazoa; phylum Chordata; class Mammalia; order Carnivora; family Mustelidae; genus Mustela; species Mustela erminea. The sequence continues at coordinate 48,439,945 of NC_045624.1, forward strand.
GGCGTGGAGGGACTGCGTTCCAGGCTCAGAAGCCGGGTCTTGAGTGAGGGACGTGCGCACGCGCCCGCGGCAGTGAGTTTCGGAGGGTGGGGTACCGGCTATGAGGAGCTCGTAGTGAAGGGAGAGCAGGACGGATGTCGGCCCAGAAAACAGGGTATCACCCGCCCAGTTGGGCTCCGGACGAATCCCAATCCCTTCCGCTCCCCTACAAGGCCATGCCAGGCGCGGTCTGGAGCCCTCTGAGAGCCCCTTTCTGGCCTCAAAGTGGGTCGACGGCCCAGTCCAGTCCCAGCGGCCCCTTTCTGCGCCCTCCTCCCCTCCTTCCCTTTGCTGCAACGGTGACAAAGCGCAGCTCCCGAATTGCTGTCTTGGTGCGCCCCCCACTGCCGACCGCCAGAGGCGGAAGTTGCGGTGAGTCCCAGCATCCTCGCTGACTGGGATCCCTCGACTCTGCCCGGGGGCAACAGCCCAAACCCTCCATCCTCCTCCCCCAGGGCAGCCTAACGTCGCCCTAAGCGCCGGCCTTCTGAGCTGGACCCCGGGAAGGATGGGTGGCAGTTCAGCCTAGGCCCCTAGGGACAGGTCATCTACACTGCCCAGGTGAAAAGTTGGAGGTAGCAAGCTCTCTTAATACGCTACCCTGCTTCCTCCCTTGAGGTGGGGAGTGGAATCCCGCCCTCAACCTGTTGAGGCCTGTAGAAGGCAGGTCCTGTGAGTGGGGATGCCTTACACATTCCCGTGGTCAGCCATTATGATTAATGACGCCCCAATACATCGACTCTGTTTGTCGTGGGCACGAAACCCAGGCTCTGAGGAGCCCCTTGAACAATTCTATCAAAGAGCTGCCCTTAAACGCTTCTGTTTTGAGCCTCACTTAGTTCTGAGGCCCATTGATAAACTACACAGCAAATTTTCCCGTTCCCTTCGGTCGTGTTTCTTGAAGTGTGGTCCCTGTATCACCTGGGAATTTGTTAGAAATGTAAATTCTCAAGTCCCGCTTTAGTCTTATTGAATTAGAAACTCTGGAGGGGGAACCAGCAATGTGTTTCCGCAGGCCCTCATTGTGATTTTGGTGTACACTCCAGTTAAAGAACTGCTGCCCTGTGGATTGCGTCTTCCTAGTTTCTAAGTTCCCATATTCTCCAGTACGCCTGGAATGTTCGTTTGCCTCTGCACCGAACTTTATGCCTCTGTTTATTCATTCTTGTTCTATTTTATCCCCTCCATGTATTTCTTTGTGCACTAGCTTATTACCTAATGATGTCATTATCACTTAATGATGTCATCATCTAATTTAGCACCTCCCTCATCTTCTCATTCATCCACTGCCTAAGCACATGCCTCACTTGGTGGCAGATTCAGAAACTGCTCTGTGACGGCAGCAGCTGGAATAGAATGGCAAACCTGCCCTACTCAGAGATTCTCTCACAAAAGGGAGTCAGAGGCCCTGACATGTCATTGGTTCGATGGCCACAGAGTGGAGAAGAGGAGCCCTCCATGTCTGGGTGTGCATCCTTCTAGAGGACAGATAAAATGGAAAGATGGGCCTTGGGAGCAACTGGGAATGAGGAAATTGAGGCACAGAAATAGATTTTCTCTGGGCTCCCTCAAAGACAATGGGCAAGGACCCAAGGGACCCAGCACCAGCTTGAAATACACAAGTATTTTTCTTTGTGGATTTCTCAAGATGGTGATTTAGACATTTGTTGGTAGCTGGTTGGAAGCAAGCAGCCAAAAAGGCCTGAGACTCATAGCTATAGATACAGATGTTTTCGCATTCAGTCACACTTTCCTAGTATCAGACATATTTTGGGATCCTATTTAGGAAGATAAATTTATAGCTAATGTTACAAGTTAGGCAGCATGAGGCCAAGGTGCTACCAAAAATACCCAGTAAAGGTAGCTATAAATATCTTCTGGGAATGGAGTGCTATTCTAAATGCTTTACCTGCTTTATGTCATTTAATCCTTATAGCTCCATGAGGTAAGATAGAGAAACCAAGTCAAAGATGGGTTAAATGCTTACTCAAGATCACATGGCCTGTTAGTGGCAGAAGTGATATTTGAATCCCAGTAGTGTGAAGCCAGAGGCCAGGCTCCTGCTCCCAGGATTCAGCCTCCTCCTGTGGAAGCTAGCAGGTCATGACCTGTAATCTCAAAGGATTGATTTAATTTCCCAATGTGGGAACTAGTCACAACCCTAGAATAATACTGTTCTATTTAACAGGAACTTCATTAGGCATTACTATCAGTAGTATTAATAATAATTAACAGTTGGTCTTTTCCTATTCAGGTAACATTTTCACACCCACTATCCCATTTGATAAAATAGTCACATGTAATAGGAAGAACAGCTATTCATATAATCCCCATTTTACAGATGAAGAAACCGTGACCCAGAGAGGTTAAGTGCCTCCCCCCAGATCACTCAGCTAACAAATGACAAAGCAAGGAACACTGTTACTCCTTTTGACATCTTTGTCTTTGTTTCTCATTTTTTCTTTCATTTCACTTCAGACCCACGTTCTTGTATCATCATCTGAACCCTTGACATTGTCTCCATTAGTTTCTGCTGCTCCAAAGGACGTCCCTGCCCAGCATTTGGTTTGCTCCTCTTACAGTCCCTGATGAGGTCGAAATGGCCAGAGTTGTTCTTTCCAGTTTCCAGTTGAAGAAGCCAAGATTTGGAGAGTTCAGAGGACTTGACCAAGGTCACAGAGCCACGATAAGGATCAAAGTCTCAGACCCTTCATGGGCAAGAGTGAATTTTGTAGAGAATCCTGCAGAATGAATGAATCATGCTTACTCCCTGTCCCATCCTTAAAGCCTGGCAGTGCTGACAAAGGAAAGACTGACAGTTGTGGGAAAAGTACCAACAATTTATAAGTATTCAAAACATAATGTGCTATTAATGCAACTTTTTATTATAATGGACTTACAGTCATTTCATAACTTCCACTATTGGCAATATGTCAATTTTGGAATGTTTTCCTAATTATTCCAGAGTCAGCCTTACTGTTCTTGGAAAGAACAGAAGAACAGAAGAGGAAAGAAAGGTCACTGTTTTAAAAATAGGCCTGGAAAGGGCCAAAGGAACCCTGATCCAGAATGTAACTCTGCCTTGGTCTTTGGCCCTAAGGAAGGGGTTTGTACTTTTATAAGTGACAACAGCGAAGCCATGATTTTAATTTAATTTAAGTTTTTAAGACTTTATTTATTTATTTGACAGAGAGAGAGAGATCACAAGTAGGTGGAGAGGGAGGCAGAGACAGAGGAAGCAGGCTTCCTGCTGAGCAGAGAGCCCGATGTGGGGCTCAATCCCAGGACCCTGAGATCATGACCTGAGCTGAAGGCAGAGGTTTAACCCCCTGAGCCACCCAGGTGCCCCATGATTTTAATTTTTTTTTTTAAGATTTTATTTATTTATTTTTCAGAGAGAGAGAGAGAGCACAGGCAGACAGCGTGGCAGGCAGAGTCAGAGGAAGAAGCAGGCTCCCTGCGGAGCAAGGAGCCCGATGTGGGACTCGATCCCAGGATGCTGGGATCATGACCTGAGCCAAAGGCAGCTGCTTAACCAACTGAGCCACACAGGCGTCCCTGATTTTAATTTTAAATATGGCCCATCAGCACCTGAAGGCCAGATCACCTGCAAAAATGGATCAGATTTCTTTCTATTCCTTCCTTCCATCATAGTCCTCATTTTTTCCCAGTATAGGCAGTGGAAAAAGGAAAAGCTCCTGTGCTCGGGCTCTAAGGGAAGAACATGATAGGCACACTTTTGCTCGTATCTCAGGACAATGTTCAGAAAGGAGCACGGAGTTCCTCACTTTATAGGTAAGGAAACGGAGGCATAAGGAGGTTAAGCAACTGAGGTCACACAGATAGTGAATGAGAGCCAAAGGAAAACCTGGGCTTGTAAATATGCAGTTTAACTTCCGGTAGCTATAAACCCGCTTTCCTATGGATGTAGATTCTGAGATCTTCTGACTCAGCAGGAAGGAGCATCCAGGAACTGGTCTGCAGTGCTGTGAGGCCTGGAGTTTGAGTCCAGGAGGGAGAGAAACAGATACCAGGGACCTTTGGGAAGATACAGGATAATCTGCAGCTGCCATGAAAACAGAATTGATGGTGGAGGAGTGCTCTCAGATGCGCCCAGCCAAGATTTCTTATACTTCAGGGAGTTGGTAACAAGTTAAGAGCATGCACTTGGAAGCCAGACAGACCTGAGCTTGGACCCCAATTCTGGCAGTTACTAGCAGAACTTGAGCAGACCAAAGGTGCAAGATGTCGGATCTGAGATACAGCTCCCTGCCTCTTGGAGCTGTTCTGAAGATTTAATGAGATATGCAGTGAAAAAGGCCTAGCACATGAGCCACCTGGGTGGCTCAGTCAGTTAAGCGTCTGCTTTTGGCTCAGGTCGTGATCCCTGGGTCCTAGGATAGAGCCCCACATCAGGCTCCCTGCTCAGCAAGGAGTCTGCTTCTCCCTCTGCCTGCTGCTCCCTTACTTGCCCTCTCTCTCTGTCTTTCTCTCTCTGTCGAATAAATAAATAAAATCTTATTTTATTTATTTATTTATTTAGTTAGTTAGTTAGTTAATTTTTTTTTTTTAAGAAAAAGGCCTAGCCCAGTGCCTGGCCTATGGTGAGTATTCAGTGAATGCAAATTCCCTCTTGTCCCACTGTGGCAATGCCCCTACTTCACCTAATGTGTCTGTGATTCGCCTTCCTCAATATTGTACCCTTGGTCAGTGAGAATCAGCAGTGAATGTAAAGTGAGGGGGAGTGGTGTCCAGGGAACCCATAATGTGTTTAAGCTCCCTCCCTATGTGGTGACTAACATTTCCCAGGAATAAATAACTACGTAGCACTAGTGCATTTGCTGGAGTTCAACAAATACAGAGATGGTAGGTGCACAATGAAATAAAGAATTACCTGGCTGGCGTCTTAGCAGTGCTATCATAAATGGCATCCAGGATCCTTGGTCCTTCCTATCACTCCATTCACTAGGATCTAGGCTAGTGAGAAGAAAATCAAGACCTGCCTAGTGTGCTAATGGAACTTTTCCCTTTATGGTAGTTGTAAGGCATAGCCAGATGATCCGTAAATAGTAAAAAGTGTAGTGGCAATTTAGTGTAATAGTTAAGTGCACAGACTCATATTAGATTGCTTGGGTTCTCATTCCAGCTCTGCCATTCACTAGCTGGGTGATGTTGGCTAAGTTGCTAAACTCCTGTAAGCCTGTTTCCTCATCTGGAAAATAGGGCCGTGGGATAACAAAACAAGATAGTACATATAAAGCACTTTAAAGAGTATCTAGGGGCGCCTGGGTGGCTCAGTGGGTTAAGCCTCTGCCTTCAGCTCAGGTCATGATTTCAGGGTCCTGGGATTGAGCCCCACATTGGGCTCTCTGCTCAGCAGGAAGCCTGTTTCCTCCTCTCTCTCTGCCTGCCTCTCTGCCTGCTTGTGCTCTCTCTCTCTCTCTCTGTCAAATAAGTAAGTAAAATCTTTAAAAATAAAAAAATAAAAATAAAGAGTATCCAGCATATACAAACCCTCAGAGAGTGTTAGCTATTATGACTGTGGTGTGTTACTTCCCTGAATGCGAGCCTGAGGGAGCTCAGTGAGTTCGTGGAATGAAAGGAAGATGAATGAAGCTAGAACCCCATGCTTCGAGCAAATATACCAGTGGTTGCAACCTATATTCGGGGTTTCCGTATTGGCTCCACCACTAGTGGGCTTGGATAGTTTACGCCCATGTACGATGGGTGTGAATACCAGCTGCCTTACTTTCTTTACGTAGTTATTGCCCCAAATAGAGACCTATTGCCTGTCATTTTAGCCTTTAATCTTTGAACTCATAAAGGTTTTCTTCTGCTCATTAAGGAGTACGCCCTCTGGGAGGAGCCACATGGTAAGCCATTACCTGCTCGGTCCCTAGCGACACATCAACACTTTACCAGTATCATAGGAATGGGGGAGAGGAAGGTGGGAGACAGGATTGAGGAGATGAGGAGAGCAGGAGATGAGAAGCCTTCCAAGACTTCTCGCTTCCTTCACACGCTTTACTGAGGAGTCTCCTGCCCAGGGCCTCACAGTAATGTCACTGGCTTAATGCCGCGACTATTGGAAACTGCCAAATGAGAATGATTCCTGACAATCTCTTTTCTATTTTGAGGGAAGAGAGGAAGTGTTGGGGATGTGAGACTTTCTTTGGCATCTATGGGACATGGATAATAGAAGCAGTGAGAGGAGGACGCCATGTTGGGCAGTTTTTCATGGAACTTTGGGAGATGGAAGGAATATATTACAAAGATTTCTCCTTTCTCCAGTGAGCTGACTTAAAGGTACAGCACACTGGGAAAGCAAAATTCCCGTCAATCCTTCCCACCAGCTTCTACTCCCGGTTTCTTGTCCCTAGGCCCAGCAGAAGATTCTGCTGTTCCTAATCTTCCTGGTGAAAGTCCCAGAAACCCCTGAAGGACACTTTGGTTTGGCTGAATCAAAATAATATGTACTGCCATCCTACTGTGTGCCCTGCACTGTGCTAGTCACCGGCTAACGGAGTTTTCAGAAACAGCTATCTCCCCTCCCTTCGCAATGAAAGAGCATCCAAACTTCAGCTGTCCCAGTGGCTTTCAAGTCTAAAGACCACGGTCCTCTGCCTCTCTTTCAGCTTGGTGTAGCCTTAGGGCTAAATTCAGCAGACCGAATATCAGCAGGAATGTCATAGGGCAGCTCCCAGGCATCTTCCTTAAAAAACAGAAATCTATAAGCCCATTGCGCAGTTTTTATTGTTCCTCTGTCCTGCTGCCTGGGGCCTGTGTCCTGACATGCTGGACCTACGTATGGCAGAGCAACAGGGTGGACATCATGGAGCACGCGAAAAGGACTGCGGGCCTACAAGAGAATGGGAATTGTAGGATTCAAGTTTTCCAGATTAAAAAGATCAAAGAGGGGCACTTGCCTTCAGCATAGGTCATGATCCCGGGGATAGGATCAAGCCCTAGTGGGAAGCCTGCTTCTCCCTATGCCCCCACAACCACTGCCCCTCCCCCCGGGGTTTATCTCAAATAAATAAATAACTAATCTTTAAAAAGATCAACAAAGAGGAGGGAAAGAAAAAGAGGCCTATAGGAAAATGTAAATTTCTATATTTTTTTTGGTGGTGATAAAGTGGTGTGGGGGCGGGGTGGTATTTTCCACTGACAAACTATATAGCCACTCTGTAGAACTTCGGTCTGTACTAAACTTTTTTCCAGGCAGGCCAAAGAGAAAGTTACTAAAGCACAACCGATGAAATAATTATTCTTATGTATACATTATACCACTTTAAAACATTATTTTGGTGCACTGGGTGGCTCAGTCCATTAAGCATCTGCCTTCAGCTCAGGTCATGATCTCAGGGTCCTGGGATCAAGCCCTGCTTTGGGCTCCCTGCTCAGGGGGGAATCTGCTTCTCCCTTTCTCTCTGCCCCTCCCCCCTGCTTGTGCTTTCCCTCTCTCTCCCTCCGTCTCAAAGAAATTAAAAAAAAAAAATCTTTAAAAAAAATTATTTTCCCTGCACAGTGATAACATCTAAGTGAAGAAGGCAGCTGAGAAGTTTCTCTGCAGACAGAATGAAAATGAACAAGCCTTTCTCAGAAGACCAATTCAGAAAAACAGCCAACTCTTCTGTTTCTATTCTGTTCTCAATTTGCTGTGAGACTTTAAGTGAGCTATTAAACATCTTGGACCTTATTAAAATGGGGTGGTAATTTCATATAGAGTGGGTATTGTTAAGCCTCCTTGTTTTTAAATCCAATCTGAGCGCCACCGCCCCCCCACACACATACACAAATGTAGCTTTTGTAAGCAGTCCACTGACTGCTAGGGAGGTAAGAGGATCTGTCTGAAGAACTAATGCAGTTATAGATAGATATTCCATATGCTAACTTAACATAAATGCTTCAAACTTTTATTCCCTTGATGGAGAAACATCAGGGTCTCTGGCCTGTTTTACATGCTTTAGCCCTGGGTGGGAAATGCCCGTAAGTAAAATAAGAAGCCATTTCAGAAGTATTTCCCCTTTCCCACACCACTTATTATCTCTAACAACTCATTTTCCATCCACCGTGTTTCCCTGTACAGATTTTATGATAGGGAGTCTCCACCACTGGGGTCTCTGAGAGTCTAGCCAATTCTTTCTGGCTCCCCAGTGAAAAAATGGAGGACAAAACTCAGAATTACGACAGAGCTGGTCATGGGATATAGCCATTATTTTTCTGGCTTCCATCTACCCTGCAGGTGGCAAGTTTGAAGGTTTGGGAAATTCCCTGATGGCGAGATGCACCAATTTCCGATGGGATCACACTAGCACATTCAAGTATAATTGCTCCAGTACTGGCCAGGTCTATTTTCAGGCTGTGTGTAAGGATGGCAAACAGCTGCCCACAGGTCTATAAAGCTTCTTACACAAGAACCCAGCCCCTGAAAGCTGAAAGTAAAGACACATGACAACCCTATGGATTCTCTCCATTCTATAGCTGTAGATGGAGGCAAGGGAAGTTTGGCTGGGCTGACCAATGACTACGAGGTCGAAAGCCCTAGAGTCCAAGTCAGAGTCCTGTGCAACATCTTTGGCCAATGGCTGTGCTGTACTGAGGCCCCAGGCAGCCTAGAAATTTGGCCAGTGGTCAGAAAAGTGGGCTCTAGACCGTATTTTGCCATTGCCTGCTCTGGGTGACCTTGGACAAGTCACTTCACTCTTTGGTGAATACAGTACCAATCCCAACTCTGCTACACACTCAGAGAACTTACTTAAGCCAATTCGCAGCATGGAGTACCCCAGGAAGCCAAAAGGATTTGTTTTCTAGCATGCCCCCATTGTGTCATCCTATGACTCCAGCCCGGACTCATACTAATGCTGTGGGGGCAGTCTGGTAGTAGCAATGAGAGAGACCACCTTGTTCATGTTAGGAAATGAAGAAGACGGGATGGCAGATTCTCAGCTCCCAGACCTGATTGTGTTGCCAGATATATTTCACTGTCAACTGTTTTTACAGGTTGGCGACTGTTTTGAATTGTTACAAAATTCTGTATTGGCCAATGACTCTAGGCCAGAAATGGCCTTCTAGGCCCATTGTAGAGTTTTCTCCAGTCCACCGACCCAAGAAGAGTTGGACTGGGTGGGGACCTGGCAGGAAGAGTGACAGATGCAGTAATCCCTACAGGGAGAACACAGATAATTCAGGCCAAGGGTGGGCGGGCTGGTCCGAGCTCCAAAGCGCTACAGCTTCAACCCCAACCTCCAGTTTCCCCCGCACACCCGGAACGGTCCAGTTCAGCCTGGGTCTATTTTCCTCTACCCACAGGTGGGACCTCTTCTCCACGCAAGGGTTGCCCTACCGGTCGCAGACAGAAAAGGAATGTTGCAGGCAGGAACCGAATCGTCCGGGGCGCTCAGGCCTCGGCCGTGGGTCCCCAGCCTCCTGGGTGCGGCCAAACCCGAGACGCGCGGGGATGCTCATTGCAAACACCGCTGCGGGTAGGTGAGGCGGGGCGCGGCGCCAGAGAACCCGGCGGCCCCGGCGGCCTCGGCAGTTCCGGCCTTGCTCGCTGCCAAGCCCGGGGAGAAACCCCAGGGCGCGCGGCCGCGGGGCGGCGGGGAGGGCAACTCGCGTCGCGGGCGTGGCGGCGACAGGGCCTGGAGCCTGCGCTGCAGCCGGAGAATGCCCTGAAACGACCGGTACGTATTTGCTGGGAGGAAATTCGATCCTCGAGCCCTTTCCTGCCTGAGCTTAAAAATGGATTCTCCATCTGCTTCGAAAGCCTCGGGCTCTGGACAGCCGTATCCTGGCCCCTGTGAGTTGTGCGGAGTCCTGCAGACAGACCCCCAACACCCGGAGGCCCTTGCTCCACCCACCCCTCTGCTCTGACACCCACTGGCGCTCCCCGATGTTGGTGTTCTTTCAAAGCCCGGTCACAAAAAAAAAAAAAAAAAATCCCGGTCACCTATTTCAGCCAAGCCTAAAGGAGATGATGCGCTGTCAAGTTCAAAGAAAAAAGCCCATTTTCTATGTATTTTAATCTGTCCAAAAGAACTCTGAAGACGGATAACATACAAGGACACTATTACCCTCACGCTATCTGTGAAATGTAAAACAAAACAAAACAACCAAAAAACAAAAACAAAAAAACACCTCACACAAACACAAAAAACGAAAAACAACAACAGATAAAACCTCTTGGAAGCAATTTTGATATTTTTGAACTTACAGTTGTTATTTCGTTTATCCTCAGAATCTCACTTTCTTTGGGAAATTTTCCTACACAATGTATTCAAAAATATTTTCTATGTCATTTTAGTGATAATGAAAAAGTGGAGATAACCCAACTGTTCATCAATGTATAAATAATATAGCTGAAAAATAATGAGTACACATATCAAGAAATACTGTATATAAAAGATTTGTGTTCACAGGCAGACAAATCTAAGCTTATGTTAAATGGAAAAAAGTGAGTTATAAAAGACAGTAGATATGGTAAGATCCCCTATTCGTTAAAATGCAGAAAGAAATTGTAAGTAAATGTCCACAATGCACTCGGATATGATTAGTGACTTTTTATTTCATGGGTGATTATATAGAAAATATATGTATATTTTGTATGTGCATACATCTGGAGAAATATATACCTAACTGTTGCATTGTTTATCTTTGGGGTGACCTGAGAGAAGGGAATGTGGAGCATTAACTTCCCACACTCTATATTTCTTTTTTTTTTTTTTAAGATTTATTTATTTATTTGACAGACAGAGATCACAAGTACATAGAGAGGCAGGCAGAGAAAGAGGAGGAAGCCGGTTCCCTGCGGAGCAGAGATTCCCAATGTGGGGCTCCATCCCAGGACCCTGGGTTCACCACCGGAGCAGAAGGCAGAGGCTTTAACCCACTGAGCCACCCAGGCGCCCCCACACTCTATATTTCTCCAAAGTTTGATTTCTTTAAAATAAGCATGCATTAATTTTGTATTTCCCACATACCAAAAACAAGAAAGATTTTTAAAAATCACACCCCTCCATTCCCAAGACTTATCAGATTGTTATCACTTGTCCAGTTCTTTCTGATCTTTCCATTATTATGTTAACTTTGCCTCCAACCTCCTCTCGTCCCTGTGCAGTATCCAAGAAACTCAAATTCCTTTCATTTCAACTTACAAATTGCCTGTTTCATTTGTGCAAATAGTTTTTTAGATCCTTTAAATTAAAAAAATGAAAAAAGTGAGAATATTACTTCCCCTTTACCTATTCATACTACTCAAACAGAAAGATTAGGTGCAGTATTGTTTTGTCTTATTTTATTTTATTTTTTGGCCCTTGAAAGCATTGCAGTTTTTAATCCATTACTTCTCAAGTTCTGTGTGGATGTGGCACATATTCTCTCCCAGGGCAGCCAACCATGAGAGATCTTTAAGACACAGTGTTTGTTTCTATTTAATCCAGAAAGGCAGAAAGGTGTTATACTCTGTGGAGGAAATACCATTGAAAAGTTGAACAGGGTTTCCAGGAACTGAAGTTGGAGTGGAAAAGGCACTCTTGGCTAAAGGAAGGACATTGTGAAAGAGACTAGAGGGGAATGTGACTTGGACCATGGGCTGTGATTCTGGGATTGTTTAAATTTGTCTGAATATTGTCTCAGAAACATGAGCTCAATTCATACTATAGGAAATAAGCATGGCCACACTTCAAACATGCAGAAATGAAGGGCTTGTCTGGCATTTTAAGATATTCATATAGAAAAATGGCACCCAGCAGCAATAAACTGAGTGGGTCCACTCCTGTCAACATGTCTAATACGGTTCTTACTTACACATAAAACAACATCATATTTCCTTATGCAAAGCCTTGGAATATTCCAGGATCACACACATAACTCAGTTTTTGCTCAGACCCCTGGGGTCCCTCTCTTCCTTTTTATTTGTTTGTTTATTTATTTGACAGAGACCAAGAGAGCCCAGAGAGGGAACACAAGCAGCGGGAGGGGGGAGAGGGAGAAGCAGGCTTCCCACTGAGCAGGAAGCTCATTGCTGGGCTCAATCCCAGGACCCTGGGATCATGACATAAACTGAAGGCAGACACTTAACCAACTGAGCCACCCAGGCACCCCAAGATGTTATGCAATTTAAGCAAGATGATGAATACAAGGCTTTTAGAACATTAAGCCTCTTAGTATATTAGACCTAAAGTTTATAATATAAAGCTTCTTATTTATTTATTTTAAAGATTTATTTATTTGAGAGCGAGAGAGAGAGAAAGAGTGCATGAGCAGGGGGAGGGGCAGAGGGAGAGAGAGACTCTCAAGCAGACTCCCCACTGAGCAAGGAGCCAAGCTCTGCTTGATCTCAGGATTCTGAGATCAGGACTTGAGCCAAAACCAAGAGTCCAATACTCAACCAACTCAGCCACCCAGGTGCCCCTATTTATTTATTTTTATTTTAAGTAGGCTCCATGCTGGACATGGGGCTTGAACTCAGGATCCAGAGATCAAGACTCACATGTTCTACTGACTAAGCCAGCCAGGGGCCCCAAGAATATAAAGTGTTTTAGAATACTAAAAGTTGAATCACAGCCACAATTACTGCTTATTCTTGAACTGTTCTTGAGGGTTCTTGAACCCTCCTTAAGACTGCTATCTCTACATTCTCTAAATTGTCTTAGTTCCATCCCTTATTTAATGGAGATTCTAACAGTGGGCCCTCCCCTGCACTCTGCCTTCTCTCTCCTATCCAATGGGAGGCAAACCACCATACCATAGTCTAAAGAAAACCTCATTAAAAACGTGGAGTCTGGGGGGCCCAGGTGGCTCAGTCCTTAAATGTCTGCCTTGGGCTCAGGTCATGATCCCAAGATCCTGGCATCCAGCCCTGCATCAGGCTCTCTGCTCCATGGGAAGCCTAGTTCTCCCTCTCCCACTCCCCCTGTTTGTTTTCCCCCTCTCTCTGAGTCTCTGTCAAATAAATAAATAAAATCTTAAAAAAAAAATAGAAGAGCTCATTAAAATTTTTAAAAAATAAAAAATAAAATAAAAAAAGAAAGAAAACCCGGAGTCTGTTCTTCCTCTTCTTCTGTGATAGCTTCTGAGTTTTTAAAACAACTTTATCCACATATATTTTATTTATCATAAAATTCATTTATTTCAGATGTACGATTCAATGATTTTTAGTTACTTGAGCAAGTAGTGCAAACATCAAAATAAATCAGTTTTAAAAAATATATATGGAAGGGGCGCATGGGTGGCTCAGTGGGTTAAAGCCTCTGCTTTCGGCTCAGGTCATGATCCCGGTGTCCTGGGATCGAGCCCCACATCACATCGGGCTCTCTGCTCAGCAGGGAGCCTGCTTTCCTTCCTCTCTCTGCCTGCCTCTCTGCCTACTTGTGATCTCTGTCTGTGAAATAAATTTAAAAATATATATATGGAATACTTTATGAATTTGCATAACATCCTTCAGCAGGAGCCATGCTAACCTTGCTAACCTCTGTATCATTCCAATTTTAAAAGATTTGTGAGCACAGAATAAATTAGTTTTAGATCCTTTTCAGCCCCTCTTCTTACCGTAGGATCCTTTATGCCCTCTTGCAGTTAATCTCCCCTTCCCACCTCTGGCAAACACTAATCTACTTTCTGTTGTGATATATTTGCCTTCTCTGGACATTTTAGATACATGGAATCATACAGGAGGTGTTGTCCTCTGTCTAATGTCTTTCACTTAACTGGATTTTTTAGATTTATCCATGATACAACACATGTTAGTAGTTCAGCACTTTGTGTTTTATCACCTGTCAGATCACAGTGATTTCTGCCATGTCTGTAAGAATCAATTTTGATAATACACAGTGGAAGTTAACTATTATTTCACCTACCATGCTCTAAGCACTGGCTGAGTGCTTTATTTGCATCATAGAACTTAAACTTCCCAACAGCCTATCTGTTAACCCTATGAGCCATTTAGGTAGATTCTATTATATACATTTTTGAGTTGAGGACACTTAAGTTTAGAAATGTGAACAGACTTGCCCAAGGTCACAAAGCAAGTAAGTGGCAGAGGGGGGCTCAAGTCTAAGTCTGTGTGACTCTAGCGCCAGAGTCATCTTGGAATTACAAGGGATCTTTGTATTCCATATGCTTCCATCATCACCAAAACAAAACCCAGGAGCGTATTCATAGTAGTAAGTCCACCAAACAGATGGAGAAATGGTCAGTGCTTTGTCAGCTATAAATCCCCACTTGTGTGTAAGGAATTTTTATTTCATCATTTTTCTCCATATTTGATGCTACTCTTGTTCTGGGGACTTCTTTTTTTTTTTTTAAGATTTTATATATTTATTTGACAGAACACAAGTGGGCAGAGAGGCAGGTAGAGGGGGAGGGGGAAACAGGCTCCCTGCTGAGCAGAGAGCCTGACTTGGGGGTCAATCCCAGGACCCTGGAATCATGACCTGAGCCGAAGGCAGCCGCTTTACCAACTGAGCCACCCTGCGCCCCTGTTCTGGGGCCTTCTAACTCCTCTGGGAAAGAGCTGGTGTCATGAAAGACTCAGTTATACTGGATAAAGATTTCTGATGTTTGAGGAAATTTTCCTGGGCACTGTCCTGATGCCATCCCCAGGCCAGGCAGCTTAGGAAAATAGGCTGGACCTTTACCCATCACCCCGTCTAACGGGAAATGAATATGCTGGGGAAAAATTCCTTAGGATCCATGCTTTCCACTGTTAACAATGTTTAGGGTAGCACTCATGGCAGTGCATGGTAACAGTGAAGGTGGGCCATTCCATTCTCCCACCCTGTGGTATCTGAGGGGCTGTTCAGTAGGAAGATTCTGCTGCCACAGGCAGAAACACTCTTCTCTGAAGATTTCTAAAGAAAGCTCCAGTTATTTAAAGTCATAGAACCTCTTTGAGGTTTTATGATGAGCCTCAGGCCCCACATTTATGAGAAGCCTCAGACTGGAGACACTCGCCTTCAAACATGTGTGGTTATTATTATAAACGGATTAATAATATTGGTTTTAGTAATAATAAATACTGCCACAGACCATGCTTCCAATCTGTCCTAGTATGACTAATACTTAACCACCCTCGTTAGTCACAGAAGGAAGGGTCCTCAGAGTGAAAGGTCTCCATTCCATTGAGCACCTCAGGGATCCCAGGAGATGCCTAATGTTCTGTGAAGGGTTGGGGGGTGAGAACCCAAGCCTTCAGTCCCTTGAAAAGGTCCAGGAAAAGCAAGTACTCAGACAAATTCCATTCTGGCTCGGTAGCAGCTAACTTAGATCATGGAGCCTCTTACTACTGGCCCTTCATGGGTGCTGTGCAATCCCCACCCAGTACGATCTATTTGTTGCATGAAAAGAACTATCTGTGGGTGTTAAATGTCCGTCGCTGCTTACACGCCTGTGTTCACTTTGTGATATTTTGTTCCCTTTATGCACTTTTTGGTGCATACTATTTCAATAAAATTTACTCCCCCCCCCAAAAAAAAAAAAACGAATAAAGAGAAATATTTCAGGATGAAAGAACCTAGTGGGGTTCCCGTCGCCCAGGAGGTGGCTATCATATACGTGTTTATTGAATAAATGATCTCATTGGATCCTATCCTGTGCGGTAAGCAAACACGCGTAGTATTGTTACTGTTGTCACTATGACCTTATCTTAACAGAAGTTCGCGACTAGGCTCCGGTCCGCAGCTGGTTACGTCTTGGAGCCGGGAGCCCCTCCCCGGATCCTCTCCCAGAACCGAGCGGGAGGACGGTGGATCGCTGCCCCTTTTCCGGCTGGCGGTCCGCCCTGCCGCAGCCCCGGGCGAGGGGACGGAGGAGGCCCGGCCGGCCCGAGGCGACTCTAACGGCCCGCAGCCCCGGGCGAGTGGGCAGGGACGGAGGAGGCCTCGTCATGCCTCGGCCGGGTTCGCGGGGTCCCCGCGGGGTCCCCGCCGGCTCCGGAGCCCGTGTTTCTGGGGCTTCGGGCTCTCCCCGTCGCGCGCCCCGCCCTGGCTGTCTTCCGGGAAGCGTCCGTCCGTCTGTCCAACACTGACTTCTCTGTCTCCAACCGAGCTTCACACCCTTGTCTCCTACCCTGAACGACCGTGCCCTCCGAGCCGCCCGGGGGAAAAGCCGCCCAGTGAGCATCTCTCCTGGGTATCTTTCCCTGCATGGGATGGTGGCGGGCAGGAAGCATGAAAATGTGAGAACGGTACAGTTTTTGCTTTCGCGAGCCACCAAGAAAGCGTCCGTGGGCACCCCTAATGTGGACTCAGAGCCCAAGTTCACCTATGGACCTGGCACAGCGTAGCTAAGTGAGTCCCAAAGATCCTAGCCTCTGGGCCCCAGCTGTGGTGCCCCGCTCACGTCCCTGAGCCTATGCCTCAGTTCCCCTATCAGCAAAACTGAAATAACAACAATGCTCCGCAGGAGAAAATCTCTCTCGCTGCCTGCCTGGGTCAGGATGCCCTATAGGACCAGGACAACACCTCAGCCTCCTTGCTGTTTGTCCCAACCAGACCCCCAGGCCAGCACACGGTTCATCCTGCCGCATCCCTGGGTTCTCATCTCAGCCCCCCAGTGCCTTCATCTGTGTAGTTGTGTCAGCCCATCTTTCTCTCGCGCACAGACCCCCTTGCGCATGCTTATGGACTGTTAATGCTGTGAGGCTAAGTACCCCTTTGCTCATGTGAAATGCCGAGCTCTGTCTAGCGCAGAGCCTTCCTGAATCACTCAGTGTCTGTTCCCAGCAGTAGGTAGAAAAGGTCTGCTCCACCTCTGGCCTCCCCCTCCCAACCTCCCCCACAGCCCCGCCCCACCTTCCTGCAGCTGGTGGTGCTAAAGACTAAGCCTCCCCCCCTCCCCCCAACTCAGAAGCCATATTCACCCTAGCCGTGGTGACAGGTTGATGACTCCTATAACAGGCCCCTTTCCTCCTCTGGGGGGTTCCTGCCTGCATGGAGTCTGGTGGAGGGGCCACCAGCAGGGCCGGAAACCTGGGGAGAACGTCTCTGGCTGCCACTGATTTCTGTTTCTAGAACTCATGTTTTTCTACAATTACAACCTTCCCTCCTTCATTACATCTCCTGTGTTCCTGAAGTAGTAAATACTGGAGATGTGTATTATTAGTTAGATGTGTATCTAACTTACTTTCAATGATCAGGAAAAGCTTCTATTAATAGACCCACTGTCCACAGGGAATCTGGCTCTGAAGCTCGGAGTGAGGTAAGGCTTCTAGAATAGTGTCTGTCTGCTGAGCACAGAGATGCCCACCTCCCGAACTTTTGTCCTCTAGGCCACTGTCTCTACCTAGTGCATTAACAAGAGGTAGCAAAGATTAGTATTTGAAAATATGTCCCTGGGACCGAATGCCTCGGGTCAGTCCTAGTCCAATCCTGGCCCCTTACTAGCTGGGTGATCTGGGGCAAGTTACGAAACCTGACTGTGCGTCTGTTTCCCTATCTGTGAGATGGAAGTGATGGTAATAATAGTTCCTAGAGTTGTTACACAGATTAAATGAGTTATTGTTTATAAAGTGATTAGCACTCAGTCAATGATTTTTGTCAGATACCTAAACTTAATACATTCAAGATTCAGACTGTCAAAGATGCCGAGCTACTCCTAAGTGATTATAGCCTATTCTAAAGGAGGGACTAAGGATCCCCCAATTTAACGCTATGTGTATTATTGATTTTCTTTTTTTTTTTTAAGATTTTATTTATTTGACGGACAGAGATCACAAATAGGCAGAGAGGCAGGTAGAGAGAGAGGAGGAAGCAGGCTCCCTGCTGAGCAGAGAGCCAGATGCAGGGGTTTGATCTCAGGACCCTGGGATCATGACCTGAGCCAAAGGCAGAGGCTTTAACCCACTGAGCCAGCCAGGTGCCCCTATTATTGATTTTCAAGCCTTATAGAACTGTCCTTAGAATTGACCAATTTTTCTAAATCTTTACTTTTCTTCATTTGTGTTGTGTGTATGTGGACACATTCTGGAAGAAAAATTCGTAGGAATGAGAAAGGAAGGGAGGGAGAAAGGGAGGGATGGAGAGGAGGAGGGAGGGGAGAAAGAAAGGAAAGGAAGGGAGGAAAAAATGGAGGGAAAGAGGATTTGGTTGAGATGGGTGAATTGCGGTAAAATTCTGTTTTATTGTTTTCCATTAACATTATAATAATAATAATCAGCTCAATAAATAATGCCAAACTTATATGTTCCTAGAGCTTACACTTTCCAAAAAATTTAGGTGAGAAGAGGGTGCTCAGAGTCGGACTGACTGAATTCAGGAGATGGAGGAAAGAGATGGCTGCAGAGCTCTAGGGCCACTTACTGGATCAGAATTTGCCCAACAATATCCTAGGGGCCACCTCTCAACTCAACACTTGCAATAGGTTCTCTCTTCCCTGATAATCTCAACAGCACAGGTTGTACAGAAGCCCAGCCATCCCCACTTCAAGATCATGGATGCTAAGAAAGGAACATTTTTTTTACTCAAGGCTGCAGGAAAAAGTGAGTTCTGGGTCCCCCTCCCCCAGCATCTATCCTAAATACACACACACACACACACACACACACACACACACACACAGGAATCCTAGATTCAGTGAGTCTAAAGGTTTGAATTTTGCACCTTGGAAACTACATGCTTGTCCAAATGCTTCATGTGGTTATTGCAACTAAGGTTTAACACAGCCCTTGAGGAAGTGTTCACGATCCAACTGGACAGAGAGGCCAAAGGAAAAGGAGTCCCTCATCCTACTCCTCTGGCTTTCTCAATCCCCACCAAGATCATTTCACGGAAAGCACTCCACTTTTTCCTCAGAAATGTCTGCTTCAGGGGCGCCTGGGTGGCTCAGTGGATTAAAGCCTCTTCCTTCGGCTTGGGGTCTTGGGTGTGATCCCAGGACCCTGGGATAAAGCCCCTTGGGCTCTCTGCTCAGCAGGGAGCCTGCTTCCCCTACCCCCCTCTCTGCCTGCCTCTCTGCCTACTAGTGATCTCTATCTGTCAAATAAATAAGTAAAATCTTAAAAAAAGAAAGAAAGAAAGAAAGAAAGAAATGCCTGCCTCAGGGGGTCTGGGTGGCTCAGTCATCTGTCTTTGGCTCCCAGGGTCCCAGGGTTGGGTCCCACTTCAGTCTCCCTGCTCAGCGGGGCGTCTGATTCTCCCTCTGCCTCTGCCTGCCACTCCCCCTGCTTGTGCCCTCTCTCTGTCAAATAAATAAATAAAATCTTTTTTTTTTTTTTTTTTTTTTAATGCCTGCCTCATAGAGACTTAAATGGTGGTTTACCACTGGGGACAATCATAGCCCCTAGGGGACATTTGCCAATATCTGGAGACATTTTGGTGGTCTCATTGCTGTTAACCTGGGAACCAGCTACATCTTGTTTATCAGACTTGCTTTAACAGGGGTAGGTGCTACTGGCATCTAGTAGATAGAGGCCAGAGATGCCGATAAACATCCTACAATGCCCAGGACAGCCTCCACAGTAAAGAATGTTCCAGCCCAAAATGCCAGTAGTGTATAGGTTGAGAGATCCTGACATGAACCAAACTCCCACTGCCTCTGAGGAAATAATGTCTCAGAATTCCTCTAGAGTCTTAAGCAGAAAGGAAACCAGAGTATCAGGAGAGCCCCAGAGAACCCTTTCTCAGGCCCCACACCAAGAATGGGGAGGTCCCTGCAGACTCCTTCCTCCTTCTGCTTTGCCTCCAGAACACAAAACCCTGGCATCTGAAAAGATTAAATAAAACCCATGATTCCCAGCCCCTCAGGCTTCATAACCCTGCCCCTCATCTCCTATTTCCCTCCTGCACCCCCTCACTCTTGGAGCACAGTTGGAAATTCAAATTGCAATCTTTACTGTCCAGCCCTCAAAGGCTCGGCCTGCTTCCTCTCCCAGGGACAAAAATCTCCTCAACATCCTGCCTCCCTTTGAGAGGAACCCCCCCAACCCTGCCTCTTTCACCAACTGTAAGTCATTCTTCCCCACCTCCCTCTTCCCGGCCTTCTCTTTCTAATTAAATCACATCCAGGGTGTTGGGAGGGAAGGGGAAAGGATCCCAAGACTTCCGCGCTGAAGGTTCTGGGGGCCTACAGCCTCATGTTTTTTGTGAGGTGCCAACCACACTGTGATCATTAAACCCCGCAGTGGTGGGGGGGATTTTCTCATTGCTGTTAACCTGGGAACCAGCTACATCTTGTTTATCAGACTTGCTTTAATTCGGCTTGGTCAGGTTCCAAGTGTTGAGGTGGAGATTAAAGGCAACTGAAGAATCCAATTAGCCGCCCAGTCTTCTTTAAGCCAAAAAATCAGGTCACAAACTAGATCAAAGTGAAATTATTTCTCAACAGCTCTGTTCATTAAGGGGAGGGTAGGAGCTCACACTGCTAAGCTGAGCTCATTACTGGGATTGGCATTTTAAAGACAGTATCTCCCCCAAATTACAAGTTTCAGAGGTCGGAGGGAGAAACCGAGATTATCTTATGTGAAGTCTCTATTTGGCTAATAGGAAACAGAAAGTCAAAGAAAAAGCATGTAACGTCTAGGAAAAGGATTAAACAAGACCCTAATTTTCCTGGGCTGGAAAACCAAATCTGGAAACTGGAATTGGCAACAATCACTCCCAACCAGAGAATTCCTCCTCCAGGGAATCTAGAGAGCTGAGAAATCTAAATTTCCCAGGTGGCCCTATTCACCCATTTTCTTGAGAGCCCACCCCTTTCCCTGGCTTACTGCAGCTGCAGGGCCCCCCCACACACACACAACTCAGCCCAGGTTCCCCCCACACACACACCCAGCCACAGGATCCAGGCAGCGGTTGAAGAGAAACCACTCACCATTTCTGGATTCTGGGTCCCAGGGAGAGTTGATTCCAGCAGCAAAAGACTCCCCTTGGGCCTTTCTGTGTTTCTGTGGGCTCTTTTGAGGGGCCTGGAGAACAGAAGAGGAGGAGAATTAGGAAAGCCCTGATCAGGTTCACTTCCCACAGGGAGGATCAAATATGGGATTGCTGGGAGGACATTTAGAACTCTACATGAGAGAAAGACAAAAAAATTACATTCAAGAAAACAGTAACAGGACACATGCCCTCCTTCTGTGAGCACTGATTTTGAACAGAGCCAGGATATCTGCAGAAACAGTGGCCTTTCCCCCCCATCCCATTCAGCTTGCAAAATTCTGTAAGCTGCTCAGGCAACCAGGCACCTCTCTGGGTTAGAAAACACCATTTTTCAGCTCTTCTAGGCCAGAAGCCTGTGGGACACTGAAAGTGGCTCAAATTTCTTTTGGGGGCTTTGGATGATGGTCACTTCCAGGATCTCTGAAATCTGAACCCCTAAGGAGACCCTTTCTCAAACTTCCTAGTCTGTCTTATCCGAGCAGGGCCTGGGACCTAAGCCAGTTGTAGCTGGAGACTGGACACCCTCAGGTGAGGAGAAGATGAGAGAGGGTTAGGAAGACACAAGGGGAGGGAGGAAGAACAGTAGGAGGGAGTCTAAAAGCTTTATTTTTTTTAAAAAAAAGATGTTATTTATTTAGGGGTGCCTGGGTGGCTCAGTCCTTAGGCCTCTGCCTTTGGTCCTGGGATACAGTCCTGCATTGGGCTCCCTGCTCTGCAGGAAGCCTGCTTCTCCCTCTCCCACTCCCCCTGCTTGTATTCCCTCTCTTGCTGTCTTTCTCTGTCAAACAAATAAAAATCCTTTTTAAAAAGGATTTTATTTATTTGAGAGAAGAACACAAGCAGGGGAGAGAGGGAGAGGGACTAGACCCCCCACACACACTCACTGAGCGGGGAGCCAAACGCGAGGCTCCAACCCAGGACCCTTGTATCACGACCTGAGCGTAGGCATCCTGGGAATCTGAAAGCTTTAGCTGGACCTCCTGCCCGGGTCTTGCTGTCCCTAATTTCTAGCGGCTCCCGAACTACCCAACTCCTTCCTCCAGGTCTGAAAGCCTTGGCAACCTCATTAATTTGGAGGCACCCAAGGCATGGAGTTTACTTTGGGGCTTCAGCCACCCCAGACTCCCACTAAGTTTTCCCTTTCATCTTCTCTGCAGCCAGAGCGTGCACCCTCAAGGGGGGCGTTGGTAGCAAACATTTCAAGGACTCTCTCCCACCATTGGTAGGTAACTGTAGCCCATAGGGATTCTCCTTGAATGATGCATTTGGAGCAGGAACACACCATGTCTGGTGGGTTTTGCTTTTCTTCTCTGAGTATTTCCCTCCCTGGGATTATGTCATACTCCCACCTAGATCCTTCCACACCCGCCTGTTCTGGGGCGGGCAACAGCCCCGCCAGACGTCCAGAAAATGCGCCCTGGATCCCATACAGATATCCTTAACGTGCGCCTCCTCACGAAATGACAGCCAAATTTGTTTTGTTTTGTTTTGTTTTGTTTTGTTTTGTTTTGTTTTGTCGGTGGCCTAAAACGAGTTTCGAAATCTGGTCGTTTCCTAAGGAGAAATGAGAAGACATGGGCCCCCCGGGGAATATTGCGCTAAGGAAGCCCAGGCCCACTGATTTCCGTGCGGAGTCGGCCTCCAGTAAAGAAGCCCTGGTCCGGGAGGGCACCCGCAGCAGCCGCTGACCCACCTCGCAAGTGCGGAGGGGGGTGGTTCGCGGCAGGGGATCGCTGAGCACGAGGCACACCCAGCCTGGTACTCGGGCTGAGCGCTGCCCCTGCCCCGCACCGCGTCCTTTTTGTTGTCCTAAAAGCCTGAGCTGAAATGGAAATTTGGGGAGATAAGAGATGCTGTTGAGCAAACGCATGCCTGTGTCCCCCTGGGGGCCGGCCATCGTCCCGGACTGCTGTCCCTGCAGTGGTCACTCTCACTCGGCGGGCGGAGCCGCTGCCGGAATACGGGAACCGAGGTGTCTGTGTCGCGGGGTGGGAGGTGCCAGTCCAAGACCTTACAAGGTTTCCAGAGAGCCACTGTCGCAAGGCCCTAGCCGGCTGGGGGTGCGAGGGGCGGACGTGCCGGCCCGGGGGTGGAGGCGGGGGTCCCCCGTCCCAGCTGTTCTCTTGGCCACGCAACACAAGGTACTCAAAATAGCAAGTTCACCCCGGGTCAGCCTTGTAAGAGCCGACCCTGCACCCCACCCCAGTAAAGGCTCGGCCTGCGCCTTTCGAGACCGGCTTCCCGGCCCAGGGCCTCGGCCTAGCGGTCGCATTTCAACCCGGAGTGTAGTCAGTGTGGGGATTGCGGGAGCGCCGATCCGCGCCCAGATGGGGAGGTGGGAAGGGTGCCGAGGAGACCTGAGTAGCTGCAAAGAGTGGGAGTGCTCCACTCTGCCCAAGGTGGGGACCGCCCGCAGCCGCGAGGGCTCCAGGCCACCAGCTCCGGGCCGCCTCCCGGTGCCAGGCCAGGCTTCCGAGGGCCACTGGCTCTGCAGACCTCCGCGGGCAGCTCCGTGCGCTCCTCCGCCGGCGCCTTCTCTGCGGCGCGCCCCTGAACCTGGCACCGAAGCCGCCTGATAGACACTTCGAACAATACGGGAGGGGAAAAGAGAGAGAGAGAGAGAGAGAGAAGCCGGTTTGTCCGCGTAAGCTCGTACTCTCCAAGTTTCCTGGCTTCTCGTAAAGGTGGCCCGTAAAGGTGGCCGGGGCCGTTTACAGTAAGAGCAGAATAATGTTTGTGACTGTGCGACATAATTATCTCCAGATTTGCCTCTCCCCCGCTCCCAGCCACGGTTTTCACCAGCGAAAGCGGCTAATGCATTTGCACACATTAAACATCTTGAACGCATAATTACAGGCTGCAGACAGGCGGGACAATAAAATATCTCCGTTCGATATTTTTGGAAGCCTTTTGCGACCGTGCCTGGAATAAATAATCGCTTTCTATGTCTTCGGCCATCTAACTACAGCCACCGTTATTCCGGAACCTGCTCCACTTCTGCGGGTACTTTTGAGGGTGTTGTTTTTTGTGGGGGGGGGGTGCCAGGGGACGGATAGGAGGACGGGCCATCTGGAGAGGTCTCCCTGGCCTCGGGGTCCACTGCATGCGGGGTGCGCCTGGAATACGGGGAAGAAAATATGTTCTCAGTCGCGGAGGCCGCCTTCCTCATTAGAGGGCTGCAAGCTGGGCCATCTAGGCCTCACAGCCTCTGGGGACCATGCCCTCCCTATCTTCTCCCTACTCAAAGGCTTAAAGAATTTGAAGAAGGCACAGAGTGTCAAATTCCCTCCTCAAAGCCCTGAGAAGAGCACCTCTAGTTTGCTACCTGAGAAATGTGCTAGAAAAGAAAAGGCTTCCTACTGACGCACCAAAACAGGGTGGAGAAAGCTGGGAGTGGTTATGTCCTCCCATGGAGGCCTGGGACACTCTAGCTTCCCTTGAGTCTTAGTTGCCTTGTCTGTAAAATGGAGATGATTATAATAACCTCGGGACCTACTTCACAGGTCGTTATGAGGAAGCACTTTAAAAAAAAATTTTATTGCCATATAACTTACATATAGCAAAGCATAAAAATCTTAAGCACCCAGCTCAGTGAATTTTTATATGTGTATACACTTGTGTAACTACTACCCAGATCAAGATATAGAGCATTACTAGCCCCCAAAAGGCTCCATGAAGAAGTACTTTTAAAACTACCTTCAGTTAGTGATAATGTTACTGTCCCTAACAAGAAGTCAACACCTCAGTCAAATATGTGGAGCTTTGGGCACCTGGGTGGCTCAGTGGGTTAAGCCTCTGCCTTCGGCTCAGGTCATGATCTCAGGGTCCTGGGATTGAGCCCCACATCTGGCTTTCTGCTCAGTGGGGAGCCTGCTCCCCTCCCCCCTACGCTCACCCCCTCATCCCCCCTCTGTCTTCTTGTGATCTTTCTCTGTCAAATAAATAAATAAATCTTTATTAAAAAAATATGTGGAGCTTCCTGATACTTGGGGAAGGGAAATGACAAACCAAATATACACAGAGATGATATTTACTATTCACATCATTACTAGGAGCTGTTGGGATGACTCTCCAGCCTGAAGCAGCATGGAAGGCCCTTGTACTCCGGCACTCAAGGGTTGAGCAAAAATTTATGATCAGGCTTTAATTCATTTTGAGACAATGGGGTACTCGTGCTATGAATGACTGGGCTCTACTTACTGGGGTTAGCATACTTATTTCCAGGTTAGGGTGAACCCAGCAGAGAAAGGCCTAAGACCCCCTCCCAGAGGATGGAAATCCAAGTGGATGACTACATGGCTAAGGCCTAAGCTCTAGGGTGACTTATTTCAGTGTCTCCAGGAATCCAAACCTGGTTTGATGTGTGGAGGAAATTCCCCCAGAGGAATTTGGGGGAGTTAGTTCATGAGATAAACAGGGCACCTTATTTTCTGAAGTGGAATGAAATAGAGGCTCAGTCATTAAGCCTCTGCCTTCTGCTCAGGTCATGGTCCTAGGATCCTGGGATCAAGCACCACATCAGGACCCAGTTCAGTGGAGAGTCTGCTTCTCCCTCTCCCACTCTCCCTGCTTGTGTTCCCTCTCTCTCTCTGTGTCAAATAAATAAATAAATAAAATCTTTAAAAAAAATAAATAAAGCACACTGGTATTTCTAAAAAAAAAGGGGGGGGGGGTGCCTGGCTGGCTCATTTGGTAGAGCATGGGACTGGTCCTGAGTTCTAGCCCCTCTTTGGAGTTAGAGATTACTAATTTTTTTTTTTTAAATAAAGCACACTGGTAGCCCTCACTATACCTGCTGGCCTAGCCTTGAATTTTCTTCCTAAATAACTTCTCAAGACAATTCTCCACAATGAGTGTATTGGTTCAGAAAATTATGTTCAGACCTGGTGGCCCAGCTAAGCAGAAAGTCAGGCTAACTTTGTGTGGCCTGGCAGGGGGAAGGGCCACCATAGCCTCCTGGGTTCTAGATCCTGACCTACCCCTACCTGGCTTGGCCACCTTCTAAATGATCAGCTAACTCAGCTGGACCACCATTAGCAGCCACCCCCACCCTTTCCTGAATAACCAAAACCATACTGGGGAAGATATCAAGGCACTGGCTGTGACCTTGCACCCACAATTCTCTGCAGTCTGGGGAAATTGGAAGTGCCTCTTGGAATTTTTAACTCTTCTGTCTAGTAGCTATAAAAATTGGGCTGGGGTCATTAGCCACCCAGGTGTCTGCCTTCCGATCTTATTTATTCAGTCTTCTTTGGCGCCCCATGGGATGACCCTCATCCTGACTCCCATCTAGGCCTGGGCAGACGAGGGAGGGCACAGTGGGGGCCCTTCAGCCCCAGACCTTGGTCCCTGCAGTGGAAGCCAGGAGACATCGGAGGAAACGCGTTTACCACCTGGGCGACCTTGACTGCTGCCGATTAAAGTTTAATCCGAAGTGTGTACTCAGCCTAGCCACGTTATTTAAACACATCAAAGGTCATAAAGATTCCAAAGGCGTGAGCAGGTCCTGATGCGAGCCCCCGGAGGGGAGCCAGCGTTTGATTCTGGTGTATTTCCAGAGCCAGGATTTGGAGCGCGGGGTGGAGAGGGCGCCTTAAGAAAGAAAGAAAAAGCTTTGCTTTTCCAACGGAAAAGCGACTTCAAAAAGCGGCGGGGGAAACCGAGTCTCCAGGACCCGGAGCAGACAGCGCCTTTCAATTCCGATTAACTGGGAAGACATCTAGTGGGAAGACGTCGCAACTGCAGCGGGCCTCGAGCGCCTCCTCCGCCTCCAGCTCCTTGACTGCCACTGCGTTAGGTAGGGGTGGGTGGGCAGGAAAGAGAAGCCCCCCTCTCCCTCATTGCCCCTTGGAAGCCTAGGGCTGTCTGGAGATCCTTACTCACCGTCCAAGGCGCTATGTCCAACTCTGCCAGGAAAGGTCCAGCTCTCATTGGCTTTCCTCTCTCCAGGTTGGGGTCCTGGTCAGCGGATGAAGGCCTCACAGGCCCAGGAACCCCCGATTTCCATCTAACTCTTCCTGGGGCCCCTAAACCCACAAACAGTCCTGGAGAGACCTCCTATGGGTTCTCCTCCAGAGTCCTGAGTGACTCAGAGGACCAACAGATCACCACAAAATCCAGGTGAGGTTGGAGACCATCCTACCCAAGAGTTGCCTGTGACTGCTAACCACCTGCAGGCTGCTGAGAGCCAGACACACTGCGGAGCTACAGGGGCCCAGCTTCCCTGGGAGCACAGGCCATATTTT
This sequence comes from Mustela erminea, assembly GCF_009829155.1. Classification (NCBI taxonomy): domain Eukaryota; kingdom Metazoa; phylum Chordata; class Mammalia; order Carnivora; family Mustelidae; genus Mustela; species Mustela erminea. The sequence goes on from NC_045624.1 coordinate 48,467,099, forward strand.
CGCCCCATCTCTTTCAGGGGGCAGTGGGACTTTGCCTGTCTGCTCCCCCTCACCCAGACCGTCTAGTTTCTGTGAGTGGGTGTTCCCTCACAACCCTGCAAGAATGAGCCCCACATATGGAAAGCTGTCTCTTGCCTTAGTTCTCCCCACCTCACCAACGCCTGTTTAACCTGAGGCAGACAGATGGATGGACTCCCTGCCATCAGCCTCACAGATGCCAAATGCAGGTCTCTGTTGGCCAACTTGGCCTGTTTAAAGCAGGGCCTCTCTCCTTAGGACCTCCTAGCTGACCACTTGGGCTGGATCTAAATTCTCCCCTCTTGTTCCCTTTATTGTGGCATTACGTCAGCTTACAACTGTCAGGGGGGAAGAGCATTCCCAGGCGCCTTCTGTATCATGAAGGGTTATATACACACCATATTTCAGTGTATGAATCCCAGGACTTTGTGGAGCCACAATTTGGCGCCTGCAGCAGGGGGCCTGTGGCTCCACTGAGGTTTTCCACACCCTGAGGTGGGGACTGCAGGGGACAGCAATGACTGCCAAGAGTTGCCCTCCATAGGGCACAGCTGTCCCAAATGGCCTCTCCACTCCTCCTCTTGCCCATCAAGTTGCCTTCCCCACACCTCCCCATACTTGGGGCTTAGATCCTCCCTGATTCTCAAAGGAAGGCTCAGGGAACCCCATTTCTTTGGCTTTGTTGTTATCCTTCCCCAAACCTGAAAGTAACTGGAAACAGTGAATGAGATTATTCAAGGCAAATGCATCACAGCCCTTCATCAAGATATTAGCCAACCCCATCACACACGGAAGTGCATCTCCAAAGGACCAAGAGGCTTATGGTCCCTTCTGCCCTCCCCTCTGTGTCACCTTGCAGGTTGATGGATCTTGTTCTTCACAAGGGGAAACCCCGTTAGGTTTTATTGAATCTGATACAGAGCATTGGAGCGGTGGCGGGAGGAAGATGGGAGGAAGGACTGCGGCTGGACTAACCAGCTTTACGATCAGGGAATTGAAAAACTGAGACTTCTATCCTGTACCAAAGGAACCTGGGATCCAAGGGCCCTGAAAGCACTTGGGATCCCATATGAGTTTGATGGGCTGACGTGTATGACGTGTATGGAACAAAGCTGGCCCCCCACTCCCCTGCACTGGCAGACATGACCCTGAAAGCACTGCCCTACCTACTTAGCTAAGCCAGCCCCGGATCCCACAGTCCCAGCCAGCCCTACTCTGCTCTGCTCCCAGCTCAGGCCCATGGGGACGTCTAGTCCTCAGGGTGACAAACGAGTGTACTTGCTCTCAATGACATCGAATTACTTTGCACGAGCCAAGGGTCCCATGACCTGACATAACCTCACATTAGGTCCTAGAAATGTAAAGAAATATGGCCTTTTTAAAAGTGGCTGAGAGCATGTAATTGCTAGCAGGCTTGAGGGCTTGTCCCAAGTTTGGCTCACGACCTATGCTAGGGCAGCTGATAGCAGCCAGGATTCCTTGCTTGGGCTCTCCCATTGGGGAGAAGTTCACGTCCACATTTAATGCTGGTCCACAATTGGTTTCATAAAGCCCAGATTATTTTTTTTATTTTTTATTTTTTATTCATTTGAAAGACAGAGATCACAAGTAGGCAGAGAGGCAGGCAGAGAGAGAGAGGAGGAAGCAGGCTCTCTGCAAGAGAACCCGATGCGGGGCTCCATCCCAGGACCCTGAGATCATCATGATCTGAGCCGAAGGCAGAGGCTTCAACCCACTGAGCCACTCAGGCGCCCCAGCCCAGATTATTTTTGTGTGGTGAAAGAAATCAAATCCTTAGGAGGAAGCTTGCTGCCTAAGCACCTCTCCTCACCAGTGGTGGCAGGGGGTTGTTGGAGCAGCCAGGCTTCAGAGAATTGGCTTTCTGAGACAACGAATTTCCTCAGAGCTTTAAAAACACAGTCCCACTTTGGGCTCCTGTAGCTTGACTTTTTGTTGGCAATTATGGTTTCCTCACTTCTTGTTTTCTGCCCTACCACCTCTCCCTTCCTCTTTGTCTCCCAGCTTTTCTGGGGCATTTCTCTTCCTTCTCCCTCTTCCTCTGAATCTCCTTATTTCTGCAGTCCCCACCCTGACCCCTACCCAGACCCTCAGCCCCTTGGGAATTCCATCTTAGAGTCAGGAGATCAGGACCCTCCAATGAGCTGCGGTGCCCAAGGCACCAGTAGACTTCAACCTTGCTAATGCCCTATAGTCTGCAGGGAAGGGCCTCATGACCAATGTCTCCAGGGGCTTCCGGAGAGTATAGCTGGAGCTATCAGAGAGTTATAGAAATCTGTGCACATAATTTCTCCTATTGTTTAAATTATGCATCCCTTATAAGTTTAGACAAATAGCCCTTTCCTAATACAATGAATGGCTATTTTAGCATATATTATTAGCACTAAAGCACGGGGAGCAAAAGTGTCCTAGATATTTAAGGACTCCTCAAAAAAAAAAAAAAAAAAAAGGAGAGAGAGAGAGAACTAAGGAACCATAAACAATCGAAATGCAAAATAGCCCAACACTCTGCCACAGAAAGGATGACTAATATTCACTGAGAATGGAACGGGAGTTAGAATGTAAGTAGCTGCCTGGTCTAGGACTTGTCAAATTCAACAGATTATTATTTTCTACTTTTGAATCTTTGTTTTCTAAAGTCACCAAGGCTCTTAGTTGGATCAACCTTCATAATTTGCTGGGGAGGACCATGCTCATTGTCAAGTAAACCTCTGAATTAAAACAAAGCAAAACAAACCGCAATGTCTTTACTAATTTTTTAAAAATCTTTTGCTGCTGAGATTTTGGAAAATACATAGAATTTCTTCCTGAAAACTATGGTTGCTGAGAGGAGCTATCAATCCACTACAAATATTTCCTTCCTACCTCAATCAGTAGAAATCCCTTCTGATTTCTACTAGGGAAAGGAGTGTGTTGAAATGGGAAATGTTTATTTTTCCAATAGAAGGGATATAAGTTAACTTGGAAGCCAGAAAGGACTGAGACATGGTTGTCATCTCTCACCCAAAGCCTACCCAAATCCTTCCATTAAAGGATAACACACTCATGGAAAAGGTAACATAAGTCTCCTTCATGCATACACATATTTGATAAAGAAGAGACATATAATTTCCGACAAGCAAAATGCACTCACACTCCAAACTCCTTTTTTGCCCAGATTCCTCTTAGGTGGACCCTCAAGTATTTCTAGATTGTAATCAGAACAATTCAGTTTCAAACATACTGACCCCTTTCTCTCAGACATAGGAAGAATTCCTTTTTATTGAGCAATATTACTCAACCTTGAAATTTATCCTCAAAATCCTGGTGGGAGTGAAATGATTCGATGTCTGTGATTCACTTTAAAATTCTCCAGGAAAAAAAAAAAAAAAGAAAAGAAAAAAAGAGTGGAAGTGGATGATGAAACATGAAAGACAAAATGACAGTTGTGGTAGAAACTAGGAATTGGGTATATAGGGGGTTCATTATACTTTTGTGTGTGCGGAAAATTCTGTAAGAAAAAGATTTCTTAAAATGCTGTGTTAGGCAAAGGTGAAAAAAATTATCCCCGGCAGGGTTTCGAATAAAAACTCAGTCCGTTGGGTAGCACCTGGAATTACCCACTTAATCTTCTTTTTCCGCGAACGGAAAACGATCTTACTCCCTTTTCATTCCTCCGGCTGAAGCCGGCCATCCTCAGGCTTTCTTTCCGGCAAGCTCCCTTTTCCCAACCCATAAACTGAGCATCCAAACTCGAGGTTGGGGGCTGATTAATGGAGCTTCCGTACTCGGCTCCCCTGACTAGAGTGTAAATACCCATAAAAACTAATATCAAAAGTTTTTATTGAGCTGCTTCGTTTCCCCAAGCGTTGGGCTGAGTGGGGGCTGGAGCAGCGGGACAAAGGAGCGGCGGCTGCGCCACGAGCAGCGTCGGTGATCCTGATGGGCTCCGCGCGGGTCCCCAGAGCCAGCCAGAGTTTCTGGGGAGGACACCCGAACCAGGTAAATGCCAGTCAGGGACTCGCCTTCCACTGGGGACAGGTGTATTTATAAAGCCACGGGGGGAGGGAATGGAGAGAGGGGGTCGGGAAAATCAGAAGGGTAGGGAGAAGCCAGCCACCCCAAAGTATGTCGCCAAGCTGGTCCAGCAAGAGGAAATAGTCTTCTTCGGGACTCGGTGTGCTTGTATTTCAGGCACATGACGTTGGCTGTCCGCGTCCCCTGTGTGCGTGCGTGCATCGGATGTGCGAGTATGTGTGCGTATCAAGGCTCACACGTCGTTAGGCTGATTACAGGACAGAACGTGCGGTAAAGGTCTGAGCACACCTCTGCGTTCTCTGCTCTGTTCCCCAAGCTCATGGCTGGTCGGGTGAGTTTCCTTCCCTCGCTAGTTCCGTGCGTCACGAATTCGCAACCCGGGTCGGGGACGTAGGAGTCTTCAGGGTTCAGAGCAGACACCGACTCCCGCGGGCCCAGGCCGCGTGGCCGCCTGACTGCCTGCGCGGGTGTCTCTGCGAGAAAGCCGGGGCTCCGCGGGGCCAGGCTTACGTCCCCAACCCCTGTTTCCTTCGAACGCTCGAATGTCTTCAGTGCATTTGTTGACATAATGAACCCACAGCCCGGCGCTGGTTTCCTGTTTTGTTGCGGGGCGTGAGCATCGAGCTAGGATGGGGTTGGAGGCCGGCGGGTGGACTCCTTTCGGGTAGTGGCAGGGGCAGGCAGCTGCGGGGCCAGAGACCTCTCGCCTTTTCCCCGTCAGCGCTGCCGGGAATTCCTCCGGCGGTCCTGCGCTCTCCCAGCGCCCAGCCCGGTGACGGGGAGCTCACTCCCTGGTTGGCATCAGACCCACGGTCCACCGGCCCCGCACCTCCGCCGCCAGCTAGGGACTGCAAGAAGGCGCTTCTTCCTTCCGGCTGAGAGATTCTCGGAGTTCTTTCAGCTTCTAATGTGCTACCTCTTTTAAGCAAATGTTGAGTTTCCAGGTCCAGGTCAAGAACAGAGCGTTGGCCCCCTCGGGGCAGGCGGTCTCCCCTCACCATCACCACCACCAGCCGCAGAATCACCCAGTCCTCGCTGAGCGCGAGGGAGGCGGACCTCAGAGGCGGCAATGCTCCCTTCGCTCCAAGTTTGCGCCAACCGTGGGGAGTCTGGGCTTTGATGGCTGGCACTGTGCAGGGGGGAATTGCTCCTCCAGGGAGGCTGGGACCTGGGACTGGTTGGTCTAAAGGGGGACGGAGACTTTCCTGTTTGGGGACTTTCTGGGGGAAACACTGCAGGGCAGCGCTATGAATGGGGTCCTCCCTGGGCTTCTGCTTTTGCCAGCTGCTGTGCCCTGGTGACCTTGAAGGCCTGGGGCTGGAAGGAACCCACCTGAGGCAGGAGGAGAGCTATTCCTCCAAAAACTTGCCCTCATCAAAGCTCACTGGGGAGAGATCTTAAAGGCAAGTTGGAGTCTATGTGGGTTTTTCTGGACCTTGCACTTTCTCCAATTTTCTCCGTGTCAGCATCTGGTCATCACCAGTACCAGGTGACTTCCTACAGTCCAAAACTATCCCTACAGCCTTGGGTCTTTTGCTGCCTCATTAATGCTTCAAATGCACAAAAAATCTGGAGTGAGAGCTTGAGCAAGTGACTCTGGAGGCGCCATTTCTCTGCCCACTGGCCAGCTAAGTTTCTTCAGGACCTACCCTTCCTCCTTAAGCTTCTGCCCTGTTGGGCGAGCCCCAAAGCCCACCACGAACAGAGCAGCCCCACTTTTCTCTTTCCTAAGCAGTCTAGTCAACCACAGATTCTGAGATACGATTTGGTTTGGGTGTTTTTCCTTCTCTCTTGTTCTCTTTCTCTCTTAGCCAGCCTCAGCTCCTCAGCCATTTCCACTCCCCCCCTTTGGATCTTTCTTCCTTTGCCATTATCTCCATGCCCCCCACCCCTCCTGCGGTGGGAGAGAGAGGGTTAAGATGTTCTGCAAATGCAGCTCGTAAAGCTGCTTGGATACATTAGAAACACATGAATATCCTGAAATACAAAGTGTCTTTAAAACCAGGGGAGGAATGTTTATCCTAATGCTGGATGGATGCAGAGAAACAGTGCCAGGGACTAGTGCTGACAGCCTCCTCCAAGTTAAAGTGAGAGCAGGTAAATTTCATTTGCTAGTGAAAATCAAACTCGATTAAAACCTGGTTTTCTTTTGTCCTTTTCTCGTCCAACCCTGAAAGCCTAGGGCTCTGTGACCCAAGCTGGCAGCGAATACCATCACCTCCCACCGCCCAAAAAAACACAGCCAAGGTCTCTTTCTTCAGCAGGAGGTTCCAGGGCAGCAAAAACCCTGCAGGGCACCCTGGCCTGCACTAGGAGGTTAGAAGCCATGCCTGCCAAGGATCTGGCAAGGGAAGGGGTCTGGCAGCTCCTGGAACAAAGGCCAAGCCACTAAGATGCCGCCCTCTGATCTTGCCCATGCTGCCCACTCAGGGCTCCTCCGGAAGAAATCAGGGAGCCCCAGACAAAGCCTAACTCTACTCCTGCCGCCCTGTTGCTCAATGGCACTGTGCCCGCAGATGCAGATCCCAGTGGGTACCCTGACGTCCCCAGCCTAGCCCACAAAGAGTCTGAGGATAAAATTGCCATCTCCAAGATTCAGGTTGATGGTGCCTCCCTGCAGGGCTATCGGAATCCATGAGCCTGACAGACAAAAAAAGCAGAGAGATGGCTTCAGAGGATCAGACCCAACTAGCTCTGCAGGCAAGTGAGTCTTGATCTCGCCTTTAGAAAAAGAGGAAGAACGTTAGGAGAATCTGTGCTTGCTTCCAAGGCACACCCCTTCACCACACACTTCTTCACTGCCCTCCAACATTTCTTTTCCCACAGAAAACCAGTTTGGTGGCTGTCTGGAAGAGCTAAGAGGTAAAGAAATAGTATTAGGAACCATTAATGAATCTCATATTTCCCTGGCCAAAGGACACGAAGGGAGAGAGATTTTCTTGCTTCAAAGTGAGTAGAAATTCTAGAAACTAAGACCCAAAATTATTCACAGAACTCATTCAAATTCTAGAAACTATCCCCACTGGTCGGTGGCTACAACCCGACATCCAACAGGACCTGCGGATTTAAAAACAGTGAAGGCACACCAGGACACCATTGACTTGCTTGGTTTAAAAAAAAAAAAAAAAATCATTGCATACATATATCGAGATCCAAGACAAAAAAGGGAACAAGCAGGCTGCCTCCCTCTAAGTAACCATGCCTTTAAAGTGTTTATAAGTTGATAGAAAGATATGGGGAACTAAGAAAATGTCCAAATTACTTGATCGCTAGAGATCTACCGCAAAGCTCAATAAATAATTCAGGAGCCGACAAGTTTCGGGAGCAAAACCTAATTCGAGATGCAAACCAAAAACTTCCCGCAGCGCCAGTCCCTCCCAGACAAACCTGCTTGTTGCTTCTCAGCAGACAAGATGAAATCTTGTCTCACCATTTTTGGTGAGGAGGGACCCAGTCGACTTTGGCAGTCCGTGGAGCTGGGGCCCTTCCTCTGCATCCTGGGCTCGGTCTCCGGTGAAGTGGGGAGAGGGAGGGAGGAATGTGGAGCTGGCCTTGGCCGCTGTGTGCACCAGCAGCTGCGCCATGGCCAGAGGTGAGCTGGCACAGGCGCCGGCTGGTGGGGGCTCCCTGTGCTGTGTTTTCGTTTTTCTGGGTCTGGCTGGAAAACAGAAGAGGCTCGAAGCCTGGGCCAAGAGAGCAGGGTGGAGGCAGAGAAGAAGAGTCTGTAAACACCGCCCCAAAATCTTCACAAAAGCGAGGGGAAAAAAAAAACAAAACTGGGTAACCAAGCAGAGCAAGAAAGAGTAATTCCAAAGAAAAAAGAATCAAGAGTGAGAGAAGGAAGGTGAGCAGTGGGCCTTGCGGCAGCTCCCTGAATCTCCCCGCTCGCATGGCAGTTCTCACACCGGCTAGACTGCAACTTTCAACTTGACCTTGGCCTCTAGCCGTGTCTGTCCCGTATGTAAAACAGCCCTCAAGTCCTCAGGAACTGGGGCCTCGAACCCTATCCTGTCTCTTTGTCACTGTGAGTTTTACAATGCCACTTGGAGGAAGGAAGGGGGGCGAACAGGGCCGGAAAATAACACCAAAATCAAGTCCCTACAGAGGCTAGTTCCTTAGTCTGCAAATGGCCATTCAGGGAGGAGGTAAACTGGAGGCAGATCAATATTTACCCGGAGCTACTAAAAAGGCAGGACGGAAAAGGTACGCTGCGTACATGTATGATGGGAGGGGGTGTCATAGAAGGCTTTATTGGGCAGCACTTAAACATTGGTCCCGGCAAACCCAAGGATCAAGGCAGATAAAAGCTGGAGCCCAGCCTCATTGGTCTGGGCTCTGCAGGAAAACCAGGAGCCTTAGGGAGCAGATCAGGGCAGGGAATAGGGGCTGGGCACATTTGCAACACTCTGAGCTTCTGGCTGAGTCTGCAAGCTAGAATGGGATGGCAAGTCCACACTTCTGATGCCCATCCCAATGCCCTGGGATGAAAGGGAGTCCAGCACTCTCCCCAAACCTGATATTCCTGTAGAATACACCCACTTTCACTTTGAACGTATGTTTCCCTTCTGGACATTTGATCAGCTCACAGCCTCCACAATCAGTAATGGAAGTATGTAACCCCAAAGCAACAGGACCCCCAGAATCCCCCACCAAAAAATGATGGCTGCTTGGTTCTTCCACCGCCAACACCCCACCGTGTTCTCACGACAGGGTCTGCATTTTCCAGATACAGAGGAAAGACTTCTCTGGCTGGTTCTTGGACAGAGGAGGAGTGGGCACCCTCTCTGCAGGCTGGAGACAATGCTCTCCCCAGTTCTACTTGGGTGGAAGGCATGAAATAGTTCCATCAAGCCCCCTTCTCCTGTTCCAAAATGAAGTGAAATGAGGAGTGTCCAGGTGCCTGAAGAACGGGCTCCAGCCCAAGATCTATGAAGCCTCATTAGGCCCTAGAAAGGGAGTCCCAATCAGCACCCGGGGCTGTTCCTTTTAAACTTTCAGGACAGGGCAGCCTGGTTGGAGATGCAGGAGCACCAGAGAATATTGCGCACAGATTGCTTCCAAGTCTCTGGAGAAGGAAGAGTTGTTATCAGGGCAGAGTGTGGCACAGTCTCTATACCTAAGTGTGAGCGTCTGATCAGAGTACACTTGAATATGAGTGCGTGTGTCAGTGTGGGTGTGAGGGCGTCGTTCTGACACCCTATGGGCCTAAGTGCAAGTGTATGAACTTGCCCGCCAGCACTGTAGACAGGAAAGCCGAGAGCGCTCATAAACACAGTCCAAGCTTTCCAGGGGAACGTCCTGGGACCCATGAGCCAGGCGCATCCGCAAATGCCCCGCTACGATCCCCTGGAGGGAGTCAAATCTTGACGCTCTCGAAGCCGAAAGCGCTAGTGTCCACGCTACGGCCCCACCGCAGAAAGACTCGCGGATACCTGGAAAGAAAACAGCTTCAAAGGCCCCAAGAAACATCCAGCCTGGACTACGCCCTATTTTCGCTTCTATCCCATCCCCAGCCGCCCGTCGATTTACCTGACCTACTCCTACTGCTTCAGGTCTCCACGCAACAGCGCGCCGCCGTCCCCTCCCCGCCTAATTCTGTCCTGGGCCCCACTGGGACAGAGGAAGGGAAGAGGGAGCGGCAAGGAGGCCGCCCTTCTTTCCCTACCCCACCCGCCGTCTTCCGCCCCCACTCGCCCGCGTCCCCCGCCTCTCCCCGGGGTGAATGGTTCGCGGCCGCGGCGGGCGCTGGCGCTGGCGCTGGGGACGGCGCGGGCGGCGGCGGGGACCGCGGGTGCATAGCGCAGAACCCGGGTTGGAGCCGCCCGCTTTGCATACGCCGTGGGCGGAGCGGGGTGGGGGCGGGCCAATGGGCGGCCGCCTGGCGCGACCCCGCGGGGCGCGATCCGCCCCCCTCGCTCGGGCCCCGGCCCCGCGCCGCGCGCTCTTCACTTCTTGGGGGCTTTTTAAAACAGCGCCACTGGGGTCTTCTCCATGCGGCTCGGGCTATGACAGCCTCCGTGCTCCTCCACCCCCGCTGGATCGAGCCCACCGTCATGTTTCTCTACGACAACGGCGGTGGCTTGGTGGCCGACGAACTCAACAAGAACATGGAAGGGGCGGCGGCGGCGGCGGCGGCGGCAGCGGCGGCGGCGGCGGCCGGGGCCGGGGGCGGGGGCTTCCCCCACCCGGCGGCTGCGGCCGCGGGGGGCAACTTCTCGGTGGCAGCGGCGGCCGCAGCGGCTGCGGCGGCCGCAGCTAACCAGTGCCGCAACCTGATGGCGCATCCGGCGCCCCTGGCGCCGGGCGCCGCGGCCGCCTACAACAGCGCGCCCGGGGAGGCGCCCCCGTCGGCCGCCGCCGCCGCCGCTGCCGCCGCCGCCGCCGCCGCCGCCGCCGCGGCTGCGTCGTCCTCGGGAGGGCCCGGCCCCGCGGGCCCAGCGGGCGCCGAGGCCGCCAAGCAGTGCAGTCCCTGCTCGGCGGCGGCGCAGAGCTCGTCGGGGCCCGCGGCGCTGCCCTACGGCTATTTCGGCAGCGGCTACTACCCGTGCGCCCGCATGGGCCCGCACCCCAACGCCATCAAGTCGTGCGCGCAGCCCGCCTCGGCCGCCGCTGCTGCGGCCGCCTTCGCTGACAAGTACATGGATACCGCCGGCCCTGCGGCCGATGAGTTCAGCTCCCGCGCTAAGGAGTTCGCCTTCTACCACCAAGGCTACGCGCCCGGGCCTTACCACCACCATCAGCCCGTGCCTGGCTACCTGGATATGCCGGTGGTGCCCGGCCTGGGGGGCCCCGGCGAGTCGCGCCACGAGCCCCTGGGTCTTCCCATGGAAAGCTACCAGCCCTGGGCGCTGCCCAACGGCTGGAACGGCCAAATGTACTGCCCCAAAGAGCAGGCGCAGCCTCCCCATCTCTGGAAGTCCACTCTGCCCGGTAAATGGCGCCCCCTTCTCAACCCCGGTCCTCCGGCTCTGCTCCAGCTTCTCTGCCCCTCGCTCCCGGGTCACCCTCCTGCCCCTCTGCTCTCCCCCTCTCCCGGCCTGTCCTGGGGGGCGCTGCACCCCTGGACGCCCGACCCTGGCTGGCTGGCGCGGCCCGCCCTGCCCTTGAGTTAGGCTGGCTCCTAGCTCTCCCTGGGTGAGGGATGGCTGGGAAGAAGCTTGTGGGACCCTGGCGGGCTCCCTTTTCTCTCTGCGCCCCGCCCTCCCCAGCCCTTGACATCGACTTAAGGATGGAAAATTGACCTGGAAACTGTTTCCCAAATTGCCCGTATTCGTTCTCTCGAAATGGCTTCACTGTAGAAGCATCAAGTGTTGGGGCTTGGGGTGTGCAGAGAGGAGTCAAGCATAGAAGTGTTGTCCCCTGGCGCTAAGGTGTGGGCCGCTGGGCCAGGAGATCAAGCGAACCCAGCGCGCTGTGCGGACAGGATGGCCCGGTTGGGGTGGTCATTGGAGTCCTAGGCGATTTCGTTTCAGTGCAGAACTAACCACCCTCCCCACCGACCCTCCAGGTTGTAGTGGAAAGCTGGATTGTGCAATGCATGGCAAAGGGCAGCTGGGCGCGGCAAGGGGGGTGGCTCAGATTGAGCTGTCGCCTGTGTCCTGGCCTGGGTATGATCCCTGTGTAACTTGCCTTCTTCCCTATCTTCCAGACGTGGTCTCTCATCCCTCAGATGCCAGCTCCTACAGGCGGGGGAGAAAGAAGCGTGTCCCCTACACCAAGGTGCAATTAAAAGAACTGGAACGGGAATATGCTACAAACAAATTCATTACCAAGGACAAACGGAGGCGGATATCAGCCACAACAAATCTCTCTGAGCGGCAGGTTACAATCTGGTTCCAGAACCGGAGGGTCAAAGAGAAAAAAGTCATCAACAAACTGAAGACCACTAGTTAATGGATTAAAAGTGGAGCAAGAGGGCAACTTGAAGAAATGCTTCAGAACTGGTTGCTTTGCCCAGAGAATGAACGTAATTCTTAATAATAATAATTGAAGAATTGGAAAGAGAAAGAGAAAGACACTGGCATTTTGCTTTCCTAAGGGGGATCTCTTTCTCCTTGGTGGAATCTACAACTCTTTTAAAACTTTGCTCTAAGAAAAGGTAAAGACTTCCAGTTCTCCCGCCAGCCCCACCAGACCGTTAAATGACAAACTCTAGAGTCAAATGTCAACCCCCAAATATGCAATTTCAGATAAGTTACGCATTTACTGAAACTTGTAAGTATTTATGTGACCATAATATTTCAAGATACTGTGTTATATGGTAATAATCCAAAAGCTGGTTACAAAAGCAAGAGGCTGTTGTAAACATCTGTTTGTCCTTGGGTCGCCATTGCCATCCTCTTTGCATGTTAAGTGACTGCTCAGGTAAATCTTAGTGAAATTCCTACCACCATTACATATTCTGCAAAACATCTTATGTATAGATTTAGAAGGGGAGAGAGAAGAAGGTACTGCAATAATGATCTTGGGCTATTTACAATGAAAAAAGGGAGACAAGGCTTTTCTGAGGATCATTTGTCTTGGTAGTAAATACAACCAGCTGAGCCTTTGAGGCTACAAGGAAACCCCAGGTTGGGAATGCTCTTCTGACAATAATTTTAAATTGCTTAGAACAGCCATATTTTGTGGCATTTTGGATTATATTTTTTGCTTGATAGAATTTGCTTTCCAAAGAATTTAATAACTTTGAAAAAAAAATACTGAAAGCCTCAAATGTTTCATAGAATTCACTTTATCCGATCTCCTGAGAGGTCCGCCCCGACATGGCGAACCTTGGTTTCAAGAGAATTCATGTTTCATTTAAATTGGTATTTCCAAATATTTACTAAACGTTTTGCTGGAGAGTAATTTTGCTTTTTTTATTTTTTAGAAAACTCAGAACGGAAATCCATTCCCCTTAAACATTTAGATGTTTACATTCTATATTTTGAACTATTAAGGGATTAGTATTTTTTCCTTGTTTATTGTGTTATAAGACTACGTTAGGAAGTTTAGGGATTCATCTTTACAGCACATTTTTAATCAAGCAGTTATTTCAACCAGCACATTCATTTTGTTCACATTCACTATAAAATGCTATCTTGTAAATAAAGACATTCAGCACACTGTGAAAATGTATTTGTGCACCTGCTTTTCAAACATTTTTACTAAAAATAATAATGAAAAAGAACCTTAGACCTGTAGATAGTGATATAGAAGTATTAATTATGGTAATTAAATAGTCACTGCCATTAAAATCTGAAGGAAATACTCGTTATTTTCCAAGCTAAACGTGCACTGCACAGAAAGAAAAGGAGCGGGTTTGTCCTGTACAAACCAAGGACCATTCTTTTCTGTTACTATTCAGCCTTTTTTTGGTTGTTGTTACTACAAATTTTTAAGCAAAAGGAGAAATCCCTCATAACTAAAATCCTAAAAATTTGGATAAGTGCTTCAGGAGAGTTAAAGTGTTAAGCATTCTGAAAAGGAGAAAGAAGAAAGGAGGAAGAGATAGTATAAATTTCCAGGCTCACTGTGGAAAATGAAAACCAGTTGTTGAGTATCAGTGATGCCCAGGCTGTAGTATTTTAAAATCTGTTGTTGGGTCTGCATGTGTCTGAAAGGGCAGGTTTTGATATTTGTTGAAATGACAGGACTAGGAAAGGCCTTAAACCTTGACCTTGACGAAAAAAGACAATTTGTGACCTTGACTTTTGACAGCTCATGAATTGGCCTCGGCTGGATTAGTAGATCAAGGGCGCCACCTCGCGTTGACAAGCTTCCTTGTAATTCTTCAGCTTCAAGGGACTCAAAAGGTCTTACCTCCTTGACTCCTTGTTTTAGAGATTTAGTACTCATTTCTTTGGCTCCAGATGGAACAAATTTGAATATATGTAAGTTATACATGTGCCTGTATATATGTGAATATATATTATATATGTGTATACATGTATACATTTGCATATCGGTGCTCGTGTGTGCTTGTATATATATTTGTAGAATCTGTACAGATACAGTATCACTAATTACCGATGATCCAAGATGTTGTAATTTAAGGTGATTTCTAGAGTTGAGGTACAAAATGTACTTTCCATGATGAAGTTTTGCTCCTTTTCTTTAATGGCCAAGTATGATTTGTCTTCACAATGCTTGCTCTGCATCAGATTTCTGCAGATCTGCTTTAAAGCTGTACATTTTTGTTACAGTCTAAAAGGTGTTCTTAAATAACCATTCTTTCTTGGCCCTCACCCTCCAAGGTGGTCTACCATCCTAATTAGAGCTATAGGGGAGTCTATACTATACGGCAAATAAAAAGTTTCAGATGCCTTACTAACTCTAGAGTTCTAGAGTTACATTTCAGAAATTCAAAGAAACTCACCTCTTAAGAGGTCAGTATGGAGAGCTTAAAGATCTCATATCTACAACATGACCATAATATGGATGCAGGAGAGTTATCCTGGATAGCTCAGAGCTGGGTGGTGTGTGCAGTCTTATACCGGAGCTTGTGAAGCTGCTGTTCGATTTGTGGAAGAAATAGATACATTTAATATTAACAATCACCATCAAAACTATAGTAAATACTGTATCTACTACTTACTGTCCCCCAACAACAACACATCAGGTGCTGCGTTTAGAGTTATGAATAATACATATGTATGTTTCATAGTTAATATACACAGTGGGTGATGTGTTTTGTTAAATTCATGCTATATGTATATATAGATATATCTATAGATATATCTATATATATAGTCTATCTACATATAGATAGACTATATATATGTGTGTGTGTTGGTGGAACCAGGAACCTTAGGACGCAGACATTTTGAGATGAGGTTAATTTTATCTTTATGTCAGAGGAAAGTAATTGTGAGTCAAAAAACCGCATTTAGCATTTTATGGGAAAAAATATCGGTTGGTTAGAAACCTGGCTGACGGAAACCTCCCCAACCTGAAGACTTAGAGCTTCTTTATAGGTGGAGAATTATAGAATCTCTAAAGCTGTCTCAGAATCAGCATGGTCTTGCAAACGTACATATGGAATGGGATTGTGAAGTGCAATCCAGGTTTGCTGTCCTGAAAGTGGATTTTCACTCTACTTGTGGAAACAAATGAAAATAATTCTTCAGATCAAGCTCCCCACATCGTGTGCCCCAGCACTCACTCCCTTTCTAAATGAGCTGCCATCGAGCCAAAGTAACCGCTTTCTCCCCCAAATGTTTAAAGTGGTGGAAAATCTCCCTGAAAACTGGATCATACTGTGTGTTTGCGGAACAGCTCCAAAGGGGACTCTTTTGTTGACGGGGGATATTTTTCTTTAGATGTAAGAAATATTCTGAGCCTCAGGCCTAGGAAGGAGGCCAGCAGCAGCTCTGCAGCCGGAATACCGCCCCTTCCACAATCCATCGCAGGAACTCTGGGTAAAGTAGTAGTTTTCTTTTTTCTTTCTTTTTTTTTTTTTTCTCTCTTCGGTTTTTGAACCTAATGACAGAAGATATGTCAGGGTTTGTGTTTTTGTCTTTCCCTGTTCTGAAAGGGTTGTTAATGATGTCCGTCTTACCTCACTCCCCTCTTCTTTAAAATTCCCATGGATGTACCCTATAACCTGAAGCAAACATGGATTATGGTGGCTCCCTAATGCCCAAATAGCAATTAGCCTAAACCTTTAGAAAAGAAGACATCCAGGAGGATTCCACATAAGAATAATGACATGGGACACCAGGATAGTGTTGTGGAATAGCTGATTCAAAATTTATTTTTTCCTAAAAGGGAAACCTTTTCTGAACGACACATTGTAAATATGGAAATAGCATTTTCATCTATTAAATTTGCAAAGATTTTTAATCCTGTAATGGCCTACCATTTGAAAAATTGTAAACGTGGAACTTAAAAAAAAAAAAACACCTTTCCCATATGCTCTTAATTCTGTCAAATTTATTAAGGTATTTGAAGTGGATGATTGTAAAATGTCACTTTGCATTTAACTACTATTTATACCTGATGCAGAACTGAAGCCATCCGTTTAAATTGTTTAAAAAAAAAAAAAACAGAGAAGCAGTAATTTTTTAAAGAATGGGGAAGGAAAATTATTCTTTTTTTTAAAAATTCAACCTAATTGAAGTGTTTTCTTAAAAATTCACGAGGCAGTGAAATTCAGCTGGGGTGATACGTATGTGTGCGGGTAATGAATGACACAGATTTCACCGTATAATGTGCGTGCAGATCACACCCTGCTGCGTGTGTTTGGAGGGTTCGGTGAAGATGGGGCGTCTCGCTCCCTCTCTACGAATTCCCGAGTTTTGAAGCGGACACGAACGCTGTCCCGGACTGCTAAAGCCCAGACCTGGTGGGTTCAGAGGCGCCCTTCCGGATTTGCGGACCTCTAAGCGAAAGACGCTAGGGGCTCCCTGATTTATGCGCATTCCTTTAAAGTTGATCGAATGCATGTCAGCAGCCCAAGACCTGGAGAATCAGAGAAATGTGCAGCGAGTAGCCCACATCCCATTTTTCATAAGCAGTGATGTAACTAGCGTTCTCCAAGCGGCCTGGGGAGATTTATGCCTAGGTTTTAGGACCCGCCGGCAATAATGAAGTTTTCAGCTGCTAGGCCGCCGGGCAAATAAGAGCCGGCCTCGTTCTTGATGAAAACACCCACTTTCTGAGGGGCTGCTGCAACCGTCGCACGTCCACCCCGCGCCGCCGAATGCCTGCGAGGTGTTCGCTCTTTTTAATCTGATTTTTGAAGGGAAGAGACAAGACGCTGGCACGGGAAAATCCCTCCACGGAAGCCGCTAAGGCCTTGTCACGGCCGATGTCCCTTCTCCCCGGCTCCGTTGCGCCGCGGAAGGCGCGACCCAGCCGGCAGAACGCATTCCGGCCGCCTCTCCCGGACGCTCGAGCCTTCGCGGGCGGCGGGGCGCGGCGCGGGGCTCGCGCGCGTGCGGGGCGGTGGAGCCGCCGGAGAGGCGCCGCCGCAAGTCGCGCCCCAGGGCAGAGGCGACGCTCAAAATCCTCCCGGCTTCTAAATGAACCCTCTCCTCAAAATGGAGGCTCAAACCCGAACAGAGCCGGCCTTGCGCCGCAGGCTCGTGTGTGCGAGGAGGCGCGCAGGGGCGCGTCCGGCCGAGGTCAAGGCGCCCGACCCGCAGGCCCGCGCCAGGCGGACCCCGGAGGGCCCGGCCGGGCACCCGCGCCGGGGAGTCGCCCCGCAGCTGCAGGCTGACGTCACGGGCGCCCGAGAGCGGGCCTTCGCGGGCCTCTCGAGGCGTTATTTGATGAGAACAAGCCGATTCAAGCGAGTGTTTTGTGCGGGTGCCCGCTTCTCCGCCCCGCCCCGCCCTCCCCGAGAGAATAATCGGGTATTTAATCTCTCCCGGTCTTAATTCTTGGCAGCGTGGAAGGTGGTTTGCACGGGAAATAAAACTTGACAGGAGCATTTTCTCTAAAAGGGGTTCTGAGACGGGCTGAAAAGAAACCGTGTTTTTCTCTACCAAATACTTCCGCTTCCTAAACCCCGGGCCGAGGGGTGGGGTGACATCCGAGGGAGCCGAGAGCGAGCTGGGCGCGCAGGACCACGCGGTGGACCCGAATCCGGGCGCTCCGGGCAGCCCCGAGTCTCCGCCTGGGCCTGGGCCGGGAAGCAGCCTCGGGCCTCGCTGCGCCCAGCGCCTCTGCGGCTCGGCCCTGCCGTAGGCCCGGCGCTGCCAGCAACCCGCCCCCAAGACCCCGCTCCCGGGAAGCTGGCACCGGCGGGGGCCCGGCTGGCACCCAAAGTAGTACCCTGGCATGGGTTAAGGGCGGCTGGGGTCAAAAGAGAGAAGGAGGCTCTAGGGAGGGCCTCGGACCGCTTGGCTTTAGCTCTGAGCCTTTTAGCCCAGGGGAGTTGGGAACCAGAGCTCGCAAAAGGAGGTGGTGAGCGCGCTGCTGGGGGCTTTGTCTCGGCTGCAGGTCTGCAGATACTGCACGAAATGGAGGGGGCCGGGGGGGTGAACGGCGCAGCATGCGTGGGTTGTTCGGGCTGCTATTGGGTGGGAGAAGCTGGAGACAGCAGAATCCCCCCTCCCGGCAGCTCAGAGAGGGCCCTCCCCTCGCACCACAAAGGTCAAGTCCTCGGCACCATGGCCGCCTCCACGGTCAGGGCCGCGGCAGACGCGGAAAGGCACAGGACCCACACTTGGCCGGCTGCAAGCAGGTTCTGACAGCCCGGGCTCTTGGACTGGAGGCTGGGTTCTTTTCCTGGCTTCCCACTCCGTCGCTCCCAGGCCGACTGAAAAGGAGTTCCCGAAGCCAGGGTTGGCCCAGGCTATGTCCCCATCGAGTCCTGGAAGAGCGAGTCCAGGAGACTTCGGAGCCGGTGGAGGTGTAACCCCAGCGAGAGGCAGCGCCAGCAAGCTCAGGAGAGCGGATGTGGCTGGATCCAAGTTCTGGGCTCCGGCAGAAACACGGGACCCGCAGGGCCTGTGGGCCAGCAGGGCCTGGAATAGGATAGCGGTGCAAGGACCCTGCTGGGAACCTCTCTTAAGGTCCTTGAGTCCAGGTCGCTCCTTCAAGTGCAGGCTGATGCTTTGTGCACTTTGATGCTCTTCTTCTCCTGCCTAAAATCTGGGCCAAGAAGTGAGGTGCATTCTGCTAAAGGTAAAAATCCCTGACTCCAGGGTCCCCTTAAACCCACTGGCTGTGTTCTGGCCGGGTGGGAGCCCCTGCCCTCTGCCCACAGCTTGCCTGTAGCAGGTCCCACATCAGGCCCAGTGATAAACAGATAGCTTATGCGGGATCTGCCCTGAGTTTATTGTTCCAGGTGAATCAAACCCTGCAAAGGATTTCATCTTTTTTTCACAGAAGACAGAAAAGCTGGGCTTTAACCCAGCCACACGGATGGAGCAGGGCCTTGAGGGGACACTAGCTGGAGGAATTGTGCATGGATATGTACCATCACAGAACTGTCTGGAAAGGCATGTAGGGGAGACCCCTAGGGCAGGGATGCACCCGGCTTGGGCTCACTCTTCAAGTCTGGAATGTGAGCCAGGGATTGCCTCCCTCCGGGTAGAAGCAGAGGAGCCTGGGGAGCTGCCCGAGGAGACAGCTGGAGCTTGGGGCATGGAGGCTTCTTGTGAGGCACAGCTGAGGGCCAGGGCTGCCTTCTGGTTGGGCCGCCCTCTTTTGTCCTCTTTATTACAGATACCCTTGGCTGCAGAAACCCGTTTGGGCCGAAATTTCAAGGAGAATGGAAAGCAGACACTGAGAGCCAGTGCTTTGTCCTTCAAAGTTTCCCCTACTTCGTTTGTTCCCATTTGATAAGGGAGGGGCGGTTTTTTTAAATATATATATATAATGAATCTACTAGAAATAAAAATAGCTCTTCTCAAAGGAAGTAACTCTCTCCCATCAGTTTGGGACCTACTAAACTAAATATAACCAGATCGCTTGCATGTCTGAAACCCTCAACTGAGCCCTATGCCCCACTCTTCCGTGGTCAGGGGGAGGACATGGACTTCTTCAGATGTTTAGGGGCCTTGGAGAATTGAATCTGTGAATCAGATGAGAACCAACCATAAGGTCAAGTTCAAGGCATTACCTGTTCCTGTGCTATAGGGAAGAATAAAGGAGCTGGTAGACAGGAGGGTGCTTCACCAAGCCAAGAGGACAATAAGTTAACCACTGCCTCCACCTAGTATTAAAGAGAGGGTCTTCTCATATCTCATCGTAGCCTCTGTGCCATCTCTGGACAGTGCCTGGAAATGTGATAGATCGGCCATGATCTGCTAGTAGACTGTTTCCTGAGAACAAATACTGGGAGATGTCTTGGACTTTCACGAGCAGCCCATTACCCAGAACCACCATGGAGGAAGACACACCTCCAGACACCGCCCATCTGGACGGAGACAGCTCCCAAACAGAAGCCTGGCCTCCATCCCTACAAAAGACTCAGTGGCTGTTTTACCCTGGGCCACCAGTTGCCTTTTGCACCTGTGTGCAATATGGTCACTGGGGTTGAAACAGTCTTCTGCGGCGCTTTCTAGAAATAGGTGTGACATTTAGGGACCAAGGTAGCTAGGGGCTCCAACAAGAAAAGGCAAAAGAAAAAAAAAATGGGGCCCTAAGTGATCCACAGATAAATGACTGTAGATCTTTCCAAGCGAGTTTTGGTTTGTCCAGTGAGCCTGATCCCTCCGAGGCTGGCTGCCATCCAGAAGCTAGGTCCCAAGAAGAGAAGGAGGGCGTACTGGAGAATGAGAAAAAGGACATGGTAGAGCCTTGGAATGTAGTGTTCAGAAGAGTGAGGTAAGAGATCTAGTTCAGATCCCTGGAGGAGGTCTAAACTGGCCGGTGGCAGGGGTGGGATGGAATGGGTGGGTCAGGACCCTAACAGTCCTCTTTGTCTGTGCTTGAGTACTGGGTGCCATCCAGTGTCACCTCCATTGTTGCTCAGCCTAGGAGGGGTATCAGAAAAGGCAGGATGCTGCAGAAGGGGGGACTCTGCTGGAAAGAGGAGGATGGGGAGACAGGTGAGCAGGAGCTGCCAGGAGACAGGATCAGCTAAGGAGGGAATGCGGTGAGCTGGCAACCCGGGGTTGGCCCTCACACTATTGACTACAAGCAGACCAGTCAAGGGGCTGCAAGGGCAGGTATTGGGGACCTCGGGTTCTCAGATTTGGGGGTTAACGGGCCAGTCCCAGCACCCAAGCTGGCACCTAGGAGAAAAGAGGGCAACCCAGCAGCAGTGCCACTTGGGGTTGGGAACCCCAGAGTCTGGAGTTGCTCCCTGCTCACTGCTCTGTTCCCTCTTGGAGTGAGCAGGTGTTAAGCTGCCTATCAAGTGACAGTCCTTTCAGCTCTGGCCCCTCGAATGACTGGGCTGGAAACGCCCCCAGCATGACAACCCCCCAGTGAAAAAGGCTCATGGTGCCCTGGTGTGCACTGACCACACCACGGCTACCCAGCCTGGGCTCTGCCAGCAGGCACCCTTCGGCTACAAAAACAAGTGGAGGCAGCAGTGCTGGGCAGAGGCACCTGGACACAATTTATTCCAGTATCTTGCCTGGGAAGGTGGGTGGAGCGCAGGACACAGGAATCATCCCCACCAGGGCGCACTCAGCCCCAGCAAGGAGAATCCAGGAGGTACTGCCGAACCTCTCAAACCCCCCCTCCTCCTATTTCGGGCCAAATCAAACGGAGCCTTGCAAAGGCTTGGTCTGCTTTGCTGAGCAAATCGCCTCGTTAGCTGTTTCCGCTTGACAAGGCTGGCGCGGGCGCGAGCCTTCTCCTCTCCGGGTGGCCATCTCCAAATGCTGCTTGGGGAGCGAAAGGGCCCGGCCCTGCGAGGGCTGCCTAGACCTTGAAGTTTGGAAAAACAACAAGAAGAGATTGAAAAGGCTCCCTCCCTTCTCCGCAGACACACACGCACCGTCAGGCCGCCGCCACTTCCTGCCTTTGTTTTTCTTCCTCCAAAACATTTTTGGCCTTTTGCATTAGCTGCCGTGGGGTTTTGGGTTGAGGATAAAAGGAAATACATGCTGAAGACTGTTTTCTGGAGATGGCCTCGCGCTGTGGAGCTCCTGAGAAAGAACAGTTCACGGACAACCAGCCGCCAGGGCCAATGTCATAGCCTTGCCCACCCGATCTCCTCAAGAAATGCAACTCGGACTTGGCTTTCCAGGGTGGGCTTAGCACCCGTCAGGTCTTCCCCTGAGCCGGGTGGGCTCCCTCCGGCTGTTGGGTCTCCTGCAAAGTGGAAGAGTCGGTTAGGCTCAGAGCAAAGTCAAAAGTGAGGAGCTGCACCTCTACGTCCCCGGCTTCCCCAGATTTGGTCTGATTCTCAGATCTGCGACACCACCCCCCCAACTACCCACCCACTACCCCATGCAAACATTCACTCTGCCAGGATGTTCCAGGCAAGAGGGGCAGGAGCGGGCAAAGCTGGGAACAGTGCAAAGACTTGGGGATCCGAGCCCCCACTCCTGTCTTTGCTGGGGAAGTAAAAGCATTCGACACTCCGGGCATTTCTCTTCTCCTGGCATCAAAAAAGCCTTTCTCTTCTTCCATCCTCACTGCAGCACCCCCACATGCCTTCTACCAGGCTGCGTGTCCCCCTGGCACCCCGCTTTGGTACAGCCTTCTGAACTGCCCGGCGGACCGCATTGAGAGAGCCTTCCTCCACCCTAGCCTTTTGTCGGAAATTTGCCTTTGTCTCCTGCAGACACCCATGGGATCCAGATCTGCTGGCACCCTCTCCACTTAGCTCTCAAGGACCTGGGAGGCATTGATCATGCAGAACAGCATATATCCCCATACTGACCTTTCTGCCAGGAACCCCTCTTCCTGGGACCAAGGGGGAAAACGATCTAATTAGGAGAGTGGCTGCGTGCCGCCGGGGGAGGCGGCCTGGCGTCCCCCGCTGGCGGGCCACCGCAGCCGGTCTGCTCAGCCACAAGCTGAAGTTGACTGCCAAAACTGCTATAAAACCCCAGGTCTGTCTAGAACTGTTTTCGGTTCTCCTAGACGCCCCCGGGTTCAATTATAGTCTTAAAAGCCCTAATACAAGTGCAAGAATTTGTTTGCCTTCACCCAGGGGCGGGGCAAGCCCCGAAATGGTGGCGCCTTTGTTATGGCAAAGTCACTGAAACCCCTCAAGCATTCCTTTTGTTCGAGGGTCGGGGTGGCGGGGACTGGGTGGGCTGCTGGGAGATAGTTTGGGAAAGCCAAAATCAAGCCAGGGAACAGCTCAGATAGTACTGTACACAAACCTCTCCTTCTCCCTTGTATATTCTGTCTCCAAGAAAGAGATGCTGTGGAGAAATAAATATTTTGCCTTGTTGGTCACTGCTGGAAATCGAAGTTTTTTCGCTGCAGGGCAATCCCGTAACTGTGATTCCCAGCTTTAGGAGGTCGCAGGCTGCCCTTCCCCAGCAACCTTCCTTCCCACCAGACCTTCTCACTCACACTGCTGCTGCCCTCTGTAGAAGCCACAGTGGACAAATATGTCCAGCTGAAGATGCACAAATAATTTCAAATTCAACTCTCGGGGATTCAAGGGGATGAAAGTTCTTGCAGCAAATCCTGAATAAAGAGTTCATTAAACCAATGTGCCCGAGTAGTTTGATTTGTGATAAGCAACCCTTGTAAAGGAAGGGGGTAGAAGCCACATAAACATTAATACTAATAAATTAGTTTACTCCACTGCAGAGTAATTACTTGATATTATTGATATTTACAGCGGGTATTCACATGCAACGGTGGGCCATCATTTGGAGAAAATACATAATGAGAATAGTTCTTTTCCAGTGCAATACATGATTAGATTTGTTATTGAGTCAGTTACAGTCAGCTCAGCAATAAATAAATAAATCAATGTTGACACTTAAATACCAAAGATCTTAGAGTTTATACTCTAAATCTCCCCAAGATATATAAATACCTTCGGCTATTTCCTGGATGGGGAAAGGGAAAAGGTTATCCTTTTTCATTTTTCGACTTTCCTTCAGTGACATCCAGCTCCTTCCAAGAAGATAGGTGTGGGAAGGCTTCTGGGCCCCTCCCAGTCCCCAGTCCTGCTTGGTTGCTCTATGCCCTCTTCTTTCACTTCTCCCAAACGACGATCATTCAATCCTGCAGGATGGCAAGCATTTTTCACCATCTTAATGTTTTTTTTCTTTCTTTTTCCCAAGAAAGCTAGACTCCTACTAGCAGTCATGACCCCTGTCTCTGTCTTTGGCTCAAACCTAGCCTTTTCAGGGTGTTCTTGTCACCCACCTTGCCGGGAGTTTGGGAAGCATGGTTCTTTTCTTTAGCATTGTGTTCCTTCTGTGGGATGAGAGGCAGAAAAGGCGCCGAGCCTTCTCAGTTTCTGCTTGCACATCTCTGGCTCTCATGCTTTGCAAGGAAGGAGAGGAGGCGTGTTACCCCTTTCTCAGCCACAGCTCCCTGGCCCTAGCCTCCTTCCTCCTCACTGCCCCCACTCTCCTTCAGCTCTGCAGCTCCGCCGGCAGCCTGGTGGGCCCCCGGAAGGTGCAGCATGCCCAGGAAAAATCTCCTCGGATATCAGCGCCTCTAAGCAGCCCAAGGCTCGCCTCCACTGCACGGTTTCCCGAGTCCTCAGCTCCAGAAGACCAGGCAGGCGGGCGGACCGTGCACAGTGGCGCAGCCCCCAGGCCTCTGGCTCCGCCGAGCGACTCCGAACCCACGGCAGGCAGCGAGGAGGAAGAGGTTTCTTCAAGGGCAAGGGGTGAAGTGAGGAGGTCGGCAGGGAGGATGAAGTGGAGGTGGATCCCGGGTAAGACGAAGGCCCTTCCGGGACCTGCAGATGCCTGACAAACCGCGGGGGGAAGTCGCCCTGGTGGTTGGCGGTTTAGGGACGGAAGGCACTAAAGCGCTTCGGAAGTGACCATGAATGCGAGCGTGTAATCAAGTCACCGTGCAAATCGGGCAAGCCACGAGGCAGGCACATCCACGGCTGCGAACCCTGGCCCCGGAGGGGTCCGGCCGGAGTCCGAGACAGAGGTGGTTCCCAGAGCGAGCTTGTGGGAGGGGGAGAGCGAAGGAGGTGCGCACGCGAGCCTCCAGGAGAATAGATTCCAGGACCGCGCACGGGCCACGCAGCGACGAGCTCCCACCCGGCCACCCCCAGCCTGGGGCATCCCTCACCCGGGGAGTGATGGGTGGCAGGAGTTGAGCTCTCTCACCGCCCTCGGCGCACTTGAGGGCCAGCGCCGTGCAGCTGAGCACAGGCGAGCGGCATGGGGCGCACCTCAGCCTCGCCGCGCGCCGGGAGGCCCCCCAGCCAACATGAGTTACACCGGCGATTACGTGCTTTCGGTGAGAACACCGAGTGACGATCTGTTGCTTCCCCTGAGGTGGCTACAAAGAAAGGAAGCCGGGGAGGGAGGGGGGTGGAAAAAGGAAAGGGGAAAAAAAAAAAAAAAAAAAAAAAAAAAGGCCCGGACCAGCTCTCAGCTTGTCAATTTCAACATCGGGTCACATGACCAGCACCTCCCTGCTAAGGATGGGGATAGATTTCCACGTCAGCTTACGTCTCCAAATTTCTACTTCACGGATCCGCTTCAAAGAGGCAGCTGCAGTGGAGAATCATGTTAAGCTCGGCTACTGCGGAGAGCCCAAGGTAGCCCAATGATGGATTTTGATGAGCGTGGTCCCTGCTCCTCTAACATGTATTTGCCAAGTTGTACTTACTACGTCTCGGGTCCAGATTTCTCCAGCCTCCCTTCTTTTCTGCCCCAGACCCCGTCTTCGCGCCCAATGACATACTCCTACTCTTCCAACCTGCCCCAGGTCCAACCCGTGCGCGAAGTGACCTTCAGAGAGTACGCCATTGAGCCCGCCACTAAATGGCACCCCCGCGGCAATCTGGCTCACTGCTACTCCGCGGAGGAGCTGGTGCACAGAGACTGCCTGCAGGCGCCCAGCGCGGCCGGCGTGCCTGGCGACGTGCTGGCCAAGAGCTCCGCCAACGTCTACCACCACCCCACCCCCGCCGTCTCGTCCAATTTCTATAGCACCGTGGGCAGGAACGGCGTCCTGCCGCAGGCTTTCGACCAGTTTTTCGAGACGGCCTACGGCACCCCGGAAAACCTCGCCTCCTCCGACTACCCCGGGGACAAGAACGCCGAGAAGGGACCCCCAGCGGCCGCAGCGACCTCCGCGGCGGCGGCGGCGGCGGCAGCGGCAGCGGCCACGGGCACGGGCACGCCGGCAACTTCAAGTTCGGACGGCGGCGGCGGCGGCGGCGGCGGCTGCCGGGAGGCGGCGGCGGCGGCGGCGGAGGAGAAGGAGCGGCGGCGGCGCCCCGAGAGCAGCAGCAGCCCCGAGTCGTCTTCCGGCCACACTGAGGACAAGGCCGGCGGCTCCAGTACGTATAAAGGCAGCGCCCCGCGCTTTATGAAAGGGGAGTTGGAAATCTAGCGCAGCACCGCTGTTAAATTTTTATATGCTGTTTTATAAGCATATAAGGTTTATGAAGGGCCTTTAGGTTTCCCCCAACAAAACTTTGTTATAAAAGGCGGGATCACGTGGCGAGTGCTGAAATTGGCCGTGAAATACCCACCGGCCAAGGCATGCCTGGAAAAAAAAAAATCCAAAAAAAAAAAAAAACCTCACACACACACACACACACAACTCCCTTTTTCCCTTTTTTCCCTTCTGGGTCCCAAGCCCAGCAGCTCGACCCCGCTCGGGGCCAGCTCGGGCTGGGGAGCCGGAGGTGGGCGCCTGTAAATTCCCCCTGCAAGGGCTCCGGGAGCCTTTGATAGCGAGGTAATCCGGAGATTTTTATAAAAGCCATGTGTTGCGCCGGGACGCCAGTCCCGGCCGGGATTCAAAGGCATCGCTGTTTAACGATGGCGCTAGGAGCGTGTTTAACAGATAAAATAGCCCGCTTAGCTCGAGCAATATATTAAAAGAAACAAATTAAGCCAAAGTTGGCCTTTTTATCCAAAGGAAGCCATTTTCCTCTGGCGCGGTGGCAATTACGTGCCGCCTTCTGTCCCACTGCATGTTACTCACAGTTGTTATTCAATCTGTCAAAAGCGGGGTTTTTTTTCCTCTCCGTCCTGTGATGTTTTATTGAAAAGGGGAGCAAGTCGAGCCTGCCCGCAGCTTTAGGAAACCCCTCTTCCCTCCACGGTATCTAAAACAGCACCCCTGCCCTGCCGGGGACCAGGATGGTTGTGTGGCCTTGGTGCTCAGGGAAGGCCCATGGTAGGGGGCTTCCGTTGCCACCTCCTCACCTCACGGAAGCCAGGAGGCTGGTCAAGGAGGCAGGAGCTGGTGGCCTGGACTCAGGCTGACAAAGACCCAGCAGCGGCCTAGGATGCTAGAGGAGGGCCGAGTCCCCGTCGCAGCCAGGAAAGACTTGGGCTGGGGTCGACTTTACTGCCTCGGTACCCGGCCGCCCAGGTGCTGGAAGGTGAAATGTCCGCTGGCGGCTGTTTGTTTAGTCTGGCCGGGCTGGAGGCAGCCGGCGACCCCCTCTGGGCCGCTTTGAAAGCGGCTTCTGGGGCACCAACCCGCCTGTTGCTGTAAGAAGCCTTCCTTTCTGCTCTGGGGGCAGCGTGAGCAGCTTCCCTGGGGGCCTATCTAGGGAGCTGGCTTTTATCTGGGGCTGAGTCTCCGCCTGCAGCCAGTCCCCAGCTGGCAGTAGGAACCTGAAGGCAGGGGACTGAGGAGAACTTGATGGGGCTAGAACAGGGCCTCCAGTCCCAGGGGCCAGCCCTTTCCCTCCACTCAGGGTTATAGGATGGATTGCAGCCCCCACACCTGGCTCACTCCCCACTTCTTTCTCCCTCCACAGGTGGCCAACGCACCAGGAAAAAGCGCTGCCCCTACACCAAGTACCAGATCCGGGAGCTGGAGCGGGAGTTCTTCTTCAGCGTCTACATCAACAAAGAGAAGCGCCTGCAGCTGTCCCGTATGCTCAACCTCACCGACCGTCAAGTCAAAATCTGGTTTCAGAACAGGAGAATGAAGGAAAAAAAAATTAACAGAGACCGTTTACAGTACTATTCGGCCAACCCGCTCCTCTAAGGCTCCAGCCAGCTGGAATTGGGTGGGGGGCTTCATACATGGGAGATTATATGCAGATTTTGCCCTTGACAAGGTCAAGGCACGTGGTGACTTTTGAAGAAGAGAGATGTGCAAAATAGGGGAGGCTGCATGGAGACAGCCTCTAAGAAGGCGGCCCCGGGACTCTCTTGGGCATCTGTGGTTAAGATTCCTAAAAGAAATTGGATTTGGAGAGTTGTTCATCAACTAGAATGAATGGTTTGGGACCCCTGGCGGTTCATTCTTGGAGACTGTGGAGCTTTGGACTGGGTGTGGTCTCCATCAGGACTGGGCCTCCTGCCAAGCGCCCTGGAGATCGACCTGGGCCCAGGACCCTCCACATGGAGCCTGCCCACCCCCAGGACTCCTGCGTCAAGAAGCTATTCAATCTTGAAACCCCGTTCAGCTTGGGGACAGGAGCAGGAGGAAGGGGGGAGGATTCCTAGATGTCTGGAGTGGGGCTGCTTTCCAAAGCCAGTGTGAAAGATGGCTGGACTGAGAGGTGGCTATGAGGTGGGAGAGGTCTGCTGATCCTGGAGGGGGGAAAAAAATCGATTCCAGGTGGTATTAGCAGTTCTCCACCCCTTGTAGCCACTCACCGCACTGTCTGAGGCCTGAGCTTCTAGAAGTTGCCTCCTGCAGCCCACCTAGTTTTTCCTACCACTGAGGGTCTTCTTCCTGGATTGCCACTCAGGCCTAAAGCCTGGCCGCAGAGCAGACCTTTCCCGAGGTGGAAGACATCAAAAAGCTAAGAGGTTGCACCCAGGCCGCTGGCCCCAAGATCTCTGCAGGAAATGCCTGTGGAGTGCGGCAGCCTGGGAAAGCCTCTGCGACACTTAACTGAAGCTTGGATTTGCTCAGCGGAACAGTGGGCATGGCCAGCGGTCCCCAGCTACGAGGGGTTTGAGTCCCCCAAACACCCAGTCTGGCACCGCACTCTGCCCTTCGCGCCCCAGAACTGAGCTTGGAAGCTTCCAGCAACCTTCCAAGAGCTCAAGAGCGTTTGGAATTATTTTAAAAAATAAATATTATATTATATTATATATATTTCCCTGCAGGAACCAAAGCGAATTTTAAAAGATGCAACGTAGAGAGGGAAAAAGATGATGAAGAGAATATTTAAAGGCTCTGTTTACAGTGTTCCACGGTTAAACTCACTCACTGCTAAAAAAAAAAAAAAATATTTGAATGTACGCTTCATACAGGGATGGTGTTCAAAAGACTTGTAAATAAAAGAACCATAACCTATTTTGTTTGAATACTTTTTAAATTTTGCCATTAGTTGATTTCCTTGGGGTATTGGAGGGGTGGGAAGGGTGTTAGGAATGATCTTTTTAATTTCTTGCAATGTTTGGAAAGCATTAGGAGGATGCTCTGAAGTAGTTTGGCCCTCCAGGGTCTGGGGACCTCAGCCGAGAAAGCCAGGCACCCTCCCATTCAATCTCCTCTGCCTCCCTGTTTTAAGAAGTGTCTGGTGGCTCTGTTTGTAACAGGACTGTTGGCCTGTCCTCCGTTCTCACCCACCACGTACGTCGCAGCATGTATCAGACAACAGGGCACAAGGAAAATAAAGACTGGAAACTTGAGTACTGGGTTCTGGTGTGACATTCCTCTTCCTGTTTGCCTTTTACTGCCAAATGTCGGCCCCCCCACCCCCTCCCACCCCGCAAAAGGGGCAACTTACCAGGCCTCTGAGGAGGTGGGGAGATAACTTAGGGTTTTAACTCCACTAGAAGCCAAGTTTGGGAAGACAAGATGACTGGCCAGGTCCTTTGGGGAAGTGGGGGTCCCATGAAGGGGGTATCTCAGGACCTGGAATTGCGGGTTTCATTTTTCAGGCTGGACAGAGGCCTGGGAGAAAGCCCTGGCTTGGGGTGGTCAATGAGCTTGATCCCAGGCTGGGCTTACTCACCTCAGGTTTAGGAGGTCTAAAGTGGAACCATTCTAGGGTGCCCTGGGGATCCCCGTAGGAAGACAGAGACCAGTCTGGGTACAAAGAGCAGACTCTCAGGAGCTTCTATGGACACTTTGTCCCAAGCTCCCAGCTGAGGCTGCCTTTTCCCTTTAGGGAAAGAAAGATGCCGGTTTACTCTTTGTTTCCTGCCTTTGAACTTCTGCCTTAAATTTGGACATCACCCATAACCTTGAGGGGCAGGGCGGAAAGGCCAGAGCCTTTTGTTGCTCACCCCCCACCTCCACTCCCACCCTCTCCCTAGCCACCCAGGCAGGGCCAGAGCTGCAGAGAAGATCGAATTTGGAGAGAGGCCCCAGACCCCAGACCTGCTTTGTTTATTTGTTTGTGTGTTTGTCTAACTGGCGCGACTGGGGAAATTGAGCTCAAAGGGGAATGGGACAGACCCCCTAGATGAATGTCTAGGTTGATGAACAGACACACCGAGGTGAACAACGACTCTCCTGGGGGGCAGGGAGGGGTGGGCAGGGAAACCCAGGATTTAAGCAAAAGACTTCCTTTGGGACGGTTAAAGATTAACAGAAGTCTTGCAAGTTGCTAGAGAGAGTCTAGCCAGGGGACTGTTCGCCGGCGGGCGGCGAGCGGGCGCGGGTTTGATTTCTGAGCCCTATAAAAGCCCATCCTCCGATGGCTGTGACAATGTGGTCGTAAACCCGTCCGGGGCCGGCCAATTTGCATATTTGGAATGCGCCGCTATAAACCCGGCTGGGGTTTTGCAGCAATTTCTTAGATGTAAAAATGAGATCTCTTTAGCAGCGGGCTGGGCACATTCTTTCCCTCCGTCTATGCCTAGAGCCTGCTTCCCTCTCCCGGCTCAGGGCCGAAGTTCGGGCCGGGCCTAGTCGCTCAGCCGCCACGAGATGGCGCACGTCCGATCAATGTCAAAGCCGCCAGGGAGCCGGGAACCCCTGCGCGATTCTTGGCCTTTGTTCGTTTCTGATACTAAGAGCAGCACGTTACATTATTTCACTTGTCCCGTTTCCCTTAGTATCAAAATAAGGGGGGGGGGAGGCTCACCTTCAAGAAGTAATTGGTGTTGTACTTTAAAGCAACGTGCCTTCTGTAGGCCTCACAGGCACCGCGCCGCCGAGAAGCCCGCTGTCCCTTGGCAGTGATTTCGGAAATGTGTCAAGGTAAGAGGCCACAAGTTTAGCAATTTCAGTCTGGCTGAGTCGGGAGTGGGGAGGTGGCCGATGTCAGAGCAGGACTGGGCAAAGTGGCTGGGCTTGTGTGCTCCGGGTGACGCTACAGGCACTCAGCCGACCCCCCTTCCTGCCGTAGCTCCCTAAGGTTGGAAAACAGGGGGAGGCCTAAGTGGAAAAGTTGAGGATTTTAGACCCATGCGCCAGCAATTCACCCAGAGCGATCTTTCAGTTTTGTAGAAATATTCAGAATGGGATGAGTCAGGCATGGGGGGCATTCAAGCGAAAGGGTTCTGGATGTGTTGGGATGGGGGTTGTGGTGGCAACAAAAAGAGAGAGAGAGAGAGAAGGGGAGACAGTGAGAGCGATGGCGGGACTGGGGAAAACAAAGTTTCTACTCTAAACAATGAGGTGGTCAGCAACCGTGGTCGCGGAGGCGGGCATATTCCCTGGGGCAGACATCCGGGAGGTCTCTAGTTTTCTACTAGGTGCGGTCTCTAGGTCTGCCCAGCAGCCTGGGAAAAACCTTTGTTCTGAAAAAGGCCAATTCAAGAAAGTCTCATATGATTTCTGAGGCTTCCAGGGAAAATCCACTTGCTTATTTGGAATTTATGGCTATAAACCTGGCTGGGGTTTTACAGCGATTTCTTAGATGTAAATATGAGATATTTTGCAAATATGCAAAAAATTGTATTGGTGTATACCTATACATTTTCAAAAGCTAGCACTGAGGATAAACTCTGATCATAATTTCTCCATCAGGGTTGTCACAAAACAAGTTTTAAATACTCATTTGACTTAACATTTCAGAGGCTAGATCCAAATTTCCTCTTTTCTTATATTTAACTTTTTATTCCAATGTTTTCATTAGCTTCTTGAAATTGCTGTTTTCATAAATGTATAGTGCGTGGGTGACTGGGGGGAGGGAATCGCAGAGAAAATAGGTGCTGCTTGAGTGTGTGTGTGTGTAAATCTTGCTATCAAAAGTCGCTAGTCTTTGTTGAGCATGGGCTCCCAAACTCTGCCAAAATAAGAGAACCACAGGAACCCCACCGAGTGCGCACCCGCACCGTGCTTTCTGCAGCCTGAGCCTTCCCTAAAATCCCAGAACCTCTTCTAGTTTCAAGGCCAGAGGCAGTTTATTATAGAGAAAATTAAGGATATTGTAATTTAGGGAGTGTGTGAAAAGGCCCCAACACTCCCCCATCAGGAGAAAAGGGCCAGTTTAGTGGTTGGATTTAGAGAAAAATTTAGAGCGGGTTGTTAGGGATAGATTGCACCTGATTAATTCAAAACAGACACATCAGATTTCCTTGGAAATATGGACATTCTTAAAGATGAATAAGAAAAGAATGTCATGGCTTTCAAAAAAATGTCTCGCCATACAGTAAATGTGAGAATCAGAGAAGTCCAGAATTCTTGTTAAAGGGGATATGTGAAAATAGCGTTTGTTTTTCTTCTGTGGGGCCACAGCCCAACTCTACACCCGGTGGGAAAATTCTGAGCCTGGAAAGTCCTGAGAACGACTTCCAAATACAAACCATTTACTGGCTATCCCCATCTCAGTACCTAGTATTTTTAAAAAGAGGTGGGGGTTTGGGGTAGTAACAGTTTGTTATTCTGGGTCGTTTGCAAGGGCCTACTCCGAAGGAGGAATCCACTATCGGGGAAATGCAACGGTGAGCCTCGTCAAAGGGCTCATTCCACTGGCCTGGTGTTTACTTCGGCTCATAGCCACAGGGAGGGGGAACCGTTATTAACCCAGGTAGAAATCGACATACTTACTCCTAAATAAAACGTGGGGGCTGCACATAATGGCTATACAGGCCTGGCTGAAGGAAGAAGGCACCGAGAGAGTTTTAGGTCAAAAGCATCCTGAGGAGGACAGAGAAATTCAGCAGCTGGGAGGCAGGGCGAAAGGGAGAGAGGGAAAGAAGGCAAATGGGCTGAAGGGAAGACAGTATCCAGGAGCAGATCCATGCTGCAACTGAATCGCTTTTCTTAATCTCTGGGGATGGGGAACCTCAGGAAAGCCCTGGCGATCGATAAACCGAATATTCTATTGAGGAAGTTAACACCTCGGTGTTACAGTCTGAGGAGTACGGAGCCTTGGGGAGCGGTCGGGGATGCTGGGAGCTCCAAGACTCGTTGAAAAGGCAGCGGAATCTAACTCGAGCTTCGGCTGCGCGGATATCTTCTCCACCCAACCAGCCGGCCAGTCTGCATCCCAGGCAGGACCGCAGGCGGAGGGTTCGCCAGCCCTGGTGGGGGTGGGGCGGCGGTCCTGGGCCAGAGACGAATTCTCACACGGGCCTACACACTCCTCATCATCTTCCTCTTTTTTTTTTTTTTAAATCAAGAAACAACACAAACTCAACATCCCATTTGGTTTATTACAAGGGGAAAAAAGAGGTTGGAGAAAAACATTCAGCTTTCCCAAAGGTCAGTGAAGACCCAAGTGCCAATGCCATGGTCTGAGAGGCAGCAGCGGACTTCCACCTCCTCTAAGTCCTCAGCCAACGGGGCCTTCTTAAAGCAGATGCAGTACCAAACTGGCTTTTGTCACCTTGGTTGGCACCTGCATGCTTTTGGATCCCATCCTGCCTAGAAGCCCATTTGGTCCCCCTACAGGGCCTTGACCCAGCTGAGCCTGAGCTGCCTACAGCCCGGCACCCGGCTTGTCTTACCAGTCAAACTGACAGGGTTGCTGAATTCCTGAGAGTCCTGGAACATTCTGGAGGGCCCAAGGAGAAGGCTGTGAGGGGTCTGTGAACTCCTTGAAAATGACGGGTCAAATTGGGGGAATGCCCAGATGTGCATTTTTCACAGGGTAAGAATCAGAGCTTGGCCTTAGCTTTTCCAAGTGGGGAAAAGTTAACTTTCAATAAGAAAGATAGGTTTAGATCACTGACTTTCATTTTATTTTCTTAGCCTCTGCCATCTCAAGCATTCTCTCCTATGGCCACTGTCCCTTCCTCTCCCAACCTACAGCCTTGGGAAGCCGTTTCTGTTTTTAGTGTGGAGAGAAACCAAATCCTGTCTCAAAGAGTCTGCCGGGACTCATTCTTCTCAAGGACCCCCCTCCCATGTTTGGGACTTACTTCACCCTCTGCAGAGCTTTCATGATTGACATGGACAAGTGCTTTGGGGCAAAGCCCCCCTTCTCAGGCAGCCCTCGGTTCTCTGGCATTTCCCAGTAGCACTGCTGAGTGCAACAGTCCCAATGCGTTTCACCCTCCGGGAGAGCTGGACAAGGACCAAGTCTATCCAGACAGG
The DNA here is from genome assembly GCF_009829155.1 of Mustela erminea. Taxonomy (NCBI): domain Eukaryota; kingdom Metazoa; phylum Chordata; class Mammalia; order Carnivora; family Mustelidae; genus Mustela; species Mustela erminea. The sequence continues at coordinate 48,501,074 of NC_045624.1, forward strand.
GGTCCGAGGTTTCCCTGCTCTGAAGCTTTTGCCTATTCAAGTTTCTTGGCCTCTGGGCCTAGCCAGGTTAGAATTTGCCTTGGCGTTGTTCACTAGAAGGAGGTGGGGATTGAAAAGTTCCCCACTTCTAGTGGGGATTCACTAGAAGGAGGTTCCGCATCTCTCCATCTCTCTGTACAGACTTGATTCGGCTGCCGCTGCTTCTGCAGCCTCAAGATCTTGTAGGATTGGAGAGAACTGGTTCTCAGAGTCTCTGCCCTTCTCTCCCCCCCTTTTTTCCCTCTCCCTCAGCCCTTCTCTCCTTCTGTCTCTCTCCATCTCCCTCCTCTCTACCTCCATGCCCCGTCCCGTCCCGTGGAGCCTGTCGCAGTGAGGCACAGACCAGCTGGGTGGAAGTGGGGGGAGTGCAGCGCAAGCCTTGCCGCGGGGCGCCGGGAGGAGCAGCCACAGCAGGCAGAAACCGCAACCGCTTGCATCTTCAGAAGCCAGGGTCAGGGCTCTTCCGCCAGCTCTCCCGAGTACTCTCTCTGGGTCTTCTCAGGCTTGGCTTCCTTCTCAGACTGGGTTCACCATGGGAGGAACAAGGCCAGGTGCCCGGCAAATCACCCGGGATGCGAGGGTCTTTCCCCGCTGTAGGCAGAGGCCTGAGCAGTCTGCTTCCTGGGATCCCGGGCATTCAGCAACCCCAGTCAAGGCCTCTGCAGGGGCTGGAGCTGGTGCAGCGGCAGGCAGGCCTGGGGCGTCCTGGAGAGCTGTGGTGCACAGCCCTGGGGCAAGGCAGCGACCTCCTGGGCTCCACTGGATCCGGCCGGAAAAGGTCGCATTTCCTGAGATAGGTCTGAGGCCCACACGGGGGCTAGCGCCCTGAGCCAGCAGTTTCCAGTTGACTAAGAGCATGTCCCTACGGCCAGGGTAGAAGGAGGCTCTGGTGTTTGCTGCGCAAAGGGTCTGGCCTCGGAACGCTGCTATAACTGGGCCACGAGCCCAGCCCGGCCTTGCCCGGAATGGATTTCCTCACCGCCGGCCTCGTTAAAATGCGCACACCGTGGGAGAGAGGGCTGCCCCAGACACGGGTTTGGAGGGGAGGGGGGAAGAGGGGAGGGGACCGAGAGGCAGGAGTGTGGTGACACTGGTTCTTGTCATAACCTCCTAGTGCATGCGAATGCCAAGGTTAAAGGGAGAGCTTGAGGCAGAGGTGTCCATCCATGGCCCCCTTCTCCAAGTTTCCCCCTCCAGGTCTTCAGGTCTCTGGTCAAACCAAAGACCCTGAAGAGCGATGTGTCCTTCACTTCCCTGAAACGGGGTATGAGCTGGGAAGCAACCTGGGGATGGGGCTGTGGGGTGCCTGGATCTGACTCTGACCTCTGAATAGGGTGGGGGGAGTCTTTAGCTAAGGTTACCGGTTGCTTCCACCACCACCCCCCAATCCCTTTCAGCTCACCAGGATCCACCGACAGGAGCTGCAGAAAAAGCAAGCCAGGTGAGCACACCAGAAGCCAAGATCCCAACTGGATCAATGACTGGCTGAGGAAGAGTAGAGGGCTGAGAAGCCAGGGCGTTACATTTGGGGGAAATTTCTATGTGGGGCGTAAGAAAGAAGTGGCAATAGCCAGTTTCCACTGCGCGCTGGATCTCAGACACTCTAAAAGGTCTTGGTGGCCTTAGGGCCTGGTCTGTCACTTTTGGGAGACAGTTCCAGGTCCCGAGCTGAAAGGGAAGAGCCTGAGGTCCCAGCAGGTCCTCTTAGTGGTTAGAGTGCCTGGGGGGCTAGTGGCTGATTCTGAAACAAGAATGGGGAGCACCCAAGGCAGACCGGGGTGCACACCATAAACACCGCACTTGTTAACTGCGCGGGGCCCTAGGGCCCTTCAAACAGACCCCGCAGGAGAGCTCACGTCCGAGCGTGGGCGGGGCTAGCCCAGGGGCCAGGCCCCCCACTAGCCACGTTGGGGCAGCCCCCACAGCTCCTGGCCTTTGGGCCGAGGTATCGGGTGTGCGTCTCCCGGCCCATCAATACAGATTACATATTTATATCAATCGTGGGCTCAGAGGGCGCCCTCGGAGAGCAGCCCCGCGACTACGAAACCAAACTGGGAGTGGTCGCGCGGAAACTCTGGCTCAGGATTGGCTGTGGGCACCCGCCGCGGTGCGGGGGGATTGCTAATCGTATTCAGCATGTTTTGCACAAGAAATGTCAGCCAGAAAGGGCTATCTGCTCCCTTCGCCAAATTATCCCACAACAATGTCATGCTCGGAGAGCCCCGCCGCGAACTCTTTTTTGGTCGACTCGCTCATCAGCTCGGGCAGAGGCGAGGCTGGCGGTGGTGGCAGCGGCGCGGGGGGCGGTGGCGGCGGCGGCTACTACGCCCACGGCGGGGTCTACCTGCCGCCAGCCACCGACCTGCCCTACGGGCTGCAGAGCTGCGGGCTCTTCCCGGCTCTGGGAGGCAAGCGCAATGAGGCGGCGTCGCCGGGCGGCGGCGGCGGTAGCGGGGGCCTGGGTCCCGGGGCGCACGGCTACGCGCCCGCGCCTATAGACCTGTGGCTGGATGCGCCCCGGTCCTGCCGGATGGAGCCACCCGAGGGGCCGCCGCCGCCGCCACCACCTCCCCAGCAGCAGCCACCGCCCCCGCCGCAACCACCCCAACCCCCGCCGCAGGCCACCTCGTGCTCTTTCGCGCAGAACATCAAAGAGGAGAGCTCCTACTGCCTCTACGACTCGGCGGACAAATGCCCCAAAGGCTCCACCGCCACGGCCGAGCTGGCCCCCTTCCCGCGGGGCCCGCCGCCCGACGGCTGCGTCCTGAGCACCTCCAGCGGGGTGCCAGTGCCCGGCTACTTCCGCCTCTCCCAGGCCTATGGCACGGCCAAGGGTTACGGCAGCAGCGGCGGCGCGCAACAGCTCGGCGCCGGCCCGTTCCCCGCTCAACCCCCCGGGCGCGGCTTCGACCCGCCACCCGCGCTCGCCTCCGGTTCAGCGGATGCAGCCCGGAAAGAGCGAGCCCTCGATTCGCCGCCGCCCCCTACGCTGACTTGCGGCGGCGGCGGGGGCTCACAGGGCGACGAGGAGGCGCACGCGTCGTCCTCGGCCGCAGAGGAGCTCTCCCCAGCCCCTTCCGAGAACAGCAAAGCCTCGCCCGAGAAGGACTCCCTGGGTAAGCAGGGCGCGCCGAAGGGCCGCAGTCAGGCGGGCAGACAGGCAGACCCACAGAAGGGAAAGAGCAGAGAGCCAGGAGTCCGCGCAGCGCCGGCCGGCCGGCCTTGGCCCAAGCTGCAGGCAGGCTGACCTTGTGAACTTGCTTTTTAATATTTGGGCGTGGGGACGCAGTAAAAATTCATGTCCGGCTTAGCGCCCCACACCAAGACGTCCGCCACTCTGGTCTCAGCTCACCCCATTGGGAGCGAGGGCATGGACGAGCAGCCCCTCTCTTGCGCTTGCCCTTCTCCGTGGCCCAGAGCACCCTAAGCCGTAGTCTGGGCCCAGCCTGCGAGGCGCGGCCCACGCGGGGGGAGGGGGAGGGAGGAAAGTGGCTCGCCCGCAGATAGCGCGGATGTTTGTAAGGCATCCAAAATAAGCAGCCGCCAGCACCAATAAATAAGCCCATTAACCGGCGAAGTTCGAGTTTACGATCCCCCATGCTTTTTTCAAAGTTGCTGGAGGGGCGGGAATCCTCCTTGAGGGGAGAAGAAAAGGCAAATCCGGCCCGGTCGCCGGGGCCCTGAAGCTTAGAGTCAGAGAGGGGCCATTTCGCTTCCCCTGGAACTCCGAATCGCCCAGACTGCACGTCTCTGACTCCTGGAAAGACGTGACGGACGGCCCTTGACCTCGAATCAGTTTTTCGTCCCTTCCCCATGTCCCAACTCTGTCCTTGTTCCTCTCTTCATTGGGCCTTCGGCAATCAGGGTACGGGAATGGGACAGCTCCACGCTGCCCGCCTCCCTTCCAAGTAAGCACCCATGCCCCCAGGCTGGGGGCTGCAGGAAATGCTTGTCTGCCTTGGGGCGAGAAGCACTGAAAGGCGTTAAGTTCAAGATATAAAGCCTGCTCTCCCAGGCCGTTCAGTCTGCGAGCACCGGATAGCTTTGTGCTAAAACAGGTGTTTGGGAAAAAGTGGAAGAAAATGTAAACTGGGAGGATAGGTGCAGATTGGAGGCCCTCTCCACTTTGCACACACCCTTTGGAGGCACTGCTCTTCCTGAGCAAGCTAAAAGAGGGGTGTGTGTGTGTGCATGTGTGTGTGCAAAACTCTCTCTGTGTGACTTAGGGCATCCCTCTTATCACAGAGAAGTCCCAGATTCACCCCTGCGCACAGCCTGGCGAGACCCCGATGTAACCTTCCCTTCGTTATTCTCTTAAACGCTAGGCAATTCCAAAGGCGAAAACGCAGCCAACTGGCTCACGGCAAAGAGCGGCAGGAAGAAGCGCTGCCCCTATACCAAGCACCAGACGCTGGAGCTGGAGAAGGAGTTTCTGTTCAACATGTACCTTACTCGAGAGCGGCGCCTAGAGATCAGCCGCAGCGTCCACCTCACGGACAGACAAGTTAAAATCTGGTTTCAGAATCGCAGGATGAAACTGAAGAAAATGAACCGAGAAAACCGGATCCGGGAGCTCACAGCCAATTTTAATTTTTCCTGATGAAGCTCCAGGCAACGCCGATTTTTCCCGCTGCCAGAGAGCCGTTTTCCTCCCTCTGTCTTCGGCCTCTGCCCAGGAACTCGCACCTGTGCCGGAGTCCCACTCCTCCCTCCCACACTCGCCATCTCGATGGCCGTCACATCTGTGCAGGGCTGGTTTGTTCTGACTTTTTGTTTCTTTGTCTGTTTGCTTGTGCTGGTTTACTTGTTTTCTGGGGGAAAAAGCCATATCGTGCTGCATTTCTATAGAGAGAAATATTATCCTCAAGTGTTGAGTGGTGACTGGGCTGGTTTGCTGTCTCGGGGTTCATCTGCTGGAAATGGCTCCTGTCCTCCCGGTGGAGCTGGTTTCCTGCGGGGGCGGGCAAACCTAGCCGGAAGGCCGAGGTCCCATTGTAGGCGCTGAGGTGTCTGGCCTGAGGTCAATGGTGCAAGGAGCCGCCACCGGGCTTGCCTGCCTGGAGTGCTGGGCTGTGTTTAATCAGGGGACATAGGCCCCTGGGTTTCTTTTTTCTTTCTTTCTCTCTTCCTTGGCAAAAAGAAGGGCTTGCAAGCATGGACATGCAGGCTGGCAAAAGGGCTTGGCTTTGGCTGATTAGAAAATTGAGAGTCATAAGGAGTAATCTTTCCTTCCTCTGTAAGATATCCCAGCTTTAAAAGGGAGGGGGAAAAAAAAAAAAAGAATAACCAAGAGAAGGAAACTTCTCTTCCAGTTTGTGCAAGGTCTTGCATTGTGGGACTAAATTATTTCACTTACCTCGGAATTTTCATATCCTTCTGGCTGTAGATAAATAATCTAATATAGTTTTGTTTATGCGTGCAGATTTAGTGGGGTTTTTTTTTTTTTGGTCATTAAATAATTGTTACCACTGGTAACACGACAAGCACACCACAATTCTCCCTATCTTGTGGAGAGTTTTCTTTCTCATTTTCTTTTTTCTTCTTCCTCTTTTATATTTTCCTTCCTAAAATTCACAGAATCCGAAGAGCGCTGGGCAAGCGGAATAGACTAGAGAAGGGAGACATTGTTTGGGTTTCCTTTATACTGTGAAGTTACATGCATAAAAGGGTCAAACCTGTAGGTGCAGAAAAAGAAAAATTATAAATACAAATCTGTATAAATGTCTATTATTATGAAAAATTGCCAATCTTGTTTTATGCAAATGCATTCTATCGTTATTATAAATGTTAGTTCTAGCTCTATTTACTTCTAATCTTAAATCAGAATAAATTAATATTGTAATGCTGCTGTGCGTGGAAAAAAGACGATGTTTATGTTCTTATAGAAGAATAAAAGCTGTGGAATGAAGCTTTTTAAATTTTACTTCTTTTTTTTTTACTTCTTATCTTCACCTTCCACTTTATCCCGTTCACCACTTTTACAACAGGAGGACTAGCCCGCGCCCCCTGCAATTACTTTAGGCATCTATTTAAATATTACCTAGACGGTCGTAATTTGTCTGGACCCTATAGCCCTGGTGCCGTAAGGTTTGTCGGCTTTTGTTCAGTTTTATGACTTGCTAGTATATCTGGATTGTGGCTGTCTTGGACCAGTGGTTTCAGTTGAGAGGGGAGCTGCATAGACAGAGGAAGCCAAACAGGATTTCTTTCGGGAGCCCCAGGGAGGCTCGCAGACGCCGGTTGTTTTGCGGGTCCCCTGGTCTTAGATGACCCCCAGCCTAGGAATCCGGGGAGCAGGCTGGGCCCAGAGCGCGTCACTAGCGTCCGCGGCAGCAGTTAGGTAGACTGCTGCGGGCTGCAAGACCCCCTCCCCCAGCACGGCCTCCCCCACCTGGTCACCCTCCGCGGGGCCACGCGTTTCCTGCTCGCGGGAGGTGGGGGGGAGGGCGACGGCAGGGGGAGGGGGCGCGGGAGCGCGCGCCCCGGCTGGCTGGCTGGCTGGGAGGGAGAGAGGGGGAGAGCGAGCCGCGGGGAGTGAGCGCCGGAGGCCGAGACCAGACTGGGAGCCGGGCTCGGGGCCGTCCCTGGCGCTTTCGAGTCGCTCAGGGTCGCCGCCGCTTGGCGCCGGCTCGCCGAGAAGCGGGATTTGGGAAACCAGCACGCACACTGCTTCCTCTCCTTTCTTCTCGCTTTTCCCTCTCCTTCCATTTTCCTCTCTCTCCTTTACCTTCTTTCCCCCCTCTCTCCCAGGTTTACCTTACCGGGGCCGGTGGCTTCTCCCGCCTCGATGCCTTAGCGGCAGCGGGGAACACACACTGGCAGCGCGGGCGCAGGTTGGCAAGGGGCCGGGCCGGGCGCGATCGCAGGGTTCTCCCTTGGCTGCGGCGGTGGCGGCGGCGGCGGCGGCGGCGGCGGCGGGCGAGGCAGCCCCGCGCTGGCAGCACCAGAACTGGTCGGTGATTTAGGTAGTTTCCTGTTGTTGGGATCCACCTTTCTCTCGACAGCACGACACTGCCTTCATTACTTCAGTTGAAATCGTCTCCAGGTACCTGTGCGCGCGGGGGCCGGGCCGGGCGGGGCATCCGGGCCCTGGTCGTGCCAGGCCTGCGGTGGCAACCTCGGCTTTTCCCGCGCAGGAGCCTCGTCCCTGCCTCCTTCTCAGCGCTTTGCCAAGCTGTTGGCCGCAATCCCCATCCCCACCTGGCCTCGAGCAGGTACGATCAGGTTAGCTGCTCCTCGGCGGACGCCAGGGGCGTGGTAGGAATTCTGGGCCCGGAGCCATTCAAGGTCAGGGGCACGCGTTCCCATTCTGGGCCTCCCCCGACTCCAGGCCATTCTCCTGCAAGGCTGGGACACAACCAGCCCTAATCCAGGGTAGAAGATCAGGGAAGATCCCCTTGAGAGACTCAGGCTAAACTAGGAGGGACAGGCTGGAAAGGGGCTGGGATCCTGGCCTTGTCACTTACCCTTCTCTCTGTAAGCCGCCCTCTGCTCTCAGGAGTCGCCTTTGACTCTGCTTCCTTCTTTTCTTCCCTCCGTTCTTCCTCTTTCTTCTTTTTCTTTATCCTTACCTTTACTTCTTCCTTCTTTCTTTCCTTCCGTTCATTTGTCTTTCATCTTGGGTCTCTCTGTGCCCAGTTTTCTATCTCCACTTCCTGTCCTCCTATCTCTTCCTCCGGGAGGGACCCAGGGCTGGCTTGGGAGAGCCTGGGACGGGGTTCTTATTTATTTATTTATTTTTTCTGCGTGCTCAAGTTGTGGTCGGAATCTGCCAAGGAAGGGCTCGCGTGGCACAGCTGTCGGGGGCTGTGGATCTGGGCCTGGTGTGCCGCTGCAGACAAGGCCTCGGTTATGATCACGACCGGATGGCGGCGGCCTTGCGTTCTTACTCCGCGGGTCGGCAACCAGAGCTTATGAGATCCGATTAGGGGGCCTTCGCGCCGTTTTTGTGTGCCCACACAGAGGGCAAGGAGGCCTTTGCTGGCCTCACTGGGCACCTGAGGCTGGGACCTGGGCTGAGGCCCAGCCAGGCTCTATATAGAGCCTGGCCACGCAGGGAATCCCGCCTAGAAGCTTCCTCCGCTTTCCTCCGGCCTGCTGGTCCCAACTCTGGCTTTAACCGCGGGGCAGGGGAGCAGCGCTAGGGCAAAGAACGGTTGCTTGTTTGCCCGTAGCCTCTATCAGGTTCAGAGTCTGTTAGAAATGGCATCCTTGTGCCAATGGGTACTGGAGAAAGGGACCCTTCCAGCTCCAGTCTGTTTCAAATATAATAGGGGGAAAGAATCTTAAATTCCACAACCATTGTATTACAAACTTGAGCCCTCATTCCAAGTTGTAGTCCGCTGTTGGAAGCCAGAAGAACCATTCTTGCTACCAAACTGAAAACAACTTTCATCCCTCCCTGCCTCCCAAACACACACACACACACACACACACACACAGACACACACACACGCAGAGCCTTCAGACTCATGCCCACCAAGCTGGGCTTCCCTTCCCAGCTCTGTCTCCAGCCCTGGAACTGTTTCCATCGCTCTGCCTGCGGTCCTGTTATCTGAAAGGCCAGCACACGGCTCTCCCCTCAACTCCTCTGAGCCATTTTCCAGACCAGAGAACTGGATTTATTTTGGAGGCCAAGGTTTTAGAACTCTCAGGCAAAAGGGGCAGTTTGTAATTACATCTATTTTTTTTAATATACACACACAGTCCCTTTCATTTCCAAAATAAAATCTGATTCAAAAGCTTGACTCCTTTCTCCCCAAATCTTTGGGCAGAAAAGGGGTCCAGTTAGGTTTTCCTGATTTTTCTCCGCTCTTAGGCACCAGTAAGGCCTGCTTAACATTCAGGGCCTGCTAATTATGTAGTGTCTGTCCTATTCTGGAGGGCTAAGGTTATTTAAACAGCCTTTTCATTCAAAAAGAAAAAAATACTAATACTAATTCAAGGCTTCTCTGAGCAAAAAAGTTGAATTGCAAATAGGCCAGTCCAGCCTGTTCTCAGACAATTACAATGAAGAGCCAGGTCTCCTCCTGAGTTAGTACTTCTTAATGAAAATCTCAGAGGCACCGCGAACTGCCCAATATTTGGGACACAGCCGGGATGCGATGGGGGTGGGGATAAGGCAGAGGAATTTACTGGGAAAGGAAAATATTATGGGGGAGGAGGCTAAGGCGACCAGGACCAGCCACGTCGGGAGTTCACTGTGTCGGCCACTTCCCTCTTCCGGCGAGAGCGGATAAAGGGGAACCCGGCTGGTCTCCGCCAGGCTTCGCAGCCTCGCTCTCGGGGAGAGCCCGGCACTTGAGGGTCCCCGTCAGGGATAGGGATGTATCAGGGTTTGGGGGTGGATTTCTGGAACTGTTGGCTAGGATGAAGCCAGAAAAAGAGATGGACGCTTCCTCGCCGCCCGCCCTCGCCGCCAGGGAAGTGGGCTAATGAGAAACACACTCTTGCAGGCACAGTGTTCACACGTGAATTTAATTACCCCGTTTTTAGGAGTCGCTGCTTTCCGTTCGGATTTGGGGTGGGTTTTTTTCTTCCAACAGTGGCCGCGAGGCCTTTTCATTTAACCCTGGAAGACTCGAAAAGGGGTAAGAAATACCTTCCTCCATGTGGCCAAGCCAAGGAATAGGATTAAAGTCAAAGCCCCGTGCCCTGTGCCCCTCCCGGTTTTAATTTCTAGCCCTGGACTTGAGCGGCGGTCGCGAGCTTTGGGCCTTGTAACCTTGTTGAGCTATCCGGCCTGGTGAAAACCGAGGCGGGGCCCAGGGCGGTGGCCGGAAAGAAAGGAAGGAAGGAGCCCTGAAGAACTCATACTGGGCCCCGAGGCCAGAGGCTCTTGGCGCGGGCCTCCCAGCCCCTGGAGCCGCGCGCGGTCTCTTCCGCGGGACTCCCTTCTGGCGAGCCGATCTCGCCTTCCACGGAGGCTGCCTCGTGTTTTTTTTTTTTTTTTCCGCAGCTCGGGTTTGGGGAGCGCGACAAAGCTCACCGAGCTCAGCGTGAGGGCCTCCGAGGTCGGGGCACGGCGCTGGGTGGCCTGCTGCATTCTCCTGGGTGTCGCGATTCCTGGCTGAGGACCGTAGGGCTGTAGGGCTGGGGCGGGGGGGCGCGTGTGCGGGGGGTCGGAACCGAACCTGCGGCACAACCAGGCCCTCAAGCCTCTCGACTCAGGGACAGCCGGCTGCTCCTCGGTGGGGCGCTCGCTGGAGGTGCAGCGGCAACGCTGGGAGCCAGCTTCCCGGACTCCCTGGGATCCAAAGCGGGCAGATCTCGGGGCCCCACAATAGGCGGTGCCCTCTGGGAAGCCTGTCCGTGCCCAGCGCGCTCGGACAGGGGCCGGTGGTGGCTCCCTTTGGGACGGATGCTGCGTTGAATTTGACTTTTTCCCGGCCGGCCCGGGGGTAAACTCGCATCTCCGGGGACGACAGGAATTATTTACAGGGAGCTCGCCAACCCAACCCAACGGTCTAATTTAACCTTTCCCAGTCCTCGTAAATTTTTACAGCCGGGAACCACGGCGAAGCAAACGAATCTGTTGGTCGTTCCCGACTTCCCACCAGCCTGTGTGGCTTCTGAAACAATCACTCCTTATGAAATATCATAAATATAGATTTAAATACAGTAGAGCGAGAATGCGATTTGGCTGCTTTTTTATGGCTTCAATTATTGTCTAATTTTATGTGAGGGGCTCCACCGGCCGCACTCGCACGCGGGACCCGCGCCTCGCTGATGGCGTGATTAATTGTGATATAAAATAGTCCGCTTAAGAAGTGTGTGTCTGGTGGCGGCGGTGGGAGGGGAGGGAGTCCAGAGGCAAGGCCAGATTTGATCTTTTAATCTTCGTTGGCCACAATTAAAGCAAACCCGATCGTGGAGCGCCGCGATCCCTTTGCATAAAAACATATGGCTTTTGCTATAAAAATTATGACTGCAAAACACCGGGCCATTAATAGCGTGCGGAGTGATTTACGCGTTATTGTTCTGCCGGGCGGGCACGTGACGCGCGCGGCCAATGGGGGCGCGGGCGCCGGCAACTTATTAGGTGACTGTACTTCCCCCCCTGGTGCCACCAAGTTGTTACATGAAATCTGCAGTTTCATAATTTCCGCGGGTCGGGCCGACCGGCCAGGCACCGGGCACAGCGATGGCCACCACCGGGGCCCTGGGCAACTACTACGTGGACTCGTTCCTGCTGGGCGCCGAGGCCGCGGACGAGCTGGGCGCGGGCCGCTACGCGCCGGGGGCCCTGGGTCAGCCTCCCCGGCAGGCCACCGCGCTGGCGGAACACCCCGACTTCAGCCCGTGCAGCTTCCAGTCCAAGGCGGCGGTGTTCGGCGCCTCGTGGAACCCGGTGCACGCGGCGGGCGCCAACGCGGTGCCCGCCGCGGTGTATCACCACCATCACCACCCTTACGTGCACCCCCAGGCGCCCGTGGCGGCGGCGGCCCCGGACGGCAGGTACATGCGCTCCTGGCTGGAGCCCACGCCCGGCGCGCTCTCCTTCGCGGGCTTGCCCTCCAGCCGGCCTTACGGCATTAAACCTGAACCACTGTCCGCCAGAAGGGGTGACTGTCCCACGCTTGACACTCACACTTTGTCCCTGACTGACTATGCTTGTGGTTCTCCTCCAGTTGATAGAGAAAAACAGCCCAGTGAAGGCGCCTTCTCCGAAAACAATGCTGAGAATGAGAGCGGCGGAGACAAGCCCCCCATCGATCCCAGTAAGTGTCTCCTCCCTTCAGACCGGCCGCCGCCTCCACGCCGGCCACCAGGATCTGCCAGCCCTTCAGCTTTCTCTTGAGCCTGCTTCGCCTGCGCTGCGAGCCTCTTGAGCAGGGGCCGGGAACCAGAAGTTGCTGTTTAGGATGCCTCGGATGGGGCCCCAATTCCAGAGAGCAGTGACAAGCTGGCTGCCGGGTTCAGGGGGAGGGGAGGCGGCTGCTGCCGAGAGAGAGGGGGCGGGGCAGGCGCTGCCGGCCAAGCCAAGACCAGCCGCCCCTCTCCCTGGCTGTCCGGTACCAGGACAGCAGTACTTTGGGCCGTTCTTCGAAAGCAGCTCGGCAGAGAGAATCTTTTGTGCGGCTAGACTGTCCTGGAGCCTGGAGCGGCGGCAGCAACTGCAGCCTAGACATTGAAGAAGACGGCCGATCCCCTCCACTTCTTGCCTTCAGCCAGTGGCGGCGTATATCCTGCCCAAGATGAGGCTGTAGGCGACCTGGCCACGGCGGTCCCCATGCCAGATTATTCACATAAACTGGAGAAGTGATCAACATCCTTGGGGTGCCTAGGGGCGCCATGCCGGCTACCCGGCTCTGATGGCCTTCCAGGGAGTCAAAGAAGGAAAGGGGAAAGTAGAAGGAAAGGTGGGGAAGGGAGGATACAGAGAGAGAGAGAGTGTGTGTGTTAGTGCGGGGGAGAAGAGAGTATTAACGTTACAGGAACACAGGGCAGCGTGCTGTCCCCCTGCCTGGCAAGAAGAGGATCTATTTCTAAATTTCCATCCTTGTACAGTGTACAGAGAGTGGAAAGAAAGAGAGGAAAAGGACAGGAGGACAGAGGAGAGAGGAGGGTCTCATAAAGGGAGGGGAAAGCCGAGGTTTTACTGCGTGCAATTGTAAGTGACCGTTCCGTTCCTCCGTCTGTCTGCCACGATTCCATTGTGTACGGGTTCTACAGCCTTTCCCTCACCGATTCAGCAGCGTCCTGCACTTTGGCCGAAGACCCTAGGAGGTTCCCCAGCCCCCAGTGGAGGGGGGACGTAGGTGCTTCTCCTCTTTCTAAATCCCCTGTCTGTCTCCTTCACAGGCAACCCGGCAGCCAACTGGCTCCACGCGCGCTCCACGAGGAAGAAGCGCTGCCCCTACACCAAGCATCAAACCCTGGAGCTGGAGAAGGAGTTTCTGTTCAACATGTACCTCACCAGGGACCGCAGGTACGAGGTGGCCCGGCTGCTCAACCTCACCGAGCGGCAGGTCAAGATCTGGTTCCAGAACCGCAGGATGAAAATGAAGAAAATCAACAAGGACCGGGCAAAAGATGAGTGATTCAACTGAGTTCATTTAGAAAAGAGAGAGCGAGCTAGGGAGAAAGAGAAAGGACTGCCTGATCCCTCTCCCGCCCCTATTCGACCCCAGCGTCCACCACCCCAACCATCCCGCACAAAGCGGCTCTAAACTCCAGGCCTCATCTCCCCCTGGCAAGCCGGGCTAAGGCTGGCTTCCCCCCGCCCCCCAGCCTGCCGCTTTGATGGAGGAGGTATTGTAAGCTTTCCATTTTCTGTAAGACGGAAACAAACAAAAAAATGGTGTGTGTGGGGGGGACATTTTCGCTGATGCCTGTGTGTGCTAGCTTGTATATATTTTTTAGAAAAAATCTACCTGTTCCTGACTTCAAAGAAACAAACAACAACAACAACAAAAAAAATACTACCTTTTTATAATGCACAACTGTTGATGGCGGGCTGTATAGTTTTTAGTCTGTGTAGTTAATTTAATTTGCTCTTTGTGCGGCAGAGCGATCTGCCCAGATACTTGAACACTGTGTTTTATTGTGGTAATTATGTTTTGTGACTCAAACTTCTGTGCTGGGTGATGCACCCGTTGTGATTGTGAGCGCTTAGAATTCAATTTCAACTCAGGTTGTTGCTAGGGGAGAAAAATAGTTGCGTAGAGTATAGCTCTGTATGAAACATGTCTTCTGTATGCCTAGGCTGTTCACCTTGGTTTGTAAACGAGCTGTAAGGATTTCCCAGTGAAATAAAATTTTAAAAGAAAGAAAGTGTTCTCCAGGATGCATAAATTCATGGTTTCCTCCTCTTTGGAAATGTGGGCATTTTCGTCTCTACCCGTTCTATAAACCTGTCTTGTTCATTGTATCTATAATCCATATATTAAAGAAAAAAGTAATCAGACAAGCTTGAATATTGTTTTTGCACCGGATGAACATTGAGGAAATTCGGAGCTATACATATGTGCAGAAGGTTACTACCTATGGTTTACATTTAATTTTAATCGGGGGAAAAATGAATGCTTATTGTAATGGAGGTAATTTTATTGATAATAAATTATACACTATGAAACCGCCACTGGGCTACTGTAGATTTGTATCCTTGATGAATCTGGGGTTTCCATCCGGCTGGACATACACTGTATATTTTGCAATAGTTACCTCAAGGCCTACTGACCAAATGTTGTGTTGAGATGATATTTAACTTTTTGGCAAATAAAATATATTGATTCTTTTCTATTTATTGCGGGTCAGCTCTTTGCACCTTTTTCTCTGGGATAGGGGAGCGTGGGTAGTGTCTCTGGGTGGGGGCCGGGCCTGGGGGGAGGAGGCAGAATCTTGATTTCTCCGTTTCACCGCCGGCGGGCTCTCGGATCGCGGACCAGCGGCAGCCAGCCGCGCTCCCACTCCCGCCGGCTGCCTGGCGGCGCAAGCAACGGAGCCAGGCTGGGCAACGAGGGGCGGCGAGGCCTCGCTCCCGGCTTTGACCTGTCCCATTTGCGGGGAGGCCGAGAGGCCTCCGAGGAGCCGCGCTGGGGTCTCAGGTCCCGCTGGCCAGTAGCAGCGAAAGGCCACCCTTTCATCTTGGCGCCCAGAGATATTTCCCGAAGCCGGGTCCATTGAGATCCTCGAGGCCTTCCCCTGGCATGGGGCGGGGAGTGTGAGGGCAGGAGCGACGGGGAGTCGAAGGACCAGCTTCCCGAGGAGTCTCCAAGGAGGGAAACGAGCCCTGCTGCCCCGACGCGGCCGCCAGGAAGGACATCTGGGGACTCTCACGGGACTGAAGTCTTGCGCCCCCGCACCTCAGCGTCCTGTCAGGACCCAGGAGATTCTGGGTTCTGTACCGCACTCCCCTCCTGAACACCCCTCCTGGCAGAGGCAGGGCCTAGGCAGCCGGCGAGCTGGAAGCGCCATAAAAGCAAATGAGGGCTGTTGCCGTTTATGGGGTGTAAAGGGCTGCGGGGGGAACGGCCACAACTTCGGAGGCCCAAGCGCCTTATAGATGTGGCCAGAGGGTTCAGCCTAATCTCCCCCCTTTTCTTTTCTCGCTCGCCACGCCCTCCCCCCACCACCCCGAGACTGCTGGAAAGTTACCTGAGTTCCGATGCCTAAAGGGGGAACCAGGACGCCCGGGGATGGGTCTTCCCCTTACCCCCACCCCCACCCCCATCCCGCCGCCAGGTTGGGACGCCCTCTGTTGTTGCAGACAGAAGGAACTTCAAAGAATGGGCAGTAAGGGTGTGCCATAAAGGCCGGGTCTGCGAACTGTCTGGAATTCGGCCCTTAATGAGTTTACAACTGTCCAGCCCCAATTAAGATTTTCCACCAAAGCCCTTTCATTTGTTTGCTCTGTCTGCACCGATAAAGCGGCTGCGGAAACAACTCTTTTATGGGCACTGCGCTCTCGGCAGCGTAGATTCCGGGCTCCACGCACACCCCCCAGGGACGCGACTCTGGCCCAGCTTTGGGAGCGGGGCGCGGGGCCAGCCCGGGCGGCTGACGAAGTTCAGGGAGCGGGGGGCTGCAGTGCAGAGATTCTGCCAGCAGATGGCAGTATGGCTCCACGCAAGTGGCGCCCAGGCCGCCATCTCCCGCCGCCGCAACCCTGGGAAGTTCCTAAGATGTCGACTTGACGCTAGCCTTTCTCGAATGGGAGCCCCAGATTTGAATGAACTGCGGTCGTATATTTTCTTTGCTGCTCAGGCCGGGCCGGAAACCTCGCTGGGAAACAAGCAAGCGGTGGTGCTCGCCCGACCTGCATCGCTCCCGCCCGCTTTCCTCTCCCCGGTTCCGGAGGCCTAGCGCTGCGTGGTTGCAGCCGTCCGGCGGCTGCGGGGCTGTAGCTCCAGGCGCGGGCGTGACTCTAGGGTCACCGTTCCCAGGCCGCGACAAGCCTTGGGGCAGCGCGACGCTCGGAGAACTCGGCTGACCAGCGGACAAACAAGGACTAAGGCCTACAGCCCCGGGACTTGGTGACCCCCCGGAGGGGGTGCAGAGGGCGCCTACGTTGGTCAAGGGTCCTGCGGCAGACGGGGGAGGGGGTGCTCCCTAACGCTGCGCCCCGGTACGGGGCCGGTAAGCCAGCACCCGCAGGGGAGCCAGGACCCCGGGACCCGGCCGCCTCGAATAAGCGGCAATAAAACAAGGTGGTGGAAAATCGGGGGCAAAGGCATTCTTGGTGACTTTCTAGTGTGGGTTTGGCGGCTGAATTGCCCGGGATGGGGAAATCCCTGGGGGCTCACCAGGGGCTGCTTTGATTGTTCTAAAAGAAATACAACGTTTAAAATAATTATGATAACATCCTAGCTCCAGGACAGGAATTCACGTCGTGAACGCTTTCCTTGCTTTCTCTCGCCACCGAATTTCCTTGGCAGTGGAGCTGCTCAGGCTGCTCTGGTTTCCCGTGTTCAGGAGGAGGGAGGGGACCCCAATCTAGGCCCAGCCTATCCTGGACCCTGGGCGGGGAACACGCCCCGGAACCTTCTAGGAGGCGGCCACGAGTGTGGGTGCGAGGATCAACCCCTGGTGCAGAATGGTTTCACAGGGAAAACGCAAAACAAACAGAACCCATCGAAGCACCCCGGAGCCCTGTGAACACGCCATGCGGTGTATTTATTTGGGTTGTAATAGTCTCTGCCAAGCCCACAAAATGTTTACAACCTGCGTCTCCGCGCTGTACACGCTGTAAAACTGGGGACTGGATTTTGGTTGACAGATCTCCTGAGTGTTTTCCCTTCTTACCCTCTCTCTCTCTTCCTCCCTCCCTCCCTTTCCTTTCCTTTCCTCCCTCTTTCTCCGTTTATATACACAGGTTGGTGTTGCAGACACACGTCTTCATTATATATCCCTATATAACACAATATTTCACAGCGTCTGATTGTAAGAAAGGTTTTAGAGCTTCCCCTAGAGCCGCCCTGGTCATGCATCCAAGCTGCAGATAGAAAGCTCAATTTATGTAACTATGAGTAAATGGCGAAGGAGCGGATCGGTGGCAGCCGCTTCTCTCCACCGATTTCGGAGGCTTCAGGTAGGTGCCGGCTGGCTGGGATCTCAGGCCTCACGGACTGCCACACCGGGCCTCCCTTGCCCTTGGCCGGTCGATGGCTGGGGAGGTGGTTCTCCTGACTCGGCTGCCTGGGAAGCGCTTCTCCGTTAGCTGCGCAGACAACCCCCGCCCCGCCTCAGCCCTAGCTCCTTTGCACTCGTCAGGCACGGATGTGTCCCTGCGTCGCGACCGGGGACCGCTCAGTGACTGAAGAACCGAGCGCAGCCCGTGCGAGGGGCGCGGCTAGAAACGTTTAGAGAAGCTAATCGCCAGCGGCCAGACTGGAAACAGGCTCCCTTCGCTTTCCCAGGGCTGGGCTTGTCTTCTTATCTGGGTTTAAATATTGAACCCTATTTGGTAACAAGAAGCAAGGGAAACACATTGTGCTTGGTAGGTAGGAATCCCGCTCCGGGAGAGCGGTGAGAAAAATGTCTTTATGTAAAGACAGCTCGGCTGGTTAGAAACCCTCCTGCACATGCCTGCTCCAGGCTGATCATCAATGAGCATTTCTATGAATATTATCACATATAACCCAGTGCATTTGTGTCTTTTCAGCCAAACAGGTAGGAAACCAATGGCTTGAGAACACACGATTAAGGAGGCCTTACTGAAAGCCTGGCTCTGTCTGGCCTTTTCGTTTTAAAACCCCGCCACCGAAGGCAGGAGGAAACACAGAAGCCCAGAAACGAACGAAAGGATTCGGCACCCGCGGGACTCAGCCCAGTTGTCTGTCTTGGGCCTAGAAAGGCTGAGGCCTTGCCGGCAGTATCCGGACTCTCTCTGGCCCAAGCGAAGGGGCAGCGCGCCCCGCTAGAACCGTTTGGACCTGCGCCGGACAAAACCCAAGCAGGGATGAGCCTGTGGCTTGGGGTCCCAGCCTCAGTGTTCCTTCCCGCGCTCCCGGAACCCTGTCTCCCACTTGGTCTGGGTCATCTCACTTCAGGGCAGGTTTTACTTAAAACGCCATCGCCGTCGGCCGCTCCAGCCGCCGGAGTCTAGACAGACGGCGGCGGCGGCGGCGGGGCCGGGTCTTTCTCTTTGCATCTTGCTCTGTGTCACCCGGGGAACAATTTATTGGTCTAAAGCTGTCTAATTCCGCCTCTTTGATCTCCTGGCTTTCTTGCTTGCTTCGTCTTCCTTTAACTTTTTTAGGTTTTTATATCCTGCCCGAAAGCGATGCTATTTGGAATATTTAATTTTTCTTCCCTACCCGTGTTACAGCCTCCATTCCCCAACTGAGACACGCTATCATCTTGATCCTGCATAAAGAGCATCCCAGGTTATTGCCCCCCCACACAGCCCCTGTGTCCCCAGGGGAAACCAGCAGGCGCCCACCTGCCGGGACAGCCCCCCATCTCTCCACCCACACCCATGGGCAGTCCACTTGGCAGGAACTGGGGCTCCGTTGCATCCGGGTCTGAACCTTCTTGCTGCCTTTTGTGCTCCTGGGACCCCCTGAGAGGGTGCAGTGAGCAGGGGGCGGCCTGGACTTTCTGAAAGTGATGGGAAGTGCTTTGTACACAGGGAACCAAACTCTATAATTTACAGGAGAATTTCCGGGGCAATTCCATTGTGAGGTCGGGTTTATGGTGTGCAATCGAGCTGAGCAGTAAAAGGCATACTGACCTGGCGGATGGGCTTCCAGGGAGGCCTGAGCAGTTTATGAGGCCTTTAGGGGAAGGGTTTGCCCCACCACACTCCAACAAGCAGTGGGCAGCATGGGCTCCGGCTGGTCCAACCCTGCGTAGGGGTTGGAGGCTTGGAAAGGTAAGGTCCAGGCGCTGGGGGCCTAAATGGGAAGGAGGGAAATTATTGTGTTCTGCTGTGAGCCAGCCTTGGATATGTGAAGCCGCTAGAACTGGGTGGTCTTACTAGAGGGGGTCCCCCTATTTGTTTTGGGGGTCTCCAAAAAGAAATGGAGATTCATAGTGGGCTGAAGCCGCCAGGCACCTGGGGTTTCTCTCCTCTCAAACTGGCTCTACCATATGTATTGCTTGCTCCCAAGCACTCAAGACCATGAGGAGCTGGCAGAGGCCCATGGGTGGCCCCGGTAAAGGCTTCCAGAAAAGTCCCAGCACTAGGGGTACCTGGAAGGGTGTAGGGCCTGAGGTTCCTCCAGCCTTGGAGGAAAGAGACTTGGTTCCCCTTGAGCGAGGGGAAACCAGAGGTTGCCAGGAGGAACAAAAGAGTGTCCAGCTATTTCTTAGGCTGCCAGAGGCCAGCCAGGTGCCCAGGAGCGAATGCATAGAGCCTGCCAGGACAGCGGTGTCCAGGAGGCAGGAGGGGAACCCCACGTTAATAAATCTGTTGGCAAATGAGGCTCATTAATAGATAAATATTTCACTGCTTCCTTTAAGGCGGATAAACAGTGTGCCTCCGATTAAGGAAAGGAAGCTGGGAGACGTTGACTTTATTCGAACCACATGGTTCCAGTTTGCGGTGGCGTTCTCGCTGCAGCTGGAAGTGACGCTGCGCCGGCCCCATCTGGATCATAGTCCAACTGGGCCTATTGCCCAGTGGACGTGGCGGAGGGTGGGGCGTGCGGGGGGTACAAGCGGGCAAAGAACCGATTTGCCCGAAGCTGAGACTTGCCCATGGACTGCCGTGGGTCGGGCGGGTGCGCAGAGTGTAGAGACCCTCCCTAGGCTGGGTCAGTAGACAGGACAGGGTTCGGGAGGCCTGCAGGCTTGCTCCAGAGTTCGGTAATAGGCTAAAGGAGGCTGTGCCCGGCCGCCCCGCGCAGCCTCTGCAGGCCAGGCGTCCACGCTGCGGTGAGCTGAGCGCTCGCGCGGAGCCTCGGGGTCCTTTTCCCGCGGGACGCGTCAGGCCAGCCCGGCGCGGGCAGATTCGTTGGCCACATATTTGAGCCTCTTCCCCTTCCATTCTAGGCTGCCGCGGGCCCCGCGGAGCAAGACCACCTGTGAGGGCTGCTGAGATTGGCGGAGGCGGTCATGTGGGCGGTCACGTGCTGCGGCGAGCTCCGTCCAAAAGAAAATGGGGTTTGGTGTAAATCTGGGGGTGTAATGTTATCATATATCACGCTACCTCGTAAAACCGACACTGAAAGCTGCCGGACAACAAATCACAGGTCAAAATTATGAGTTCTTCGTATTATGTGAATGCGCTTTTTAGCAAATATACGGCGGGGGCTTCTCTGTTCCAAAATGCCGAGCCGACTTCTTGCTCCTTTGCGCCCAACTCGCAGAGAAGCGGCTACGGGGCGGGCGCCGGCGCCTTCGCTTCCACCGTACCGGGCTTGTACAATGTCAACAGCCCCCTCTATCAGAGCCCCTTCGCGTCCGGGTACGGCCTGGGTGCCGACGCCTACGGCAACCTGCCCTGCGCCTCCTACGACCAAAACATCCCCGGGCTCTGCGGTGACCTCGCCAAAGGCGCTTGCGACAAGGCGGACGAAGGCGCGCTGCACGGCCCGGCGGAGGCCAATTTCCGCATCTACCCCTGGATGCGGTCTTCAGGTAGGCGAGGCAGCTAGGCTGGCGGGGTGGGTAGGCGAGCGGGCGGACGGGCAGCGGGGAGCGCCCGGCTGGGGAGCGCGGAGCGCGGAGAGAGGCGACTGCGAGCCGACGGCCCCGTGACTCCTGGCGGCGCTGCCTTTCTGGTTTTAATTAGAGTCAAGGCGCCATAGCGTGGAGAGCCCGTAGCATTGTATGTAAATGAGGCTCATAAAACTTTTTATGACCCAATTAATGGGTTAGATCCTCGTAAATTTATTTAACTCCATTTGCCTTGGAATTTTAACATTTTGTTCGCTATTCTGACTTTCTCCCTCTTTCTCTCTCCCTTTCTTCTCTCGCTCCCTCCTCCTTTTCCTTTCGGCCTGGCTTTTCTTTTTCAAAAGCAGGGAGAGCCAAACCCTTCATCAGGGCCCCTCTTACGCCCCTGTGCCAGGGGCCAGTTAAAGGAGGGGTGGGGAACGAGAGCGGGGGCAGGGGGTCGGAGTGCCCCTGGAAGGTCCGGCTATGGGGGCGCGGTCTGCTAGGAAGGAAAGGCGCCCCTGGAGTGCGGACCGCCCGAGGGTCACCCACTTGCCTAGCAAGGGGCGGGGGAAGCGGCCCAGCTCGCCTTTGAATGGCAAAAGCGCAGCGTCTCCCACTTGCCCACACTCTATATTTACAATTTCCCTTTGTCAGGGGGAAGCAGGACATTGTGGAAGCCTAGCCGGCTGGAAAGGACGGTTGTAAAGTTGGGATTCTGCGCCTTTCCTCCTCACAGAGCTGCCTGCGCTCTGGCACCGCAGTTGGGGTCTTCCGCTAACACTCCTGCTCCTCCCCCAGCCCCTTTCGGGGGGCGCGGGTGGAGGGGGGACGCGCGCCCGGGTCAGCGCTGGGAGAAAGGTGCGGGCTCTGGGACGGCGGCCTGGCTAATGCGCTGTCCTGTGTCTCTGTTGGTTTATCTGTCCATGTGTCCATGTGTCCTGTCTGCTCCCAGGGCCCGACAGGAAGCGGGGCCGCCAGACCTATACGCGCTACCAGACGCTGGAGCTGGAGAAGGAGTTCCACTTCAACCGCTACCTGACGCGGCGCCGCCGCATCGAGATCGCCCACGCGCTCTGCCTCACCGAGCGCCAGATCAAGATCTGGTTCCAGAACCGCCGCATGAAATGGAAGAAAGAGCATAAAGATGAGGGTCCGGCCACCGCAGCCCCTGAGGGCGCCGTGCCCGCCGCCGCCGCCGCCACCGCCGCCGCCGCCGCCGCCACCGACAAGGCCGACGATGAGGACGAAGACGAAGAAGATGACGACGAAGAGGAGGAGGAATGAGGGGCCAAGTCGGGGCCCTGGCTGCACCAGACAGTCGAGAAAAGCGTCTTTAGAGACTCATTGATTTTATTTACAAAAGTGGAAAAAATAAAAAGAAAACGTAAAAAAAAAAAAAAAAAAAAACAGTCCCCAACCTGCACCCATCTGCCCCACGACCCACTCCAGCTCCCATCTTTTCTGGACCGAGCAGCCGCCTAGACTGGGTCCCCTTGGGGCTCTCTCTGCCCCCAAGGATCCCCAGCAGACACCCTCCCTAACCCCAGTCCGACCAGCTCTGCGCTGGCACGGCTAAAATACTACCTAGCACAGGCCTCGGCCAGAGGCACCCCAAACTACCTATGGGCCCATCCCCAGTAGGCCTCCACTCCCAGGAAGCCCAGACATGTCCCAACACTGGCAGACACCCAGCACCTCCCCCATACCGCAAAGGACCTGATTCTCTCAGTACTACCTACTCTCCCAAACTACCTATTTTGTGCTCACTGGCTTGCCTGCTACCTAGTCCCGGCCCCTTCCTCCGCCAGGCCCCTCCTGCTTCTGCCTGGCAGCCTTTGGGGTCCCTGAGGCTGCGTGGAGAAGGGCTGGGGTCCGGGGACCAGGGTATTGGCTTCTATTTAAATTGAAAAATAATATATTTATTCCAAAGCATTCTAAGTGCTGCAACCTAGAATCCCTCCTTCTCTGGCCTGGGCACCCCAAGTTCAGGCCCATTACCCCTACTTCTGGAGGGGAGCATTCCCAAGCTAGCTGCAGATCTCTGGGTTAGCTTCTGCTTAGTAGGACTACAGAGATGCTCCCAGCCTTCCTGCACCTTCCCTGGTCCCTGTGTCCTACTGTCTAGCCATGTTGAATATGTACACCCTGACTTTTCCTACAATAGCAAATATTGTATATTTGAACAAGATTTTTTTTTTTTGTCATTTATATAGTCTTGGAGCTCATTTGTAAGGCAATGTCTTGACTTGGGAAGGATGTGTTGATGGGGTGACTTTGTAGCATGGTGTGTTGTCTTGAGCTAACTTTATAGCTGGTGGAGAGGGCTGATGCCCCTCCCAATGCCCTTCATCTCTTGTGTTGTCCTACGTCCCCCTTGTCCCTGTAGGTTCTAGCTTGGGGTTCCAGGAATGGGAAGGCACACTTCCTGTCTTGCCCAGCTAACCGTGTTTTATGTAACAGAAAAATAAAGATGCTTGGTGACAAAAAAATGTGGACTGCTTTATACAGGGTGCGAAGGGGTGCGAGGGGGAGCTGGGAAAGAGAGGTAAGCCTGGCTGGGGTTAGCCTAGCCAGGGTTTGCTATGTCTGGAAGCCCACAGAGGTTTGGGGGAAGCAAAACTGGAAGGACAAATAGGGTCCAAGTGTCGAGTGTCCATATATTGGTCTAAATGTGTGTCAAGTCCCTTTTTGTGTGGATTCTAAGGTGTGGATTTTTATAGGTATGTGTATACCTCTTTTTTTAATATGTGTATTTTATGTATGTGTGTATTACTGCACAAGTCAGTGATTTTATGTAATTCTGTGTCCAAAATTGAGAGCATGTGTTTCTGGTGTAAATAGATGCACTCATTTGTGCCCATAACTGGGTGTGTGCATTTCTGTGTGTCCATGATTGCATATGTGCAGTTCTCAGGATATTTTCATCTTGGTTTTGTGTGTGTGTGTGTGTGTGTGTGTGTGTGTGCAAAACATCTTCCACATCTCTTGAAAACGGAATCTTCGATGGATACATTATATTCCAAGAATCTCCCTTAAAAAGCAAAAAACAAAACAAAACAAAACACCTCTACAAATTCCATGAGCGAACCCAAAATCCACCCTTCCCTCTAAGGCTGTGGGGTGGGCTTGGAAAGGGGTATTACCCTTGCCAGTGATCCCGAATTTTCCATGAGTCCTGAAAACGGCCCCATGCTAGGAGGGGGGATTCAGGGCCTCTGACGCAGCCCCCCTCCCACCCGCATTCAGGCAAAGCGAGGGCCTCTGGGCGCAGCACTGCAACTGAGGAGTATGGGAAGGGCAGGGGTCCGCACACGCGGGCTGCAGAGCCTTGGCGGGGGTGTCCGGGTGCGGGGAAGGTGGAGGGTCTGGGTAGGGGAGAGGGACAATAGGGACAGCGCAGAGTAGTCTGAGCTCTGCAGGCGAAGACCTGGACTCCCGTCTCCTGCCTAGGTTGGGCCCGCTTCTTATTGCTCTTTTAATAAAACCTGGCCCAACTGGGTTTGTAAAACCTGCGGCCCCAAGTCCGGGCGGCCTCGGTGGTAAGATGGCGCCGGTGTAAGAGCTGCCTCCTCTTAGTGATGGGGAAAGGGTCATAAATCCGTTGTTGTTTATGAAAATTTACAACTTTGCAATACAACTTTATGAGTTGTTCGGCCCTTCCATTGGCCGCTGTCGGTCATGTGGATGGGAACCGTGAACATGAACTTTTTTATAATTTCCCTTGCGAGAATAGAGCCGCATTCTTTTGCTCCGCTCCGTCCTGCCTGCTTCGGAGCTCTGCCTTCCAGACGGGCTTGGCTGCGCTTTGTCCGGCGATGGCGAGCGAGACGAGGCCCTGGCCCGGCCCGGCCCGGCCGCTCCCGCTGGACGTGGGGCGCGTCCAGTTCCAGGCGCCGCCGCCGCCGCTTTGCAACTCGCAACCTGGCTAATTTCCGCGTCCTCTGGCACCAGGAAGGAGGACGATTCGTCTCCCGCGCTGCCCAAGCGACAGCTGTCAGAGGGGTAGGAGCTTCTGGGAGCCGCCATCTGAAGGTGAGACATGTGGGGAGACATGAGCAAAGGTGGTGAGATGGCAGGCGGCGCCGGCGGCGGTGGGAGAGGGCACCCAGGGCGGCTTTGAAGACCCTCGCCCACACTCACCGTTCACACTTGCCCCCTCCATCACGCGCATGCACACACACACACACGAACACGCGCGCGCGCGCACACACACACACACACACACACACTCCCTTTCTCTCTCCTCTCCCTGGTTCACCATGGCAGTAAATGCCAGCCTTCCTTCCGTGGCACAGCGTCCTGGCATGGGGTGGGAGCACTATGGTCTCTCTCTCCTCTTCCCCAGCGACCTTGCCTGGCCCCCAAAAGAAGTGGCCCTGCACTCGGCGTTCCCTACCAGCCTCTCTGGTTTGGATTTTCTTTTTTTTTTTTCTTTTCTTTTCTTTTTTTTTTTTTTAAATTCATGACCCAGTTGGCTCGACTGAATTCCCCAACAACTGGAGACAGCTCCCGATCTGGGGAGGTGGGAAGAGGTGAGGGCAAAGTGAATTAATTAACTGACATGCGTTTTACTGGTATCAACACAACACCTTCTGTTCCAAGGGAATCGGTTTCTGGAGAGAAAGAATGAGGGAAAAAAGCAAACAAAAACTTACTAATTCAGCCAGGTTCCTCTGCTGATTGTCTGCTTGCCTTCACGCGGTTTTCCGATGACAGGGGTGTCTGAAGCGCGGGGAGAGGGACTAGGTGCGTGGGTGGAACTCTGTGTTGGAGGAGAGGATGGGGTTAATTGGCTGGGTGTTGCTTGGCGGGAAGTTTCGGTTCAGAGAACGTAGTGGTGTTATTGAGTGTGGCAGGGGCCGCAGCTAAGGTTGAAGGAAGGACGCAAACCGAGTCTGGGCGATAGGGGGACCCCCCACCCACCTCGGCGCAGCCGGCTGGCGACCGCAAGCCCCACTTTCCGCGAGCCGGAAGAGGGACAGTGGAGCCGCCGCGTTGAAGGCACGGAGGGTGCCGTGGGCGTTGGCTTTCTGTGGTGCGGTGGCACAGATCGCGGGTTGGCCTGGGTGCCCCTCGGCCAGATTTGCCCCAGGAGCTTCCCGGGACTGCGACCAGAAACAATCCAGAGGCTCTGGGCTCGAGTTCTTTTTGTTTGTTTTGTGGCTTCGGTTGCTGTTTTCTCACCTTAAGAGAGTACCTTGCTATGCATTAGAAAATTCGGAAGGGGCTGTGGACGTTTGGGACGGCCGCGCGCGCTGTGGGTGCGCTCGGGGCGGATAAAGCGGCGCATTTGCGTCTCAGGGCCGCGGGCTGCCTGACTGCGGCTGCCGCGGGCAGATTATTTATTGCGACCGCGCCGGGCGCTCGCTGCTGCCACGCTGTGGCCGTCGCCGGGACCGACGCCAGCCGCAGCCCCGCGTCGTGCAGCCTGGCGCGACTGCTGCGCGGGCCCCTCGGAGATTCCCAAGCAGGCCGAGGAGAGGGGGGCAAGGGAGGACTCGAGGGGCGGCCTCCCACGGCCTGTCGGGAACCTCCCCCGCCTTGGCCACCTCTGACAAGAGCTGGACGCCCGACTAGACTCGGGTCCTCCCCCACCCCCAGCGCCATGGAGACTGGTTGCACAGGCGGCCTGGCACGTCATGGCTGCTTCTGTCCAAACTGCGCGTCCCAAGGCGCCCCCCGGGGCGCACGCTGGTGCGGGGAAGGCGCCCGCTTCGGGATTTTGAAATCGGAGAGACCACTCCTGGTCCTGAGGCCTGCAGGCCTGGCTGGCCCTGAGGAGGACTGACTATGGCAAGAAAGGCGGGCTTTGGCGTCAGGCGAGGGCCTGTGACAGGCAGAGGCCGCACCTGTGCGCTGTGGGCTCTGTCCTGGGCTACAGATCCAGAGGCCCTCAAGGTCCCCCCCACACACCGGCAGGCCGCCCCCCAGGCTGGCGGAGGTCGAGTGGGCAGCCCAGGGAAAGGGCAGACTGTGGGGCCCTGCACGCCATCCAGTCCCCTTTGAAGAGCAGCTGAAAGGTAAGTGGACTTTCTCTGTGGCTTTGACCTAGAAGAGAGTCCTAGTAGCCATTCTCACTATCCCAGGAGAGGCTCCCTCCAATGTCTGGGGCTCCTATTCTTGCCTGAGTGTGTCTATGTCTCTCGCTCGCTGTCTCTCTCTCTCTCTCTCTCTCTCTCTCTATATATATATATATATAGGCACCTAATGCTGGTTGGAGAAATAAATTGGGTCATCGCCAACATAAGATGTACCAGCCTTGGCTAACACATAGAGATTTCTATTTATTTATTTTTTTAAATCTCAGAGCCTGTAGAAGCTAGAAATATAATGTTTTTTGGCTCTTAGCTGAGAAATCAAATTCTGTCATTGTCTGGGTTAATTATTAGATAAAAAATCCAAGTCAAACCATAACAAATAATAACCGTGGTATATGGAATAAACTGCCATCAGTCCCAGTACTGTGTGAAACCTGGAGGTATAACACAGAAATTATAAATGTAAGCATTTATCAACATCTCCGAACAGTTATTTTTGTCTTGAACAACAATCATTTGTTTGAAATCACTGTCATCTAATGGTCTTGTTTAAGAAACAATAACTCAAACATGATTTTCTTTGGACATAGCTTTCAAAAAATAGTTCCCTTTAGAATTTTTAACTGAGTTTTCATTTTCAGCTATCCTGTCCATTCTCTGAGGAAATTCCAGGGGAATGTTACATTCTATCCTCTCCTGCCAGGCCCTTCTTTATATATATATGCAAAGGGGAAACTTCCCTAGCTTGGATTGGTTGGGGCACAGGCAGAAGGCTTCTGGGTCCAGCCCCCATCGGGTGGGCAGAAGCCATTTTCAGGGGTGCTTGCTAGGTTCTGTGGAAGCCACCAGTAACCCAGTCCTTTCCCAGTTTTCTCCTTTTGAGGGAAGTGAGGGCAGGGGAAAAAATCAAAAAGCAGGGAAGAGATTAAGGAAGTTGTCGGCAGATTCCTAGGAGGGCATTTCTACCCCCCCCCCAAGTCCTGAACCCCATGAGCCTGCATTGACCAGAGTTTTACAGATCTTACAAACATCCTCTGGAAATTCAACCAAATTGTATAAATAGTCTTTTTTCAGCCTCCACAGAATTGAGGATTTTAAACCTAATTCAAGGATTTTACAAGCCCAACAAATACAGTTGTAAAAATGCCATTGGAAAGATATCACATTTTACAAAATGAGATTGATCAATGTGCTGTAAAAGTCAACTATCTCGAAGGCACACCTTTCAAGCAAGGAAAAGCAACCCAGGACAAGCTTTTCTCGTCCTGTCTGGGGAAGGCCAGGCCTGGGACCACGGTAAAAAGCAATGCAAGCGGTTCCTGGAGCCCTTGAAACAGCTATTCCTGGTATTAAAGCAACTGCAGGCGGCAGGCCCCCAACAGTCCCAGGAAAGGCATGGAAAAGGGTACACTCCAGCAAAGAGCGCGCTGTGGGGAGGCCCCCCAACCAAGCACATCAGTGATCTCACAGCCTTGGGACATCCCAGGTGCCCTCTATGCCTGGCAGGGCAGGGACCTTGGGTCGCTGTGCCTCTGAAATGAGGACAGAGATTCCGCATCTGGATCTGTCTCAGCTCTGAGCAGTCCGGGTGTCGGGAGGGAGAGTCCCAAGTGCTGGGAGAGGGGAGCAGGTCCCATGGCTGGCTTTGGAGCTTAGTCTCAAGGTCACTCCTCTGTAGGTCCCTTTCTTGTTGAAACCAGTGGTTTCTGGCCTCTCAGTTCCTGGGTTCAAAGATGGGACCCGGACGCACAGCTTGTGGGGTGCTTTGAGGCCACGCAATCGCTGGCCATTGGAGGGGAGCCCGTGGGAACTTAAAGGAGACGTGTTGTCTGTGGGAGGATGGGGCCAGTGGGGGAAGACGTTAGGCCCATCCTGGTCAGCTGGAGGTGAGCCTTCCGCACCCAGCGGCAGCGAGGCCCAGGCCCTTGGTGGGTGTGGGGAAGGAGAGCAAGAAGGGATGCACCGATTCCTAAGGTGCAGGAGTGAGGAGCAGGGCGTGAAGGCCTGGTTTCTCAGACCCCCTTATTCAACTCCGGAACGCACACCCACCGGTAGGGGGGTGCAGAGGGAGGGGCAAACTCAGGGCCCCGGCGCAAGGGCAGGCCGACGGGGAGCAAAGCCTTCGTTGTCACCGCCCCTCCGGGCGCGGGGCTGTCAGGTTTCCTGTTTGGAAAGAAAAACCGGCAAAATCGAACTAGGCAAGAAGGGGAGGAGGAAGGAGCGGGTCTGGCGGGGGCCTTTGGTGCGGCCCGGACTCTCGTGCCCCTACCCCGGCCTGATTCGCACGTCCCTATCCGGGCTGTGCCCGCCGCTGGCGTTCGGGAGGAGAGCCGGGCCGGCTGGCTGTGCGCGCCCATTAATCTGCCGGGCGGGCGGCGGGCGGCGGGTGGCGGGCGGCGGGCGGGCGGGCTGGGGGCTGTTTGTAACTTTGCTGCCTCGGTCGCCGCGGTCCCCGGGGAGCGGGCTCCAGCGCTCGCTCCCATTGGCCGCCGCCGCGTCAGCTGGTGCGATTTGCTGCTGTCGCTTTTGGCGTTCGGCCATCCAGAAACAAACCAGTTCGATGACTACTAATAGTTATAGCCAGATGTACTAATACACAACAAATCACAGTCCTGCAGAGGGGCGCGCAAATGAGTTCCTATTTTGTGAATCCCACTTTCCCCGGGAGCCTGCCCAGCGGCCAGGACTCCTTCTTGGGCCAGCTGCCCCTCTACCCGGCCGGCTATGACGCGCTGAGGCCCTTCCCGGCCTCGTACGGGGCGTCGAGCCTCCCGGACAAGACGTACACCTCACCTTGTTTCTACCAACAGTCCAACTCGGTCCTGGCCTGCAACCGGGCGTCCTACGAGTACGGGGCCTCGTGCTTCTATTCTGATAAGGACCTCAGTGGCGCCTCGCCCTCGGGCAGTGGCAAGCAGAGGGGCCCCGGGGACTACCTGCACTTTTCTCCCGAGCAGCAGTACAAACCCGACAGCAGCAGCGTGCCGGGCAAAGCCCTCCATGACGAAGGCACCGACCGGAAGTACACGAGTCCTGTTTACCCCTGGATGCAGCGGATGAACTCCTGCGTGGGTAAGGCATTTCCCTGCAGCCCCCCCAAGAGCGTGGAGGGAGAGGGGGAAAAGGGCAGGGAAAGGAGGAAGGAAGGAGGAGACAGGGAAAGCAGAAAAAGGAAATAGAAAGAAAGGAGGAAAGAATGAACAAAGTTTCCTGGCTTTATAAAAAAGAGATTAAAACAACAACAACAACAACAAAACCCAACCCATTCCCAGTGAGGCAATCAAGCTGTGGCAGAGTGAGGGCACCGCACTAGTAGCCATGTAAGGTGACACCTTAGGGGATGGAGAGGGGTCACTGCCACTCTAGGTGAGACTCTGTGACAGGGGCAACCTGAACAGAGAGCTAGGCTGGATGGGAGGGAGTGCCTGCCCACACTTCCCCCTGGTAACACCCTGCTCAGATCCCCAAGCAGAGATGGCCTTCTGCACCCAGCACTAATAACTCCCCTT
Source organism: Mustela erminea (assembly GCF_009829155.1). NCBI lineage: Eukaryota > Metazoa > Chordata > Mammalia > Carnivora > Mustelidae > Mustela > Mustela erminea. The sequence goes on from NC_045624.1 coordinate 48,531,207, forward strand.
CACCCCCCAACCCTTCTCCTTTCTGCTTTTCAGAAACCCATATAGATAGAGGCTCTCACTTGGCTTCTTCTAGTGTCTCCCTAAAGCCTTGGAGGGCCACATCTCCAGCCTCAGGATTTTTTCTTTCTCCTCCCTCCCCTCCTCCCCCTTCCACTCAACTGCTCACTCTTAGCCAACTTCTGCCTCCTTTTGAGGACCTGCCTGAGTCTCATACACCCAGCTTGGGGGAGCCCCCCCACCCATGGGCTCCTTTGGCTTCAGAACAGATAGCCCATCACAGTCCTACATTTCCAGAAACCCCAGATGGCCCATAGCTCCATCCCTTTGCCTCTGTTTTCCAAAAATTCGACAGAGAATCCTTGGAGCAGGGCAGAACCTAATGCAGAATTTTTAACTGATAGTGTTTTGCTTTAAGATCCACTTGTTTGTTGTTGTTGTTGTTGTTTTTCCAAGGGAGCTCTGCATTTTTCAGAAGGGCCATATAATTTGGGGGGAGTTTGCAAAGATTTGAGAGGGCTGACCATTTTTCATCATTAAAAAAAAAAAAAAAAAACCCACCAAAACCCATGTCGAGTCCTGACACGTCTGGCCACAGTAACACCTTCACAGGGATCGGTGTGTGAATTCCAAGTGTCCATCCTATTCACAGGGTTCCACACCCATCACTTCAAGACACACACCCTACACTCCCACAAAAACACAACTCAGGTACCCTGAATTAAGAATGCTCATTCTTTCTTCTGCTTGTAATGATTTTCTTACAGAGCAGATTTTCCCAAAAACAATAACTTCTCACTCCAGACTGTTTTAGGTGGAAAACATCTCGCTTGGTATGAAATAATCTTCTCCCATCCTACCGGCTTTTGGCCTTAGACATAGCGAAAAGAGGCTGGAGTGGAGGCGGGTGGTTTCCAGTTTAGAGGCCGGGGGCGCGGGGCGCGGGTCTGCCTGGTTCGGCTGCTGGGATCCTGGCTCACCCGCGCCCGGCCTTTTCTGCCCGCAGGTGCTGTGTATGGGAGTCACGGGCGCCGAGGCCGCCAGACCTATACACGCTACCAGACGCTGGAGCTGGAGAAGGAGTTCCACTTCAACCGCTACCTGACGCGGCGCCGCCGCATCGAGATCGCCAACGCGCTCTGCCTCACCGAGCGCCAGATCAAGATCTGGTTCCAGAACCGCCGCATGAAGTGGAAAAAGGAAAATAAACTCATCAATTCCACACAGCCCAGCGGGGAGGACGCTGAGGCAAAGGCGGGCGAGTAAACGCCTGGGCAGGGACCAGGCCAGCGCCGCAACCTCCCTCGGCTTTGCCCCTTTGCCTTCGCCTGCTCCCCAACTTTTCTCCCCCGCCTGCTCCCATCCGGGGGGCTTCTGCAGCTTCAGGGGAGCAGGAGCTTTTCAAACGCCTGAGCATTTATTTCTTACCAAAAAAAAAAAAAAAAAATCTACACACAGCCAATCCCAGCAGTGGAGCGAGGCGCACTGCACATACAGTCCCGCTCTCCAAGGCTGCCCTAGTCGGCTCCGGATCCCAGGGCGCTCCCCGATTTCGTCCCCGGCTCTTGTGCCAGCGCCTTTGCGTGCCCCTGAGCTCGGGACGCGGGGTTGCTGGAGAGGAAAGAACCTGGGTCGAGCCCTTTTTGGTGTCTGGGCGTTTCCGCCTCGGTCCCTCGCCACCAAGTCGCGGAGGTCACCACAGAATCGACTCAGGCCACTGGAAAGAGGGGGCCTAAAGGCTGGGGCCCCAGCACTACCGTGGCATCCCAGGCCGCTCCTAGACAGGAAGAAGCGTGAGGAACAAAGGGGACCCTGAGACAGCCTCCTCTCTCGGCCCCGCGCGCAACCGTCCGTGGAAGAGAAGCCGCCTCAGCCGAGCCGACCTAACCTGGGCGCGAGCGGAACTTTACAGCCCCCGGAGAGACTGGGCTCCCGAAGGCTCCAGCTCCGGATCCCGGATCCCCGCCTCCGATAGTGCCTGCGCTTCTACCACAGTGGCTTTCAGGACCTAAGGAGGCGGCTCAGGACCCTGGGAACGGCAAAAGTCCTGGTTTCCAAATGTGCCAGGGGTGCCTGCGACGCTCAGCCTCCAGCGGGAAGTACTCCCCAGGCCTTTCGGCTGTGTTTGTGATTTACTTTCGTCTTTCAGGACCCGGGAAAATATCTACGAAGATACTAGGCACTGCCACGAAATGTTTCCATTAGCACCCTCATCTTACTCCTGGAGGTGTAAGCCAGACCCTAATAATTCGGCCCAAGGATCCCCAGCCTCCCAGCAGCTCCTGTGGCTGCGGGGAGTCTGGGCCCACTCGGTGGGTTCAGCGAGAACCCTCCGACTTGGGGCCCGGCTGCCTCGAGGAAAGGGACCTGGTGGGGAAGATTCTCCAGATTGGATACTTAAAGCAAATCAAATAGCGAACTAATGACACGAAAACCATATTTACACGAAAGAAAAATCGACTCCGGTTATAAAAGTGTATGGAATCTGACCTCGCCTCGGAGAAACACTACACAAAAGCTATCTTTAATAGACGCCTGTCATTTAAGAGCGGCAGGGACGCTGTCCCTCATGCACTCACAGAAAAACAGAGCCGTAATTGTAGCTGCTGCTGCGGGCAGGATTTATTTCTCCAATTGGCTAAATGGCCTCCCCCCTTCCCCGAAGGTGATATCTGTATTTTCAAATTTCAGAGCTGCCGGCACGACGGGCAGAACCGACCCCAACCTCGACACAAAAATAAGAGGGGCTGCACAGCGGGGAAATAAAGTTGTTGTAAATAAAATCCAAGTCACCATCTCCCCCCCAATCCTCTGCATCCTCGCCGGGCGCGCGATCGGCAGCTGACGGCCTCACAATTGGTACATCCTAATGGAACTGCGAGGGAAATGCAATAATTTTGCCATAATGGGCTGTAACCTCAATTCGACCCCGGCCTTTGCAGCCCTGGGTCGGAAGCGGAGCGATGCGCCCTGCCTCCAGCGGGTGGCGCTCGAGTCCGACTGAACGGCGGCGGCGGGTGGCGGGCACGCGCCGGGGGCGCGCGCGCCACCCCTCTCGCCTCCACCCAACTCCCCCATTAGTGCACGAGTTTACCTCTAGAGGTCATCAGGCAGGATTTACGACTGGACAACAAAAGCACGTGATTCGAAGTCGTACCCCATATTTGGGTGCCTACGTAGGAGGGAACCAAGTACATGTCCCAGTCATTTCCATAATTCATCATAAATTGTGCAAGGGTGCTATAGACGCACAAACGACCGCGAGCCACAAATCAAGCACACATATCAAAAAACAAATGAGCTCTTATTTTGTAAACTCATTTTGCGGTCGCTATCCAAATGGCCCGGACTACCAGTTGCATAATTATGGAGATCATAGTTCCGTGAGCGAGCAATTCAGGGACTCGGCGAGCATGCACTCCGGCAGGTACGGCTACGGCTACAATGGCATGGATCTCAGCGTCGGCCGCTCAGGCTCCGGCCACTTTGGCTCCGGGGAGCGCGCCCGCAGCTACGCGGCCGGCGCCAGCGCGGCGCCTGCCGAGCCCAGGTACAGCCAGCCGGCCACGTCCACGCACTCGCCTCCGCCCGACCCGCTGCCCTGCTCCGCCGTGGCCCCCTCGCCCGGCAGCGACAGCCACCACGGCGGGAAAAACTCCCTGGGCAACTCCAGCGGCGCCTCGGCCAACGCCGGCAGCACCCACATCAGCAGCAGAGAGGGGGTTGGCACGGCGTCCGGAGCCGAGGAGGACGCCCCCGCCAGCAGCGAGCAGGCGGGCGCGCAGAGCGAACCGAGCCCGGCGCCGCCCGCCCAACCCCAGATCTACCCCTGGATGCGCAAGCTGCACATAAGTCATGGTAAAGCCAGCCTTTTTCTAAATCCACGCGGCCGCGGGGGCGCGGCTCTCGGTCCCCCTTCTCTCCTTTACCGCCTTCTCTCCCCATCTCTCCCCTGGTCTTGGCTCTCCCAGCCCTGTGGAGTCTCTCCCCGCCGTTCTCCTTCCCCTGCCTTTCTCCTTCCACCTTCTCTTCTCTGCAGTGCCCAACGCTCGCAAGTGGGGGCGGGGGGGTGGTGGGGAGGAGAAGGGCCGTTGGCCAGGCAAATCTAGATGTTGGAACGGGGGGAAAGGAAAAATCCCATATCGAACCCCAGCGCCTTGGAACGCGCTCCCGGGTCAGGCCAGCCGAGCAGGGCGCAGAGAGGTAGAGGATGGCAGTAGGGGCCGTGAATCGGGCTTGTCAGGGTGGATAATTTATGAGGAGGGCTACGCTGGGGAAACAGCGTTACTAATTAGAGTCCCCGAAAAGGGGCTTGGGGGGGGTGAATAATCGAGGCGAGAACCGGCGGGATTCTGAAGTTTGGGAGCAGAAGGGACAGCAGGAAAGGGGAAGAAAAAGAAAGAGGCGCCCCAAGCGTGCAGGCTGGAACAGAAGGCGGCTCGCGGGGCTGGAACTTTAAGGGAGGATGACCTGGAGGCCACTTGGGCGCTTAGGGAAGGGCCTTGCTTCTGTGGGTTTCTGAGAGGTGGGCTGCCTGGGAGGGCTGTGCCCCGCCTCGGGACTCCAGGGGCAGGGCCAGAGGGCAGGAGAGGGGTGAAGGAAAGCCGGGCGATCCTCCGGGACGCGGCTCCAGCCTCAGATGGGCCGATTGTTCCCAGAGTCCAAATTGTATTGTTTTCTCTCTAGAAAGGAAGAGGGAAGGAAATTCGGGAGGGGTGGGCGTGCTAGGAGAGAGGACTTGTTGAGCTTTCCCCCCTGTTCCTGCTCAGGACCCTGGCTCGACTTGGGTAACCGGGGGCTGAGGAGTTCGTGGCTAAATCGCTGACTTTTCTGTTGCAGACAACATAGGCGGCCCGGAAGGCAAAAGGGCCCGGACGGCCTACACGCGCTACCAGACCCTGGAGCTGGAGAAGGAGTTCCACTTCAACCGCTACCTGACCCGCCGAAGAAGGATTGAAATAGCACATGCTCTTTGCCTCTCTGAGAGACAAATTAAAATCTGGTTCCAAAACCGGAGAATGAAGTGGAAAAAAGATAATAAGCTGAAAAGCATGAGCATGGCGGCGGCGGGAGGGGCCTTCCGCCCCTGAGTATTTGAGCGTTTAAAGTACTGAGCAGTATTAGCGGATCCCGCGTAGTGTCAGTACTAAGGTGACTTTCTGAAACTCCCTTGTGTTCCTTCTGTGAAGAAGCCCTGTTCTCGTTGCCCTAATTCATCTTTTAATCATGAGCCTGTTTATTGCCATTATAGCGCTTGTATAAGTAGATCTGCTTTCTGTTCATCTCTTTGTCCTGAATGGCTTTGTCTTGAAAAAAAAAATAGATGTTTTAACTTATTTATATGAAGCAAGCTGTGTTACTTGAAGTAACTATAACAAAAAAGAGAAAAAAAACACACAAAAAAGTCCCCCTTCAACCTCGTTTAGTGCCAATGTTGTGTGTTGCACTCCAGTTGTTTAACTGTGCATGTGAGTGGAAGTGTTCCTGTCTCAACAGCTCCAAGCTGTTAAAGATATTTTTATTCAAACTACCTATATTCCTTGTGTAATTAATGCTGTTGTAGAGGTGACTTGATGAGACACAACTTAACTTGTTTGACGTGTAGTGACTAGTGGCTCTGTGACGAAAACTGTGACTCCGAGCGGTGTGTCCCTGCGTGCCTTTGTAGGACCCTTTGCACGAACTCTGGAAGTGGCTCTCATAAGCGCAGCTTCAGTGATGTATGTTTTTGTGAACAAAGTTACAAATATTGTCCGAGTCTGGCTGTTTAAGCAAACTGTGATCAGCTTTTTTTTTTTTTTTTTTTTTTTGTATTTGTTTTTAAGGAAAAAATACTGACTGGAAACAAAAACAAAAAAATAAACTTTCTATTGTAAGTTCTCTTGGTCTGGTTTGTGCCAAAACAGCAAGCGGCTCTTTCTGCTCTTGTGTCTGTCTAGTGCTGGAAGGCAGTGAGTCTGAGGCTACCTGAGCAGCCTGCCTGTGCAAGGAGGCCTCAGACCAACACCCTGACCCGCGACCTTACTAACTCTGACCCATCAGAGTTCAGGGCAGAAGGTGGAAAAGCTGTAGGTGGTTCCAAAGCCTGAGTCCAACCTACCCATCTCTGAGGAAACCAAGCTAACTTGCTGGGTACCAGGAAAGAAAAAAAAAAAGAAAGAAAGAAAAGAGAAAAAAAAGAAAAAGGAAAGAAAAGAGGAAGACAGAGAAAGGAGCACAAGCACAGGGCTTTGTTAGCTGCCCTCAGGGCCCACACAGAGGATGACTCTTTCCTAAGGTCATCCTAGGCCTCCACTTGCTGAAGAGGCTGCTGCGCCGGGCTGTGGCTCCCAGACCCTCTGCCCCTAACCCACCCAGGCACCCCTTCCCCTTCCTCACCCTGAGCTCAGTTGGCTTCTTTTGCTACAATTAATTTGCTACAAATGGAAGGTACTTACCCCATCCTAGCTCGAATGGGAAACTCCTCAGAGCAGCTAAAGTGCAACTAGAGATTTGCACATTTACCGACTGCTTACACTGATGCCGTCTTTCCTTTTAAAAGTTATAAAACAGTAAACTTTATAAGCCCCAGTTCCGGCTATATGACATTTGGGTGCCAAATGAATAGGGTTTTGTCTATGAATTAGATCGTAAAATCATCCATAGCACAGACAGATCGGCTCACTGGCTATAAAACGTCACGTGGGGCCATTAAAGTAAGTTTTATGGTTTTGGGGAGTTGACATCCAACATTATATACCACATAACATATAATCTCACTGACGCTGGACTCCATTTGACTCTTTTGCAGGCTACGTGTGCCGCCTGGTCATTCAAATTGTCAATTTTAGGTCCAGAAGTGTCCAAACCACAAGTTCTCAAAACTCTCTGAAAAATGGCTCCCTCCGAGTTAAGGTAAGCTCGCCTCCTGAGCGCTTTCAAGTTTATTTGTACTCTGGAAACTTTCTTCCTCCATCTCTCTCTCTCTCTCTCTCTCTCTCTCTCTCTCTCTGGTTCAATAACTCTGAGGTTGCCTCTGAATTCAAAAGGGCAGAGCCCACTTCTCCTCTGCCCACATTAGCAGCGCCGGGAGCCAGCTCTGCGGAGGCACCCCGGTGAAAAGCGCCTGTGGCCGCCGCGTCCCCAGGCCTAACTTTAATTGCTGCACAACCGCGAATGTTAATGACTTCCGCTGCTCTCGCCGGCGTGCAAAAGATGATTTTTGTGTGCGAATGGGCCTGTGTGCGGAGCCTTGGCAAGGCCAAGACCCCCATTCCGGGGGCTGGCGGGGCTGGCTCGTCGGGGGGCAGAGGGGCCCTAGGGTGGGGGCTGGGAGACAGTGGGGCGCCGGCCACGGGCGCCGAGGGCCGCGCTGCGCTGAGGAGTGCTCGGAGTTTGAAAGAAAGGCCCAGGCAGGGCCGAGGCGGACTCTGGCGGGATTCCTTACGGGGCTGTGGCAATATGTCTTCGCGGGCCGAGGTCATTTGGCAGCCCTGAATTGAGGCGGCTGCCTTCGGGGCCGAGTTTCAGGCCGGCTCTCAGAGAGCCGGAGGGTGGCAGAGGCCGGCGAGGCGCGGGCCGCACCTTCAGGCTGGGCCCCTGGGTGGCCAGGCCGAGCCCAGGACTGTGGGGACTGCGGGTCCCCACCTGGGGGGGAGGGGAAGAGCTCGACCCCCTCCCCGCCCCCGCCCCCCCCCCAACCCGGGACCAGGCCCTGAACCTTGTTTGCCTGCACGTTCTTTTTATTTCGGTGGGACTGTTCTCACCCGCCTGTGAGTCTGAAGCAATAAACTTTATGGCCGGATTTAACTTTAGTCTTTGAATCCCCAGGCTAAATGAAAGGAGTTAAAGGCTTTCTTTTCTTCCGCCTTCCCTTTCTTCTCCCTCTCTTCTTTCCTTTTCCTCTCCTCCTTTGTAGAATTAAGACCTGCAGGCACAGGGCGCTCAAAAGGCAACTTAGGGGTCCCCCTAGGTAACACTAAAGATTAGAGAAATTCACTTCCCCTCAACATACAGACAAATTCTGTCTTCCAAACTGCGCCCTAAAGTTTTGGGGGAAGTCTAGGTGTCTTCAATGCCCAACTTAAAAGTCCCCAGAGCCATTAGGTTGTTTTTCCTGACACCTCATAAAGGATAGTTTAGGGAAGAAATTGGTCGTTTGTCAGTAGGAGATTTCCGCCTTTCTTTTGTTAGCTGCTCTTTCTGTTTGATCCCAGGAAATTTACATAATCTATGATTTCCAAAACAGTTCCCAATATTGCACCAACAGTGAAGTAAGGTGAAATAATTTTTTTCCTGGGTCCAGTTCCAACTTGGCCTCAGCCACCACCCCCTCTGGCCCAAAGCCTCATATTCTTCAGTGGCAAAGTGACTGGGGATGCTGTGGCCTGTGCAGGGGTCTTTCTCTGGATGGGTACCCACCAGAGACTTAGCAGATTCCCCAACTCAGCCTGAAGAATTAAGCCAAATTCTCCAGCTCAGAAGTGAAATTTAAAAATAGAAACTTCTGTCTCCAAATGCTTTTCTCCTTAGGAGCCGGATAGTTTTCTGCAAGTGCTAATTGGTAATGATATTTGCTAATGGCTTAAAGTGAAAAAAAAATTAAGGTATAGTTTGGGAATTTCAACAAACTTTATTGTGCAGAGGCCACTTAAACTCAGCGTAAGTCCCACAGTTGGTCCCCAAAGTCAGAGGTCCAAAAAACAAAACTGGGAAGTTTTTTTAAAAAATCAAAACCCTCCCACAAGTCCCAGTTCTCTGACATAGTGGCAAGGCAAATCCCTGAAGTCACCCTGCGTGACCTGTTAAAGTACTGGTATTTCAGCACTCAGGAAGATATGTCCGCATCTTAGTGGGAACCAGAATATAAACTCTCTTTGGGTTCTCTTTTGTCATTTTGGTGTCTGTGAGAATTCTGGAGTTTTTGTTTTGCTGCTCTGACTTTTGAGTTCTTTACTGGAAAATATTGGGTTAAGTTTTTATTTTAGTTACTCATTTGGTGATCTTGCTTGAGTGATTTCTTGGTGACTAAAATTAGTAGCAGAAAAAAAGAGCCATAGGGCTCTGGCAGGTTCATTTGAGTAACTTGCCCAAAAGGAAGCGTCCACATCACCTCCACCTCCGTGGCCACATCCCACCCTGGGTGGGGAATGGGCAGAAAAGCTGTTAGACCGATATCCAGTATTACCTACTGTAGGGAATCTTTCCTGTGAATTGAAAAAAAAAATGCAGGCTATATATACTGTCAACTTGCTTATTTCTGTCTGTTGTAATCTTCATAAAAGTTCAGAGTTCTTAAGAGGGCAGATTAAGTCACAAGGAGTTAAATGACTTTTTAAAAATACAGCATTCAGTCAGACCTATGTGAGCGTTATTGGAGAAATTTTTTTCTTCTTATTTTCATAGGAAGCATAATAGGGAGGATGGCTGGTTTTCTGCTTATTTTGTAGATAAGTTATTTCTTCTTGTGCCTTCTTTGGTGTTGTTTTGCAGAGGAACTTACTTAGGAAAAAAATCTCTGTCATTAAGGGCTTTATGAAGACATCCAGCCTCAGCCGGTGGCAGAAGTGTCTGTCTGTGCTCCTCATCTTGTAAAAGGAGAAGGTGTCCTGTATGTGCAGGGCCTTGTTTGTTTCTACAAGCCGCAGAGGCAATATTTCCTGAACTATAAATATAATAGGAAGCTTCTGGTCACACTTACTTAGGGGTTTGTTAGGGTTTCCATGGTCTAATTTCACAACATTATGCCGAGATTCCTTTTCTCCAGCTCTTTCGCCTGCTTCATTGTTGGCGGCTTTGGGAGAGCGGGACAGAATTTTCTACCAGAAATAGAGTCATGTTTATTTGTTGAGATGTGAAGAGTATTATATCCAAACAATTAGTGAGGGGGAGAGCAAATTACATCCTGAAAGATGGGATGTTAAAGAGGAAAACAATCCTTTTAGCTTAAAAGATGCCCTTCAAAGCCTCTCCCCTGCCTTAGCTCGGAGTCTGAGGTTTGCCCACCATGGAGAGTGCAGAACGTTGTGGGCTCCATCCCCTTGGCTTCTAAGGCAGAATTTCTTTCTAGTCAATGACAAAACTATAAACGGGGCTTCCAGACAAGGCTGAGGGGGTCAGCCGAGGTTCCCACCCACAGAGGAGAGGGGAACCACAGTCCTGGCCATTCTAAACCCCAGAACTCCTAGATCTGCCTAGGTCTGTTTTGTTTGGTGTTTTTCACAAAGAAAGCTGTCCTTCTTCCACCAGGTCCCCTCCCCACAAACCGGTCTTTTCAATAATAATATTTGTTATGAAGGTTATTGGGTAATTATTGCGATTTTGTGAAGCAGCCCTTGCTGGAGGTGAAGTCTGTCATCGCCTAACAAATGACGCCCGTGCAGTTCACTGCCGGGTTAAGTAAATGCAGAGAAGATAAATCTGCACACCCTAGGAATCGCCAGCAGAGCACGCTTTAGTACAAGTTCACAGTCAACTCGCCTGCCTGGGCCAGCTCTCCCAACAATTAAGGCTGCATCTTTATTTTTAAATAAAGAAAAAAAAATGTCTCCAACTCCTACTGCCTGCTTTCTCCCTGTTTTCTTTTTTCTTTCACTTTTTTTTTTTGAGGTTTCACCCTCCTATTCCAAATTCTCCTTGTAAATGTGATGATGAGTGATTTTGAAAATAATCTCCCTCATATTTAAGTGCTGACAAAAAGAGGTAGGAGGCTGATTTGACAGGAAACCCAGTCACAAACACCCCAAAATATCCAATTCACCCCCTTACTCCCAAGGACAGTGACAGAAGCAGGGTGTCCCTGAGATCCTGGGGGGCCCCTTCCTCCTGAAGGAAGAGGCACAGCTTTGTGTATCTTTGCGGCTAGTGCGTTGCAACTGCGGGTCAAAAAGTTGAGGGTCAAAAGTTTATGTTGTGCAGCACTCTTAGTCATCTGCCCAGACAGAGTTTGATGTCAATGTTAGAGCTGCGATCTTGACTATCAGCACAAAAGATAAAATGGCTCGGAGTGACGCGTGTATCATGGTATGGACTCCAGGTGAACCCTAGTGGTTGAATGACCTCAATTACGGAGGAAAGGATAGAAAATTCCTCTTTTCAAGAGTAATACATGCTGTATTTCATCTTGAATTATCGCTCCCATTCTGAGGGAATAGCAGCAGGTAAATAGGCATGGATTACTGAAACACCAACACCTTAGATGCTGGAGAACCAGAAGTCTGTGAGTTTGCCACAAAATTAAAAAGCTCAAAACAAAACTCATCAGTGGACCTTTAAAAACTAATATAGCAAGTTTTCAGGGTCTCAACATATCTTCAGAGGCAAGAGAACTAGGCAGGACACTTCCTTTATTTGAAAATTGCTATTTTGATTGGACAGTTTCTTTTTCTTTTTCATACATATAATGATCCCTCAAGTGCGTGAGAACAAGGGCAGGCACAGGCACTTCTCGCAAAATGTCTTCTTTGCAATTTTCAAACACAGAATGGTTTTTCTGAAACCTCCACCCACTAAATGCAAGAGTTCTCAGAGCTGGGAAGGGAAGGAAGGAAGTGGAAATGCTCCCGAAAGGGCAGGATTGTTCCCCCCTCCACCAGGGAGAAAATGCATATTGGTATGATGAAAATGTTCCTGTTGTTGGAAATTTTTCATTATGTTTCTTGTTACCCCTATACCGTATATAAGAGAAACGCTACAATCTATAAGGGATAACTAAAATGAAAAGAATATGCTATTTGAACAGGAAAATGGAATCCACAAATGCCAGGCCACTTTCTTAAGACCACCGTGAGGGACTTCTCTTCTTCTGAAAATACTCTTTAAAAATACATTTGGAATAAAAACTAAGGAGAGGGGAAGCAAGTTCAGGAGGAAGGGTGGGAGTGTAGAAAAGAAAGGGGTAGTGTGTTAAGGAAGCCAACTGGAACCATGCCTCATGTGTGAATTGCAACTGGAGAACTAAACAATATTTTATTTTTCATGCACCTATATTAGCTGTAAATGTTGGTGCCTTTAGAATCTGTTTTCTGGAGGGACATATTGTCCTTTTCTATGCATTGATCTTCAAGTAATCAGAGTAGGAAAACAGGAGAGAAAAATGAAATTTTTTTCTACGTTTTCCCTTTTAACTTTAGAGATGAGTTAATTCAGCTACTCAGAATGTGGACTCTTGCAGGGATATTTAAGATCATCCCAGTATATTCTGGTTGATTGGATTTGCTGGTGCCAGGTACGTTTAATGGTAATGTAAATATTTCCTAAGCACCGCCTTCAAGGAAGCCATCAGATTGCTTCCACTGTGCAATGTGTAAAGTTTTCACTCTGGCCAAGAGCTTGAAGCCAGATGGGGGTGTGCCAGATGAAAACAAAAAAAAGGAAACAACCGTGGTGGTTACTGTTATAGCAATGAACACTTCACCACATCTGGGCTAGCGAAATGAAGAAAACTGAAACCCCCTCTATTACTCACCAAGACAATTATGTGTCTCTTCAAGAAGACCTTGTTATTGTGGTATTGGTTAAAAGCGTGCCACACCTTAGAAACATGTCAACTTCAATAAGCATAGACACCCCTTCACCAGCTTTAAAGTTGTTTTGTTTTGTTTTAAAGTACCTGCAGAAGTTATTGCTTTTGGAGTACCCACCTTTTTTATTTGGAGGAGTTTTATCTTTAGGCCCCTCACACAATTCAGTTTAAAATTCATGTTTAATCCAGATACATATTTCAATCCTTATGTGTGGGTTGAGTGCACTATTGTAAACTACTACAAGGAAAGTGCCCCTTGGTGGAATGGCTGATAGAGTGTTGCTTCTCTAAAATCATATGCCTACTGTAGATCTCAGGAAGTCCTCAAATGCCACCATCAGGCATTTTGAAATAGAGCTATTACCGTGTGCGCTCCAAAGACTTGCTTCAGACAGAGAACAGTCTGGAGAACACTCGCTCTAAAGAACAAAGGACAAATACAGTCAATACATTCCATAACGTTTACATTTCCTTTGCTTTTCCCCTTGGTTTTCCCTGAGAAGGAGTGACCTGGGCAAAGCACTCTGCTCTCTAAAAGACACTGTATAGACCTTTTAGAAGCGCAAAGTCCAAGGCCGAGGTGAACTTCAGGTCAGCGCGTCTAACAAATATGAAAATGTCGGCTAGTGAAGGGCGCGCCTTGTGATTTAACAAAGACTGTCAATGTGTAAGATTAATAAGAAACAAAATGCGCACGGTGTCACTGTTCGGTCACTTTGAAACTTGGGACAGGGTTGCATTCAAGAGGGAAGGCTGTTCCAAATATATTCAAAATGATTCAAATCAGATTCAAACGAGGCTGCAGACACTGCCTCCCTCTTGCCCTCCCTCTCCCTTAGACTCCCTTCGCTCTCCTTTTCCATCTGGGATTCGAGGACATGATGAAAAGTTATTTCACTTAATGGGATTTTAAGAAAGCTTTTGTTGGGAATATATGTTATCTCTGCACGTGGAAATGAGCAAATGCGCTCACCAGTTTCCCAAGAAAAGGATAACGCTTTCACCCTGCTAGGGACTGGAGCCAGTTGGTGTGCGAAGATTAGCACGCTCCCTCTCTGCTCGATTTCAGGGCATCCCATCTTTTCTCCGGCGAGACGCTGCTGGTAAACTTCAGTTTATTTATTAATCAAGTTAGTCTCTTCCTGGCTTTGCTTTGGTGTGTTGGATCTTATGTAAAGGCAAGAGGTTTGGTTTTTTTAAAGCGTTTTTCAGAAGATTATTTGATTCCATGGAATGATGCTATGGCTTGCAAAGAGAGATTGTGGAAGGATCAGAAAAGGTACTGAGATTGTTTATTACAGCCATAAATCTTGCAGTAAAATGTCAAAATGTCGGTGTGTGAGATAACACTTGGTGGTCCTGGCTCCGTTTGTGTTTATGATAGGAACCACAAAGACAAGTTACAGGCCTTGGGGGATTCTGTGTAAGCCCATCTTCCAAAAGTAATAGAACCACATGAAACACAGGCACAGTTAACTCGTTTAGGTTAACCATATACAAAACAGTGCCTGTGTCTCGTTAATACTTTAAAAATAGAAACGCAGTAGAAGGTTCTGAGGCTAAACAACATGAATTTTGTGTTTTAGTGTCTGTAAATAATATTAAACAGATGTAGTTAAGACCCTAGTACTCAAGGCTGATGACATGAGGATGGCAAAATTTCCTTGTCATGTTTTTTTTTCTTTCCCTGAAGCTTAGGAAGCCACGTTTTGTAAATTACATTATGTATGTATATATTGTTCATATAAAATAATATATAAAATATGATGCACATATTTTTTTCTTGTTGTAGAGAAATAACTGATTTAGTTAGCTATATCACAGGCTAGATTTCCCCCCAACTCTAGAGAGGATGTCTAAAGATTACGCTCAGTGTTGATTTCTGTCTGTGGCTCAGATTTCATTTTTTAAAAAATTTCAGGGTGCCCCTTGTCGATGCACAGCACTTTTCAGAGACACACATCCAATGTGGAAAACCTCTTTGTACCACTTCAGGGTGATTCCAGTTGGAAAGCTAACATGATCCCTTTTTTAACCTCTTTTCCTGAATTAGTTTAAAGATTAGTCCCATATAATAGGCTTTATGTGGCTAAGCATTAAATGGCTATCCATCAAATGGATATATTCCAGCATTTAGTAACTTATATGAGTAAGCGATATAAATGAAGATAGAATTGACATTCCTTTTGAAGTGTCTCCAGGCTTAGGCTATAACTTTCCTTGTCTGCAGTCCAGACTCAGTTGTGAGAAAGCTGTTTATACTGCTCTTTGAAAATTCAACTAAGGTGCACCAGCTGAAAAATTCTTGCTTTGCATGCCAATATGAAATTATTTTTAGCATGGTGACTATGCTAGTTTGCACTGCTTTCATCTAGGCTGACAAGTAGAGGATCCAGGTGTGTCTGTTACTCAGAAAATGAAAGGGAAAGTACACCCTACGAGTAAGGTATCAGTATTTACTTCAAAGATCAACATTAGGTGGAATTAATATGTAATTTATTTGTTAATAATGGCGTAATTAGTTTACCCATCAAATTTCAATTACCAAATGGCAGGCAACAGTCCTCCTCCCTTTCCAGAGCTGCTGCTATCGTTAATATGCTAATTTTCAGCAATTCAGAAATTATAGATTATCCTGTAAATATAACTTTAGCCTCAAATACAGCCCGAGAAAGCAGCATCCTGAAGACAAAACATAGAATTCTTAGCGGGAAAAGAGACCGTCAGCGATCAGACTGGGCACAGTGCCTATTCCGTCCTTAGCTTTTTTGTTTGGGGATTGTTCTGAAATAGGAAGTTGTTGGTTTCAAAACTCGATTTTTGTGGAGGCGTCGCTGCTACCTATCCCCCCCTTGGGCTATGTTTTCTCTCACAGTCGCGCCTAGTAAATGCAAGTGTGTTTAACTCTCAAATCGACACCTCAATAAAATGAGATGCTATTAGAAAAGTTTTGATTTTTCTTAGAAAAAAATAAAATAGATTCTGTCTCTAAAAGGAAGAAAAAATGAAAAGTGCCCATCTGGTTATATTGGAACGGCCTTGCTTTACAACCTCGGTCCCACTTCTCTCAGCTATTCACCCACCCACCCTTGCGGCTCCTGCCGGGCTTCTCGAAGCAGGGGATCTCTGGCGCACGATGTGAGGAAGAGGATCAGCTGGTGAAAAAAATGGGTCTGTTGGCCTTATTCGTTTTATTCAGGGGAGGATTAAAACCAGGACACCTCCAAGGTCTCGACGCCATTTCCTCCCCACACCGGCCTCGAACCCTGGAAGACGCCAGGCCAGTCTAGGCTGGGCCCGAGGTCAGCGCTGGGCCGCTGTCACCCGGCTGCCCCGAGGCCTATGCTAGAAGTACGGCACGAAAAGGGCCCGGCCTGGGCGTCCAAAGGACCAGAAGCACTGGCGGGCCCCGAATTCCCAGCAGTACTCGAAGTTGGGGGATTGGGGGGGACCAAAGCTCCAGCTCCCTCCCTCCGCCAGAGGCCGGACAGCCGCATCCATCACCCGCCCGCGCGCTTCCTGATCCGGGTCCGCGCGCGCGGCGCGCCTATTGGCGGGGGCTAGTCACGTGGTGGGTACAGGGCGGGGGCGCGCGCGGGACCGAGACGAGCGCGCGCGCGAGGGGGGTGGGGGGAGGAGCGGCGCGAACTTTGGTGGCGCTGGCTGCCGCGGGAGGGGGAGGGGGAGGGGTGGGCGCTTGACAGCGGGGGAGGGGAAGGGAGCAGAGGAAAGGGGGGATGGGAAGCGAGGCAGGAGGGGGAGGGGCCTCGGCGAGCCCAGAAAAACGACAACGCGAGAAAAATTAGTATTTTTGCACTTCACAAATTAATGACCATGAGCTCGTTTTTGATAAACTCCAACTACATCGAGCCCAAGTTCCCTCCCTTTGAGGAGTACGCGCAGCACAGCGGCCCGGGCGGCGGAGACGGCGGCCCAGGCGGGGGCCCCAGCTACCAGCAGCCCCCAGCGCCCGCGGCCCAGCACCTGCCGGCGCAACAGCCCCAGCTCCCCCACGCGGGCAACAGCCGCGAGCCCCCCGCCTCCTACTACGCGCCACGGGCCGCCCGCGAGCCCTCCTACCCTGCGGCCGCGCTCTACCCCGCGCATGGTGCCGCCGACGCCGCCTACCCCTATGGCTATCGCGGTGGCGCCAGCCCGGGGCGGCAGCCACAGCCCGAGCAGCCCCCGGCGCGAGCCAAGGGTCCTGCGCACGGCCTGCACGCGAGCCACGTCCTGCCGCCGGGGCGGCAGCCCCCGCCGCCGCCTCCCCCGCAGCATCGCGCGGCGCCCCCTGCACCCCCGCGGCGTTGCGAGGCGGCTCCAGCCACCCCGGGCGTCCCGGCAGGGGGCAGCGCCCCCGCGTGCCCGCTGCTCCTGGCCGACAAGAACCCGCCCGGCCTGAAGGGCAAAGAGCCTGTGGTGTACCCCTGGATGAAGAAGATCCATGTCAGCGCCGGTACGTGGCGCCGCTGGGGAGGCGCGGGAGGGTGGGCTGGGGCCGGGCCGGGGTTCGGGGGTCGGGGCGAGGGTCAGAAGAGGAGACTGAGGGGAAGGGGGCCTCTGGAGGGGAGCCCCCATCTGGCCCGAGCTACAGTGGGATGTGGGTGTGTGCGCGCCAGCCAGCCGCCTGATCCTAACGTGAGAACCCTTTTGTACCCGGGGTCCCTTTATCGAGAGATTTACGAGACGCCAAACTGTTAGGGCAGTAATTATAGCCCCCATAAATTTAATTGCCCTGGCAGAGGCTTCAGGCCATGTGTCTTTGAAGCTTTTCTTCAGCCCCAATGCCCAGCACCATTCTTTATGGCTCTCGGGTGTTTCCCGTTGTCAATAGCCTGTGAAACATTTTCTTTGCCGTTTTATGTATCTTGCGTGAACTTGGTGTCAGGTTATTATATAATGATGATGTCCAATTGCTCTTCCCCACCCCACCTTCTCTCTCCTCCTCCTTTCCCTCTCTTCCACTCCCTCCTCCTTGGCCTTCTCCTTCGGGGTTATGGGCGTTCAGTCAACCCCAGTTATAACGGAGGGGAGCCCAAGCGCTCTCGAACCGCATACACCCGACAGCAGGTCTTGGAGCTGGAGAAGGAGTTCCACTTTAACCGCTACCTGACCCGGCGGCGCCGCATCGAGATCGCCCACACGCTCTGCTTGTCCGAGCGCCAGGTCAAGATCTGGTTTCAGAACCGGAGGATGAAGTGGAAGAAAGATCACAAATTGCCCAACACTAAGATGCGGTCCTCCAACTCGGCCTCGGCCTCAGCAGGCCCGCCAGGGAAAGCACAAACTCAGAGCCCGCACCTGCCTCCCCACTCCCACCAGGGTGCCTCCACACCCATTCCCTCCTCCATATAATCTTCTAGAGATCTAGACCAGTTTCATTCCCCCACCTGCTTTTCCCCCCCTCTTCTGCCCTTTTCCCCATACTCCTACCTGTCTGGACCATAACAGACCCCCAAACAAAACCCAACTTGGTGAAAAGGATAATAGAAGACATTATGTCGGTAAGAGTATGTGCTGGTTGCCACCTAAGAGAAGACAATAGCCAGGATGCTGGCTGATGTCAGCATCAACCTGCTGGCCTGAATAAGGCTGCAGGTTTGGGTACCTGAGAAGGACCACTTGGCAACAGATACTTTTGAGATGGCTAAACCCAGCTGGACAGCCCATACTGACTAGGCACACATATATGTATATTTGTTGCAAGCAGAAGAAAACAGACCCTTTTCCCACCTTCCCTACCTCCCCCTTCCACATTAAGGCAGCTCATACAAGCTTGTATTGAACTGAATAAATGAGTAGACATTGTGGACCTCACAAGATTATTTAATTCTCAAAATGTATAGACCTTGATGGTAGATGTGACACATGTTAGTTTTCCTTCCTTGCATTTATTTAAAATATTGTTGTAGAGTTGTTGTTGTCTTACTCTGAGGCACAATCTTGGGGGTTCGGGGAGTGCATTTAGACCCATGTGCAACTGTACAAATTGTGGTGTGGCTATATAGAAAAGCCATGTGCTAAGAATAAACTCTGTTTAAAAAAAACCATTAAAGTTCTAAGACACATTTGTGTGTTTCCTACTTTTAATTAAAAAAAAAAAAGTTCTCTGGATTGAGATGTTTGACCTTGCATGTAAAAATCCTATAGATAGTTCGAGTTATGTTCACTTGAATTCTGACTGCTCACATAATTTGTGTGAGTGTGTTCAACTCGAGCTGAACTCTTGTCAAGTTTGACCCACTGTGGGAAAAGTTCCAAAGAGCAGGGAGGCTCTTGAGCTCTGAGAGGGCTCCTCTTCTTCCCAAACTTGGCCAGGCTTTCAGGCTTCAAGTCTGTGTAAGGCATAGAAACGTGTCCTTCCCTGCAATGAAAGGTGAAACCGCGCAATGCTGAGGGCCCAGGGGTTTCTGCAGCTGTTCTACACGCTGAACTCTGAGCACACTTGGAAAGAAGTGGTCCCTTTGGTATTTATTGCACCTTCACACTTAATCTGCCTGTTTCCCTGGAGATTAAAAAAAAAAATAGTTTGCGCAGAGAGTTGAGATTGCTTTTTGTTTCTTGGATATTTTTAAGGTTCTCTTTGCTAACTACAGCTTGGGGGTTTTTGTTTTTCTTTTCTTTCTTTCTTTCTTTCTTTCTTTCTTTCAGAAGCAAGAGCTTTCAAAATAAACTGAATTTTTCAGGTAAACCCTCCAAAGTTTTTGAGGAAAGAAAAAGCATAATGACACTCCCAAAATGCACCCCAAGCAAGGTAGACCTAGGAATATTCAGTGCTGGAAAAAAGCCAAACTTTGAGCTAGGGTAACTTTCCTCAATGCTCCTGGATCTTTCTGCCCAAACTAAAGAGCTAGATTCAAAGGTTAAAAATCAAAACCTACGTCTCAATCTCTAACTCTAGTATTTATTTACTCATTTACAAATCAGTAAAGAGGATTCAGACTTGGTTGTCACTAAAGGGAGGATTCTGCAACATGATTCAGAAAACCAACACATGGGCAGTCCCAGACTGTAACTGTCACCTGGCCAAGTGAATGGGTGCAATATTTAATTCATGTTATAATTTTAGCAGAGATGGGAGGGGGCGCTCACCTGCCTTTGCTATACCAGAGGAATTTTAAACACGTTTTCCCATGAGTGTCAAACCCTTAGCCAGCGGTCAGTGCTATTCCTCCTCTTGCCGCTGTTGCCCTGTGTGTGATACAGGCAAGGGTGATCAGTTCCCTACCTATGAACGAATCATATCTAGGAGGAGGGTGGTGGACACCAGTCTCTGAGGGGCCTCCAGCTCTCCCCAAGAAAATTCAGGGGCAAACGTACACGCCTTCCCAAGTCAGGCCAAAACTGGCATAAAGTGCATTTTATCCGGTGTGAACGGGTGCCAGGGATTTCTGGAGGGACTGCGACTGCTGCTGAAACTTATTAACCCTCCCCCTACAACACGCACTTGTAAAACGAAATTAAATCACGCTGAAAATAGCAATTTTCCCAGGAATCATTAATCACCTCATACAATAAATACTTCTTTGTAATTCAACAGCAATTCTGAAAGGCATTCTCTGGGAAAAGTCTGTGGAGAAGCGAGGGATCTTCTTGCAAATAATATGGTCTCGGGCAAAGACGCAGCATCTTGGCTGTCTGCTCAAAAATGCCTAGACTCTTGGTGGAAATTGAGTGTCAAGCTGCAAAACCTCAAATGGCAGATTATCATCATTTAAGGTAAATTCTTATATTTCTCCTTTGTAGGGAAGGAGGGGTATAAGGGCATTCATTAGCTTCATACTGGAGGCAGTTGTATGGGGATGAAAGGGATAACTTTCTTTCACTTGCTCTTATAGCCTATCCAAGAAAGGAAGAGAAGGATCGAAAGATTGTTTTTCTAATATACCAGGACAAAATGGCATTTTTGTCCAAACTGTCTTGATTATTAAGGTATTGGTAAGTTTTGCAAAGCCAAAATTATCCAAGATGACCCAAGCAATTGTGTCCTTTCTTTACAGTGTTTTGCCTGTTTTAGATTCCCTCTTTAAGGGAGCTTGTTATAACAGCTTAGAAAATCCCACTTTGGGCTTTAAAATCATGCATTGTCTTCCCTTTGCTAGGGCAACCATAAGAGTTCACCCAGAGGACAAATTTTCTATCTCATTAATTGTTTTTTTTTTTTTTTAAAGCGAACCCTAGTGGCCCCTCAAACCCTTGACCTTTAAAGACAGTATTTTGTGTAAGCTCTATAATTCTCCTACCAAAATGACCCTTACACATGCGCTTCTCTTCTTTTTCTCTTTCTCCCTCCTTCCCTTTAACACATACTCCTTTGCTTTAGTCACAGAGCCAAGCAAGCTGTGCATGACTCTGGAGATAAAAGTTTTGTCAACATCTGAAATCAACCTAAATCGGATAGGAGACACTTTAATGGTCACAGTTTGAATTAAGTACTTAACACTCTCCCCCCTGAAGAAAAATGGCACTTTGCAGGCTCTCTTTCCTAGTTTTGCTGAAATCTACGATATACCCGGTGTTTTATTACAGCAGGAGTTCAACTGTGACAGGCATAGTAGAGTACTTAATACCCAGGATGGAGCTCATGGGAAGATTACCTAGATATATGGGGAGTGGGCCCTCTGCACAGCATCTCTGACTCTATACCCAGCTAACCCAGGGTGCCCACATTCCCCCCACCTCTCAGCTTCCTCGCCATGGGTTGGGGATCACCATCTCTACTCTGTCTCCCTGTTCTCCTAAGCATCCAAACTGTGCTGCTCTTCTCACTGCTGGGTTCCCTCCAGCAGTTTCAACATAGAAACTAATCAGGTTCTCTTTAGAATGAAAGGAAAGAAAGACCCCAAAGAATCGATGTAGCAAACAGAAACCTGGGGCTTCCCATCTGAATGGGTGGGGCTTCTGTGCAAGCAGTGGGACTGTTCTTTGCACTCCCTTGGTCTTCATCCCTAGCCTGGGTCCTGTATTGAAGAGCATAGGCTCACCGTTCCCAAGGGTTGCTCCAGTTGCCCCTTCTCTATATTGTACGGCATGGGGCCAAGAACAACTCTGCTTCCTCTCTCAAAAGACTATGGGCTGGGAAAAATAGGAGGAGGAAAGGATGTGGGTTCTAACTTCTTGATAGCATCAGGGAGGCTGCTCGGGCTGTTATGGAACATTCTAGTCTGATCCTTCTGTCTTGGAATTTTGGCATCTCTTCTTCTCAAGGCCCCAAACTCATGGAGTAACTCCCCTCACCCCTTCAGGACAGCTCCCCTCTCTCTGGACTTGATTGCTGGGGCTAAAAGAGATCCCTCTTTGAAAGAATGTCTGATATGAAAGAGACTTGGAGACAATTTTGGTTCAGTCTTCTAAGTTTACCCATGAGGAAGCTAAGGCAGCTGAAAGTCCCCCTATGTGCATGTCAGTGAATGTGTAGGTTAGATAGAGACTGGGTCTCACCTTGGAGAGGGGTAAGTGCACAGCCATCTTTGCTCCGTTGGAAGCCTATTCTGCCTGGAATGGACGTGGGCATCTGGGCTTACACTTGACATGGGTGACCACAGGTGTGCTGCAGCCGGGGAAGAAGGCTGGGTTCTTGCCTGATCCGCGGTCAAAGCACCCCAGGAGGTTATGTAACCAAAACGCCTTAGCCAAGACACTGAAACAAGTGGGCTCTTCTCTGGGCTCAGGAGGGAATAGACGCCAGAGTGCCTGGGAGAGGGATGGGCACCGCACAGTCCACAAGGCTTATAGTTCCAGATTGACTAATTCTACTCTGCTGGCCCTGGGATTTTCATGGCAGTCGCTGGTCCCGGAGCGGAGCAAGGAGCAAGGGTGTCAGCTTCCGGAGGCCTGGAAACTAAAAGAGCCAAACAAGGACGGCGGTTGCTGCAGATAAAGGTGTAGCACCAGTTCGAGGGAGATATTGAAATTGTAATCTTTTGAGGTCACGTGACTCATTAAATAATTAATGCGGATCGTCAGGAATGGATCGGAGTCGTCAGGGCCTCACTAGGAATGAATCTCTCAGAAGTGAGACCCCCAACTTCCTATTTGATTTTTAAGAAAACACACATCCTCAGATTTATCTCCAAAGGCTTTTAACTCCTTCAGGAGGGCTGAAGAGAGCCCTTCGGCGGGGAGGACCGGAGCTGGCGGGCCCACGCTGGGTCTTGGGGCTTTTTCTTCAGGGTGTCTGCAAGTCCAGGGAGCGCGCCGTGTTCTGGGAAACGTGAGTTTGGGCTGGGTTTTCTGCGGTCACAGCCTGGCTTTAGTGATGGAGTGGGACGGATGCGCAGACAGTTGGTAATGTTCTGATTCACACTGGGGAAGGCTGCAGAGATACCACAGGACCGGCGCGCGGCTTTGTTCAATTTTCCCGGTGTTCATAAATCACCCGCGCTGCGCCCGGCGAGCGAGGGAGCAAGCGAGCGCCAAAAACGCGGAGAGAGAGGCCACGCGGCAGCGGCGGCGGCGGTGGCCATTGCAGAGGGAGAGACCTGGGCAGCATCTCTTTGTGACTCATTAGTCTGAACGATTTATGGGGAACAGCAGCCATGAATATTTGACTTGGGGATAAGGAAATAGCAACAACAATAATAACCATAATAATTACAATACTCCTAAGCGTCGTTGGGTGGGGGAGGGGTGCTGGATGGTGGCAGAGCAGATCTTTCTGGAGCAAAGTTGAATGGCACCGAGAAGAGTAGCTAAGCCCCACCTTGCTCGGAGTCACTCCAGGAGCTCCAAGGCCCGGGCACTCCCTTTGGGGATACAGAGGGCTAGTTTGAACAAGAGAAAGGGGGGCCCAGGGTGGCCTCAGAGTCCTAAGTGCCTGATGGAGGGTGGGAGCTGCAGGTCGAGGTGGTGGCAGAGGGCAACTAGTTGCTCATTTGTGGCCACTTGTTCAATGTGCTGGGGGGTCCTGAAGCCTGAGGGTGGTGGGGGGTGGCTTGCCAGCTCTTTGGTAGCCTCTCAGGCTCTCAGCAAGATTGCAGGGGCTGGAGATAGGCATCGAGGGGTGGTTTGGGGCAGGCTGGAGTGTGGGGAGGCTACCCCTGCCTGGGTAAAATGGTAGTGGAGGATGTGATTGTGGAAGCAACCCACCCAACAGAGTCCCAGCCAGCGGAAAACTTCTCCAAACCCAGGTTTAGCAAGGAGGAGGATTCTTTCCTCCCTGGCTCAGCGTCTTCTCCATCCCGGGAAAGTTGACTGACTGCTAGTGAGCAAGAGAGAGTTGCAGATAGCTTGAGGGATGAGTTGGCAGCAGATATAGGGCATCAGTTGGCTTGTTGCTGCTGTGTAAGGCCGGGCTGGATAGGGCCCCCGGACCTGGTATTGTACGAAGTCTCTGTCCTTGCCATTTACCCCTATTTCCAACAGCCATGGTTGCCCTGCTCTGAGGGAATGGGCGCTGCCGTAGTCCCGCCAGCCCACTGGGACCGAGAAGTGACGCACCCAGGGCTTGAATGAACCAGAAGACAAAACCTCTCAAAACTGCACCCGGCCCAAGGACTGAGCTGGGGTCTAATTTCGCGCCAAACAGAAATGAACACTATTAGTGAGGTTTCAAGAGAGTCCGTGATTGAATGCTCCCAGACAGGGCTTCCCTTTGTTAGCGAAAGAAAATAAAGCGTGCATTCACATTCCCCCAAGTTGAGGTGCGTGAGGAGTTCTCGGAGCAGAGCTGGCACCAACGCAAAGCTTCTTCCACCTTCCCATCTTCCTCCGCCTGTCCATTTCCTTCCCCTACCCCCTTCCCTCACCGCCCCCTCCCAAGAAAGAACGGGGAGAATGTGGGTGCGGAGATGGAGTATGTATTTATTTTACAAAAATAAATCACCATCTTCAGGCCATTCTTAGACTAGACCCTTACAAGCAACGAGTGCGCCTCATGGACGAGTGCCCTGGCGACTCCTCCGTGTCCGCGTCACCCGGGGGGCCACCCTGGCGCCCGCGCCGGCAGCACTTCCAACTCCGGTTCTCCAACTCCCTTCCTTCGCAGCCACGGTTTACCCTCTGCTGTTTATCTGTCCGCAGAGCGCCCGGACACCGGAAAAGGCGATTCCCCGAGTGCCCGGGGTTGGAGACAATCACTGCCTCAGTCTTAAACATCTTTCGAGGTAAGCGCTGCGCTAACTCTTCACTCCGCGGGGCTTCGCACGGGCCTTTGGAAGGGGTTTACCCTTCCAGGGAGAGCAGCAGCCTCTGAAAGAGCTTCTGGTCAATATTTAACTTCGGAGGCATTTTGGAGCTGGGTCCCCTTCAGCTGCACTCCCCGCGAATGCGGGGCTTCAGGCAGACAAAGAGTCTGCTCCGAAAGCCGGCCCGCGTTGTGCAGAAGGGGCAGTTGCCGGGACCTAAGATGTGTGTGCGTGGGGGTAGGGGGTGTCAACGGGGTTTGTTTCTTTCTTCGGGTAAGCTCCAAACCAACCGCTGCACGGAGCAGCGGGGCAAAAGCAAGTAGAGGCCACGGGCGCGACGGCCCCTGCGTGGGCGTCCTCCTCGTACACTGTTTGCGGCGCCTGCGGAGACTGTGAGTTCGAGAATGGCCGTCAGGCACAGATCTGCGCGGAGGAAACTTGTCTCGCCGCTATGCAGTTTGTCTTACTCTTCTGCCTTTCCTTGGCGAGAGGAAACTTACTACCTTTCCAATGCAGACAACGGGGTCTTCTCTGTTCCTTTGGCCGGGCTGATCCTCTGTTCTTCCAACGGGAAAAGCACGGGTCTTCCAGGTCTCTGCGTTTTCTTTTCCTACTGGAAACAAGAGAAAACTCTTTAAAATTCTTTTCAAGTTCTGGCTTAATTTGTTCTCTTAGTTTGGGAATGCAGGGAGGTAATTACTGTGGTTTATTACCTTGTAAAAGATCCATAAATTTCGTGCCTATTTGGGGGAGGGGCTGCCGGAATAGCTTTCAGAAGCTTGGTATGAAGGAATGGGTTTGCTTTGTTCTTTCAGGAATTATTTATTTTAAGAAGTTTTCTGAGTTCCTGTTTTCTATTCCCCTAGGCCTCTGTCTTCCCTAAAATTTGCTCCCCAATAGACAGCAGGCTGTTCATTAATTGCAACATGCTATTCAGCAATACTGAAGGCTTATCTGGTGTTCTGGATACAATTATTATTTTATCAGATGGAAAGTAAACAGGGTAATAGTAAAGCTGGGTTACTGTCTCAGCTACTGTATGACCATTTATATCAAGTGTAGGTAGGTGGAGTGTTTCAGGAATTTGCAACTCAGGGTGTGCCTATGATTTGCATCTCTGTGCACAACAGAACCATGGCACGGATACACAGTTGCAGGAGTTTTAGACCATGTGTATAAAATGATATACAGATCCGTATGTATCCAGAGAATTTGGAGCCCATTTGTACTGCACCTGAACCCACAGAAAATATCTCACGTTAAATAATGATCTCTAACCTCCACCAAAAAGTGGGGGTGCTAAGCAGGCCTTACCTGATGCTAAGTAACAAAACCACTACAGTTAACTAAAGGGGAAAAAATGTGAAGTGTATTTTTGACAGAGAAATCAGATTGCAGTGTTTGAATACAGATATATCTAATCTGCCAACAGCCTTGCAAATATTGACCAAAGCTCTGTATCCTTGCTCACCTGCTCCTTCCAAGGCAACTTTCCACCTATTTTGGTTCTTGTGAAATGGATTCAGGACATGTGTCCCCAGCACTGGTCAGATTGGGGCCTGGAAGAGTAAGTGGAAAGAAGGGGACTGGCAGCTAGGTTTCCCAGCCTGGGCCTACATGCTTGGCATCCCGATTCTTGTTTTCTGGAAGGGAACTTTAAAAGGCCCATAGCCTCACTCAAGGAGAGTGGATTTCAGAGTGGTGAGGGAGGACTCTCAGCTGCCTGTTCCCTGGTGGCCTGCCCAGACCCAGGTCTCTCTTAGGGAAGCTATTTTCACCTCAAAAGTTACATTTCCTGTGACTCCCTCAGATTTTTCCCTTCACATCCCACCAAATCACCCCATTCCAACCCAAGTCGTTAATGTTAATTGTTAAGCAGCAGTTGGAGCATTAACTGGGCTGTTAATAGCGGCATGGAGGCTCCTGGCTAGAACTGAGATGCCGCTGCTGGGGCCTTGCTGGCGTTAAGGCATTTCTCTGAAGCAGTACCAAATACTTCTCCCATTGATTTATGGCCTCGGAGTTTCGATTTGCTCCAGACTGTTCGGAGAGTTCTGAAGGGGGCCCCTTCTCATCTTTGAGTCAAAGTCTCTGCAGAAACTTTGGTTGGGGCAGAGGGTAGTTTGGCAGCGGTTTGGCAAAACTTCCAGGTCCTTTCTAGGTTATCAGGAGGGTTCAGTGTGAAATACTTGGCACTGCTGGGATGGGAAAGGGTGCATAAGGGGAGCAGAAGACAATGTATTAGCGGTCTGAATTCTTGGGGAAATGGAGAGTGCTTTTTGGGTACCAGCCTTTGGTCCTATCCCCCACCCACATACCCAAGAGAAGCAGGTTTTTTCACTTTGGGTTCTCACTTTCCAGCTTGTGGCTTAGGTCAGAGTTGGGACAGTTGACAGAGAGGTTCTTTCCCAGCTCTACCACAAACAGAACTTTGTTGGAATACTGCCCCTAGCATAGGCCACGGCTCACTTCCAAGGGATTAGGTCTCCTCCTCTTTTATTGCCCTTCTGATTTGGACACCCCCAATGAGCAGGCCCCCTAACTGAGGGCCTTACGTTCTCACCAGGTCCCTGCAGGGGAGGAGGGGAGGGGCGGGATCATGCACAGCCTTCTGCGGCTACTATAAGCGAGTCCTCACACTTAGAAGGCCCAGGCAGCTGAAGATCCACTCTAGGGAAAGAAAAGAATAAGGCATGATGATCTCACTACTTCTGAGAGCACTCCCGAAGTTTGGAAACTCAGACGGGAAAAGAGGAACTTTCTAGAGGGTGAAGTGTTAAAATCAGTGGACAATGTCACCAAGCAGAAGTCAAGAGTAGAACAGGGGGGTTGTTTGTTGGAGCAGAGTTGATCCAGTTAGCTTTCTGCTGGTGGACAGAATTGTCTTAGGGGAGGGTGGACAGACCCATGTGCAAAGAAGGTCCCAGGTTATCTTGTAGGTAATTCCAAGGGATGCCAATAAAGGGTGTGTGTGTGTATGTATTTATCTTACAGAGTCAATTAGATAATCCCCCCTTACATTTTCCATTGTTAGAAGCCTACAATTTCCTGTATCACTCCTGCTATGCACTGAGGACATGTCTAAGGGTAGGTATAACCAGGGCACTGAGTCCTTCTGTATTTTGCAAAACCCTGACCCACCACTTTCCAGCTAAGCACCTCTTTCCTAGAGGGCTCCCACTGAACAAAATCAACTGGACTTGGAGGAGGTGCTTTAGCCCTTTGTCAGGTAATTTGGGGCCTTTTGGGTTTCTCCAGTGGTGTGGTGTACAGCGTGGGTGTTAGCAAACTCTATACAATGGCAGGCCATGAGGGAGTCCACCAACTAAGCCAGTCATTACTGGGTTTTCTTCTGGAAACAAGGCCTGGGCTTTGCCTTTTGATGCACTGGCTGGAGGGCCAGAGGAGACTCGAGTGCCTGGACATGCAGGCTTCAGCTTGTCCGTGAGTGGAAGACTACAGTTACATGGACTCTAAGAATGAGGACAGCATTGCTGTTCTGTTCCCTTCTGTTTGGATCATTTGTAAAGAACTGTAAGTGGAGATAAGTGGCCTAGTGTGGCACATGTTGAGGGGGTTATGCCCCCATTGTCCCACTGCCCTAGACAAAACTCTTCCCCACTACTGGCCAAGCTTCTCCACTTCCCCTCCCCCAAAGCTGAATGTTCTGCTTGGAAACCTAGTCCCTTCAGTGATTCCCTATTTCAAATAAAAGGATTTAAGTTGACGTATGACCACGTGAGCACATAATACAGCGCATTATTGTGGCATTTGGAGCGGAGACCCGGGCGGGCTTCGCCTGTGATTACGTTTTCTAGATTCTCTACCCAGCGAGAGCTTTTTCCCCCACCCCCACGCACCCACCTCCTCCTTCTTTCCCTTCTCCGGAGAGCACTCTCCTAGCGGGTTGCAGTTTTCAGCGCTCATGGAGCGGCTCTGGGCGACCTAGCCGATGGGACTCGAGGCCACACCAGGAGGATGGAATTTATTTTAAGGTATTTCCGCTGATTGTTCATATCTAGAGTGAGTTATGGCTGTGAGAGACAAAGGTCAGGCGAGGAGACCCTGGTTCACCAACAGGACCCTCAGCCCCTCTTCCTTTGTTTCTCTCGTAGAACCGAAACCGCTTGAAAGATCCCCAGTAGCGCCTCAGACTGAGTTTAATTCCCTGGGAAGTGTTGGGGGTATAAAGGAAAGGGCATTTGGCGGCTACTAGGTAAGCCCGGTGGCTTCCAGCGCTTAGGCGGCTTTGTCCACTGCAGCGGGCTGGAGTCCCAGGAGCTGAGCCCCAGGCGGAGGGAGGGTCCCGAAGCGCCGATCACGCCGAGGTGGCCCGCGCCGCGCTAGCGGGGCTAGACTGCCAGGAGGGGGTGGGGGCTGCATGGATGGGTAGGGGAATTGCTCCGGGTCCGAGACGTTTGTGGGGCGGCCGGGGTTGAAGAGGTAAGGCTGATTTGGGCAGCCGGAGCAGTTGGAAGAGGGAAATCAATGAGTGTGCAGATGCACTGCCATTTTATTGATGATGCTTTGGGCCACTTTGTTCAGTGCTGGGTTGTAGGACGCGCTTTCCCACACGCGGGACCAAAGGTGCCAGACCCCAGAGGATGCACCATTGTTTCCCCAGCACCCTCTCTACCTGGGTAGGCTTGAGGAAGGACAGCTCAGACCGAGGAGACGCTTAGCTTAGGGTGGCGGGTAAGTCTGAGGAACGCCTGGAAGCTCTATTAGGCTGAATTTTGGAGAGGAGGGAGCTAGACCTGGGTTTGGGCTTCATATTGTGCATGGCCTGGACACCCCATTGTAACACACCCAGCTGGCTTGCAGAGTTTTAAGGACTGGTTATTGCAACCTGGGCTAAGGAGAATTCCAGAGGCAGAGTCCACAGAAAGCAGAGGCAGACATGTCTCGGGCTTCAGACCCCAGGAACAGTGTTACAGCCAGGACAGATGCAGATGAGAGTTAAACTGTGCTTCCAAATTACTGGGAAAGCCTGTGGTAATTGCACTTTGGAGACCCAGTGCTCCTGGGAAGGATAAAAACTCCCTGAAAAGGTGAAGGAAACTTCACTTTCCTCTGCACTTGGAGAGCTTGGAGTAGAGGAAAGGGGTGTCTACAAGGAGTCAGGAATCAGATCTGCCCATGACTTTAAAAAAAAAAATCTTATTTCTTTCTGTACTTGGGAAAAAAAAAAATCAAATCAAGCTTCCCCTACTTGAGTGGGATTTACATCCCCAGAACGGAAGGGCCGCTTCTACCCTCCCCCGCTGCCGGCCTCCGCGCTAACCGTGTTTAACTGAGGCCGTTTCAAGTGCTCTAAAACACCCCTTGGAAATAAAATGTAAGCTTTAATTGCTGTTCAATTACTTGTCAGCATTTCGTATGATTTATGACCCAGTTCTGGCGCATTTTTGACCCAGTTAAAGACTCATAAATAATATAGTTTCGCTAGAAAGAACGAGAGAGGGAATAGAGGTTTGTTAAAAGGATCTTTTTATTGTCACTTCAGTGCCAGCAAGCGGAATAAATATCTAGGGATGGACTCTCACACTGGTTCTGCATAAAAGTGTGCACAGTGAGAAGAAACCAACAGGCCAGTTTACAGAGCACCCGTTGGTTTTTCATTCATGGAAAGAGCTAAAGGCACTCCGTTATAGCTGAACTGTAGCGATAAAAAACAGGCTAGTCCCCTGTTACCCTTAAAATGCCAGCCGCACCCTCACAGGCAAGTGTATTTCCTCATTAATTTTCCTCCCCATTCCTGGATTCCGATGCCTCTTTTTGCCTCACCTTTCTCCCGGGGCTGCACAGACAGCCTTGAATCGGCCCCAGGCCCTCCCAGACATGTTCTCAAGGAGGCCCCTAGAAAGGGTAGAGAGGCACAAACACACCTTCGCTATTCCAGATATTTTTGTAGTGCTGAGAAAATGTTTTCTTCTAGTCCCCACGGGTAAGACATCAGGGAGCACAGGGACTGGAGCGGGTGGTTTGGAGGAGCCAAGGGGTCCTCTCCACAAAGAAAACCTCAGCGGTTTTGGCCGAGCAGGGTGAATGGCTGCGCGATATGCCTAGAAAGGCACCGCAGAGGCAGCGGTGGGTTAATTTCTGACAGTGGATATCGACAGGCGGTATTTTTCTCTTAAAAAACAATAACAAATAAAAAAACCTTCAGCAATCATAAATTGTTATTTTTAATCACCTCGCCTGCCATGCCCCCAAAAGTTAGTCCTGTGGATTTCAGCAGAGAGGCCCAAACCCCTGAGGTCTCCGTGCCAGGACGGCAGACCCTAGACTTGAGGTCAGAGACCCATTTCTGCCTGCGGCAGCGAGCCACCCAAAAGCCACCTAGTCTGGGACTGGTGGGGACCCTGTCCCGACCTCCCGCCCCAGCTTTCCCTATAGTCCCGTGGCTCCTCCAGTCCAGTCCCAGCATTTTGCCTGGCACGGTCTTGGCGCCTTTGAAAAGGTATGCTCCCCAGCTGCCCCAGCCCTCACCTCGGAGCCCTCGGCCCTCTTGGCCCAGGAGTTCCCCTCCCCTGGCAGGTTCTCACGGAAAGCTGGCCTTCCCTGCAGCTGGCTTAGCTGAGAAGGCGGTGAGAGTCGTGTCAGCAGTTTGGAGGAGAAAGTGCGGGTTGATTATTGACCCACGCCTTCTTTCTTCAAATGCCACATCCGACCCGGCCGGTTTGAAGAGAAAATGCAGCCGAGCGGATTTTTGCGGCGGCTCTCACCTCCTACGCTGCCCGGCTCCCCCTTTCAAGTTACGCCGCAATATGCCATGAGGAGCAAGTGTTTGCTGTTTTGTGCTCTGTTTACAGCTTTGGGGCGCCGAGTCATAAATCTTGCCCAGCCATAAATGACAAAAACCATTGGTATGCATGAGGCCACCCTGGCCAGGAGTGCTTTTTGATTTCTCCCTTTTCCCTTGGCTTTGTTTTTGCTCTAAGGTGACACTTTGGCTCCCCGACAGTTTAAACATACTACTTATATTTTTAACACCTTCCTTTGAGAAGGATTGGCCGTTGACACCTTGGAATTGCACGAAAGCTCCATTTCTCTTTTTGCCACACACATCGGACTTGCAGAGTTCACTTCGGACTCTGAAGAGTTGAGGGGGGCATTAGAAGGCAGGAAGCCCATCCTCCTTAAAGTTGTGGCAATATTGCCAGGCACACTCTGGCCCTTCCTCTGCTTAGGGTCCCTGTATACCACTAATTGAGGGGGAAACATCATAGACACCGTTGGCGTTGGGGTGAGAGTTTTATGTCTTTCCCTGCCATTGAGCTGCCTGTCTGTACTGGGGAAATGGGCACCTAAAAGCTGGAGACCCAGTTTTCTAGGTATTCTAGTGTGTACCTGAGCCCAGAGCATCCCCTTTCACTGCCTGGGCTTATGGACATCTCCCCCAAGCTACTTCCCTCCTGGCTGCCAGAATTTTAAGGGTTTTTGCCTAAAAATATAACCAAAGACAGCCCAGTTGGCTCTTGGGGAGGTCTCTTGAGAAAGGAAGCCCTACCTCTGCCCCCCAAAGAGTGCCTTTGAGGTTCTCAGATTGGGGGTGACAGATGTGGTAAAGTGCCCAAAGTCTGGGGAACTCGCCTCCTGGTTCTCTTTCTCCTTGCACCCCAACTGGAAGTGTTCAGGGCAGGCGTTATGTGGTTTCTCAAATGGATTCCTAAGAAATAGAGCCCGGCTAGAGAGCCCCTTTGTGAGAGCCCTTTGTCCTCATTAGCATAATTTTCCTGGACTTTAGTGACGCCTAGAAGCGAGGAGAGGGAGGGCGTTGGGGGTTGGGGGGGAGGCTGCCCTCCTCCCGCCGCCGCCGCAGCCGCCGAGTTCCCCCTCTCGCTCCTGTCCCTCCCCTCGCCTTAGCCCCATCCCCCACGCCGCCCCGCGCTTCCCCAGCCGCCTCGGCCTCCCCTCCCGCCCGCCCCCAGCACCCCCCACCGCACCCCCCCCCCCGACCAGACGCTGCTCCGCGTGTAATATTCATAAGAAACATACCCAAGTCGGTGCCACTAGCCCAGGCAGAGCCCTGCGCCGCGCTAGCGCTTATCTCCGGGCCGCGGCTGCTGCCCTCGGGAAGGGCAGGGGGCGGGGGTGTGGGGGAGGGGTGGGTGGGTGGGGTGGGTGGGAGGGGGGGGGTCCAAGCCGCCCCAGTCCGCCCTGGGCGAGCCTTGCCGGAGCAGCGAAGCCGCCACGCTCTGCGCCTCGGCGTCCGGGCCTTGGGGTCTCCCTCCCGCCTGCCGTCTCGGCTGATGCTGAGGGTCGGTGCCCATCCCGCGCCTAGGGGACCCGGCCGGGCGGCCGAGCCGGGCCGGGGGCCGGAGCCCGAGCCCGAGCCCGATCCTGCGCTCGCGGCGCTCCTCAGAAGTTAAGGTAAGCAGGGCCACAACCGGCCGCTCTCAGCGCTGAATGGCGGAGTTTACGTCTCGGTGATTTATGGCTGCAGACTTAAATCTCGGTTCAAGAAGAGTTCACAAGCCGGAGCTTCCTTCCCGGCAGTGACTGATACCCTTACACTTCGAGTTCAGGCCGCTTTCCCATCCCCGCCCCCACCTCTTCCCTCTCCCCTAGCCCTGCCCCAACTTTTCTGGGTTGGGGAGGGAGGGAGGGTGGAAAGGGGACAGGGGGGCTCTTACCCGATATTCCCGCTTAAACTCGGGGTGAGGGCAGGCTGAGGAAGGGGCAGGAGTGGAAACAGGGAGCGGTCTCTGAAGGAAGGAGGTTGAATTTGGGCAGATCTTCCAGAAAGACAATAGGGTTTGCTTTCTGCACTCAATTTAGCCTTCTCAACTCTCAGTTCTTGCACCTGGGGGTTATTGTCCAGAAACAGATCTTTTCGGAGGAATCTCCTCCCATCCCAGCCCTTGCTTGGGCGGGGGGGTGCGGGTGCAAAGCAAGTTTCCAGACTGGCAGATATCCAACTTCTTTACTAGGTTGCAAACTTTGGGGGCTGGGGTGAGGGCAGGAGGGGGGAAATGTGTGGGCCCCACGGTAGGTGTCTGCTGACCTCAAACAATAGGGAGGACTTTGGTGGGATCTCTGAGGTGAATTCATATTATAGGGACTGTTGTATGCTCTTTGGTTTTTCATGGTGTTATTTACAAGACAATGCACAACCTGATGAAAAGACTTAAGTAAGCAGCAGGCCAATATAGCTTGTGATAATGGATTAGCAAGTCACTTGAAATGTTACACGTTCAAAATCACCTTCATTTTGTTTTATCTAATATCTTGCTGCTCAAGTGTCTGGAGTAATTTTCTTAACCTGACATTTTATTTTACACAGACATAGTATCTTAAGAATTTATAATGGCAGACATTAACACTGCCAAATATAATAAGAACTGTTTTCAGTGAAAGAACAGGAAACTGAGACATTGGATTGCTATTCAGTTTTAAATTTTATTTTATTCTTTATTATTTTCGATCATGGTATCTGTAGCTTCCTATCTATTCCAAAATAGAAACAATACTCCAGGGTTCAAGATCACACACAGTAAGTTCAGATAAGGGAAGCTGTAATTTTTAATTGAGCTTTTGGAAAATTAATTGTGCTTGTTTTCCAGATGTTGGTCAGATTGTTGGTTTAATAATAAAATCCAGAGAAGCCCATTATTAAAAACAGAATTGTAATCATCTCTTGGTGGATGGTGTTTTCTAGTTAACAAAGTGTCTGCAATTTCTAGAGAACTTGAATGACTCCAGGACTGAAATATACATAGTTAGGGTGTGAACTAAGTCATTTTCTTTATGAATTTGTCATTATGTTTTTTTCTTAAATAGTTAGAGAAACTATCATCCTATGTGTGTGTATGTGTGTGTATATGAACTCACATGGAACTTCTCTCAGCTGAGAACCAGAGACTGACCATGCAACGGCTGAAAACAAAAATAAAACATAGATTTCACTTCTGCAAACTGCTTTCTAAATAGTAAATTTTTAAAAAGGGTTGAGGAGGCTTTCAGTTGCTTTTAAGTTTTTCAGGGTTGACCTTTGCTTGGTGTTTCTGAAGCAGGTAAATCGGCTAAGTAACAAATATCAACAACAACAGCACACAAAGATCAGGGAACTCTGGCAGGATTTTATGGCTTGCGCTTCCATCCCTCGTCCGGAGCCAAATGACCCCCATACATCAAATTACATAGCAGTTTCTAAGACAGAACCTATTATCGTTAAGTTGGAGGGAGAGTTCAAGCCGTGGTCATGGAGATGAACGCTGGTTTTTCAGGTTCCTGGTGGGTTGGTTTTTTCTCTAATCCATCATGTTTTAACAGGTAGAATTTGATAGTTGCCCTGAATAACAGCACCTCAGAAAGCCCAAGGCAGGAGGGTCTGGGGACCTTCTGTAACAGGGGGAAAGAAGTGGGAGTGGCTTGCTGGGTCCTGCCTGAGAAAATAAGGAGAGGAAAGGAGTAAAGAACTGTCCAGGATTTGAGTTTAACTTGCTGAAGCCAGTGTTGTTATTGGTCCCTCCCATACAGGATGTTCTTTCTAAAGTTTTTTCTCCCCCCTCTTGGCCACAAGGGGCTCATTTGGAAGAGGTAGGTCATATCCCCGCACAGGGGTAGATTAACTGCCTAACAAGCTCAGCTTCTGAAATCCATCGGGGGTAGAGTAGGGCAATTGCTTCAGAGTTTTTTGTGCATACCTCTGTTGGGTGCTGGAAGATCCAAGAAGGGGCTGGATGGGAAGTCCCCCCGCGTCAGGGCTCTTTTTGACAAATATTAGTCCTAAAGCGACTGGAGAACAAATTGGCAACCTACTCTCCCCTTTGCCCCCTTGCCCCTTCCCCAAGATCCTGAGAGGCAAGGAGCCCCGGTCTCACTGGACGAGGCCAAGGAGCGGAGATGAAGGGACACCCCAAGTTTCTCCTTCCCTGGAAAGGAAGGATCTCAGCCCTGCTCCTTTCTAGCCCATCAGCCTTTCTTCTTTTGGACTCCAGCTCTGGAGACCGGGCTTCGAGCCCTCGGTTACTCTCCTCCTCTCTCCCCGGAAAACCCCCCAACTCCAGACGCAAGTTAAGCAAATATTTGTAGCTGCCAGTAAATTCCAGCGGCTTTTTATAGCGCGGCTCTCTGCGCCCGGGGCCAAGTCGTGCTGCTAAATATTGCTGACCACTTTTTCTTTTATGGCTTTCATGTCACTTAGCTATTGAGAGTAAGATGGATTTGCGCGGAGCCCTCACCGCGCTGCGATTCTCGCCCCCCCAGGTCTGCGCGGGGCGGCCATTGGCGGCGGAGCGTCACGTGACCGCGGGGGCGTGCCAATGTGCGCCCTCACGGGTGTCAAGCCCCTGTCAGAGTGTGCGATCAAGATTGTGAAACAACGCGATGCAAAAAGCGACCTACTACGACAGCTCCGCGATCTACGGTGGCTACCCCTACCAGGCAGCCAACGGGTTCGCTTATAATGCCAGTCAGCAGCCGTACCCGGCGTCCGCGGCACTGGGCGCTGATGGCGAGTACCACCGACCCGCCTGTTCCCTCCAGTCGCCCACCAGCGGCGGGGGCCACCCCAAGGCGCACGAGCTGAGCGAGGCGTGTCTGCGCACCCTGAGCGGCCCGCCCAGTCAGCCCCCAGGCCTGGGCGAGCCACCTCTGGCCCCGCCGCCGCCCCAGGCCGCGCCCCCAGCTCCACAGCAGCCGCAACCCCCGCCGCAGCCCCCAGCACCGGCTCCTGCTGCGCCTCCTCCCCCCTCTTCAGTTTCCCCACCTCAGAATGCCAGCAGCAACCCCACCCCTGCCAGCGCAGCCAAGAGCCCCCTACTCAACTCACCCACCGTGGCCAAACAAATCTTCCCCTGGATGAAAGAGTCTCGGCAAAACACAAAGCAGAAAACAAGCGGCTCCAGCTCAGGTAAACGGGTGCCTTCTGGAGGAGGGTCCTCTGGCCAGGCTCCCGCTTCCCATCCCCTCCGTCCCCCCCAGCCATCTCCAGCCACAGCCAGTACAGTCTGGGAGCACTGGAACACATTCAAGAGTAAACTGCTCCTTCTCCTTCAACTAGGGGGGTGACAGGACTCTGACCAGGAAACCCCAGAGAAAGACCCTATGAGAGTCTCTCTTGACTTATGCAAGAGCAAGTGGGGCCTACGGAGCTTGGAATCCCTTCTTATTCCACTTTTGGAGTTAGGACCTTTAGGCACAACAAACCTGAGCTCCACTCTCTCTTTTTAGCACAAGTCCTCATTTCTTTCTTTCTTTCTTCTTCTTCTTCTTTTTTTTTTTTAAGGTTTTGTTTATTTATTTGACAGAGAGAGACATCACAAGTAGGCAGAGAAGCAGGCAGAGGGAGAGGGGGAAGTGGGCTCCCTGCTGAGCAGAGAGCCGGATGAGGGGCTCAGTCCCAGGACCTTGAGACCATGACCTGAGCAGAAGGCAGAGGCTTAACCCACTGAGCCACCCAGGTGCTCCACAAGTCCTCATTTCTAGTGAAACAGTGACATCTACTCTACACTGAAATGTGGCAGGATAAAAGCACACCTAGTCACCATCCAAGTGAGAATTCAAGCTTTGGTTATAAACAGAGCCTATTTTTAAATTTTTGCTCCAGTAGATGGAGTGGCTGCCTTACCTCTGGGAAGGCCCTACTCAGACTTAGTACTATGAAGGCAGCCAAAGATCTCCTGGGGGAGGGGATTTGGACTTGTCATGCTAATAGGAACCACATGGGCCTCCAGGAACTAGACTGAAGGACAGGTCCTGGGTCTTGGGCTTCCCAGCATCTTGGTTACCTTTTCCCTTGCCTTCTCCAGTTGCCAGTACTCTGCTCTAGGCCTCAGCATCTGGGGCCACCCCCCCCACCCCAGAGTCTGAGATTTGGGAGTGAGGGGGAAGATAGGAGGGCACAAGATTAGTGTGTGAAAATGGGGAGGCTGCTTGATGACACCAAGAGCCCTAATTTATAAGACCCAGAGTCAGGGGCTGGGTCACCCCACCAGAAATTGGTACTTCCAGTGGGATCTCTTCCTTTGCACACAGAAAGCCTTTCAGAATAGGGCTTCCACTCCACCCATCTCCAGTGGATAGACTAAATAAGTGGCCAGTTGAGGCAACTGTCCAATCCTTCAGTCAGACAGTGAATTAGGGAAAGGTTTATTCAGTGTATTAGGTGCCCCACATTCCTGTTACTGTGAAGGGAATGAACATGGGAGACCCGCCCACAGGGAGCCTAAAGTCTGATAGGCCTGAAGGATCAGTAAATGATTCACAAAGTGAATAGCTCCAGGAAGGCAAACTGGGGGTTCTGCTTTTCTTTCCTTACCTCTCCTCCCTTAGGGAAGCTTGTGACTTGCAACTTGACCGAAGGAGGGGCTAGCTACCCAGCTACTGGCACTGTTTCCCCACCAGGACAGAGGAGGGGACCTAGTTCTTCATCCCCTTTTCTGGGCCCTGACAGAGGGATCTTGGAGCCTGGACCAACTGAGGGGCCTGGAGGAGTCAGGGGCTAGGCGGGGCTTGAGGCAGCCCCTGATGGCTCTCTTCCATTCTCCTTTGCTGTCTCCTCTGTCCTCGCAGGGGAGAGCTGCTCTGGCGACAAGAGCCCGCCTGGGCAGGCGTCGTCCAAACGGGCGCGCACCGCCTACACGAGCGCGCAGCTGGTAGAGCTGGAGAAGGAGTTCCACTTCAACCGCTACCTGTGCCGGCCGCGCCGGGTGGAGATGGCCAACCTGCTGAACCTCACTGAGCGCCAGATCAAGATCTGGTTCCAGAATCGGCGCATGAAGTACAAGAAGGATCAGAAGGGCAAGGGCATGCTGACGTCATCAGGGGGCCAGTCCCCAAGTCGCAGCCCCGTCCCCCCTGGCGCGGGCGGCTATCTGAACTCTATGCATTCACTGGTCAACAGCGTCCCGTATGAGCCCCAGTCGCCCCCGCCTTTCTCCAAGCCTCCCCAGGGCGCCTATGGGCTGCCCCCCGCCTCCTACCCCGCATCCCTGCCAAGCTGCGCGCCCCCACCGCCCCCACAGAAGCGCTACACCGCGGCGGGGGCGGGAGCGGGGGGTACACCCGACTATGACCCACACGCGCATGGCCTGCAGGGCAACGGCAGCTATGGGACCCCACACTTACAGGGAAGCCCCGTCTTCGTCGGGGGCAGCTATGTGGAGCCCATGAGCAACTCTGGGCCTGCCCTTTTTGGCCTAACTCACCTCCCCCACGCCGCCTCTGCAGCCATAGACTACGGGGGTGCTGGGCCGCTGGGCAGCGGCCACCATCACGGGCCCGGGCCAGGGGAGCCGCACCCCACCTACACGGACCTTACCGCCCACCATCCTTCTCAGGGAAGAATTCAGGAAGCCCCCAAGCTCACCCACCTGTGATGGTGGGCTCGGGGCTGCGCGCCA
This sequence comes from Mustela erminea, assembly GCF_009829155.1. Classification (NCBI taxonomy): domain Eukaryota; kingdom Metazoa; phylum Chordata; class Mammalia; order Carnivora; family Mustelidae; genus Mustela; species Mustela erminea. Next base: position 48,570,182 of record NC_045624.1, read on the forward strand.
GGAGAGTCCCTCTGCCCCCACCTTTCTTCTACGTTTACTTTTTTTTGGTTTGGTTTTAAAGTTCTTCTTGCCCTCCCTTTTTTCTCCTCCGCCCCGTCTACCCCCCACCCCCACCCCGTTTTGTTTTCTTTGGTAACGCGTTTTTATAGTTTATGTGACGTAGCAATCTTGGTTGCTGGAATGGCTGTCAGTATCAGTAGCGATGTTTATCTCCTCCCACCCCTCGCTCGGCCGCGAGCCCTGCACCCTTTACCTTCTCTATTCTTTGAACAGAAACAGGGTATATGAACAAATTTTCTAGCCGAGTTCTTCAATGTGAATTTGTTCGTACATTATGGCTCCCGAGGGGAAGCAGATACTTTTTTTTTTTTTTTAATTTTTAGGTGTTTTTTTTTTTTTTTAATTGCACTTCTTGTAAAGAGCGAGAAAAAAATCAAAGGCGCTTTGAAACAGGGGCTCCCTGTGCAAGGATGACTAAGTGTACGTCTTTCCGTGTGTGTATGCTGGTGAACAGTCAGATTTATTTATATTTTTTTTGCAAGCATTGAATAATCTAAGTTTTAAATATTATTTATCCCCATCCGTTCGTATTTATATTAAAGAAATTCTGTACCCTGATTGTTCAGAAGGTTTCTTGGGCCTTTTGTTCAATAGTGTATTGGCGTACATAGAAAAAAATTTTTTATTTGAAAGGGAAATATAATTCCTTTATAAAAACGGTAATGATGCAATAATACCAGAGAGGATCCAGCTTTTGAAAACAGTGATTTAGGATTGTAACATCCGGCGAAACTGAAAAAAAAAAAATCTGTAAACGTGAAAAATGCTAGATTTGTTTTGAGAGTTCTACATTCCTTGCTGCTCACATTCTGAGAAACTAAACAAAAAATAAATAAATAAAGTTTTTATTCTGAATAATATCCGTGTTCAGAAGGGGTTCTTTGGCCGAAGATGGGGGTCTGCGTGGAATTAAGACAGAGGCGAAGTGGCTGAACAGGCCGCGGCAAGCCTTCCAGCTCCGGGAGTGCGGCCTGGCCAGGCAGCTCGCCTGGGAGCATGGCGAATTCTTGGGAAGGCTGCAGGAGCTCCCGGAGGCGGGCAGTTCTGGAAAGGCCGAGCGCCAGCCCGCTGGGCTGCCTGATTCCCAGCTGCCGCGGAGGGGCCTGCGCGGCCCCGCAGGGGCTGCGAGCTGCTGACTGCGGGACAAACAAAAGGCAGCCGGCCTGAAGCGGGGCGGGGACGCACAGGTGCCTGAGCGGCCCCGCTGGGGAGTAAGGCAGGGATGTGTTCTCCAAGATCTTCCTCCAGGTCAAAGCGGACCAGCCAATGCTTTAACCCTGGGAATCATGAGCCATGCGGAGGATGCAGAGCATTTTCTGGAGCAAACGGACTCTCTGTGGATCCTCTTCAGTCTCTTATCGCTCCAAGAGGAGAGAATGACTCTTAAAATCGCCACTGGAGCTAGGAGGCTCGAAGGAGACAGAGCTTCACCCAGGTATCCAGCAGAAGAAAGGCTGAACTCCCAGGAGCCTCCCCAAGCCCTTCCTGGACTGCTGGCGTCCCAGCTTCTTCTTCATCCCGGAATTTAGGATTTGGCATCCCCTGGATTTATTTCCTCTCCTTCATCCCTCCTCACTCTCCTTTTATGGCCCCGGGGGAGGAGGAGAAAGAAAGGAGATTGGTATCTTTCTAATAAAAATGCAATTTTATAAGTACTTCTTTCATTTGATGCTGCAGGAGCTAAACATTACATTTCTACTCCTGGATTGGAGATAGGCTGCAGCTCACTGGCTGGCAGACCAAAAGCAGGCACAGGAAAGGGAAATATTTTTATTTTTATATTAAAGAATTGCTTGGAGAAGGAACCAAATTCAGAAAGTGAAAACCTCAGGACTGTATCCCCATCAACATTCCCTTTCTAAATTGGAAGTGAGAAACCACCTGCGTCTCGGATCAGAAGCATCTGATGTGAGAAATAAATCCTCCTTCTCCCTGGATTGTATCTTTCAGAGACGGAGATGAAAAATGTCGCCATTTTGTTTGCAATCCAAAATATCCATCATAATGGCCTCTATCTTTCCCCTGAGAAGCTCCCTCAGATGATCTTTAGAAATAGGCCCTGGAGCCATTTTGGGGTATCTCCTGGGTCCACAGAAGCTGCTTTTAGGGGACCTTCTCACATTTTAAGAAAAAGAAAAATGCTCGGAAGATGCAAAGCCAGGGAGCTGTAGAGATCTGGGTGTTTCTCTCACAGCCAGAGATGCTTCTCCCACATCTGTCTGGAGCTCTTGAGACACATATATGTTTTTCTGGATTTTTAAAGAGCTTGGGTTATGGAAGGAATAGATTTGCTCCCCACCCCACCCCAACCTCCCTGCCAAAATATGGCGCACCTCAGAAATGCAGAGGCTGGAAATCCAGTCTTTGTGAGGATTGGAGCTTCCGCTGTTTTGGTTGTTCAGATCTGAACTGAACAGGCTAAGCAACCACAGAAGTCTTTCTATGAGTAATAATTTTACAGACATATATAAAATTACCTGGCAAAATAAGGAACAGCGGAGATAGAGTGTGAGGGAGAGAGAGAGAGAGAGAGAACGAGCTAGCCAGCGCTATCTGTTCACAGAGGAAAATCTTTCGGAAACACCACTGTTTGAACCCATTTCTAAAATCTACCGTTTAGCTGAGAGGCGACTGGTTTGGAGGCATCCTCCTTCCCTCAGGGCACGGATTTTTAAATGAGATTCCAGTATGATTTCCCATATCTTAGCAGTCAAAACATTCATTTTAGGTTTCAAAGAAAAAAATATTGATCTCACCTTCAGCTTCTAAGATATTAAAAATAAGTCCTTATTGAAATATTCCTGAGTTAAAGTAATAGATTTGGGGAAGATTTCAGTGTTGAATGGTCAAAAAAGGGTTTGCTTCCAGATGGTATTTGAATTAAGGCCGCTGAGGCGAACAGAAAGCTCTCACCCACGCAGCCCCTGACAAAGCCTCAGCGATATGGGGGCAGCGCTGTTCCCTCTCCTTAACTCCCCCTCCCCTTAACCCCTCAATATTATTTCTGTAACAACAAATGCCAAAGCCACTATCCCAGAATGTGCAAAAGCACCTTTCCTAAAAGCCGCCTTATAACTCTTCCTGCTGCCAAAAAGATCTTTAAAAAGACTAGTTTTCCTTGTTTACTTGCGTTTCCTGCTCTCCTCTTTGCTCGGCCACATTTGATCTTGGAAAGAGCTCGAAGCTGAAATGTGTTCTTAAGGGCCAGAAGCTGTCAAGGCTTTTGGTGAGCAAGATTGATCGCACCCAGACTTCCTTCAGAGCTTTGTTTGGAATAAAAGCAAGAAAACTGAAAAACCTCACATTTTCCAAAATAGCATCTCTATCTGTAAGGCGATGCTCTGGGCTAGTCAATGATGGAGGCCACTTTATATCTAATTTCTACCCAAGCCCCCTTTGATGCCGGCCTCAGAAATGGAGTCCTAGCCTTGTGCCGCGGTTGGCCTTTCTTGTTTTCCGCGTAGATTTCTTTCCCCCACCAACCTCTCTCTCCCTGGCCATCAGAATGATTTATTTTCCTGCCACGGATGCCTGCCGGCCTGGGGGAGTCTGATCACTTGGTCCATTTCAAAGGAAGCAAAAGCGAATCTTCATCCTCAGGGTCTGAGGGAAAAGAGATACCTTCAGATTTCTCTCTCAGCCTCTTCCCCTCTTTCTGGCTCGGTGGATTTTTAAAAAGTTATTGTTTGGTACCTAAAGGTGTTATCTTTTGAAACCTCCAGCACAATCCAAGATGCCCTCAGTCTCAAGTCTCCGAATTGGAAAAAAAGAAAGCGTGAACAGAGAATAGAGAACCTTTATAATTCCTCCTGAGGTTGCCCTCTCTCACCTGCGGTACTGTTTGCCGCAGCAGAACCTGAGTGCAAACATCCCAGGTGGCCAAGGAGCAGAAAGGTGCAGGAGACAATCTGGGATGCCAGGGAGCACGTTTTGCATCTGAACCCAGAAGCCCACAATCAGAGCTACAAGGACCAGGAGAAGAAGGAGAGAAAAAGAAAAAGAAAAAAGAGAGAGAGAGAGAGAGAGAGAGAGAGAGAGAGAAAGGAACAAGCGCCTTCTCCCTCCCTGCTGCTAACTTCCAACAGACTTCCTGGAAATCAGAAATACTCACCGCACCCGAGCCCTACGGGTATGAAACCCAGAATGCCAGGAGCCGCAGGAGCCTGCTCCAGGTGGCACTGCTTTGGGTGGCCGCCGCCCTGGCTACAGGGATTTGGACACATGGACCTGGGGTTGTTGTCTTGCTTGGCACATGCATCTATCTTTCTCGAGCCACTCTTGAAAAGTTGATGGCACAGGAAGGCTGGGAAGCTTCGAGAGCCGCCTCCCGTCTTCCGCTTCCCTCTGGAGCCAGATGCATAGCTGCCGTGGAAAAGCCGGCTAACAATGGGCCAGGGTCCGGGTCCGAGGGCGCGGACTCCGAGCTGGGCTTTGGGGGGGGGGTGAGGGCATGCGGGAGGGGTTTGGGGAAGGAGAGATGGATAGAAGTGAGAGGGAAGAGGAGAGGGGAGAAGAGGGAAAAAGAAGAAAAGAGGGAAAGACGGAGAGGAAGGAAAACAGATCACTTCCGAGATCCAGAAACTGGTTTTAGAAAAGGCGGAGGAGGAAAAGGAAATAAAAGAGGGGAGACCCCCAAAATGAACCCTCTCTTTTCTGTGTCTCCTCTCTCTTCTCTCTCTCTCTCTCTTCCCTCTCCTTCTCTCCCTCCCTTCCTCCCTCCCTCCTTCCCTCTTCCCTCTCTCTTTCTTCTCCCGGTCTCATCTCCCCTCTCCCTCTGCTCCTTCCTCCTGCCTTAGCAGAACTTATGTGGCTGGGATGCGGGGCTCTCGGGTGTCAAAACTTTGAAGATTAATGGATTACTTTGTTAATGACTGCAGGCGTCAGACTGAGGTGCTTAAATGATTTGTGAGGTGCGAGGCGTCTTCCCGACAGTCCCAAACAATGCGCGGAGTGTGCGGGGGAGGCAGAGGGCGGCCGCCGGCGGGCCCGGCAGCAGGGCTCACACTCGCACACACTCACACTCCACACACTCCCAGGCGCACACACCAGATCTGTGCTAATCAGGAGGCAGGAAGGCACCCTCGCCCCCACGCACTCCCGGGCATCCCCACCCACACCCACATATATGTATTTTTGCCCTGAAAAAAGTGTAAATAAAGCCTCGCTGGCCCCCAATGAGGCGTTCCTTCCCGACTTTTTTGGATCAATCAAACAGACAGTGGCTTCTTTTGATTAAAGCCCAAATTGTCATTGGGCAGAAGCAATCATGTGACAGCCAATTCGGTCCAATTTCAACCTTGTCTCCATGAATTCAATAGTTTAATAGTAGCGCGGTCCCCATACGGCTGTAATCAGTGAATTAGAAAAAAAACACCCCAGCAGCGATCTTCTATGATAGATTTTTTTTTCCCTCTGCTCTCGCCTTTTTCCTGGGCCTTGCCCCCCCAAAGCCCCTCCAGAAGAGGGAACTTTTTCTCCGAGGGGGCTCCAAGGAGAAGGCCATGAATTACGAATTTGAGCGAGAGATTGGTTTTATCAATAGCCAGCCGTCGCTCGCTGAGTGCCTGACATCTTTTCCCCCTGTCGCTGATACATTTCAAAGTTCATCAATCAAGACCTCGACGCTTTCACACTCGACACTGATTCCTCCTCCTTTTGAGCAGACCATTCCCAGCCTGAACCCGGGCAGTCACCCTCGCCACGGCGCTGGCGGCCGCCCCAAGCCGAGCCCCGCGGGCAGCCGCGGCAGCCCAGTGCCCGCCGGCGCCCTGCAGCCGCCCGAGTACCCCTGGATGAAGGAGAAGAAGGCGGCCAAGAAAACCACGCTGCCGCCCGCCTCTGCCGCCGCCGCCGCCGCCGCCGCCACCGGCCCTGCCTGCCTCAGCCACAAAGGTCAGTCCAGAGACTTGGCCCCAGGTCCCGGGACCCTTCTCCCCTTCTGGGCTGCCCGGGGAGCGGTTATGGGGGAGGGGAGCGTGGGCTGGGAGAGAAGGGGGAGAGAGAGGGAGAGATGCTTGGCTGCCTTCCCTTCCCCTGTGGGCTCAGGAGTGGGTTTGATGTAGAGAAAAGGGATCCTGCGCTGCACAATGAGACATATATATATTTTTAAGAAGGGGGGGGGAAACTTTCCCTAACTTGTGTAACGTGGGATGATTTATTTGAGTTGGAACTGACCTCCTCTTGTCTAGTTGTCCTAGAGTTTGGCTTTTTGACAGTAATGAAGAGTGATAGATCGCTCTTGCTCAGCTAAGCAGCTGATGCATTAATTATAAATTGTGGTGTGGCTAATATAAAGTTTGCTCCCGGATGGAGAGGTTGGGGGGAGCCACAGGCAGGAATCTGATGGAGGTGGAAGAGATGGGGTCTCCCCCGGTTGGGCTCCCAGGAAAGGCAGCACAATAGCTCTATTGCATCCAGGGGCGGCCATTTTGTTGCAGTTGATCTTTTCTGCTATATTTATTCTCCAGTGGAATAACCCCGCTCGGACCCCTCCACCTCCAACTGTGCGTGTGTCTCTTGTTGGTTTCCCTTTCCGCAGAATCCCTGGAAATCGCCGATGGCAGCGGCGGGGGCTCGAGGCGCCTGAGAACTGCTTACACCAACACACAGCTTTTAGAGCTGGAAAAAGAATTTCATTTCAACAAGTACCTTTGCAGACCCCGAAGGGTGGAAATTGCAGCACTGCTGGATTTGACTGAGAGACAAGTGAAAGTGTGGTTTCAGAACCGGAGGATGAAGCACAAGAGGCAGACCCAGTGCAAGGAGAACCAAAACAGCGAAGGGAAATTTAAAAGCCTGGAAGACTCTGAGAAAGTGGAGGAGGACGAGGAGGAGAAGTCGCTCTTTGAGCAAGCCCTCAGCGTCTCCGGGGCCCTTCTGGAGAGGGAAGGTTACACTTTTCAGCAAAATGCCCTCTCTCAGCAGCAGGCTCCCAATGGACACAATGGCGACTCCCAAAGTTTCCCAGTTTCGCCTCTAACCAGCAATGAGAAAAATCTGAAACATTTTCAGCACCAGTCACCCACTGTTTCTAACTGCTTGTCAACAATGGGCCAGAACTGTGGCTCTGGCCTAAACAATGACAGTCCCGAGGCCCTCGAGGTCCCCTCTTTGCAGGACTTTAACGTTTTTTCCACAGATTCCTGCCTGCAGCTTTCAGATGCTGTCTCGCCCAGTTTGCCAGGTTCCCTGGACAGTCCCGTAGATATTTCAGCTGACAGCTTTGACTTTTTTACAGACACACTCACCACAATCGACTTGCAGCATCTGAATTACTAAAAACATTAAAGCAAAACAAAGCATCACAAAACAAAAACCCCTTTGACCAGGTGGTTTGGCCTTCTTTTATTCCGAGAGAGTTGATTTTTATTTTCTTTTCTTCTTGACCTACCCTCTCTGTCCTCTAAATGTGCAAGATTTTCTGTTTAGTGAGTCTCCTGGTCCAGTTTCAGAGCCATCTTTTACAGATTATTTTGGAGTTTTAGTTGTTCTAAATTGAATCCAACTACCCTCTGTGATTTTCTGAAAGCAATATATGAGGCCTGCAAGAAAGTGATCATATAATTGTATCTTCACTTTCTTTTTATTTTTGTATTACCTTAGGATGCATTGTCATGAGTATTTTTGGTAGAATAAATTCTCCTTTGCTATAAGTAGCTTTCTTATTTTTTTTTTCTTCCCCCCCTCTTTCTCAAGGCTTATAACGGTTTCTTTTTCCTCCTTTAGTCTAACTTGGTAAATAAAATTCTGGTCACAATTCATCTTCTTTTTTCAATTTTAATATATTTATTAAGGGGGCATGTTCAAAGTCTTCAGTAGACACCAACGAAAAGAAAGCCAGAAAATGGTTAGGACTTCCAAGAAGTATTTTTCTTTTTCTTTTTTTTCCTTTCTTTTTAAAGGGAATGGATTTGGTTTTTTAGTGTAGAGGTTCAAGCCATAGATTTAAATTGGTAATAGAAGCGGGATTGGGCAGCCTCAGAGTTGGGCCAAGCCCAAGCCTTTGAAAGTGGAGAAATAAAGTGCCTACAGAAACCCCAACTCCAGGAAGGAGAAACATGGAGTTTCTTTAACAAGCTACCAGTCTTCAGGTCAATAACTAAGTTATCAACAATTCATTTATTTATACACATTTGTTTCAAACATCTACATTCCAACCCCTCCCCCACAATCCCGTAAACATTTTCAGTGTGGTTGATTAGTCTCCCAGCTGTTGATGGGTCCAGGCAAACAGACCTAAAAGGTAGAGAAAAACAAAAACAAAACAAAACAATGGTTACTGGCTGGAAAATGCACTTCAGAAAGGGTTCTCTCCAACCCTCTGGTTCAGTCATTCTAGGATTTCTTTTTTCAGGGATAGAAAAATCAATATTTCATTCTTAAATCTGTTTACATGACAAATAATGGATCATTAAAGCTGTGAAGTCAGGTTACCAAGTTGAGATTTAAAATGGAGAGTTTCTGCGCCCCAGGTTATAAATTAACCCAGTTTCTAGAGAGAGAAGGAGAAAAAGCACTTTAAATGAAATATCAATAAAATGTGATCTAGGGCACGTTACTGGGTTGTTCTGTTTTTTTCCCCCTTCTTACATATCCCCATGCTGTTTTTTTTCCCTCCCTGAGCTCTGCTGTGATCGCTACTAACTTACCGTGAGAAAACGCAGCCTGTAAGCAACATGTGCAGGGGGGCGGGCTGATTTAGGAACCCGGCTCTTAATAGCTAAGGCTTGGAAGTTACGCTGAAATCGCGGTCTTTCTCCATGGGTTTGCACCCTACCTTTCTCCAGCCCCTTGCCCCCTAAATCCTGGCAGCGGCGGAGGCTTGTGAGGACCCGGCGGGTCTCCAGCCCCAGGCGCGGAGTTGAGCAGAGCGGCCCGGCCGCAGCCAGGGCTGCGCCGCTGCTGTTTGCGATTCGTCCTACGCTCATAAATCAAACGCTTTCTATGAATGAGAATGTCATCAAAGAGATCAATTGCAGGAACACATGCACAAATAAAAATCCTCTTACGTATTTGCCGGGGATCCCCGTCCGAAAGCATTAAGTTAGAAGGCGTTTAGTCATAATTCATTTTTATTGCTCTTTTAAAACAACAGCTTGGCTGAGCTGCGGATGCCATGAACAGCTCCGGGCCTCGGCGGCGTTTTGTCTCCTCCTTGCTCCTTCCCTTTCTAGTAGAAGAGCCCTGAAAGAGGCACTTTGAGGCTAGCAAGCCGCTCGCGGGCCATCATTTAAATAGTAACCGAGCTCTCCTTTCGCCCACTCTCCCAGGGCATTTATAGAGATTTTTGCACGAGTCGTGGGGCGCTGGCCTACACGCTCAGAAAACCAGGGTCTTGTACAAGGCGGTATGAACCCCGGGGTTTCGTGAGGGTGGGGAAAGCACGGAGCTACGGAAGCCTCACGGGCTCGAGGCCAGACTAGACTGCCTTTGTAAGCAACACCGGGAGAGCAGCGCTCTGGGCGGCCAGCCGGGGCGGAGCAGGCTCGGCTTCAGGAGTCTGGCCTGCCGGGAGCCGGGAGCAGTGCGCGGAGGTGGGTCGGTCGCCGGCCCGAGTCCTTGCGGGCTTACGTGCAAGCGCATGCATGTGGTCCCAAGAAACACACTCCCTCCCGTGCTGGCGCGGGAATGAGGCCGGGAGGGAGGAAGAGAAGTGGAAGGAGTGGAGCGCCGAGGCCGAGAACTAGCAGAGGAAGGAGAGCGGTTGAGGCCCCTGGCGGCTTTGTGGCTCAAGTCCTGCGGCGAAGGGGGTTGCGCGAACCCAGGCTGAAGAAGCCAACAAAGGGACAAGAATGAGGCCAGAAGAAAGAACGTCCTTTGGTTCGGAAAGCTGATCGTCCGCAATGCCTACACCGACCCTCTCACGTCCTACCTCCTCCTCTACAGGAGCCCCTTCTCTCCCATCGTTGGAAGTCTGGAGTTCCCAAGGAAGCCGCCTCCAGGAAGGCCGCCTTTCCTTTTCCCTTCCTGAAGATGAACATCCCCAGGTGCTGAAATTGGGGCAGGAATTCCTTTCCTATCCCTGCTCTCTCTTAACCGTGGTTGGGGATGGGTCAAAGGTCACAGAAAAATACCGTTTCGAAAGAAAATGTTTGGGGGTAAATGCTTCTTTGCTACTGAGGGACTCCGTAGTCAAATGTCTGCAAGAGTTCCCCTTATGGGTGGGGGCAGGTTGGGGGGAGGGAGACTTCTGTTTGTGGAAAACAGAATGCAGAAAGGTTGACTAACACATTTGAAATGTGCATGCCTCAAGCAAAACTTCCTTCTTCTAACTGGGGAGGGAAAGCTAGAGGGGAGTGGGAACCCCATCCTCAGATAAATTTTATCTGTCCGATTCTGATGTGGTAAACATGGTCAGGGAAAAATCTATACTGCATCGCCTGCAAAGCTTCTTGTATGATCTCTGGATTTCTTTTACCTAAGAATGCATCAATTCTCGGTCTCAGTTCGGCATTTTCTCTCTACAAGCCAAGGGTTGACACGAAACCCAATAGTAAACAGCAATTAACGACCCCGTCAGCATCAGGGTAGGATGAAGGTGATGGAGAACAGGACCCCTGGCCTGGGATGACGCTCAGATTTGCACGCGTCTCTCTAGGGAAAGACTTGAAGGTTCGCACAAGGAACTACACAGTCAGTTACAAAGGGGAGGAGGTGTTGTTGGGGAAGAAGAAAATATCCCGTCCACCATCAGCCATCTGTCCACCGCCCCTCCCACCTGCCAGCCCCTACCCACTTCAGACGTGGAGTAGAATGGGGGGGGGCGGCGGCTAGTGGATAAAGGAAACCCTACCACTCCTAACATTCCCCCTCCAGAAAGCGAGCACCATTGCTGGGGGGGGGGGGGTGTCCAGCGTATTTTGTTGGGCTGTGGTCTCGCCCTTTGAGGCCCTAGCCGGAGCGCGCAGGCTCCTGGATCCCAGGGAGCCGGCAGATGGCCTGCAGCGCGCCGCCCGGCCCCCACGCTGGCCACGTCCGCTAGCGTCATCTTTCTCCCCCGCCTCCTACCCTTCAAAATCCAGCCGCCGAGCAGCTCCGGATCCCGTAGGGCTGGCTCCCCGAGCAAAGCTGAGTGGGGAGGAGAAAGGGGCGGAGAGCGAGGAGAGAGGGAGGGCGAAGAGCACGGCCACCCCCGGCCTTTTCCGGCAAGCTTAACTACTACCAATCCCCCGCTCCCGAGCGTCGAATTACAGAACCTCCACATTGCCTTGCTAATAATCGGTTGGGGTGGAGGGAGTAGGCTTCGGAGACCCTCCTTGGAGAAGGGAAGTTTTTGTTTTGTTTTGTTTTGTTTTGTTTTCCCTTGTCCCCCGCACGCCCACCCGGGATTCTCCAGGCCAATCCTCTGCGCACTTCCCTCTCCCTGCGGAGCTTGGAGAGCTGGTGGCCTGGCCTCGTCCTACTCCACTGTCCTCTGCGCGCCTTACTGCCCCGGCACCACAGCAGGGACTGTGTAGTGAAAGCGCCCGGGGAGCTACCCTTCCTGCTCCGCGCACTGCGGGCTCGGAACCTGAGCTAGTGGCAGACCAGCGAGCTCTGGCCCACTGATTCCCGACCCAAGAGAGACGGAGCCCTCTTCCCTTCTCACCTCTTGCCAGTTCATCTCTCAGTGCGCGGTGGGGAGGGGGCGGAGACGAGGATGGCTCCCAGCCCCCACCTCCCGGAGGCGGGGAGAGCGGAGTCGGCGCGCGCAGAGGGTGTCTTCTGCTCCCCTTCGGCCCAGAGCTCCGAAATCTGCCCTTGCAGCCGCCGCAGATGCTGCCGCCGCCTGGGCTGCCTGGGGGGGCGACTGCGCGTCACCTAGACTGAGGAGCGCCGGGGATTTAAATGCCACTGAAACGGTGATCCATCACCGCGGGAGCCAGCAAACTTTCGCAGGAGGCTCCGCCATTGGCTGACTTAGTCACGTGCCCCTCCCCTTGCGCCCTCCGCCCTCGCGCCCCCCCTCTTGCGCACTGTACATTCATATCATTTTTCTTCTCCGGCCCCATGGAGGAAGTGAGAAAGTTGGCACGGTCACCCAGGGCTTCGCAGGACCCCGTCCCTCAGTGACAGATGGACAATGCAAGAATGAGCTCCTTCCTGGAATACCCTATCCTCAGCGGTGGCGACTCAGGGACCTGCTCAGCTCGAGCCTACCCTTCCGACCATGGAATTACAACTTTCCAGTCGTGCGCGGTCAGTGCTAACAGCTGTGGCGGCGACGACCGCTTCCTAGTGGGCAGGGGGGTGCAGATCAGCCCGCCCCACCACCACCACCACCACCATCACCACCCCCAACCGGCTACCTACCAGACTCCCGGGAACCTGGGGGTGTCCTACTCTCATTCGAGTTGTGGTCCAAGCTACAGCGCGCAGAACTTCGGCGCGCCTTACAGCTCTTACGCGTTAAATCAGGAAGCAGAAGTAAGTGGTGGGTACCCCTCGTGCGCTCCCGCAGTTTACTCTGGAAATCTCTCATCTCCCATGGTCCAGCATCACCACCACCACCAGGGTTATGCCGGGGGCGCGGTGGGCTCGCCTCAGTACATTCACCACTCATATGGACAAGAGCACCAGAGCCTGGCCCTGGCCACGTATAATAACTCCTTGTCCCCTCTCCACGCCAGCCACCAAGAAGCCTGTCGCTCCCCTACATCAGAGACCTCTTCTCCAGCGCAGACCTTTGACTGGATGAAAGTCAAAAGAAACCCTCCCAAAACAGGTCAGTCTTGCCATTCCTTGCATGTTCCTTGATGGTTCTGGAAGGACCCTGTTTGCTTAGTTGCCCAGGAAAATTAATACTTAAAACAACAACAACAGCAACAAACAAAACTTCTTGCTTCCCACCGGTGTTGTTCTGTGTGGAGAGATTGCCCAGGTGTGTGGGGCAGAGGAGCATCTGGGATTGTTGTGTTTCTCAAAGGGCTGACTTTTTAGAGGTTCTGGAGTAGGAAGTGGGTAGGGGTGTGTGGGTGGTGGTGGTGTGTGGTTCCGTTAATATCTCCAGCCTCCATTAATCACGGTCTGACCATGCTGATGGTTGACTTTGGATTAACACTTTACACCTCATCATTCACCCAGCCCAGTTTCTGTGGTGAAATTCTCTTTACCTCTTTACCCTCTTTACCTGAATGTTGCTCTGGAGCGTGTAGGGAATCTTCTATGCATTGTAAAAATGTTTACCCTTCTCTCTCATCGCTCCCCACCATGCCCGCAGGGAAAGTTGGAGAGTATGGCTACGTGGGTCAACCCAATGCAGTGCGCACCAACTTCACCACCAAGCAGCTCACTGAGCTGGAAAAGGAGTTCCACTTCAATAAGTACCTGACGCGGGCCCGTAGGGTGGAGATTGCTGCATCCCTGCAGCTCAATGAGACCCAGGTGAAGATCTGGTTCCAGAACCGCCGGATGAAGCAGAAGAAACGAGAGAAGGAGGGCCTCTTGCCCATCTCTCCTGCCACCCCGCCAGGAAGTGAGGAGAAGGCTGAGGAATCCTCAGAGAAGTCCAGCTCTTCGCCCTGCATTCCTTCCCCAGGATCTTCTACCTCAGACACTCTGACTACCTCCCACTGAGGCCCACCCAGCCCCAGACTCCGCAGCCTAGGCTACTCTGAGAGCTGGAGACTTCTTACCCAAAGCACATTCTTAGCTTATCTTCCTTTCCATTTACAGTCTCTTTCTTCCTTTCTGATCCTATCTGGGAAGCTCCTGGCCAGGATAATGTGTTTCCAGAGAATTCTAGATTAGAGGCTTGATTGGGTGTGTGTGCTAACTCCTTGATGAAGAGTAGGTGCCATAATTAATTTTTTGACAGCCCCAACACCCTTCCCTACTTTTAGGAGATTTCCACAGAATCCATTCCTTTCAGATGTCCTTTGGAGTATAGTCTCCTTTGCCAGCAGAAACATGTCAGAAGAAGGCCTTTTACCTGCCTGTATATTTACAGTTCTCCCCTACTTTGCCGTTAAAGTAGGAGAGAAAGGAGAGTCCAGGAGCTCATAAAGAAGAGCTGCACTATGAGCGTGTTTACACAATTAATTCATCCTTTTATTTAATTCAATTTCATGTGTGTGTTTGCTGGTTGTAAATACTTTGTCCTGAGAGATTTATCTTTATACAGATTTTCTAGAAATGTTTAGATTAAGTGACTAAAACAGGGTGGGTAACTCAAAGCTGGTACAATTTTATATGTGATTATGGGTTAAAGAATAAAATTGCTCACTTAAACTCAGTCAGATGCCTCAGAGGGTAGCCTGCATTTGTTCTTTCAGTGAGTTAAGAAGGCCTACAGAACACAAGGTTCAAAAACCTTGCTTCCTGTGCTAAGTCTCTCCCCATCCCCACCCCTTGATTGTTTCTCTGCCCACACTCTATTTAAAATTTGTGCTGGATTATTCAGAACCTAGAGGTATTATTCAAAGCAGCTTCTCCCTTCCACAGTTATCTTAGCTGGATATGATGTATTTTCAGCTCAACTGTTAATGTGATGGATGGCACAATGAATGTATATTTTGTGTGATTCGTGAATAGTCTTTTGCATGTCGCACAATGTTTTGATGTCCCTAAAGCCCCACACTGAGTTATATCAGTTATTCTTTGTGAGCCTATGATATTCCCCCTTTCCTGTACAATCATGAACAGCTCTGAGATCCTGGAGTAATATGATCCAGAGCAGAGTTTACGGGTCTTAAGATGTCTGTAATAAATATATTCAAGTTTCACATATGCTTAAGCATCCCTGTATTTGGCTTGGCTACAATTTGTTGGTTCCAACAATGTTGGTTCATTTCACATGGGTGGTGGGGGGAGGCTGGCGTGTACTTTCAGAGGTGAGCCTTTTCTTGAAAAAACATAAATGCTTTCCATTGTGAAGCTGAAATTTCCCCTATACGTGTCATAGCACCTAGCTAATGCCTATTTAATAGGTTGATTTTCTTTAAAATAACAATAGTTCCTTTATTAAATAATCCAAGTTCATAATGGAAAAAAATGAATGGTGAAGAAATTTATGAAGCGCATCTATTTTTGAAACAAACATGGATACTTCCTGGGTCAAGTGCTAACCTTTTCACCTCCAACTGAATGGTGACATATATATAAACAGAACTCCCTTCAAAAGCCCAAACTCTTCAGTCCGTCTTTCCTCACATCAGTGAACCAAGAGCTAAGAGATTCACATTTAATGAGCTCCAGTATAAAGCTGTTTGAGGATGAGGCCTCCACCTCACCCCTTTTCTTTTTCGGCTTGTCAGGCAGTGTTCCAGTATATTCCACCCTTTAAACTGAGCATGGTCTGTTTTCAGAAGCCTGCTGCATCTCTCCTCCCATCCCTCCTGTCAATGTCCATCCCTTCCTGCCACTCTCTACATGTCCTGCCTCCTGCCCACCCACTCTGGGTTACACATCTCACTCCCATCAGATTCAGCTTTGATGTTATAGCCAGCATGGCCATAATGGGTCTGCTCTAACCCATAACCCAGTTCTAATCCCCTAACCCAGGAAAAAAGTTTTTATTTTTTTCTCCAGGCTCAAAAGATTCTTCCAGGTGAACTTCTGAAAGCTGCCCTGAAGTCTTTCGATGTTCAAGTAGCTTCCAACTGAGGCAAGTGTCTGCTCTTTAACAGAGGAAGCCAGCAAATTAAAGTTCAAAATGGCTCTTCTCCCAGACCTCTTACCACTTTTCCTTTACCATCACACATTTTCAGAGGCTTTAATTTAGCTCCAAGGGTAGAGGAGAAATACAACATCACAAATACAGGCGTACGACTTCCTTCCTCTCTAAAGCGGGTTTTACAAAGGATGGGCTGGCAGAGGGAGGAGAAAGCCTACAAAAACTTGGAATTTGCAGGCCTCCTAGAGCACCCAGGAGATTTCCTGTACTTCTGTCAAAGGGGGCAAGCCTGGACTTTGCAAGCGCAGTTGCTGCGGCCATATCAAGGGCACCCGCTGCCCTCCCCTTGGCTCTGGGATCCTGGGCTCTGGGGTTGCCTCTGAAAGACTCAAGTGGATGGAGGAGAACTTCAAAGTCGGCCAACTCTTTCTTTCATTTCCCACCCTGGCCTTATACAGTATCTTTTGTTTATTAGTGTAAGGCCACACAGCAAAACAGATGGCTGGTTTCCAAATTCTTTAATGTGTTAAAGTGTCATTTGCATGCCATTGCCGTGATTTCAATATCTAAAAGCAGGGTCGGACCCGCTGGAATCCTGGAGATTCTAGTCTTCAAGGTACTGGTTTTAATGTAGCTGAGAAAGCGGAGAACAATAAATTATGGCTTAACATCCAAAGCCTTCTCTAGGTCGTGGAATAAATCAGTTAACAAGCAATGCATTTAAGAAACATTAATATACCTTTCAACAAGGAAAACATTTGTATCTTTTTAGTTGTCCCAATCGATTAAATCAGAGGCCCTTATCACACCCTATTTCTAGATCTTTCTTTTTCTGTTTTGGTCTCTGGGGAACATGGTTAGCTCCCTAAAAAATGACAGCAATGGTGACCGAAACAACAAATGATGGAAAACAGAAAATAACATTTTATTGATAAATTTAAAAAGGACAAGAGTGTCAATTAGAGACTTGGAATAATTACAATACAAAATTCCAGTTTTCAAACATTTTCTCCTCACTTCCTTCACACTCAAAGTACTCCCGAAATTCAGGGTGTCCCCAACCTAAGGCTGAGTTGAGTTCTTGCTCTGAAGTCTGCTCTTGGCTTCACCTTTGAAAGTTTACTTTTGGAGGCTATTCAGATGCCATGGTGTTTTCCTCTGGGGCAATCAGATTCAAACCGATCAATATTTACTCAGTCTGAAAGGGTTGTTGAAAAGGCTGCTAACAACAAACTGCTTAGCTGCTCACCCCTGTTTAATCTCAGGTTCACTGAAAGTTCAAGAAGAGATGAATGCAGTGATGGGTCACTTTAGAATGAGTCCCAGCGGTTTATCTGAGCTCTCTGCTAAAGGCAACAATTATAGTTCCATCCCTCTTTGGGAAAGGGGCAACTTTCCTATTATTCTTTTGCTAAACAGTGTTTACTAGAAACTTAAAACACTTTCCTCTCCCTTCCTGGCTTTTTTTTTTTTTTTTGGTGGTGGTGGGGAGAGAAGCTTCCAGCTGCCCTTCCCCTCCCTCCTCTAGCTTTCTGCCAATCCACTAGGTTTCATTTGACTTAAAATAAATTACATTGAATATTTTTAAAATGTTAAATTAGCCTGACAGAAGAGATCCGATTTATTTCAGATGCCAAGAGCTATGAAATGAGGCTCTTTGGGCCGTTAGAGCTTATCTTCCTTGCGAGAGTGCAGGGCAGGATTGAATTGAAATCCATTTGCATTTGAGTAATATCGACAATCAGAGCCCCAATATCTGTCTGAGATGACTTTTTAGACAGGAGGTGAGAGGAGGAAGGGGTGATTCATTTGTGCAAAAGCAAGTACCTCAGGTAGAAAGTCAACTTTAAAATTTTTTACTCTCCTGGACTATTGAGATGAGAAAGGAAGACCCAAGGAAGCCAGTTGGGAATGGTGAGAGAAGATGTTGGCCACTGAAGCTAATTGCTACAGCTCTTCAGAGGTCAAAGTTCATGTAATCACTGAATAAATGCATACTAAATAGGGATTTATTAAGCTTTTCTGATGGCTGAGCACGTCTGTGGAAAAAAAAAAAAAACACCCAGAAACGGTCACTGCTGTTTGTGCTTCTTCTCAAAGAATAATCATTCTAGTAGTAGAAGCTCTAGGAGTCTGGGTCTTTAATTTACTGTTTTGAATGACAGGATACCCTTCTGTTCTAAAACTTTGAAAGCAGTGCATGGACAACATCTTTATTTTGGGTGAGACTATAAAATTCTCTCCCTCCTAGAAGTGCTATGATTTTTTTTTCGGTACAAACAAGAATACAAGTTAGCTCGTCCTTATCAGAGAAGCTACTCACTAGATAGCTAACTTTGGTGACCTTCTGCTGTGTAATTTGTGTAATTTTGTGTGTAACACAAAATTTCTGCCTTAGGACTTCTTGTGCCTAGATGATCACAACTGAAAGGGGCTCATTTATCCAACCTCTCATTTTCTGAATTAGAAAGACAAGGCACAAGAGGTGGTTTGATTTGACTTCGTATTACCACCCTTACTTCCTAAATAAAAACCAACTTAGAATCTGAGGCCAGTGCACTTCTTGATTCGAAATTTCTGATTTGGTTTTGCCCCTTCCCCTTTATTCTGTGTGATTTGTTTCAGGCTGGTTATGGTCTACAGTTTTCCACTTCTGGATTACTAGCCATCCACTAAGTCCTTGATTTGGAAGCCACCAAGATTACTTGAATCTTTGAAACAACTTTCCAGTTGAATGTTTCTGCCAACTTGTTTGAGGAATAAAATATTGGGCTACTTGCTGTTAAAGACACATGTTCTTAAAATATAAAAATAGAACAGATGAAATTCAACACACACATGTATTTGTTGTCGTTTTTGAATCTAGCCTAGGGAAGGATAAAGGACAGAAGAGTTGCCTGTGCCCAAGTTCAAGCTCCATTAAATTGTCAGCATCAGCTAGAAAGGGCTTAGAGATGCAAGGAACATTCCAGGAGGTGTCTTACCCTAATCTTTTCCTGTGTTTGTTTCTGTTTGGTTTATGAGATAGTATAGACTTCGGAGCTGTTCTGGTCCATATTTCTTAGTTTTCTTCACGACTCACTCATGTACCAAATACACATACAGTTTAACATAAAATTTCCTTGCAACACAACTTTCCACATTTTCCCTTTTTTGGGGGGGGTCCTAGTATCTCAGCAGAACCTGCTGCCCAAAAGGATACTTCTGGCTGTCAGTGCAATCCCCAGTGTTTTAGAGCCTTCAAATACAGCTAAACTTTGATTGCAGAACAGCAAAAAGCAAGTATCAATCAATTCTGCTGGTAGAGCCTAGCCTATGAACCTCCCCCCACCCAATCTCAAACCCCAATTACGTCCTGTAAAATAGTCTGGAAAGATTGCATTTGGGGTTTATTGGAAACAAATGAAAAGACCGACGTTTCTTTTTCTCAACATTTCCAGACACGACTAAAACATGTGTCTCCATTTTCTCAAACAGCCCATTAAATTTTTTTCCTACTAAAAAATGTGGAGGAAAACGTCAAGTCACAAACCTAATTTATAGAAATCAGATCGTTCTGCGTTTTCATTTTAGGCTTGGGCCTTCAGGGAAAAAATACGCGACGGCTCGCACCCGAAAATAAAACAAAAATTTATTGAAAAAAATTTTTTTTTTGCTTCTAAACTGGGATACTTTTCAGCCGCACTGGACATTTTAGCCCGCTTCCTTTTAGAAGAAAAATCGCTACAGAATCACAGCGAGAATGCAGAAAGCCAGGACTTAAACGTGTAGGGACCCTCCTCTCTCCCCGCCAGATATCAGCAATGCGGTTCCGGGAATCTGCCCATTCTGAGGAACAAACGAGGTCCTCCCTTCGGGACGCGCCGGGTCAGCTGCCGGAGGCTCGGCTCGGCCGATAGCTCGCGGGGCAGCGCTGCGTCGTCCGGACAGCCCGCGGAGGCTCCTGCCGCGGGGAGAGGCCTCCGGGTCCTCGGAGCCCCGCAGCAGTGGAGTGGAGCCCCGCCACCAAGGTGAAGACGGCTTGCCTTCCTTAGCTTCCCCGCCTTCCGTCTCTGAATTCTTCCGCGAACGCCGCCGCTCCTTTCCCGTCCCGCGCGGGCCCCACGCAGAGCGGGGCGGAAGCAGCATCCGGGCGCTTCGCGGGTGTGCGCGCGGCGCGGCCGGACCGGCCTGGGCCCTGGGCGCTTCCCCGCCGCGGCCGGGGGCGGGCTGACTGCGAGCCGAACGTGGAGGGGGGCACCTCCCCGGAGGCTGCGGAGAGCCCCGTTTTGTCTCAGGGGGCCACTAGGCCTTGGGTTCCCTCATTCTTTCCCCGCCCGCGCTGCCTTGCTTCCAGGTGCTCCGGGACGCGGCGGGAGCAGCGAGGTGCGGCCTCAGCTGCCTCAGGCGGCGTCTTGACTCCTCCTGGTGGGGGGCTCGGGGCTTCCATTCCCAGAACCCCGGATGAGGGGCAGAACACATCTTCCCCGGGGAGGAGAGACTCAGGTCGGAAGCCTAGTTCCCTAGTTCATCTTTTAAGGTGTGAAAGGGGGAGGGAGATTTTACGGTCTGCTCGCTTCCTCCTCCCAGCTATTACCAAAATCTGTTTAGTTGAGTAACATACTGATTCTCCTTCTAGTTCAACGTAGATGTTTTGAAGGGTCGAGGTGGGGATTGCAGGGGTGATGAGAAGTTTCTGAACACTGGGTGTTCCTAGAGAGACGAGTGCTTCTCTCGTCAGGGGAACTCCTTGCTTCTCAAAGGTCGTCTCAATTTAGTTGCAGTCCAACGGCGCTTGCCTCAAGTCTCACTTCTTTCTAGAAGGTTTCCCTACTGCTTCCCATCCTTTCAGCTGATCCCCTCTACAAAACCCCACCTTTTACACAGGATGCTTTGTTACACAGCACCTGAGATTGTAAGCTAGACTATCCATTTCTGTTCCTCTCGGCTCCCCAAATGGATCTTAAGTGTCCTGAGGGCAAGGCCCTCGACTTCCAGCAACCTGAAGAGAGGATCCCTTTAGAAAGAGCTATTGACCATGATTCAGGACACCTGTAGTCAGTCTTTTGTCATTCACTATATGGGCTTCAGCACAACTCTTAACCTTTCTCTATTTTCAGATTCTTACTGATTTTTAAGTAATTCTCTAAAATTTATATTTTTCAACATCCTAAAAATCTGTTATTTATTCAGGATTACTCTGTGTCAAATACTATACATACACTAACTCATTTAATTCTTACTCAGCCCCAAGAAGGAGATATTTTTATTATTTTGATTTTATAGCTAAGAAAATGGAGGGGTCCAAGATGTGAGGTAACTTGTCCACTGAATCCAGAGCCCAGACTCCTATCCTCTCAACTGTACTGCTTCTCCACGGGACCAGCCACATAAATCCTTTACGGAGTAGAGTTATCAGGGTTTCTCTGTTTGACACAGGCACTATTGTGGGTAATTGCTCATTGGTAAAGAATTAGAGAGCTGGAGAATCTGACTTTAATATCAGACATGTATGCAAACTGTAGCTAGACATTCTTGGGAAAATAAACAAATGAAAAATACTTGAATGAAAACAAAGCTAAAGAGAGAGATCAAATTTAAAAATAAAGTCAATGAGAGGACTAATTTAATAATAAGAGACTTTTTTTCCTATCTGACACTAATTGATTAAGAGAATAATTTGCAGGGAGAAGAAAGATACCCTTTATATTCAAAAGTTATGTCTGTGATATGCCTAACATGTGGACAAAAGAGGAGATATTCAATATGAAATACAGATGTTTTGTCTCTATGAAAACTAGCATCCACAGGATTGGAAACATTTGAATACATGGTATTCGATCTCTCAGTTTTCATGAAGTCATTTTATATACTGTAAATCCAATCCTAATTCACATTTGAAGAAAAAGAGAACAATTTACTTGCACTCAAAAGCACTAGTCTTCATAGTTTACAACTTAGCACCTCTTGGGGCACCTGGCTGGCTCTGTTGGAGAAGCATGTGACTCTTGATCTTGGGGTGGTGAGTTCAAGCCCCATGTTGGGTGTAGAGATTATTTAAATAAATAAAACTTAAAAAAAAACCCCAACAACTTAGCATTTCTTGACTGAAAATAACTAGGGGAACCAGGTTCAACAAGAACTTGAAGGAATATATTATGAGGACTAAAGAGAGCCAGTTTTTAAAAGCCAATTATTTCCAGTACTCAATTACAGGAAGTCAAATTTAGTTGTATGGAGAAGAACATAATTTGCTCTTTCCTACTTTTCTAACTTTCGTAAGTGAACAAGGACTTGGCATTATTACAAACAGTATAATGTTACTGATATATTTAGTTATAGAATCACAGATCATCTAATTTGGTCTTTCCATTTTATAGGTGAAGAAACTGAGGCCCAGAGGTGCTAGCAGCAGTGGTGGTAAGAAAAAATATTTGCTTATATCTTTAATATGTACTTAAGTGGATATTAAAAATGATAGGCAAAATTAATCTCAGGATTGATATATTAATAGCATCAATATTTAATTACTATATTAAATATAGTAATTATAGTAGTTAATTACACTAATAATTAAATACTGAAGATCTAAGTGTTATTAAGAATAAGCAGATTTGAATAACTAGATATATGGCCAGAGGGTTTCTTCCTTCTTACTTACCTACATGAATCCTACAGAAAGGGGGACTGCACATCCCTCTTATCCTGTGGATAAAGAGAAACCGAATGGTCCATTCTATTTCTTCCATTTCAGAAATTCTTGGTATGCTTTGACAGATGAGACAGAGACAAAATCAAGAAGAAAATCAGGCTTCTTAATTGTCCTGCCTAAGCCACTCAGATAGCATGTCAGCTCCCTGGTGGCTGCCTAATTCAGGCACCCTGAAACGTGAGGGCATTGTAGCTACACTGATATGTTCCCTATGGACCATAAGGACTTAATTTGCAATTCATTAGATATATTAAAAAATAATACCTCTATTAAAGAGATCCAGATTTTAGTAAGTTGTGACAACTTCTTTTTTATGTTAACATTTTTTGATGGCTTTCTTTGTATCAGATATTGAGCTAGGGGTCTTAGTGTATTATCTCAGTGTTTTTTCATGGTAGTCCTATGATGTGGGTTTTATTATCCCCATTTACACTATGGAGATGGAGAAACTGAGGCTTAGGGAAGTTCTCTAAGTTTCCCACCATTACATAATGAGTGGTTAGTAAAGTTAAATTTGCAGCCTGTTACAGTTAATCCTCACGTGTTGAAGCCGTGTATGTTAAAACTGTGAGATAAAATATTTTTCCATCTCAAGCTAAAAAATAAAACGTGAGAGTAATGAAATTCAGACTAACCTTAAATTTAACTTCAGTGTTAAAATGTTTGTATTGAGGGGCTGGGTTGCTCAGCCATTAAACGTCTGCCTTCTGCTCAGGTCATGATCACAGGGTCCTGGAATAGAGCCCCACATTGAGTTCCCAGCTCAGTGGGAGGCCTGCTTCTCCCTCTTCTTTTGCTGCTCCCCTGATTGTGTTCCCTCTCTCGCTGTGTCTCTCTCTGTCAAATAAATAAATAAAATCTTTAATAAAAATAAAAAAATAAAAAAACAAAGATGGCCCTATACGCAATAAGAAAATGCAAATTTATCTAATCGAGTTGTAGAACGTTATTTTCTGTTTTATTTTTATTTTTTTTTCAATTTATTTATTTGACAGAGATCACAAGTAGGCAGAGAGGCAGGTAGAGAGAGAAGGGGAAGCAGGCTCCCTGCTGAGCAGAGAGCCCGATGTGGGGCTCGATCCCAGAACCCTGGGATCATGACCTGAGACGAAGGCAGAGGCTTTAACCCACTGAGCCACCCGGTGCCCCTATTTTCTGTTTTATTTTTACAGCTTTCTTATCTTATCATCTTGAGTAGTTATTCTGAAGCTGACCCTTTATATATCACAGCGGCTGACAATTGTTGGTAACGTATATCGTGCAAGGCACTATGCTAAGTACTTTATACAGTTTGGCTCCTTTCAATCCTCTACACTGTGAAGTGTAGGTAGGTACTATTATAACCCCTATTTTATAAAGAAGAGGAAACTAAGAGAGGTCACACAGGTAGAAAAGCTGTGGCAAAGCTCACTCTTAAACCTAGTAGTCTGGCTTCTCAGCACTCATTCTTCAAAACATTGTATATACTCTTCCTCTGAAGTCGTTTGATCCAACTTTTCTTTTTTAAAATTTTATTTATTTATTTGACACAGAGAGTGAGAGGGAGGGATTGAGAAAGCAGACAAACAAAGGGAGTGGCAAGTAGAGGGAGAGGGAGAGGGACTCAGCAGGGAGCCCAGCGCAGGGCTCTATTCCAGGACCTTCAGGTCATGACGGGAGCCTAAGGCAGACACTTAACTGACTGAGCCACCCAGGAGCCCTTAACTTTTCTTTCTCTTACCTTTTGTCTTTCTCATTCTCTTTCTCTCCCTGGTTTTTTCTTTCTTAATTGAGAATGACTTGAAAGCATCCAGTCTAGTCCCTAACTGAGCATCTTTAACTCTGCAAGGTGACTGGTTCCCTATCTATCAGCAGCAGGTGCAGTTGAGAGACATCTATAGGTTTACTCCTCTGGCCCTACGAATTCCTTCTGGCTTCACCTTTTCCTGACCTCCACTATCCCTCCCTGCCACGTGGAACTTCTGTTCTGATCTCCTATTGCAGTTTTTCTTGGTGTCTTATTATTTGAATCCTGTCTCATGACTTTTCTCCTTCGTTAATTAAGACATTTATTCAGGGATGATGTAAAATTTTACAAAGAGAAGGTACTACCCCCTTTCAAGCAGTTTATAAAGCATTATGAAGCAAATGACCTATTACCTAATTTATGTTATACTTCATTATGTATTAATATTTTTATTAGAATTTAGTTAGGCATTTATAAGCTTTTAAGATTTTATTATGAAAATCCTATAGAATGGGGGCACCTAGCTAGCTCAGTCAGAAAAGCATGTAACTCTGGATCTCGGGGTAATGAGTTTGAGATCTGCATTGGGTGGAGATATTACTTAAAATAAATAGATAAAAAATTTTAAAAAGTCCTATAGAACAATTGGAGGGGACATTCCTTTCTCTCCAAAATGTGTAACTTGAGAATAAGCCTTTAGTTCTGGTTGGGGCAGTGATCAATATGTGATTTGGGTCCAATGCTAAGGTTTTATGATGACATTTGTGGGAGAAGACAAGATGTCTGGTAAATGTTAACATAAATTACATGCTCCCAGCTTGAGTGTGAAAGGCAAGGGAATGGAAAGAGAAGAGAATAAGAATTATAGAAACTTGGGACTTTTCAAGTATTTGTGTCAGAAAGGCTGAAAAAGAAGGATAAGGTAGATGGAAATGACCCTGGGGAGATTGTATGTTTAGGACAAAGTTTTGTTTAGTCTAGTTTTGGGTAAATTCTGTAGATGGAATCTAAGGATGCTACCAAGTCAGAAAGAGTTCTTATGGTTTCAAGTGATCAGTTTTTCTAGATCTAGTGCTGGAACATGTG
Source organism: Mustela erminea (assembly GCF_009829155.1). Lineage (NCBI taxonomy): Eukaryota > Metazoa > Chordata > Mammalia > Carnivora > Mustelidae > Mustela > Mustela erminea. The sequence continues at coordinate 48,595,337 of NC_045624.1, forward strand.
AGAGGTGAAGAAATTAAAACAAAAAAACAAACAAACAGACAAACAAACTTTGGCTTAGTTTTAGAAAGGAAAACAGTTAGGAACTACTGTAAAAGAAAAGATAACTTGCTCATAATTTAATATGTCTGTGCAATTTTACATGCACATGCATATATGTCTCTTTAGGAAGAGCCTTTCCTCCTGATGCCACACTGCTCACATTGTTCACCCGCCTTCTTGAAGTTCCTTCAAAGAACCATACTCTTTTTCCCCAGGGAGTTTGCAACCCCACACGAATCCCTCCTCTCTGTTTTTTCCCTAAGCCCTTGAGGCCTTAGCTACATGATGCTTCCTCCAGACAGGCCTTAACTTAGTACCTTCTTTGTTTCCTTTACACACTTACCACAGTTTGTAAATGTAGTTTTTTATTTTTTGTCTCTCCTTCTCAACCTATATCCTGAGAGCTTTTCTGTCTATTCAAGACTTTTTGCCCACCCCCTCATACAGTTATGTTGGTAATTGTTAAATAGACATCGAATGTTTATATTAGTGAGGTTCTGGCTAGGCTGCTATAACAAAGAAATCTAAAAATACAGTTGCTTAGGGGTGCCTGGGTGGCTTAGTCACTTAAGCATCCAGCTCTTGATTTCGGTTCAGGTCATGATCTCAGGGTAGTGAGATCTCCCTGGGGCTCCACACTATGCACAGAACCTGCTTAAGAGTCTCTCCCTCCCTCTCCCTGTTCCCTTCACCCTCTCTCTCTCTATCTTTCTAAAATTAAAATAAATAACGTAAAATAAATACAATGATTTAAATATGGCTGAAGTTTAATTCTCTTGTATGTAAAATTTCAGATGAAGGTGCGAGCCCAGACTGGTGGGGTGTCTTAGCACCATGACGTCATTCACAATCTGAGTTTCTTCTACTGTGCTGCTCTAATATTCCTTAGGTCTTGTCTGCATGGGCAAATCTGGGCCACCTCTACATTCCCATTCTGTTCATAGGAAGAATATAGAATGAAAGTGGAAAGCAAGCAATTTCCTATAAAGCAAGTGACACGTAAATAACACACCTCAATTCCATTCCCATTTTGTTGTGACAGACTTAGTCATATGGACACACCTACCTGTAATGAATAGTAGCAAATGTAGTCTCTGTGTGGGTGGTCATGAGCCATCCAAAGTGGAAAAAGGAGACAATGGAAACTGGGGATTAACTAACCATCTGCCCTATTGTTGGGTCCATGCTTGTTGAAAGAATGAATATTCATTCTTGTATTATCAGGGATTGGAATAATATAGGGGTTTGAGGGTTCTATTCCAGAACTTCAGAAAATAGGGATGTGATAAAAAATATTAGACACCGACTAAGATAGCATCAAATATGCTCAATGATACAACCTGTTCACCTGCAAATTTGGGGCAAGGAAGGGTTAAGGATCAAGAAATTGAGCAAAGCAGGTACAGGGCAGCTCTGGGTACTGTGACTACACACCTGGCTTTGTTAGAATTTGGGTATAAAATCTCTGCCTTCAGCAAGCTTCCAGAAATAAGCCCTTAGCTAATAAGGCTATCTTCCCTCCAATCCTTCAGTGTCAGGGAGGAAGCTCTTTTGAGACAAAGATATTACTTGACTACTGCCCTTTTTTCTTTATTATCCCAAATTTGACACTAACAAAGACTTTGAAATTTTAGGCCAAAACCAGAGCCAAACCACATAGTAGCTATTTTAAAGGTTGTGGATAAGATTTATTTTCTGCTGGTATACCCTGTGCAAAAATACCATTTTAATGAGTGTAGGCTGAGTATAGAGTTCTATGACAATGCTGGCACCTGCCCTCCCCTTTGAGGGGCTGTGGACATCTTGGCAAGGCTTATCTGTCATCAGCTGGCCTGACCACATCAGTGAAGCTGAGAGGAGGGGGCCCAGCTGCTGCCACAGCCGAAGTTGTCCTCATGTCTGTGGCTGCAAGAGACACTGAGCTGGGCATTAGCTCCACCTTCCTTAAATTCCGTCAGCACGAAAAAGCTAACCATTCCCCTCCCATCTCCTCTTATATTTGGCCAAAAGATGAGGAAACTCATTTTGTCCCTCTTTCTGGCTTTTGCCCTCTTAAACTCCGTGAGCTGAGCCATGGGTCTGTCCTCTGTGAAACCTGCTACAAGAAAAGTGAATCCCAGCTCTGCTGTTCTCCCATAGCATTTTCTGCTTGTCAGAGTACTTCTGCTTTTGGAGCTGAAATTCTTCTGTTGGTACCTCTTTGTAAACTTCTACAGGATAGACACCACATCTTATTAATCATTGATTCCCTCTGCCTTGTACAATACCTGGCACATGATAGGCAGTTGATAAATGTTTGTCGAATGCATGAGTGAGTGAGTGAGGGAGCAATTCTTTGGGTTCTTTCTGTAGCTTCTCAGCTATTCTGATGTGCTCATGATTCCCAAGGCTTAGGAACACAAAGTGTGATTCCAAGTTCTTCCAAAATGTTGTGGGTTTTTTGTTTTTTTGTTCTACTTGCTTGCTGATGTTAAAGTTCAAAATTCTTTAACGGAGAATTGACCTTTCATTATGTAATGAGGAATAAAATGGTTTAAATGTAAATGTTGTTTGAATTATCATACTGACTAAAGCTCAGTGAAACTTAAAGGGTAACCAAGCAGTCAATCAAAAAGTGTAAATAACAGATACTTAGAGTCCTTTTTGTTTTGACAGGGGGGGTGGAGGTCAGAGAAAAGTTGGCACTTGGGTCTTAGTGGGGGTAGTAGAGGATGGGAGTTCAAAGGGTCATGGAGGTAGAAAAAGAGAATAGAAAGGGGAACTAGGGGCCACTGATGTAGCACTTCTTCGATGTCTCCATTTTAAGGAGAAGTATGGCACAATGTGCTCAAATTTGCAATTTTGTGAGGAGTGTTGAGAACTATATGGTTCACAAGCACTGCTATAGAGGATTCATTATGATTTGGTGTTATGCATGTATGCACTTAAAAATCCTTGACTTTGTTGCAGAGGAACTACATTTTCAGAGGAGTTAATTAAGGGTTATATAACCTAGATTGTACCCTAAGATATCTCTGCTGGTAGTTGAACAGTTTGGGTACATTGCATGACTGACTAGGTGATAGTGGAGATGGGCCTGGACAGGAAAGGTTAGAAGTTATGCCAAGATTTAATTTTGAGTTGGAGCCTGGAATGGGGACTGCCGGAATCTATGTTTCATGTTATCACAGGATCTCTGATACCTCAGATTTTACAGATAGAGTTGCTTAAATAGCTCAAGGCACTTTGCAAACTCCCAGTTAGTTCTCTCAGAACCTTTGGAAGCAGAGAGCAAATACGTGCTAACAGAGGTCTAGTGCTACACAATTGGTTTAAAATTTGGTGTTGATGCAATGCTAGATTATTAGTCTGACTCCTCCTCCTCCTCCTCCCCTTCTCCATCTCTTTTCCTTCTCCTTCTCCTCCTTCTCCTTCTTCTTCTTTTCTTCCTTCTCCTTTTTAAATCTTCCATGATCTGGAAATGAACTAGAGTGCTAGAGTATTAGTTTGTGAGTCCTAGGTTTGTTTCTGGCTCCACCCTGAGTAGCTATGTAACATATCACAGATCACTTCTTTCTGGGTGGAGGTGAGACTCTCTGAACCTTAGAATTCATTCCAGACCTAAGGCATTCTCCCTTAGTATGGCATTACAACAATTAGAGCATTTGGCATAGCAAACCAGTAGCAGAGTTTGGATTGGAACACATGTCTTAAAACCCATTTAACTTCTACTTTTGTTTTATTTTACTTTTTAAACTTCTTTATCGAAATATAGCATACACATGGTGAGTGTATAAAGTACACTGATCTTAAGCATACAGATTGCTGAGTAGTTTAAAAGTAGGTATTAAGTTGTAATTGAGCTATCATAAGATTCAACCTTTTTATTTTTTATTTTTTTTTAAGATTTTATTTGACAGAGAAAAACATAGCAAGAGAGGGAACACAAGCAGGACAAGTGGGAGATGGAGAAGCTGAGCAGGGAGCCCAATGTGGGGCTCGATCCCAGGCCTCTGGGATCATGACCTGAGCCGAAGGCAGACGCCCAACGACTAAGCTACCCAGGAGCCCCCATATATAGTTTTATATGTCTGAATTTTTCCCCATAGTCTTCTAAGATTCTTCACATACCCATATACTTGCCACCTAGATCAAGATGTAGTACTTTTCTGGCACCTAAAATACTCTTTACTGTCCTTTTCTAGTCAATAAGCTCCTCCCACCCTTCTGACTTCTACGATTGCATTAGTCTTATCTATTTTGTGTTTCAGATAAATAGAATCATAGGTTCTATATGGCTCTTTTCCCCTTCATGTAATATCTAGAATATCACCTAAGATTCCTTCATGTAATAGCTAGGAATAAAAGTTTGTTCTTTTAAAAAATCACTATGAGACATTCTATTGTATGGATACACCACATTTCATTTATCCATTCTACTGATAGAATTTGGGTTGTTCCTAATATTTGACTCTTTTGAGTAAAGCTGTTATGAACATTCTTGTTGATATATTTAGATAATATGCTTTTTTTTTTCCCTAAAGATTTTATTTATTTATTTGATAGAGATAGAGATCACAAGTAGACAGAGAGGCCAGCAGACAGAGAGGAGGAAGCAGGCTCCCCACTGAGCAGAGAGCCCGATGCGGGGCTTGATTCCAGAACCCTGAGATCATGACCTGAGCTGAAGGTAGAGGCTCTAACCCACTGAACCACCCAGGCGCCCTGACAGTATGCTTTTAAGAATATGCGTTTATATCTCTTGGATATATTACCAAGAGTGGAATTGCTGGACCATAGGCAGTATGTACCAAACATATACTTTAATACCAAAGTATATGTTTAGCTTTAGTCGCCAAATGGTTTTTTGAAGTGGTTGTATCAGTTTGTCCTCTCACCACCAATGCATGAGAGTCCTAGTTACCCTACAGCCTTGTCAATACTTGGTATTGCCAGTCATATTTTATCCTTTATGGATAGTTGTTGAATTACCACTATTTTTTCCACTTTTTTATTGTGGTAAAATACACACACATGAAATTTATTATCATAACCACTTATAAGTATACAGTTCAGTGGTATTAAATACATTCATAATGTTGTGCAGACATCCATCTCTAAAATTTTTCATCTTTTAAACTGAAACTCTATATTCATTAAACAAGTAAGTCCCCTTTCCCCTTTTTTCCAGCCCCTGGCAACCATCATTCTACTTTCTGTCTTTATGGATTTGACTACCGTAAGTACCTCATGTAAGTGGAATCATATGGTAGTTGTCTTTTTGTGATTGGCTTATTTCACTTAGCATAATATTCTCAAGGTTCATCCATGTTGTAGCATGGTTGCATATTTTACTTCCTTTTTAAGGCTAAATAATATTCACATCTTGCTTATCCACTCATTCAGTAGCAGACACTTGGGTTCCTTTTGTGTTTTAACTACTATGAATAATGTTGTTATGAACATGGATATACAACTATCTCTTTGAGACCCTATTTTCACTTCTTTTGGGTATATACTCAGAAATGGATTCGCTGGATCATATGGTATTTCTATTTTTAATTTTTTGAGGAACCACCTTACTGTTTTCAATGATTGTTGTACCATTTTATATTCCTGCCAGTAACACACAAAAGTTCCAGTTTCTCCATATCCTGCGAAAGTTTGTTATTTTTGCTTTGCTTTTTGTTTTTGTTTTCGATAGTAGCCATCCTAATGGGTATGAGGTGGTATCCCATTGTAGTTTTGATACGCATTTGCCTGATGATTAACGATATTGAGCATCTTTTCATGTGTTTATTGGCCATTTATTTATCTTTTTAGAGAAATGTCTATTGAAGTCCTTTGCCTATTTTTAAACTGGGCTCTTTGGTTTTGCTGTTGTTTTTGAGTGTTAAGAGTTCTCTTTATATTCTGGATATTAATAAACACTACTTTTAACTGGAGTAAAATTGCATATGCAACACCAACAGTGCAATTCAGAGGTGTGGGGAATCAGAAGTGATTATTGATAAGACAACCAATGGGGCAAGCAGTGATAGAGCCACCTTTTGTTACCCAAAAGACCCAAGTTTAAAAAAGATATATCATACCTTTATCATTAAGAGTAGTGGTGATGGTGGTGGGGAGACTCCTCCCCCGATTCAATCACCCCACATCCCCTTTAACATTAATGTAATTCCAGTTTCCCTGGAAGGAAATATGTAGGGAGATGGTTGGTGAGGAACCCCCACTTTGGCCTTATCAAAAGAAACAGGTGAGTTTTTCCTTTTTGTTAGAGATGGCCTTTGGAAGCCAGTATCAAACCTCCACTGAAATCTGGGTAATATATATTCTAGAACGGCAAGTTACTTGCAGAGCATCCGTGAATAGGGTGTGGGTCTGTGTTTGTGTGTCTGGAACAAGAATATGCTTCATATTTGCAAAGATATTTTCCGGGAAACACAGTGTGGCTAACGGGTTCATTTAGGATTCAGCTGTTATTCTTGATATTGATAACATCAGGCAGATTTGAGTTGGTGGGCTATGGGTGGGCCTAGCAATGGGGTTGTTCATCTGATAAACCTATGAAAGTATAGCTAAAACTGTCAGTTTTTTTTGTATTCTTATAATGTAGACTGTATAATGGAGTTTTATATGTACCTAAGAATCACTGTGCATTTTAGAATATTTCTGGCCACTCTACAAATACATGAATCAGATTAAAGAATAGTCAGTCAGACCTGAATTAAATATATATTCCCATAATGGTGATTATCTTTTTTTCTTGGCTTGACATTATTATAGCAAGCTAAAATAATAGGAGATAAGTAGCTATTATAAATGAACCATTAAAAGCAACAGTGAGCCAAAGTTATCATTGATCTCTCCCTGTCTCTTACTTTATAAAAACTAATGTAGTGAATTGCCTTGGAGTTACCTACTTTAATAATAAATCTGTTGTGTCAGGGCAGTGACCTGATGTTTTCTTTTACTCATAATTTATAGTCTATTGATTTAATCTTCTGAATATCTCACCCTATTTGTATAGCATAAAACCATTTCTTAATTGAAAGACAAAGGAAGCTTGGATGAAACCACATGTCAGAATATTTTTATTGAAGATTTTTACTTGATCAATAGCTAAATAGATATGAACTTATTTCAGTGACAGTTTCAAGTTTAAAAGACAAAAAAATGAGATGCTTTGATTCATCATCTATGTGGGTAATCGATTTATAGATGTATTTAGAAATCTAGATTTTTTTCCATGGAGAGGAGAGGGAGGCTTCTGGAAACCTTTAAAGGAACTACTAGCTTCTTTTTTTAGTGAATCATAAACAAGAATGTAGAAAATGAACTCAAGTAGCAGAGAGTTTAATGTGACTACATAAAGCATTGATGTTGTGCTGCTCAAGTTCTCCCCTCAACTTCTGGAAAAGAAAGCCAATACTTGTGGTCATCTAGCCAATAACTGGCACCTTTCCATTTGGTTCCACATGCGGGGACACTGGGTACACATTACCACTCTTTCACTTGAATGGAACTAGCTGCCGACTTCCTCTTACTGCCAGTTTTAGATTTCTGGCAAAGAATATTACCATAGCCCTGCCATACCCCCTGTCCATCCGTACAGATCTTGAGCTTACTCTTCTGTTCCTGAGCTTTTTTTTTCACTTATCTCAAGCAAAAGTGTAATGAGTACCATCAAATGTCACTGAGAAAGGGTGAAGAAATAGCAAATGTAGTAAGAGATGAAACACATTAATTTGGCAGAGGGTTTTTCTCTGTTTTTGTCCACTTGCCTAGTTATTTATTTGTTTGTTTTTCTTTAGATGTCATAGATCTTACCCAGGTAAGCTTTAAAAAAAAAATGACCACGCATCATTGTCATGTCACCAGCATAACTCAGCTTAGAAGGAAGGGATTTGAGGATGGCTCTCCTATTACCATGCTTTATTTTTTCTTCACCTAATGCAGATAGCTATAGGAAATATGGAAGGGTACCTTAACTCTCACCACTTAAAGAGAAAGCAGTGATTTTTTATGGTGCTCGTAATTCATGCCATCAATTTTATCTGTGGTAGGTCCATGTCAAAATCAGAGTAATTAAATGGAATGGCAGTCCTGTTAAATGTGTTCATGCCATTGCATTGGCAATAAACCATGTGCAAATTTACAATTAAGGCTTGTCTTTCTCCTTAGCCACAAAGAATTGTGACAAACATTAAGTTGCACAGGCATAGGGATCCAAAAGGGTATTCATTAAAATAAAAACACCAGGTGGATAGTTTCAGGATTATATTATCTTCTTAAGCAATTACTCTTTTTCACTGCATATTTTTTGACTGAATAATAATCACTTTTGCACTGAGAAAAGGCAGGATCCGCTAGTTTCAACTTGTTTTATTACAACCCCCTTTTTAAAATTTGCAAGGCAACATAGAGCCATAACTGTTTATCCAGATAAAAGTATATTTGTTCCAGTTCTTAGCTTTCAAAGGGTGACAGACTCTTTCAAATACAACACACTGAGCTTTTAATACAGTCACTTTGGTGCTACACAACACACCATTAAGATGCATATTGATGGTGTGGTTAATTTCCTAACCTATCACTAGGAATCATCAATATAACAGAGATAAAGGAGTTTTGAAACCTAGACCAAGCAGTGAATTGACAGCCATCTTTAACCACCATGACCTAAGAATGACCCTGAGCTCTGCTGGGTGCAGGAGTTAGATATGTTGCAGAGCACAGGAATCAGATATCTAACAGGCCTAGAGGCCCCCACTGTGTGGCAACTGCAGAATCACTTGCAAGGTCTGATACACAGATAGGTGACAAACTGATGCCAACTCTATGCTCTTTCTTCAAAATACACAGAATTATGCATGTTTAATGTTTGTTACAGCTGCTTCCAACTTTGTTGACTTTTAAGATTCATAAAAGAACAATTATCGGGTTTTTATATTATTTAAAATATTCTAATTAGACCATGTATGCCTGCACATAATGGTACTGTGTGTATATACATTTCGTATATACATTCATCAAGAACCAATTTTATAGCAATGGAACAAAATATCCTAAAGTGCTTAAAATCACCCATGGCATTTTATGATAAAATATACCCTTTGTTTTGCTTACATTTTCAATTTCTTGCTTAAATCTTTATAACTTGGTCAGAAATGATAGTTTTTGGGGAAACACACATAGAGATCTGCAGAATATGGATTTAGGCTCAATTGCCATGTTACAGAAATGCTACATGAAACAGTTATTGTAATAAAGCCAAATTGTTAATAAGGGGATAGACATTTGGAGGAGCTAAGGAGTAGGAACGCAGACTACTTCATTAGCTTTCAGTGACTACAGTGGAGAGTTTCTCTTCCATAACACTTCTTTTCCTAGAATTCTCATGAATGAAAGTAGATACACTTACCTTAAAAAAAAAAGAAAGAAATTAAATTATTTGTGTTATTAGCATATACATGATGACTAAAATGTTTACCTATCAATCAGGGAAAATGCATCTGGGATGATAGATATATATTTTCCTCCACCAGTAAAATGAATTTGAAAAATTATTCACAAACAATAAACAGTCATCATAATCCTCTGTTTCCTTAACTTTTTCCAATTTTCAGTTTTTCAAAGACCACTGCAGCTTATAAGTAGATCCTGCATTTGGAATTTGCCAGAATCACTTTGGAAGTTCCTCAGGCAGCACGGCAGCAGCTTCACTCTCAGGTCTTTGCGGGTCCATGACCCTGAGGCAGTGCCAAACACAAGAGCAGAGCTGGAGCTCCCATCCTGACTCTATTGCCTGGGAGCAGGGTTGAGGTGCGGACCCTCAGCCTCCTAATTGCAGTGCTGAAAGATAGAATTTTTGAATCAGATCTTCACAAGTACAGCTAAATCTATACTTGTACACAATCATCAGCTAAATTTTAGCTGAATCCCCTCCCCTCCAGGGTCATTACAGGATGCCAAATTCAACTGCTGCATTTACTCTCAAACCCTTGCCTTTTCCCAGGATAACATTTCATGGTTATTAGTCCTTGCCGTGCTTTCAATGAGAGAAACAGGTAGTGATATGCATACTCTAAATGGTAATGCTTGCTTGCTTGCTTGCTTCCTTCCTTCCTTCCTTCCTTTCTTTCTTTTTAAGATTTTATTTATTTATTTGACAGAGAGAGATACAGGGAGAGAGGGAACACAAGCAGGGGGAGCAGGAGAGGGAGAAGCAGGCTTCCTGCTGAGGAGGAAGCCTGATGCAGGGCTCCATCCCAGGACCCTGGGATCATGACCTGAGCTGAAGGCAGACACTTAACGATTCAGCCACCCAGGCATCTCTGGTAATGCTTTCTAATAATATTGTAATCTGGGTTTATATAATAGTTCTGTGAAAAGTATGGAGGAATCTGCAGCTCAGGGAGGAGTATTATTTCCTGGCTCTGTGATAAATGAGGATTTTAATCTGATTCTTAACCTTTTACAAACAGCTCCATCTTGACCAGAACACTGTACTTGGTGACCTATTCAATTTATAAATGTTTCACATTGGGCCTAAGTGCCTACAATGGGGAAATGACAACAAGTGAGTACTGGTGACCTCATTAACTTGGCTAATACTGCTAAACGGATGGCTTGGCATTAAAGAGGTTTGCCCCATGGAAACCCTTCTACCTGAGGACAAATATGGTCAGACACCATCTTGCTATTGGCTGCTGCAGAGATTTATATGTTTCAGCAGCTCTGCTCATTTGTATACACCCCGTGCTGTTTATTTTGTAACGACTACCTTTTGTGTCCAGATGACACTTCTCTGTGAATGGGATTCATCTTTGGCTTGATTTGTTTATCGTCACAAATCTTTAATGCTTTAGGAAGTAGAATGTTTCATGGTTCAGTTTTAGGAAGCAGAGACCATTCTAGCTCTTTTAAGAAGAGATTTAAATATAGAGAATTTTGTCCTTGTGCAGTCGGAGTTGTGAGCTCAATGTTGGGTCTACAGAAAGGATTCCCAGAACTGTACTGCTGAACTAGTCTGAAATTTTAGCTGTTACTTAGTCAGGAAGGTGGGTAATCAGGACGCTGCCATGGAACAGTGGAATTGAAAAGCTTACCGCAATAGCCTCACAAAACTAGAGACTGGATGCTGGAACTTCACTGCAGAAAAATCTGATATGTCCCCTTCCCAGCCCTACTTGCCAGCAGCAAGAGAAAGAACAGCAGGGCAATTGCTCCTCCTACCCTCCTACCTCCTTTCTACCTCCCAGATCTCATGTGATAGCATCTACTTAGTGGGTCCTGATTCCAAAACACTTGCTGCCAGGGAATGAAGGGAATTTTTTTTTTTTGGCTTTCTAGACTCTGCAGTACTGGAAGACACACTCAGGAAGGTGCATGACTATTGATTGTTGAACCATTACCATCTCGTAGCCTAAACAAGCAAAAATGTGTAACAGGATGGAAAATTCATGGGTTCTTTTTCTCTTCCTGATAACCTTTGATTTTCATTTAGACAAGTGAATTTTTTCCACAAAAAATAATGAGAATAATGATGGTTCTACTGTACTTTTTTACAATTTGTCTAAAATAGCTTTGTAACTTCATAACCCTTTCCCAGGTATTGATTGAATATGTAGTAATCTGGGTCTCAGAGATTCTGTCTTCTTCTACTTGTGTTCCAGCCAGTTGCTCATGATCTCCGTGTTGGCACCCACTTGTTTTTGTCTCACTTTGCCCATTTCCCTCACATTATTGCTTTAGTGGGATGAGTTTTTTGGCCTCAACTTTCTTTCTGGAAGCTGTTATTAGGCTCTTCCTTGTTCTAGGCTCAGGGGCCAGAGGAAGCCTTAAGCAAGTACCCATTTCTGTTCTTCTAACCCCAGTTTGGATGTGTCATTTGGACCCCCAATCATCCCGGAGGGAGTTGGGCCAGTAATAGTTTTGTACTGAAATGCTCTTAATTTTTTTTGTTATAAAAATCTCAAACAGAACTAAATATGTCGTTGAGTAAATAGAAACATTTAGGGACTGCACTTATTTCCTATTCCCGAGCTGCCCTGATCCTGCTGGAATTGACTCCTAGCATAGTGATAGACTATGCAATGTTGGTTGAATTAATCATAGAATTTGATGGCCATGATGTCATATTTTTCGAACTCGTTTCTGTATTTTGGTAAGTAAGAATTATGCTTTAAGTTTATGCATCTTCCTTTGGAGTATAGAGTTTACAAGGTCCTATGCTGTCAAGTCATCTGATTATACAGTGTGGTTTAATTACAAAAGAGAGTGATTATGCTATGTGTTAGTCAGAGCTCTTCAGGTAACTTCTTGACTCACAATTGAAAGGCCAGGGACACCTGGTCAGAGCTCACGTGATGTCATTAGAACTGTCTTCCTTTCTTTTTTTTTTTTTTAAGTCTTAAACATTTTTTTAGAATTTAATTCGTTTATTTGAGAGGGAGAGAGCAAGCATACACGTGCAAGCAGTGTCAGTGGTAGGCACAGGGAGAGGGAAAGGCAAACTCCTCGCTGAGCAGGGAGCCAGATGTGGGGCTCAATCTCAGGACCCTCGGATCATGACCTGGGCCAAAGGTGGACGATAAGCAACTGAGCTGCTCAGGTGCCCTGAATCTGTCTTCCTTTCACCTCCAATGGATATATGGCTACATTCTGCTATATTCAATTCATTGTCAAGCTGTGTAAGATGGGTTTAAGCAACTGCAAGAACACATCAATCCAATTACAAATTCAGTGGCAAAAAGAGTTCACTTTTCCAAAGCACAAACAGAAATCTAAGACCTGAACCTTCTTAGCAGGATTGGCCTGATTTAGGTCATGTGCCTTTTAGGAACCAATCAGTGGCTGGGGGAATTGGATAATCTGATTGATTTAGTTTTGGGCTTAAACTCTATTCTCAAATCCAGAGTTAGAGTCTCCTTCTTCAAAATGGGGCTGTAACAGATCCCTCAATGAAAATGGAAGTGTTGTTATTACAGGAAGCAGGGTAGATGTCAGACAGCAGAAAGCAACACATGTCTACCATAAGCAGAAAGCAAGTTGCCTGTACCAGGAAGATACTATGTTTCTAGAAGCTTAAGAGATATGAAATCAAGAACCATCCTGAAATTTCTGGCTTTTTGTCAATTTTCTGGGCCATAGGTCCATTTGATAATCTTAAAGCATTTCCCCCCCTTCCATAAAACAAATGAAATAAAAATTGAGAACTAGCTTGAAGGACGTGAGTCTAGAGTAGAACTGAGAAGGGTGGACTATGAGGCACCCTGCAATTCTCAAGAATGATTTAGGACTCTGGGAACTATTTGTCTGGATTTCTGTTTTTAATTTGAAATTGTTTTTGCAATAATGTAACACTTAGAAAAACAAACCCCTCAAGCGTGCACAAATACAGACAGATGGTCCCCCATCTACTCGCTACCCAAATTAAATTGCTAGATTTTGTCATCTTCTTCATCTATCATCTTTTCCCTACTTTGCTGAAATATTCTAAAGTGTATCTCAGATATCATTCCATGTTACCCTTACATTTCCCAGTATGAAATGTAAAATGTAAAATGAAATGTAAAAAATAGCCTTTATTTACTATATTTACTATGTTTACTATAACTGGGAATGATTCAGCCAGAAACCCAAATATTCTGAGGGCATTTGGGAGCTTAAACTCAAAAACCATAGATGCTAAATATACCACTGACTCAGTACGAGACCTACCGACTATTCACAATACTGAAAAGATTGCAGCATTTCAGACAATATGAAAGCAATTAAAAAGATAGGTGTGTTCTGTACCTATGTGGACAGAACTTTGGCTGGTTCTCTGTTGAAGCAGTTCAGATATTTGTAAGGTCCATGGCTGCCAAGTGGGTGGATCTGATCATTTTTAAGAGTTGTCCTTTTATTAGGGAGTTAATATTTTCTTCTTCAAGATTTCAACATGATTGTTTTCTTTTCTGGAAATTGATCTCTCTAGAAAATTACTTAAAAAACGAGTGTGAAGCTCAATGTTTATTTTAAGGTTATTAACACTATCTTGGGTTTCAATGCAAGCACCCCAATCTGGTTAGCTTGAGATATTTTCTTTTTCTTTCTTTCTTTTTTTAAGATTTTATTTATTCATTTGAGAGAGAGAGAGAGAGAGTGACTGAGAAGTAGAGGAAAAGAGAATCTGAAGCAGATTTTGAGTGCAGAGCCCAACATGATGCTCAACCCACAACCACAAAACCATGACCTAAACTGAAACCAAGAGTGGGTGCTTAAATGACTGAACTGTTTGGGTGTCCCTTGGGACATTTTTTTTTTTTTTAAGATTTTTATTTATTTATTTGATAGACAGAGATTACAAGTAGTCAGAGAGGCAGGCAGGGAGAGAGAGGAGGAAGCATGTTCCCTGCTGAGATGTGGGGCTCGATTCTAGGACCCTGGGATCATGACCTGAGCCGAAGGCAGAGGCTTTAACCCACTGAGCCACCCAGGCGCTCCGGGACATTTTTTTTTTTCCCCAAGATTTTATTTACTTGTCTGACAGAAAGAGCACAAGCAGGGGGAATGGCAGGCAGAGACAGAGGGAGAAGCAGGTTCCCCACTGAGCAGAGAGTCTGATATGGGGTTTGATTCCAGGACCCTGGGATTATGACCTGACCCGAAGCAGAGGCTTACCCGACTGAGCCAGCCAGGCACTTATATAAGAGAATAGACTTTGATATGCAGGGATAACTGAGTTCTAAAAGAAACTCGTGGTTAAGATTTTTACGTTAAAAAATTCGATTGGATTGTTGCCAGGGAGATTATAAATCAAAGTTTAGGTATGTGGTTTAGCAGTATCTATTTAAGTAAAATACTTGGTATTGTTTTTACAAAGTTTCCAGTGAACCTTGTTTTTTGAACCTATAAACTAGAAGGTCTCCTGAGCCTTTGATCTCTGGCAGCTTTGCCATTCTTATTGATCTAGGTGAAACAAGGCAGGAGTGGAAAGAGTAGCTGGAAATAGAGGTTTATTTATTTATTTGACACATATTTATGGAGTTTCTGTTATGTGCTGGGCACTGTTTTAGGTACTGTAGATAAATTTAAACATACAATTTTTTTTTTAAGATTTTATTTATTTATTTGACAGAGATCACAAGTAGGCAGAGAGGCAGGCAGAGAGAAAGGAAGGGAAGCAGGCCCCCTGCTGAGCAGAGAGCCCGATGCGGGACTCGATACCAGGACCCTGAGATCATGACCTGAGTTGAAGGCAGCGGCTTAACCCACTGAGCCACCCAGGTGCCCAGGTACTGTAGATAAATTAAAGAAGAAATGACAAGGACCTTGGTTACAAGGCTTTTATAGTCTCCTGGAGGTAAGACCTTTACACAAAGTAGAACGTGAAGTATCATAAGATGAGTATGGGGCTTCTGAAGAGGAAAAGATTTGTTCCTTTTAAATTCTGGGATCTGAGACAGCTGCATGGAGAGATGGTAGATGAAATGAGCTGGAGATTATAATTTGAATCTGGACATGTAGACATGGTCAGTAAAGAAAATAAAGGCTCTCAGACTATTCCAAATCATTGTATCTTGTACAGAAGAGCCTTAGAGGCTACTGCTATCGTCCTTGATGCATGCAGACAAATAGTATTGCTGTTTGTCACTATATGTCTTATGTATTACTTTCGTATCGTGTACAAGTTATTTATTACTAATTGTAAAAGGGACAAAAGAAAGTACTTGTCAAATATTCTAATGCTTCACCTTATCTGTATTCTGTGAATGTGTTGTCGCTTTGCTTCCATAACCCCTCTAGGATTTGGGGATGAATAGGGAGCAAGCTGTTGCTTCCAGCAGTGTTTAATATGAAATAGCTTTAATTCATAAACCTTGAGTCCCATCCTCATATGTAAAATGCACAAAAAGTGTAAATAAGATATATAAATAGCAACGAGTATGTTCTGTTTTATCTCCTTAAGTCTCTCTTGAATCTGTTTTTCTTCATGTTCACTATCCAGTTCCACACTGATAGTTCTCACTTAGGACTCCCTGCCTTTAGCTCTCTTCTCCTCCATTCCAGTCTTCATCCTGCAGAGTGAAATTTCCACAGCTCCAATATGATAACATTTCTTCTTGCTTAGGTACTTTTCAATGACACTGCATTGCTCCTAGGATAAAATGTGAATTCCAGTGCATAGACCAGCCAGGTACTTATATGGAGTGCCCTCCATAATCATTTTAACAGGATTGAGGTGTGTGATCCAAGAGTATCTAAATGTAATAAGCAGCTGAAAAAAAATAGTTGAATCTTATGTTATAGGGTAGTAAACAGTAATAGATATCACGTGATAATACATTTGCTCTTAAATGTATCTTGTTTGATATTTTTCTTATTCTGTTTCTTATATGAGCCATTTAGCTGAACCTTACTTTATGGAATAGATAGATTCTTTTCTCTATAAAATTTATTTCTGAATTTTAAGTATTTTCCACACTAAAGTTCTTTACCTAATTAGAAATGGAACCTTCCATAAGGTATACTGACTTTAAAATTAAAAAAAATTTAAACTTTCAAGCATCTTATGTTGAAAGGAAATGAAATTAACAAAGTTTTAATATATAAGGTTTTGTATACTTAATATATTACATAATAAATATGTTATATATTATATATAAATTATAAAATTATAAATATATGGTTATATATAATATATAGCATATATTTAATACATAAATTTATGGCAGTTAAGGTTTTTTCTAGTCTTAAGACAATGAAATGAAAGTCATTCTAGAAAAGTGCCAATGCCATGATTGAATATAATACAACAGAATGAATAATCATAATTTATCAATCCCAAATCTCAATAAGCTACAGTAAGATAGTGTGTGATTTTCACATTCCGTTTTTTGGTACATTCAAAAACTGCTGGCATTAGGAAACACAGTTGATCTGGACAAAAGCAGGAGCAAGTTACAGAAAAAAGCCAGTGCAATGATTTAAAATCAACAGTGGGATGACTGGGTGACTCAGCTGGTTAAGCGCTTGCCTTAGGCTCAGGTCATAGTCCCGGTGTCCTTGGATCGAGCCCCGCATGGCACTGAGCCTGCTTCTCCCTCTCCCTCTGCCCTTGCTGTCTCTTGATCTCTTTCTCTCTCTCTAATTAAGAAAATCTTAAAAAAAAAACAAAACAAAATAAAACCAGTGCCTTCAAAAATGGGACAGTGCATGGGGTGCCTGGGTGGCTCAGTGGGTTAAGCCTCTGCCTTCGGCTCAGGTCATGGTCTCAGGGTCCTGGGATCGAGCCCCGCATCGGGCTCTCTGCTCAGCAGGGAGCCTGCTTCCCTTCCTCTCTCTCCCTGCCTGCCTCTCTGCCTACTTGTGATCTCTCTCTGTCAAATAAATAAATAAAATCTTAAAAAAAAAAGGGACAGTGAAGGGGTGCCTAGGTGGGCCCAGTTTGTTGAGTATCTGCCTCTTGGTTTTGGCTTGGGTTGTAATCTTGGGGTCATGAGATCTAGTCCCACATCAGGCTCCAGGTTCACTTGGAATGGAGTATGCTTGGGATTCTCTCTCCCTTTCCCTTTGTCCCTTCCAACCACTCTCTCTCTCTAAAAAATAAAGAAATTTTTAAAAAAATGGGACAGTGAGGGCACCTGGGTGGCTCAGTGGGTTAAAGCCTCTGCCATCAGCTCAGGTCATGATCCCAGGGTCCTGGGATTGAACCCCGCACCAGGCTCTCTGCTTGGCGGTGAGCCTGCTTCCCCCTCTCTCTGCCTGCCTCTCTGCCTGCTTGTGATCTCTGTCTGTCAAATAAATAAATAAAAATCTTGAAAAAAAATGGGACAGTGCATTTAATTGACACTCAAAGGGAAATTAAGTGATAAGAAAGAAACACCAAAAAGATAAAATATAGGCCAAGGGGTCTTAAAATTTTTAACAGTCTGCTGGGGTGATGCATTCATTCATTCATTCATTCATCCATTTATTCAAGTGCTTATTTTATATTCATTAAAAAATATGAGGCACACTAAATAAGCCCTGAAAATGGCAAAGAAGCCAAAGTTTTGACTCCCTTAGAATTTTCAATCTCAGGGTGCCTGGGTGGCTCAGTGGGTTAAAGCCTCTGCCTTCGGCTCAGGTCATGATCCCAGGGTCCTGGGATTGAGCCCCGCGTCGGGCTCTCTGCTCAGCAGGGAGCCTGCTTCCCCCTCCCTCTCTCTCTGCCTGCCTCTCTGCCTACTTGTGATCTCTGTGTCAGATAAATAAAATCTTAAAAAAAAAAAAATCAATCTCGTGTGAAGGTATGGGGAATGGTTGGGTGGAAACAGACAATAAATAAGTACATAATAAACAAGAAAGTTAACTTTTGGGGTACCTGGGTGGCTCAGTTGGTTGAGCTTCTGACTCTTGATTTCAGTTCAGGTCATGATCTCAGGGTTGTGGGAATGAGCTCAAGTTGGGCTCTGTGCTCAGCATGGAATCTGCTTGTCTCTCTCCCTCTGCTTCTCTCTCTACTCACACACACGTACTCTCTCTCTCTCTCAAGTAAATAAATAAACAAATAAAACATTTAAAATATAAAAATAAATTAAGAAAATTAACGTTTGATAGAGGAAAATTCCATAAAGGAAATAAGACAATGGGAGGTGATAGAAATTGTCGAGGGAGTGGTTACTTTATATAGTAGGTCAGGAAAGAATTTCTAAGAACAGAGAATAGAGGGGCACCTGGGTAACTCAGTCAGTTAAGCATCTGCCTTCAACTCAGGTCATGATCCTGGGTTCCTGGGATCAAGCCCTGTGTAGGGATCCCTGCTTGGTGGGGAGCCTGCTTCTCCCTCCCCCTCTGCCCTTACCACCCCCCCACCCCATGTTCTCTCATGCTCTCTCTCTCAAATAAATAAATAAAATCTTGAAAAAAAAAAAAAAGAACACAGAGTAGATTTCTATGATGAGAAAGAACCAGAGAAATAAAGGACTGGTAGAAGAGTGTATCTAGTAGAAGGCACAGTTAATGTAAAGCCCTGTAGATAGTAATAAATCTGGCATGTTTGCAAGGAATTTAGCAGGAGAAATGTTGACAGGCAGGGAAAAGATCATACCAGGTCACTGAAGCCAGGGTAAGGAGTTTGGGTTTTCATTTTAAATGAAATTTTTGAAAAGCTGGTTTGCAAAATGCTGTCTTCAAGGAGGTCACAGTCTAGTCATGGAGACAAACATATTAAAAGATAGTGACAAGTCAATGAGAAATAGTTGATTTCCATCTCCTATGAGTGGTTCTCAGATCTGATTGCGAAGTGGAGAAAATTAGGAACTATATATGCCTGGGTGCCATCCTCCAAATTTCTGATTTTAATTGAACTGAGCTGAGATTGGGCCTCTATATGTTTAAGAAGCTGATTAAGTAGGTGATTCTAATGCCATCGAGGTTCTGTACAACAGTGAGAACAAAGGCTTAATTCCAAAGGACAGGTGTTGGTAGTTTCCAGGCAGGTTCATTCAAGAAACCACAAGTATAGAACTGGAAAGTTTCCTTGAAGATCAAGGCTGGAATCACATAGCTTATATCACATCCAGAAGTTCATATTGTAAAGAAATGTGTTCAAGGGATAATCACAAAGCCCAGAGCAGGTAGCTTGATGAGTCTTGTATAAAGAACAAAATTAAAATAGCAGCTTTTCAGTAGAAAAATGATACAAGAGGAAAGTCAGAGGTAACATACATATTTTAGAGGAGAAATAAAAATGAAGCTATCAATTTGACACTCAAATTACTGAGTCCTGATGGTTAGCCACTATTTGATGTTCTAAACCGTGTGAGACATCTGCCCTACAGCAAGGGAGGAACAAAGGGAGCTATAGAAATGCTGGCTTTTAAAAATGCTTGGCAGATGCTGTCTTCTGCAATCCAGTGACTCGTTCCATGCTTTGTAGAACTGTTCTTGGTACACACACACGAAATATATTACAGGGTTTATTCTTCTTTACTTTTTCTCTTATTGTATACTCTGAGAAAGCCAGGGTAGTGACAAATTGTATTTGGGTCAGTGTCACAATCCAGAATTTAAACTGGGGTACTACTAACTCTGTTTACAAATATGTTAAATAAATAATAATACATCCTAATGTCTTGGAAAAAGTAGAGGCAACACTTCAAAACTTACTCTTCTTCCTTAAGTTGTGAAAAATAGAGTTGAACAGGATGTGCATAATGTGTTGTTGATCCTGATATCTCAGTCTGGTGCACATACACTAACTTCATTGTTGCTGAGTTGTAGGGGTGTGTGTGTGTGTGTGTGTGTGTGTGTGTGTGTGTGTGTTTGGAGATAGTTTGGACCATTTTAACATATATCCTTCTCGTTCTATTTGTATTTATAGTTTCTGATGAAATTACTCTGTGTAATAGTTTCTCCTTTTTATGTACTTTGAATTTTTTACATTTTACTAAATTACTTTTGCTAAAATCTATCAAGGAGATGTCAACTCTTACCATTCTATTACTTAGAGACCATATAATTGCCTATGGAATTAAACATACACTTTTGGCTAGATGACTTCTAGGACAGTGATTTCTAGACTTTTGGATCTCATGTACTGGTAAAATTTTAAAATAAAACAGGGAAATTCATATGTGGTTGCAAATGTTTTATTTTCCCAAGTAAGGTCATTAAGGAAAATATAGTCTAACAGAATTAACAGTTCATAAAAATGTTAAATCCAAAAAAATAAGAAATGACTGCTGTAATATCCTTTCTAATTTTTAAGTTCTATTTTAAATGCTGATTGTTGAAAGGTGATAATTACTTCTCATATTCCTTTATAATAATTGTCACCATACTTAGCATAGTGCTAAATATGTGAGTGATGTCCAGGAAATATATACATATTTTTCTAGGAAATATTTTATTTTTTGAAAGATTTTATTTTTAAGTAACCTCTATACCCAATGTGGGGCTCAGACTTACATCCCCAAGATCAAGAGTCACAGGCTCCATCTACTAAGCCAGCCAGGCAACTCCATGAATTATTTTAAAACTGATATTATGGGGGCACCTGAGTGGCTCAGTGGGTTAAAGCCTCTGCCTTCAGCTCAGGTAATGATTCCAGGGTCCTGGGGTCGAGCCCCACATCGAGCTCTCTGCTTAGCGGGGAGCCTGCTTCCTCCTCTCTCTCTCTCTCTACCTGCCTCTCTGCCTACTTGTGATGTTTATCTTTCAAATAAATAAATAAATAAAATATTTTATTTATTAAAAAAGACCCCAAATCTGATATTTTGGTTGTTTCATGTATTTATTTATTTTTATAATTTTTAAAAAGGATTTTATTTCTAGGTAGTCCCTATACCCTATGTTGGGCTTGAATTCACAATCTCGAGATCAAGAGTCTCATATTCTACCAATTCAGCCAGCCAGCTGGCTGTCCCCATTCTGGTTGTTGTAGACTCCCATGTTATTTGGCACAGCAATAGCTGCTCAGTAAAGGTTTGTTGAAGAGATGCTTGAATAAATAAATGAATGTTTTTTGTTGGTATTTCCAGAGTACAGACAGTGATTCTCATCATTTTGAGCAAGTAAGTATGACCACCAAGCCTGATGCATGGATTCTTCTCTACATCTAAGTGTTGCTATGAGTAATACAGTCATACTCAGTGGAAATATACATTTTGGTTACAAATGGTTATATTTCTGCTATTGATTAATTAGTTCATTTTAGGTAGGTAATTTTAATAAGTACTTAAGATGTTTCCAATTTAGTTTTTATTCTTTTTAAAAAAGATTTACTTATTTATTTTAGAGAGAGAATGGAGGGAGGGGCAGGAGAGAATCTTCAAGCCCACTCCCTACTGACTACAGAGCCTGACCCAGGACTCTCAGGACCCATGAAATCATGACCTGAGATGAAACCAAGAGTTGGGTGCTCAACTGACTGAGCTACCAAGGCACCCCTATTTTTTTTTTTTTAAGATTTTATTTATTTGACACAGAGAGAGATCACAAGCAGGCAGAGAGGCAGGCAGAGAGAGGGGGAAGCAGGCTCCCTGCCGAACGGAGAGCCCAATGCAGGGCTCAATCCCGGAGATCATGACTTGAGTCGAAGGCAGAGGCTTAACCTACTGAGCCACTCAGGCGCCCCTAATTTTTTTTCTTGAAAGCAGTTTTGATATCTTTTGTTTACTCCATTCTATCTTCTAAGTACAATAATCTTTTCTTTAACTGCCTAACATATTGACATTGAAAAGTTGATGTGAAAGTTCAGGTAACTTCTTAGGGAAATGATACATGTGTTTAAATGTTTTTCAATTCTGCTTTGATCGGCAGCCTGCATGCTTCTATTGACTGTTGAATTGGATACAAGTGACTTGGCTCATTACTCTTTCATTGAAAGTTATAGCAGTTAGGTTCAGGAAACCACAAATGGTCTAGGTCCCACCACAAAAAAGAAAAAAAAAAGGATATAAAAGTAATATTAGCTCGCTGAAGATATTCAAATTATACAGAAGTATTTAAAGTAAAAAAAGTTCCCAAGGCACCTGGGTGGCTCTGTCGTTAAGTGTCTGACTTCAGCTCAGGTCATGATCCCATGGTCCTGGGATCCAGCCCCACATGGGGTTTCCTACTTAGCAGGAAGCCTGCTTCTTCCCTCTCCCACCCCCTCTGCTTGTGTTCCCTCTCTTGCTGTGTCTCTCCCTGTCAAATAAA
The DNA here is from genome assembly GCF_009829155.1 of Mustela erminea. Lineage (NCBI taxonomy): Eukaryota > Metazoa > Chordata > Mammalia > Carnivora > Mustelidae > Mustela > Mustela erminea. The sequence continues at coordinate 48,618,032 of NC_045624.1, forward strand.
TAAATAAAAATATTAAAAAAGAATTTAGAAAAGTTCCTTCCTGACCATCCTCATTCCCTACTTCTAAGAAAACTCTTGATAACAACGTATTTTATTCTGATACACACCCACATACATACAAATTTTTACATAATTATATATTTTTAAAAATTATGGTAAAAAACATAAAACTTACTACATAAATACTATAGTTCAGTAGTATTAAGTATATTCACCTTGTTATGCTGCAAATTCCCAGACCTTTCACCTTGCAAAACAGAAACTCTATATACTTATTAAACAACAATTCATTTGTCCCTCCACTCTACCCCTAGTAACTACCATTCTACTTTCTGTATCTTTGATTTGACTACTTCATATACTTAAAAAAAAATAGAATCAATTTACATCTACTTTTTAAGTAATATGCTTTAAAGACATTTTTTTCTGAGTGACCAGCCCTTTATTTACAGTGTTACTTATTTTATCAAAATTGATGAACATAAAATTGAAACAGGACAAGAAAATATACAGTAAAATATAACTTCCTCTCCCGCCTATCTTTGTTCCCCTCCTTAGAAGCAAACATTGTTTCTTTTATGTTAGGTCTAGAATTTTTTAAATCCGGGAGCAGCCATGCCTGGGCACGCCCTTCAAATAACAAAAGATGGTTGCATCTCATACATTTCATAGTGTTCCTTGCTTTTTGCATGTAACAATATATCTTTTTAAAAATTAATTATTTTTATTAACATGTAATGTATCATTTGCCTCAGGGGTATAGGTCTTTAAATCGTCAGTCTTACACACTTCATAACACTCACCATATCACATACCCTCCCCAATGTCCATAACCCAACCACCCTCTCTATACACTGTCTCCCCCAAGCAACCCTCAGTTGCTTTTAAAAATTTTTACCGTTATGAAGAATTTTCTTCCATGTCTCCATTTTTTTTAAATGTAAAATTTATTTGCTTTCAGTTCCTAACCCATTAATTTGTTATTATCATAAATATATCACATTCTCTGGGAGCCTGGGTGGCTCAGTTTGTTGAGCATCTGACTTCAGCTTAGGTCATGACCTCAAGATCCTGGGACTGAGAGCCCTGTTTCAGGCTCTGTGATCAGTGGGGAGTGTGCTTTTCATTCTCCCTCTCCTTCTACCTCTCTCACTGCTTGTGCTCTCTCTCTTTTTCTCAAACAAATAAAATCTTTAAAAAATTTGCACACATAATTTTTAATAGCTGTAAAATATTCCATTCTTTTTTTTTTTTAAACCATAGTTTGCTTTAAGCATTCCCTTTGTTGGACTTTTAGATTGTTTCCAGAGTTTTGCTCTTATAAACAATTCTGGCATATCTTTGGGGTTAGTCAACATTTTGCATTACTTCTCAAGGATGGACTCCTAAAGGTATTAATGCTGGGTCAAAGGGTGAGATGATTTTTAAGGCTTTTCATTCATATAACCAGATTGATTTCCAGCAGAAAGGACCACTGTATTTCCTAAAATGAAGTGAACATAAATGTCCATTTCATTGCACTCTAACCAGTATTGGGAATGAAAATAAATTACAGTACGTTCTTATTTGTTTTTGGAGATGGTACTTTACCATTTCCAATATTTTAAAACACCGAGGTTATTCTCTTCTCCTCACTTGTTCTTTTTATATTGACAAATTTTATGTTTTATCAAATTCCCTATATAGAATCTAGTGCATATGGTAAGAAAGCTAACAAATTTAGGATCTATGATTCTCGAATGTAAATAATTTGTCAAAACTTGAAGTAGCTGAATAATAGTGCAATATTAGGAGTAATAATGTTTGTAGCTGGAATAGAGTCCTCATGTATCAGATTGCAAATATTGTTAAATTATATTAATACCTCTTTACTACTATCTCTATAGAAAAGAAATCTGAAATGGGACTACCAGGAAAATTCTGCATAAATTCCTACAATAAAGAAGCTAGCAAAAGCAAGTTTTATTGTGAAGTAAAGAATAAGAGTTTTATTTAAATGAGTAAAACATTTCCATTTAATTTTAATGTCTTTAAATGATACATTTCCCACTGTTAATAGCAGTAATCCCCATGGAGAGTAACGTTCTTGTTAAAGTCATAATAGATCTCTGTTCACTCATTTAACAGCTTGAAGGTACACTTTTTAGACAGTAGAATGGTAATTAATCTTTCCTGCAGTATTTCTTCAATGACTTGTGAAAAAGAAGGATTTTTGTTAGAGTATCATTACAATTGGTGAACCTGTGGAATTACTATTATACATTTTAAAGGAACTTTAAAATTTTTACTTAGAGATTACCATTTACATGGGGCGTCTGGGTGGCTCAGTCATTAAGCGTCTGCCTTCAGCTCAGGTCATGATCTTAGGGTCCTCAGATACAGCTCTGCATCTGGCTCCCTGCTCAACGGGAGGCCTGCTTCTCACTCTTCCACTCCCCCACTTGTGTTCCCTCTCTCACTATGTCTCTCTCTCTCTCTGTCAAATAAATAAATAAAATCTTAAAAAAAAAAGATTACCATTTACAAATTGACAGTCATATTTACAAATTAATAATTTTTTTCTTTACAATTATAAATCCTAATTTGTGGCTACAGAAAGAATTACATGACTTTACATGTGCACACTATGTTTCTTATTGAAAATGTAGGTCAAAATGTTGTTTGATATTTAGTGTCTTAATAGTGTTTTAATATACTAATAGTCTAATTTATATTCCATGACCAATAATCTTAGTTATAATCCAATAATACATTTCTATTAAATTAGAATTTCACATAGTATATTAGAAAAGTAGGCTTGCTGGACTGGGTCTTTATAATATTTTAGTTTACATTCATTTTTCATTTTTCACTAAAAGCTCTTAATATATTTTATAGTTATTTTCCTAATTCAGCAATTATAATTACTCGTTTTGAAAGAGAAACCAAGGTGATAGATGTTAAGTGACTTTCCAGGGTCATAGAGCTAAGAGGAAGATACTAAGATTGCTGACTCAGTCCTTATCCATTAGACCAAACTGTTAGTATATAATGATGTATAACAGTTGTTAACCTTTTGGGGGCTCTGGAAAACACACATGTGCATATGAAAGGGGGTGTGTTCTAAATCAATACGCAGCTAGACCAAGATTTGATTAAGGAAGAACTCATTAAAAAGGAAGCATTGATGATAACAATGGTAGTTTTCATTAACTTATCTCAGCATACTTAGAAAGCATTATGATAAATAAATACTGAAATTTCTTTTTCCTTATCAAAATGCAAGAATGGATATATTTTTAAACAGAAAACACTCTGTAATTACATTACTCTGACATTACATTATTCTCACTTGTGTATAAAGTGCATTGCTGTTTGTGGATTGTTTTTCAGACTTTTCTCACATCCATGATTTTTTTTTTAAGATCTTATTTATTTATTTGACAGAGAGAGAGAGTCAGTGAGAGAGGGAAAACAAGCAGGGGAAGTTGGAGGAGAAGCAGACTTCCTGCTGAGCATGGACCTGATATGGGACTTGATCCCAGAAACCTGGGATCATGACCTCAGCCAAAGGCAGGTGCTTAAAGACTGAGCCATCCAGGTACCCCACATCTATGATTTTTTTTTTAAACACAATTGTGATAATATACATACAAGTTTTATTATTTTTATAATTTTGCATTACATTGAAGTTTAGGTAATTTCCAAAGGACCCATATGAATATTCAGTTCTAGGCATTCTAATAATCCATTGCATACTGAAGCTATTTTGCAATACAGACTATTTTTTAAACATGTTTGACTTTATACTGATAACCTGCTGGAATCATGTAATTAATTCTTTAGGTATAGTTGTAAAAGGAGAACAGTAATACAGAAGTTCTTAGAGGTATATATATATATATTTTTTTTTCATTTTTTTAAGAGAAGTAGAGGGGGGAGAGCATGGAGCCTGACATGGGGCTTCATCTCACGACCCAGAAATCATGACCTGAGTCGAAATCCAACAGTTAACCAACTGAGCCACCCAGGTTCCCCTCAATGATGTGTCAGAATAGAGTCAGGTATGAACCAGTCACCTTGGGAAGAAATGGCAAAGTGAGAAGTACTAAGACTGATCATACTGAAGTTTTTTTTTTTTTTTTAAAGAATTTATTTATTTATTTGACAGAGAGAGATCACAAGTAGGCAGAGAGGCAGGCGGGGGGTGGGGGAAAGCAGGCTCCCCACTGAGCAGAGAGCCTGATGCAGGACTTGATCCCAGGACCCTGAGACCATGACCTGAGCTGAAGGCAGAGGCTTTAACCCACTGAGCCACCCAGGCGCCCCTGTACTGAAGTTTTTGAAAGTCATTATTGTGAGACTCTGAGTGTGTCTAGAGAGGTAGTCCAGGCTGGTGAGCACTCCATGGCAAATGAAGTTGAAGATGTGCCAGTAAAATTATGTGTATCTTGAAAATCCCATGTGGGAATATTATTCTTCAACAGCCATGTAAAATCTAGGTACAGAGAATCCAGGAGCTTGTGGTATTTGAAAATTGGCATGGTCAGTTTGGTATGACAAAACCCTTGCCTCAGGATTTAGGGTCTGCTGCAAGATCCTCTTCCCTGAGAGGGGCCTGACAAGAGCCTGACAGGGTTACAACCCCCAGGAACTGATATACAAGTTCAGATCCAGAGATTAAGACCATCAAGGATTCACTTACCACCAATGGAGATCTGGATACACACCAGACCCAGACCTATTAAATAAGACCAAAGTGCACTTGACAAAATTGGGGCAGTTGGGCCGGTCAGAAGGGGTAAATTGAACTTGGTTCTATAGTATTGAGCTAAAACTCATTAAATCATTATTGTCTAGGTTAGGATTGATTGTAGAGACAAGGGTCAGAATTGAGTGCAAGGATGGGAGCGTAGGGGAAGGGGATGAGGACGAGAGTGGAAAGAAGTCAGTTTAAGCTATCTGGAAGGGGGGGAGAGGATGGGGAACCTGTCCGGGTGGATTGAGTGGATGCAGCTGAAGAACACTGGATGTTTTTAATATTCTTTATAACTTAAAATGGGAAGTCAGACATTTACTTCTTAGTTTTGGGAATAATTGGGGTAAAAATTATCTGAGATTTTTCCATAAAGATGCACAAGTATTTAGGCAAAATGATATAATTATTATACCAGCTATGTGAAAGCTGCAGTTGCCATTTTTAATGGCTTATCTCTACACCCAGTATGGGACTCAAACTCACGACCCTGAGACCAAGAGTTGCACATTTTTCTGACTGAGCCATCCAGCCACCCCTTTTAATGGCTTATCTTAATGACCAAACCAGCTTTTAATTTTTCCTGAGATAATCTCTTTCTTTCTAGATAAGTACCTAGAGTCCCTTTTATCTAGTGAGTATTAGAATGATGTCCATGATTTGACTTTCCCCCTTTTGTCTTCCATCCTTTTTTTTTTTAAGATTTTATTTATTTATTTGACAGACAGAAATCACAAGTAGGCAGAGAAGCAGGCAGAGAGAGAGGAGGAAGCAGGCTCCCTGCTGAGCAGAGAGCCCAATATGGGGCTCGATTTCAGGACCCTGGGATCATGACCTGAGCTGAAGGCAGAGGCTTTAACCCACTGAGCCACCCAGGCACCACCACTCTTTTTTTTTTTTCTTAAACTGAGATATAATTGATGTATAACATTACATTAGTTCAGGTGTACAACATAATGATTTTATATTTGTATGTATTGTGAGATGATCACCACAATAACTCTAGTTAACTTCCATAAAAAATAGTTAAAATTCTCTTTTAGTTGTGATGAGAAATTTTAAGATTTACTCTCTTAGCAACTTTCAAATATACAATACAGTATTATTAATTATAGTCACCCTGCTGTACATTACATCCCCAGGACTTATTTTATAAGTGGAAGTTTGTACCTTTTGACCCCCTTCGCCCATTTCCCTTATCTTTCATCCCCATCTCTGGCACTACCAATTTGTTTTCTTTTCTTTTTTTTTTTTTTTTTTTAAAGATTTTATTTATTTGACAGAGATCACAAGTAGGCAGAGAGGCAGGCAGAGAGAGAGAGAGGGAAGCAGGCTCCCTGCTGAGCAGAGAGCCCAACTCGGGGATCCATCCCAGGACCCTGAGACCATGACCCGAGCCGAAAGCAGAGGCTTTAACCCACTGAGCCACCCAGGCGCCCTACCACCAATTTGTTTTCTGTATTTATGATTTTTTTTGGTAAGTGAGATAATAGGGTATTTGTCTTTCTCTGTTTGCCTTATTTTGTTTAGCAGAATACTCTTTTTTTTTTTTAAAAAGATTTTATTTATTTATTTGACAGATGGAGATTACAAGTAGGCAGAGAGGCAAGCAGAGAGAGAGGGGGAAGCAGACTCCCTGCTGAGCATAGAGCACGATGTGGGGTTCCATCCCAGGACCCTGGGATCATGACCTGAGCTGAAGGCAGAGGCTTTAACCCACTGAGCCACCCAGGCGCCCTAGCATAATACTCTTAAGGTCCATCCATGTTGCCACAAATGGCAAGATTTTCTTCCTTATCGCTGAGTAGTATTCCATTATATAGATATATATTAAGGTATATGGATTTATGTATCTTTTTTTAAACTAACATTTTAAAAAATATTTTTAAAATCAATAAATTAACACCTCATGTATTGTTAGTTTCAGAGGTAGCTTAGTGATTCATTAGTTGCATATAACACCGAGTCCTCATTACATCATGTGCCCACCTTAATGTCCATCACCCAGTTATCCCATCCCCCACCCACATCTCTTCCAGCAACCCTCAGTTTTTTCCTTATAGTTAAGTCTCTTTTGGTTTGTCTCCTTCTTTGATTTCATCTTATTTTATTTTTTTCCCTCCCTTCCCTTATGTTCATCTGTTTTTGTATCACATCTTCTTTATCTGTATGTCCATCAATGGATACTTGGGCTGCTTCCATAATTTGGCTATTGTAAATAATGCTGCTAAAAACATAGGGGTGCATGTATCCTTTTGAATTTGTGTTTTTGTATATTTGGGTAAATATCCAGTAGCACAATTATTAGATTGTACGGTGTTCTATTTTTAATTTTTTGAGGAACCTCCGTGCTGTTTTCCATAGTGGCTGCACCATTTTGCATTCCCACCAACAGTTCATAAGGGTTCCTTTTTCTCCACATCCTCACCAACACTTGTTTCTTGTGTTTTTAGCCATTCTGATAGGTGTGAGGTGATATGTCATTTGGTTTACATTTCCCTGATGAGTGATGTTGAGTGTTTCTAATTTTTAATTTCCTACTTATTTCCTGTATTGGTTGCATCAATTTACATCCCCACCAATAGTGCACATGGGTTCCCTTTTCCCTCCATGTCTTCACCAACTCCTGTTATTTCTTATCTTTTTTATTAACTAGCTGTTCTAACAAGTGTGGGGTGATACTCCATTGTGGTTTTCATTTGCATTTCCCTCATGATTAATGACGCTGAGCACCTTTTCATGTACCTATCGGCCATTAGGGCATCTTCTTTGGAAAAATGTCTATTTAGATCCTCTGTCCATTTTTAATTGGATTGTTGTTTTACTGCGACTGAATTGTAATGAGTTCCTTATATATTTTGGATATTAACCCCTTATCAGATATATGGTTTGTAAATATCTTTTCCCATTCATTAGGTTGCCTTTTCATTTTGTTGATGGTTTCCTTTGCTGTGCAGAATTTAGTTAGTTGGATGTAGTTCTGCTTATTCTTCCTTTTGTGGCTTTGCTTTTTGGTGTCATACCCAAAAAATCATTGCCAAAACCAGCGATAAGGAACTTTCCACCTATCTTATCTTCTAGGAGTTTTATGGTTTCAGGTCTTACATTCAAGTCTTTAATCCATTTTGAAGTAATTTTTGTGTGTGGTATTGACCTCCATTTTTGTCTGGTTGACCTAAACCTTAACTGCTGAAATCATTCCTGATTTTACCAGGCAGAGGAATTTCTCAAGAATTATAAATGTATAATTTCTTGTCCAAATTAGGATATTTGTGAGAGTGAAAAGGGGTGTTATTGATTATTAAACTTGGACAATAGATAATAGCTTGGGCTGTCCCAAGCAAACCAAGATATATGGTTACCTTAGTGTGAGAACATAATTCTCCTTGGTTCTCTGAAGTTCTGCATGTCTTATGAACATTGCCATTGCCAGTCTTTTGTTCAGGACTGCTTTTTCAAGATTGTCAGTATGGCAAACAACCTCAGATGAGGGTATCTCTCTCTGGAGTAGAAAGAAAAGATTGAGAGTTCTAAATTTAGCGTTCCTCTTCTTTAGCACATTCTACTCTGTGTGCAGGTGTCTCCTGGCCCTTCTTGTGTAATCTTGTGGGAATTGGGACTTGAAGAACTGGCTCAAGAAAATGATCTTCTCGTTACTGCTTTTTCTGTGTGTAATAAACTGTCCTTTGTCTTTAATCGAGGAGTCTTGTGTCTACTGCTAACCTCCATGAAATTGTGGCATGCTGACTTGTTTGTTTGCTAATAGGGTAAGTTTCAAACCCTTCACATTTATTGCCAGACTGTTTTAATGAGTCAGATTAACTATGTAATTACTATAATGAATAATTAAGTTATTAAAAGTAAATTATAATTTTATCTCAATGTACCATTTAATTATTTAGTTTTATTGTAAATTGATTTCTTAAAACTTTATAGCCTATTTTGAACTCAAAATGATAGAATTCTTTTTCCTAACATAATGATCCACACTTTTAGGGAATATATGTTTTTTTTTTTTCTGGTGTGAACATGGTTAGATTTATTATTTTTATAAACAGCTGTGTTGAGATTTAATTCATATACCATGCAATTCACCTATTTACAGTGTAAAGTTCAGTAGTGTTTAGTCCAAGAAGCATGTAACTTGGTATAATAAGAAGCATGTAATAAGATGTGCCAAATTCCAAATTTCCCTTTCTTCTATCCTAACTTAGCCCATTTTTTTTTTTTTATTTTTTTTACACCTTTTGAACGTTCCTTAACCTTTTTAAAGTATTTCAGGAGTGCGACACTCTTACAGGCCATAGAATTTTAAGGTGGCAGATAATTGGAAAGAGATATACAATGCACCCTAATGATAACATTTAGCACTTAGGGAAAGCTTTAAGAACACCAGTTGATTTGCACAGTACCTCCCGTGAAGCAGTAAGTAGCACTTTCTCTACTTTCATAGTGAGAAAATGTACCGACAGAAGCTAGTTGGTTTTCCTGCTATTAAAGCTAGTGAGATCTGAACACAAATTAATCTCTCCTGTATTCAAAGTTCTGAAACTGGCCCATTCATGATATTTTATTTGAGAGTCCTTGGAAAAGGTATATTTTTTAGACTATGTGTCTTGCATGCATTCATAATATGTATTTGTTTTGCAAAGCATATTATTGAATTTCCCTTATCTACAAGATAGAAATCCTTTTATTGACCAAATGCTTTGAATTAAATAATCTTTCATAGCAATCACAAAAATTATTGTCCTAAGCAGTAGACCTGTGTGACAAACTATTTTAATCATAAGAAAATGAGTTGGGGTCAAATATTAGTTTGTGTTAGTTTAAGGATAAGTAGTTAATGTTACTATTTTATTCCTTTTTTTTTTCCCCCTTTTTAAAGTAAGCTACACATGTACACCAATGCAGGGCTTGAATTCATGACCCTGAAATCAGGAGTTGGATGCTTAACCAACTGAGCCACCCAGGGACCTCTATTTTACTTATAGCTAAGTTTAATATGCTGAAATATTGGAACTTTCCATATCAAAATAATGCAAAGCTCATTTACTATCAGTTTGATTTCTAAATAAATAATTTCTGAATTATCTGTTTTGGAGTGGTAATGAATTGTGCTAAACTATTTCTCTCTCTATCTGATTCTCCTTGCATTCATGAGAATGTCTTATTGAAAGAAGATATGAAATTGTGACTAGAAAAAAGCCAAAGGACTTTGAAGAGTGTGCCCTTGACCTCAAGTCCTTCCACATATAAACTAAGCTAATTAGCTGCAGTGCTGTTGCAGTATGGTACAACTTGGCAATTGCTTCTCAGTAAGTCAATTATGTTATTGTGTCACTGGTTTAACATTTATTGTGCATTTATTATGTGCAGGCAATGTACTAGATACTGAAAGTAGGAAGTAAAAGAAACAAACTTCATGTTCTTGGGGCACCTGTGTGGCTCAGTGGGTTAAGCCTCTGCCTTCGGCCCAGGTCATGATCCCAGGGTCCTGGGATCGGGCCCCGCATTGGACTCTCTGCTCAACAGGGAGCCTGCTTCTGCCTCTCTCTCTGCCTGCCTCTTTGTCTACTTGTGATCTCTTTCTCTGTGTCAAATAAATAAACAAAATCTTAAAAAAAAAAAAGAAACATACTTCTTATTCTTGAAAGAACTAGGTGATTGTCTATAGCTAGCAAGTAATTTCGAAATTCCTTAGTTGTGAATCAAAATATAAGACTTCATCCACTAACCATATTTTTATATAAAAACTTATATATTTTTGTATAAAAACTTTTAAAAGGTTCCAATGCATATTCATGGACCAAATAGCCAGTGTTCCCTAGGAATGAGCAACCTTGTCAGCTCATTACTGTTTCTCCTATTAGTGCACTGGGACATGTATGTGCCAAGGAAGTGGTGTGTTTTGACAGAAAGGAGCTGGTCTAGCTTCATGGCATTTTGTTTCTTCTTAAAGTAACATCACTAGCAGCTCTTATCTTCGACCCGATTTGGGCATTTAATAAGGCATTTGGATCAGTTAGATGTGAGTGGACAAATTCAATCAAAAAGCATATTAATATGCACCTGGGTGGCTCAGTTGGTTGAATGTCTGTCTTCGGCTCAGATCATGATCCCAGGGTGCTAGGATTGAGCCCCACAGTGACCTCCCTGCTAGTGTAGAGCCTCCTTCTCCATCTCTTGCTCCCCCTGCTTGTTCGTGCACCTTCTCTCTTGCCCTCAGATAAATAAGTAAAATCTTAAAAAAGCAGAAAAAAAGAAGTACATATTAGATTAACTTGGGAAAGAACAATGACAATGGTCAATAGAACAGTTCTTAATTCAAGTGTTCTAAATGGAAGATTTAGGCTTGGAAGAAACTCAAGGTTTTGACCTCCTTTCTTTCTCAGTAAAAACTGCTTTCTGTGTAAGTTAAATCAGTATACATGTTACTAGAAAGAGAATGGGAATTACAAACTTCTCTAAGAGAAGTGCTTTAAAAAATACATGAAAAATACCTGAAAATGAGAAACAAATATTTTGAATTTTGTATTTAAGGTAACATAAATTGCTTATGTTCAAAAGGTGACTTTATGGATTTCTGACCAAATGAAAGGAAACACTTTCTTTTTCTTCCTTAAAAATTTCTTTTTCCTGGGCGCCTGGGTGGCTCAGTGGGTTAAGCCGCTGCCTTCGTCTCGGGTCATGATCTCAGGGTCCTGGAATTGAGTCCCGCATCGGGCTCTCTGCTCAGCGGGGATCCTGCTTCCTCCTCTCTCTCTGCCTACTTGTGATCTCTCTCTGTCAAATAAATAAATAAAATCTTTAAAAAAAAAATTTTTTTTCCTGGTAGGAAACGTTCAGTAGCCTGAAGTACAGCTGAAAAATTTGTTAACCTTAGCATCTGATGGTGACCTAGAAAAGTACTTAAACTTGCTGAAACATGGGCAAAGATGATTCTCGCAAACAAAACAATTTTATTTAAGAAGGATAAGATTCAGAAGTAAAAGGAAAAGTTAGCTCCAGATTCTGAAATAAGCTAAAGATAACATCAGCGTTTATGACTCACCTATAGAGCTAGAAGACAGGTCTACAGTGGTTGACAACATATTTGAATAGCAAAAGGGGAAGGAGTGACTTTTTGTATTCACTGGTTAAAGTTATTGGGTTTGTTTTGAGTACAGGCAGAACAGATCTGGTTAATTTTTTCTTGTTTGTCTAACAAGCTGTTTGCAGTATAACATAGCCTAATTTAATTGGTTTATTTACATTTAAAAAAATGACCAATCCCAATGCCTATATATACAATAATGAAGTAATAGAATCTAAGGATGTAATATTTATAACTTTTATGTAGCTATTTTATGCAGTTTATATACCTTTTAAACTACTGTTCAAAGTTGATTTTACTTTTTCTTTTCAAAGTGATATGTACTTATGCAATATTTAGAAAATAAAATTTAGAAAATAAAACAAGAAATAAAAACACTCAGTAAACATTTACTCTCAAATAGCCATAATTAGTATTTTCGTATACTTCCTTCTCATCAATTTTTTTGGTGAGTAGATGTTTCCTTTTTATATACTTGTCAAATTAGATGTATAATTTTGGTATTCATTTTTTAAAACAGTTCACATATTTTATTATTTTTTAAGATTTTATGTTATTTATTTGAGAGAGCACGAGCATGTACACTTGAGAGCAGGAGGGGCAGAAGAGGAGGGAGGGAGAAAATCCCAGGCTGATTTCATCTTGTGTTTGAGCCCCACTCAGGGCTCAATCTCAGGACCCTGAGATCATGACCTAAGCTGAAACTAAGAGTTTCAGATACTTAATCAACTGAGCGACCCAGACTCCTTATCTATATATTTTTAAAGTAACCTCTACACCCAACATGGTCCTGAAATTCACTACCTCAAGATCAAGAGCTACATGCTCTACTGGCTGAGCCTGCCAAGTGCCCCTCTTTAATACCACATTTTAAACATTTCTCATGTTGTTGGCTATTGTATCATCTTTTAAAATAATTTTCATGATTTAAAAATGGTATATAATGTTTTATTGAGATATTGTGCAGCAATTTATTCAGCCATTTTATTTTATTGGGTATTAAAATTATTTCAATTTTTTTTTACCATAGTAAATAATATTTGAACAGTGTTTTAAAAATTATTCTATGTGGGGGCATCTGGGTGGCTCAGTCAGTTAAGCATCTGCCTTCGGCTCAGTCATGATCCCAGGGCCTGGGATAGAGACTCACATCAGGCTGGGTGGGAAGCCTGCTTCTCCCCTGTGGTAGTGGTGGGGGGCGGGTCGCTCTCTTGCTCTCAAATAAATAAATAAAATCTTTAAAAAACTTTTAAATTATTCTGTGTTCACAGTTTTTCCTTGAGATTTATATCTAAAAGTATAATTAGTGAGTAGGAAAAAAAATGAAAAAAATTAAAGCTCTTGATAAATATTATCAAATTGCTTCCCAAAGAATATATAGCACTTAAAAAAATACTTTCACATTTATTAACTAACTGGATGGCATAGCAAACTACAGTTAGGAAGGACAGATATTGTTATGCACATTTGCTAGATGAGGAAATTGAGGTACATAAAGTGTGAATGTCTCAGCCAAATTCATCTACATGATCATTAACTGAGTTTGAACTGGGTGTTATGGGAAATACAAAATGAAGAAACTCAAAATTGAGTTGAAGAGATAGATGTAGATGCCAATAACTTTAAAACAAAGTGATATGGGAACAGCTGCAGAAGATGTTAGAAGGGCAGTGAATGAATGCCCAGAGTATGGACTTGCACTTGGTTGTGCAAGGCTGGAAAGAATATTCATGAGGCATGGTGTAGAGATAAGGGGGAGATGGAAAGTTGAGGCAGGGTATTCCAGACAGGGCAACCAAACAGATGAGGAGAGACTGCAAGAGGTGATATTTAAAGAATTATTTTTAGGGGCACCTGGGTGGCTCAGTCATTAAGCATCTGCCTTCAGTTCAGGTCATGATCTCAGGGTCCTGGGATCGAGCCCAGCATCGGGCTTCCTGCTCAGTGGGAAGCCTGCTTCTCCTTTTCCCCCTTGCCTTGCTCTGTTCCCTCTCTTGCTGTGTCTATCTCTGTCAAATAAATAAATAAAATCTTAAAAAAAAAAGAATAATTTTTAGCAAAATAAGCAATGACTTTTTTGTTTTAAATATACTTACTCTCGGGGTGTCTGGGTGGCTCAGACACCTGCCTTCGACTCAGGTCGTGATCTCAGGATCCTAGGATTGAGCGCCGCATCAGGCTGTCTGTTCAGTGGGGAGCCGGCTTCCCCCTCTCTCTCTGCCTGCCTCTCTGCCTGCTTGTGATCTCTCTGTCAAATGAATAAATAAAATCTTAAAAATATATATACATATTTCTTCTTAGGCTCTATTAAGAGGATGTTGCTAAAAATATTATTTTACCTTATCCTGTTGTTGGCTTTTAGTCAAGCACAAAGTGTTAATATGTGATGATATCTTATTTTTAAAATTTATTTATTTATTATCATAAGATACCTAGGAATAAACCTAACCAAAGAGGTAATGGATCTGTACTCTGAAAGCTATAAAATAATTATGAAAGAAACTGAGGAGACACAAAGAAATGGAAAAACATTCCATGCTCATGGATTAGAAGAACAAATATTAAAATATTATTAAAATGTCTATGCCACCCAGAGAAATATACACATTCTGTGAAATTCCTATCAAAATATGTCAACAGAGCTGGAATAAATAATCTTAAAATTTGTGTGGAACTGTGAAAGACCCAGAATAGCCAGAGAAAAGATGAAAAGGAAAACCAAAGCTGGTGGCATCACAATTCTGGACTTCAAGGTATATTACAAACCTGTAATCATCAAGATAGTATGATACTGGTAGAAAAACAGACACGCAGATCAATGGAACAGAATAGAGAACCCAGGAATGGACCCTCAACTCTATCGTCAACTAATCTTCAATAAAGCAGAAAAGAATATCCAATGGAAAAAAGTTTCTTCAACAAATGATGTTGGGAAAATTGGATAGCTGTGTGTAGAAGAATGAAACTGGACCATTTTCTTTCACTATATATAAAGATAAACTCAAAATAAATGAAGTACCTAAATGAGAGACAGGAATCCATCAAAATCTTTGAGGAGAACATATGTAGCCACCTTTGAACTCGGCTGCAGCAAGTTCTTGCTAGACTTGTCTCCAAAGGCAAGGGAAACAAAAGCAAAAATGAACTATTGGGACTTCATCAAGATAAAAAGCTTTTGTACAGCAAAGGAAACAATAGACAAAACCAAAAGAAAACCTACAGAATGGGAGAAGATATTTGCAAATGTCTTAACAGAGAAAGGGCTAGTATCCAAGATTTATAAAAAAAGTATCAAACTCAACACCCAAAAACCAAATAATCCAATTAAGAAATGGGCAGAAGACATGAACAGACATTTTTCCAAAGAAGTCATACAAATGTCCAATAGACACATGAAAAAACGCTCAATATCACTTGGCATCAGGGAAATACAAATAAAAACCACCATCTCACACCTGTCAGAATGGCTAAAATTAACAAGTCAGGAAACAACAAACATTGGAGAGGATTCAGAGAGAGGGGAACCCTCTTACACTTACAGCCACTCTTGAAAACAGTGTGGAGGTTCCTCAAGAAGTTGAAAATAGAGCTATCCTATGACCCAGGAATTGCACTACTAGGTATTTACCCTAAAGATAATAGATGTAGTGATCCGAAGGAGCACCTGTACCCCCGTGTTTATAGCAGCAGTGTCCACAACAGCCAAACAATGGGAAGAGCCCAGATGTCCATTGACAGATAAATGGATAAAGAGGATGTGGTGTATATTCACAATGGTATATTATTTGGCCATCAAAAATTGAAATCTTACCATTTACAATGACCTGGATGGAACTAGAGGGTATTATGCTAAATGAATTAAGTTAATCAGAGAAAGACAATTATCATATGATTTCACTCATATGTAGAATTTAAGAAACAGAACAGATGATCATAGGGGAAGTGAGGGAAAATAAAAAAAGATGAAGTCAGAGAGGGAGATAAACCATAAGAGACAGTTAATCTCAAGAAACAAACTGAGGGTTGCTGGAGGGAACGGGGGTGAGAGGATGGGGTGGCTGGGTGATGGACACTGGGGGGGGGCCAATGACATGTTGAGCGCTGGGTGTTATATGCAACTGAAGACTAACTGAACTCTACCTCCGAAACTAATGATATACTGTATGTTATTTCATTAAATTTAAATAAAATAAAAACTTGAAAGTTATTTATTATTGAAATATAATTGGTATACAATGCTATTTTAATTTCAGGTGTAGACCATACTGATTTGACAATTCTGTACAATACTTGGTTCTCCCCACGATAAGTACGGTCACCATCTTGCACTATGCAACACTATTATACTATTATTGACATATTCCCTATGCCACACCTCTCATTTCTGTGACATTTATTTCATAACTGGAAGTTTGTATCTCTTAATCTCCTTCTTATCCTCCCACTAACCTTCTCCTGACAACCATCAGTTTGTTCTCTGTAGTTAAGCGTCTGTTTTTTGTTTGTTTGTTTATTTGTTCTGTCTCTTATGTGGAATATGTCTTTCTCTGTCTTATTTCACTTAGCATAATACCTTCTGGGTCCATCCTTGTTGTCATAAATGGCCAGATCTCGCTTTTCCTTTTTGTGGTTAAGTAATATTCCATCGTGTTTATATACGACATCCTCTTTATCCATTCATCCATTGAGGGACTTTGTTGCTTCCCTATCTTGGCTCTTTTTCCCCCTTTTTTTTTGAGAGAGTGTGAGAGAGAGAGAGCTGGGAGAGGGGCAGAGAGTAAATCTTTTTTTTTCT
Organism: Mustela erminea; assembly: GCF_009829155.1. NCBI lineage: Eukaryota > Metazoa > Chordata > Mammalia > Carnivora > Mustelidae > Mustela > Mustela erminea. The sequence goes on from NC_045624.1 coordinate 48,634,658, forward strand.
TTAGTTTAATAACATTTTTAAATATTTCTTTTTAATTTTTAATTTCTTGATTTTTAAATTTTTTTCTTTTAACTTTTAAAATTTCTTTTCAGTGTTCCAAAGAAAGTGTATCTTAAGCAGGCTCCAAGCTCAGCACAGAGCCTGACGTGGGGCTTGACCTCATGACCCTGAGATCATGACCCAAGCTGAAGTCGGGAATGGGTGCCCAGCCAACTGAGCCACCCAGGCGCCCCTATCTGGGCTCTTATAAACAGGGCTGCAGTAAGCATAGGAGTGCCTATATCTTTTCAAATTAGTGTTTTTGTTTTCTTGGGTAAAGACCCAGTAGTGGAATTATTGGATCATGTGGCTATATCATTTGCAAATACCTTCTCCCATTCATAAGGTTGCCTTTATGTTTTGTTGATGGTTTCCTTTGCACTGCAAGAGTTTTTATTTTGGTGTAGTCCCAATAGTTTATTTTTGTTTGTGTTTTCCTTGCCTGAGGAGACATATCTATAAATACATTGCTAAGGCCAATGTCCAAGAGATTGTTGCATGTGTTTTCCTTCAGGAGTTTTATGGTTTCTTGGATTAAAGATACATTTAGGTCTTTAATCTATTTTAAGTTTATTGTTGTATATGGTGTAAGAAAGTGCTCCTGTTTTATTCTTTGCATGTAGCTGTCCAGTTTTCCCAACACCATTTATTGAAAAAACTATCTTTTCTCCGTTGTATATATTTGCCTCCTTTGTCATTGAATAATTGAGCATGTAAGCATGGGCTTGTTTCTGGGAGATACTTTTCTTTAAAAATAAATATCTCAAGATTGCTTTTATCATGTTTATTAATTGACACCTAAGCATGGTGCTCAAATACTGGGCTATTTTGGCTAGTGGATGGCCAACTCATATGTTTTGAGCCACCTAAAGACTTTTCTGGAGGGACCTGAAAGGCAGACAATCACTAGTACAGTGTGTGTTCACAGCAGCTCCAGGCCTAACAAGCACTGTCAGGCGGCAGGGTCTTTCAGCTGTTCGTTTTGCTGAAGGCAGATAATTTATGCTGTATCCCACAGCACAGATCAAGTACGTAAAACCAGAGAGGAATGTTAATGGAAAATGTTACAAATTCTTAAAGTGACAGAGTTTTAAATATTTAACTGATTTAAAGAGGTTGTAATATTATCAGATAATGTGAAAATTTGAAAGTATTTAAAGATAAATGAAAGAACTTTGTAAGAGTGAATGCATGCAGTGTATTTGATTTAAAACATAAGGCAGAGTCTGCCACATAGTAGGCATTCAGAAATGTTTCTTGACTTAATAAAGGAATGGGTATGTTTATGTTTTTTGATGTGCTTAATATACATTTTTATTTTTATTTATTTTTTAAAATTACAGTTTAATATACAGTGTTATATTAGTTTCAGGTATACAATATAGTGATTCAGCACTTCCATATATCACTCGGTGCTCATCACAACTGCTTAATATACATTTTAAAATTTTGCTACTACTGAACCGGCAAACTTTTAAATATGTAGAGTGAGTTATTATTAAGGCTGATACATCGAAGAGCAAATGTGTTGCTTTATTTTTGCTAGAATTTTTGAGACATTTGCCTTATTGCTTTTATGTCAATGAGTTAATTATAAAATACAATACAATACAATACACAAATATGGCAGAATATTAACCATAGCTCTCAAGGACAATTCAAATTTTTTAATTACCTCAGATGTATTTTCTGCTTACTTTAGTTAAACCACAATAATGAGAACCAGATTATATGGTAGACCAATCTAAAAGTATTCTGATCCCTGGGTAACTTACTTCCTAGGAACCATTAATACATTGTCTTAGAAGGGAAAATTCTTTCTGATGAGAGCAAGAACTGATTCCAATATTTTGGGGTGCCTGGATGACTCAGTTGGTTAAGTGTCCTACTCTTGATCTCAGCTCAGGTCTTGATCTCAGGGTTGTGGGTTCAAGTTCCATGTTGGGCATGGAGCCTACCTAAGAAAAATAAACAAAACAAAAAAACAATGGAGATATCTGATAGACAGTATATTTTGCTTTCTCTACTCAGAGGTGGATTCTAAATGTAATTAACAAACAACACTCTTTTTTTGCAGTGAAGAAAACAATAATAGCTATCAATTATTAAGCACTTTTCATGGGTTAGGGATTGTACCAAGAGTTGTAATAAGATATGTGCAGCCTCATTTTATCCTCCCTCCAACATTATGAGGTAGACACTATTATTATCACCCTCATTTTACAAATGGGGAACAGAAGCATAAAGTTTATGTTGCTTGTGTGACGTCACAGAGTTAGGGAGAGGTGAAGCGGGGATCCAAATCTAGTTCTGATTCCAGGTATTTAGTAACTGGGGTTTGCTGCCTCTTCAAACAGGTGTTCAACGTGTTATCTACAATAGCTCATGAAGCAGAGACACTTGAAACTTTCCTCTGTTGCCAGTGAGCATGCAAGTTCTGCTCTTACATTTGATGCTGCAGGAAAGTTTTCACTCTTTTACTCTGACTTCCTAGGCCTGTGGAATGAAGGTAGGCTAAAAAACTTGCCTTTTGAAACAATGCCATAATAGTGAACATTTACTGGCTGCCTTCTGTGTGCTTTTTTAAAAAGATTTTATTTATTTATTTATTTATTTATTTATTTATTTATTTACTTATTTATCAGAGAGAGAGAGAGAGAGAGAACACAAGCAGGGGGAGCAGCACAAGGAGAAGCAGGCTCCCCACTGAACAAGGAGCCCCATGTGGGGCTTGATCCCAGGACCCAATCCCAGGACCCTGGGATCATGACCTGAGCTGTGGGCAGATGCTTAACCAACTGACAAGGCACTTTTTTTTTTTTTTTTTTTTAGATTTTATTTATTTATTTGACAGAGATCACAAGTAGGCAGAGAGGCAGGCAGAGAGGGAAGGGAATCAGGCTCCCTGCTGAGCAGAGAGCCCGATGCAGGGCTCAATCCCAGGACCCTGAGACCATGACCTGAGCTGAAGGCAGGTGCTTAACCCACTGAGCCACCCAGGCGCCCCAACAAGGCACTTTCTAATTGCTGTATAAACATTATTTTATTTAATCGTTGCAGCAGTATCCTAAGGAGGGTACTATCATTGGCCCCCATTTTATAGATCAGGAAACTGAAGCTTAGCAAAGTTAAGTACATTACCGATGGTGAGCAACTCACAATCACAGAAGTTAAGTCCAGAAGCAGAGGAGTTGGGATTTGAACCCATGTGGTTTGACCAACAATCAGCTTTTACTTACCTGCCTCACTCTACTGCTTTCCTAAATCACAAGCAGTGGGCCTGTCTCAGAACAGGTTCAGACACCACTTCCCCTCCCCCGTGAAGCATGCCTCACGCTGCCATTCCTGGTCCAAGTGAGAAGGTTGCAAGAGGCAGGAGCCCATAGAACATTGCTCTGAGCTCTATCAGGCCTCCACATGTTGGAATGTTCTATATGGATTTTTTATTTTCTCATGGCTAGAACATTGACACCCTTCACAGTTCCCCTGAGGGAGGACAAACTTTTTTCTGACATGTGAGCCTCTCTCTCTTTGCAGTTGGAGGGTGTGGACTGCATCTGTCTTGGGCAGCTTCTTCTCTCTCTCTCTCTCTCTCTCTCTCTCAGCTTACCAGCTGAAATGCCCCAAGCGCTTGCCTGCTTCTTTCGTTTTCCCCACTATTTCCCACAGGTTTTTTTTTTTTTTCTTCCAAAGGTAAAACATAGATCTTTCTGTTTTATGTTACACCAGCTGTCTGGTTTGCCCCCTTCACCTCCTACCACCAATTGGAGCAAATGGAAAGGAACACATTTGCTAAAATGGGACTGACCCAGGCGGCCCACCCCTGATGGCTCAGTGGGTACCCTCTGCAGGGGAGACAGTGTGAGTTTTTGTAATCTTGCTACTCACCCTGGGAGGTCTTTTAAGGGCTGGGGACTTAGGGATGTTTTTCTATGAGGCCTTCTTTTTTTTTCTTTTTCCTCCACCTAGGTTTGATCTTGCATTCCACTGCTAAATAAGATAACACACTAATATCCGCTATGGAACTTTACAGTTTACAAACTTCTTTTTTATTCAGTCTCTCATTTAACCTTTACAACCACCCAGTGGTAAGTATTATTCACACACTGAGGAATGAGAAAACTGGTTGGAGAGATTAAGTTGTTTGTTCAAGATCATGAAGCCCAAGATCTTTTGCCAGGAATCTCTGGTCCTTTGTACTATATGATGTTACAGTAGCTTTTTTTTTTTTTTTTTGGTCATAGTAACTTTTAAGAAGCATGATCATCAAGTTGAGTGAAACCCAGAGAGATGCTTTGTACCGTGGAAAGTCTTTGTAGTGGAGAGCATTTTGGAATGTGGAGGTCAGCACAGTGCCCAGGCCTTAGCAGGTGTTCAGAAAATTGCTGCACTAAGCTAGTCAGACATTGTCACTAACTTGCAGTATGCAGTTTAGCTTCAGGCAACCTTTTTAACCTCCTTTGCCCCTTTATTCTTTATCTGCCCTGACAGTCTCAGAGGGTTATTGTCGGCATCAAATAAGATGAATATATAGCTTTACAGAGGGATATAGAAATGTTAAGAATTACCTTTATGCCACTATTTAAAATCTGAATTTCTCTGGCAAACTCCATACTTTGCATTTCCTTTATGAGTACCTTTCTTTGGGATGATCTTGTCTCAGAAGCTCTGTGGGAGTATTTTAGTGACTAATTGCATATTTCTTTCAAAAAGAAATAAAGAAGGAAAGGAGAGGGAAAAAAAAAAAAGAACAAGGCTTAACAGGAAGGGTATTAGTCCAGGGAGGCAGCACTTTTAAATAAAGATAAACAACAAGACAGTTAAGAGCAGGTAAAATAGCAAACATTACACAGTTCTTAGTGTGAGTTGGGCCATGTTTTCCACGCTTCTTGGGTATTAATTAATCCTCACTGTGACCTTTTGAGCACTGTCCAGATGACGAAATAAGGACTTAAATAATGTGCGCAGATTGTGCATCCACTCAATGATAGGGCAGGTATTGGAGCTGGTCAGTTGGTCAGGGCTCAGGCCCTCATGCTTCACCTTCTGCCTTTGGAATCAGAGGTACGGAAACAGCACATGGGATGTCTTTTGTAAATTTAGGAAGGAGCGTTCGATCCTGCTATAACTTAATTCCTCTTCAAAATACTTTTGCTCACTTTTAAAAGACAGATGCAAATTGGTAAAGGCATAGGACTTGTAAATAAATAGTAATTTGGAGGTCTTTTAGTCTGTTCTTCAACCAGAATCAGTTGTAGCTTCTTTCACTGATACTTTTCTAAATTTTATTTCTCTGTTTCCTGAACTTATTCTTATGCCTTAACTTAGTCTCTCCACCAAACTAGAGTGCCAGGAGCCTAACCATGAGACTTTCTTAGTATTTACTCTTTTTTTTTTTTTGCTTCCTTGCATCAAATAAAGCTGCTATTTCTTTTTAAATGTTTAAATAGTCAATATAATAATATAGTTCAGAAATAAATGAAAAAATGTAAGAAGGTATAACGTGAAAATTGTCCTTCCCACTCTCCTGTCCTTCCTCATGCCTGTTTTCCACACACTTAACTCCAATAATCAGTGTTAAGTTTTCAGCATATCTTTTCAGAGTTTCTTATGAATGCAGAAGCACCTTTGAATGTTTTTCAACCTTTTTAATGGAAAGGTAATACTATTTTTATCTTCCTTCTTTACTTAATATGTCTTGGAAATCTTTACATGTTAGTACTTAAAGGACATCTTTATTTCCTTCCTTCCTGCTTTCCTTTCCCCCTTCCTTCCTTCTTTTCTTTTTTCTTTCTTTTTAAAATACTACATAGCAATTCTTCTTCTGGAGTACCGGAATGTATTTGATGGACTTTTGAGTTGTTTCAAAGCTATCATTTTAAATGCCTTAGTGAGGGAACATGGGGACACAGGTAAAGTGAGGACCAGAAAATCTAGAAAATCTCCAGATAAGAAGTTGTGACCTGGGAGGCAGAAATAAAGAAGTTCTGGCTCTGCACTGTGCTGAAGCACAGCTGGAGTGCCAGAGGCTTGCATTCTGACTGCACCTGTCCTAGTTGGAGCAAGAAGGAAAACAGTCAGTTCTTGTGAGGCTTCAATACACCTGAGTTTGGTTTGCTGCAAAGTCTCAAGGTGAGGACAGATTGACAGCTGGTGTATGAGCTGCCCAAAGGTAAACTCCTGTAATAAAGAAATTGATAGCATGATAGATCGAGGTGAGATAAGGACTACTATGCACAGGTGAAGTTCTTTCAACAGGCTGCTACCAATTTCCTAACTTGCAGTAGAAAAAAAAAATTGGTTCAACAGCTCTATTCTTAAAACTTTAAGTGAGCTCTGACACCTTATCAAAGAGCAAGAGAGAAGATTTATCTTTTTATCTTGGACACATGTCAAATGAAAACCTCAGTAAAGGATAAAGTATTTAATATATAAATGACTTATCTTAAACATATAGTATTTAGCAGTTTATTAAAGGCTTATTTGAATGACAAGATCAAGAAGCAGTTTAATCTTAAGCTTTCTAAGATTGGTAATTATATATGTGGGATTTTATGTCATACTTTTGATATGGACCCATGGTTTTCTCTCTGTTAAAAAATAAGGAATAGTTGCAAGATGATATAACAGAGTATCATTATAGTTAAAAAAATGAAATATAGGGGTGCCTGGGTGGCTCAATAGTTAAGCAGTTGCCTTTGGCTCAGGTCATGATCCCAGGGTCCTGGGATTGAGTGCTGCATCAGGCTCCCTTTTCAGGGGGGAGTCTGCTTCTCCCTCTGCCCCTACCCCTGCTCATGCTTGTGTGCACGCCCTCTCTCTGTCTTGTGGGTGTGCACGTGCAAAAATAAATAAATAAAATCTTTAAAAAAAATGAAACATAACTGAAATATGCAACTATGTAATTTGTATCAGTGTTACACAAACACTGTGTTATAGATTGATAGTGAAATGGAAGATACTTTTAATTTATTATTACTGCAGAGAATATCGTGATTTTCATGGTTAAGGAAGAAACCTTAGTATTACTATTGATGTTCAGATGTACACCCAAAGATTGTTCATTTATTCTTTTCTTTTCTTTTTTCTTTTCCCCTTTTTTTCTTTTCTTTCCTTCCTTCTACCCTTCCTTCCCTTTCCTTCCTTCCTTCAATCCTTCCTGCCTTCCTTCCTACCTTCTGTTTATTCTCTTTTTTAAGGGGCCAGATGAAAGGAGACAGAAATGTCAAAGAAATATCAGTTTCATTTTTATAAATATTTGTCCCGAGTGAGGATGATAATAAGGAAGATTTAAAAAAAAAAAAAGAACCTTAAGTATCAAGACTTAAATAAAATAAGATTTCTCTAAATTTGATTTTCTATAGTAACCTTTTCAAGAAGTGCATTCTATGGATATAATTATTGTATTAGGAATAGCAAGGTTCAGGGATGCTTATGTGGCTCAGGTTAAGTGTCTACCTTTGGTTCAGGCCATGATCCTAGGGTCCTGGGATCGAGTCCCACATCAGGCTCCTTGCTCAGTGGGGAGCCTGGTCCTTCCTCTGCCTGCAGTTCCCCCTGCTTTTGCTCTCTCCCTCTCCCTCTCCCCCATCTCTCTCTCTGACAAATAAATAAAATCTTAAAAAAAAAAAAGAAAGAAAAAGAAATAGCAAGTTTCTTTAACATTTGGGGTTAATTAAATTATAAGGAAATTATCAGGACTCATATTGTGTTCTTTGTTACTTTGGGGAATTTTTCTGAGGTTCACTGAGGAGAACATTTTTAAACTCTAAATAACTGTGAAATATAAGTAACTCTGGAAGGAAAAACAAATTGAGTAACTTGTTTTCTTATCTGTGAAGATTAATAAGATAAAAAAATATCAATTAACCAAAACAACTTTTTTCTTTTTAAAAATTTGACCAATAATCTTGGAAAAATTTTATTTTAAGTTCAGTTTAATAATCTTATGCTTTTGAAAAATATTTTTTTGAAGATTTAAAGGTTACAATTTCAGAATCATCACCAAATATCTTGCTTTTTTTATGTGTGTGTTAAGAAATAATAGTTTTATTCAAGAGTTTTCACAGTTGAGTATTTATTCTATCGATACTTTACTGATTGATCAGTTTATTATATATAGTTCAAACTACTGAGCAAAAAAGTAGTTCCCTCAGATGCAAAAATACAGCATCACCTAAGGTAAAGACAGATTTCCACAATGAACAGCTCTCCATATGGCTGGGAGGTAGTCGATTTTCAGTGTAAACTTCAAAACGTACAAAAATAAGGTTTTCATCTTATTTCATTCTCCATACTTTCAGTATGATTGCAAACCCAGAAGCTTAACTAATAATGGTCGTCTGTAATTGGGAATCAGTTCCTGGTCTTGAAAAGAATGTGGCTGTCTATTTACACAGGGCACACTCTACTCTGTGTATTGTATAGACATGAAAACAGCAACCAGGAACATTAAACAGTTAATATAAGGGGGTTCTTTTTTTTTTTTTTTAAGAAGTTTCTGCATTTAGTAGTGTGCTAGGAGAATTTTAACTTATTAAATAAAATATATTCTAAGTGAACCTAAAAATTACATTTCATAAACTTAAAAATACTTTTTTTTTAGGTATAATACATCAATTAGATCTTCAAATAGAAAACTAAAACCGTATATAAAGTAGTATTTCTCGGGGCGCCTGGATGGCTCAGTGAGTTAAGCCACTGCCTTTGGCTCAGGTCATGATCCCAGAGTCCTGGGATCCAGCCCCGCATCAGGCTCTCTGCTCGGCAGGGAGCCTGCTTCCTCCCTCTCTCTCTGCCTGCCTCTCTGCCTCCTTGTGATCTCTGTCTGTCAAATAAGTAAATAAAATCTTAAAAAAAAAATTTTAAAAAAGTATTTCTCACCTTGCAATAAGAAGCCTTACGTCATTATTTTTCAAAAGGGTCAGAAAAACTATTTCAAATCCACTGAAACTAACTTATAGCTTAGATAGTCTCACTGAAGTTATTTATTCAGTGATTCACTAATACTGCAAAACAAGCTTTCTTCTAGGGACACAGTAGTTTTTTTATGCTAACTGGGTAAGAACTGGACATATGAAAAAAGAAAGAAGAACCAATGAATTTTCTAGCATGAATCCTAAGTTGCTGCTGCTTCTTTTTTTTAATATATATTTAAGTAATTTCTATACTCAAGGTAGGGCTCAAACTCACAACCCCGAAGTTAAGAACAGCATGCTATACCAACTCAGTCAGCCAGAGATCCATAGGTTGCTTATTCTTGCACGCCAAAATTTTAAATCCATGATGAAATAAATCAAGTTATGTCTTCCTCAGCAGTCCACTTGGACACTGACTTATTTTCCTCATCTATAATCTCGCAGTTCAGTTTTTCTGAAGGTATGAACTTGGGTCTTTAGTATGATTATTGTATCGTAGTCATGTTAAAAAAATAAAGTCCTTTTCTTTTAGAGAACCAAATTGAAGTATTAAGGGATAAAATACTAAGATCTGGAATTGCCTTCAAAGTAAATTAGTGTTGAAAGGGAAGTAGTGGCATATAAATGAAATAAGACTGGTTCGGTTTCTTTTATCAAAGTTGGGTGATGGAGATGTGGATAACCTTATACTATTTTCTCTAATTTTGTATGGTTTAAATTTCCATTGCAAATAGTTAAAACAGAATCTCTTGCGGTATCGTTAACAATTCAGATTCCAGGATTCCACCCAAGATCTCCTGAGTGAGAGTCTCAGGGGCGAGACGGTAGACAAGACATGTTACGTAGCCCGCTTGCGCTCACTGAAGGTTGCGGGCTGCTGACACAAGGTTACTTTGTGCGTCCAGTTCAGTGTATTCACGCCAACCACGCATGCATTTCCCGTTTTCCACACAGGAACCCATTTCTTTCTTTTCTTTCTTTCCCTTTCTTTCTTTCTTTCTTTCTTTTTTTCTTTCTTTCTTTCTTTCTTTCAATATGGTTATTTTTTTTTAAAGATTTTATTTATTAATTTGACAGGGATCACAAGTAGGCAGAGAGGCAGGCAGAGAGATAGCAGGAAGCAGGCTCCCTGGGGAGCAGAGAGCCCAACGCGGGGCTCGATTGGAGGACCCTGAGATCATGACCTGACCCAAAGGCAGAGGCTTTAACCCACTGAACTACCCAGGTGTCGCACATGAGCCCATTTCAATTCACAGCATATAATCGCAAATTAAAGCAATTACTGTATTTGGATAATTGACACTTTAAAATTTGGTTTCAAAGACTTTATAAAGTGAAATAAAATAAAACCAGAATACATCTGTTTTCAACTGAACTAAATATTCAGGCAAATAGGTTAGCTTTCTTTCACTTCAGCTGAGGATGGATTATTTTTATGATGTCTAGTGTTCCTTCTCTTACCAGGGCATTAACATCCTATCCCAGACACCTACTTGCTCTTCACAGTAGTTCCTTGCTTTTTCTCAAATCTAACATGTTACTTGGCACCGCTAAGATTTTTTATATGGGGTTCTCTTCGACTGAAACATTCCTCAATCCTCTCTCTTGATTTCTGTACATTCTACCCGACCCAGTTGCCAAGGTTGTGTCCTACACGAGAAAGCCTTTACTGTATGTATAAGGCAGATGAGGGACTATTCTTTGTGGTTTCACAGTCTGTTCTATAACATAGTCCTATAATGCTAAACACACTGGCAAGCCACTTTGCCCTTCATTTTAAGGCTCTAGTTCCTTGCCCTCTTCTCTCTCCTTCACTGGACCATACATTTCTGTTGGTTAAGGATTGTGTTTGGTTTAGAATTGTATCTGCACTGCTGAGCACTGTGCCTGATATGTGGGAAATACTTACTGAATAACTATTCGGTGAACAACTGAATGAGTCAGAAAATATCTTGGCACTGTTTTCTAATGTGCCGAAGAATCCTGGGAAGTGTTATAGCCATACAGATCTGGAAAAAAAAGTTCCCCAGAAGGAAGCAAAGATTGCACCAAGAATTTTTCTCTTGGATACAACAATGTTTATATAATCACCTTGCTTCTGTGCTTAGGTTTTTGCATATGTACTTATTAATTTGCCATAATTAAATTCTATCCCTTGGCCCCAATTTTTCGTGAAAAACTTCAAACATAGGAGTCAAAAGAACTATATAGTATACCCATACATCTACCACCTGGATTCTATAATTAAAACACGGTGTTCAAAAAATCTTAGTGAAGTTTTAAGCTTTAATAATTTCAGAGGTATACATGCTAAACATTTATAAGAGCATCATGTAAACATTTATTTCGATATTTATTTGATAAATATTTAATATTTTGTGAATTTTAATATTTTAATTTCATTTTCTTTTGCATCTTCAGAAGCCCTGAAAGAAAAAGTTAAAATTAAAAATTTATAAGTCAGGGATGCTTGGGTGGCTCAGATGGTTAAGCATCTGCCTTCGGCTCAGGTCATGATACCAGGGTCCTGGGATTGAGCCCCACATTGGGTGGAGAGTCTGCTTCTCCCTCTCCCTCTGCCACCCCCCACTCCTGCTTGTGCTCTCTCTCTCTCTCAAATGAATAAATAGAATGTCTAAAAACATTTAAAAAATATAAGTCAAAATTGATAAAGCTAAACCTGTCTAAAATGTGAATAATTAAACTTTTAAATGATAAAAATTTATAGCACTGAATCTTAAAGCTTGAAACTACACTAAGGACATGATCAATAGAGTGAAAAGACAACACATGGAATGGGGGAGAAAATATTTGTAATAGAATATATGAAGAATTCCTACAACTTGACAACAGCAACAAAACAATTAAAAATGGGCCAAACAAAAAACAAACAGCAACAAAACAATTAAAAATGGGCCAAAGACTTGGATATTTCTCTGAAGAAGTTATGCAAATGACCAATAAGCACATGAAGAAATGCTCAACATCATCAATCATTAAGGAAATGCAAATCAAATTCACACTTATTTGGATTTTTTAAAAAAATATTTTATTTATTTATTTGACAGAAAGAGATCACAAGTAGGCAGAGAGAGATGGAAAAGCAGGCTCCCCATGGGGCAGAGAGCCCCACGCAGGGCTCGATCCCAGGACCCTGAGATCATGAACCGAGCTAAAGGCAGAGGCTTAACCCATTGAGTCACCCAGGCGCCCCTGGATGGTTTTTATAAAAGCAGAAGCAAAAAAAAAAAAAAACAAAAAAAAAACCCTAAATAACAAATCTTGATGAGGTTTTGAAAAAAAATGGAATCCTTGTGCCTTGCTGGTAGAAATGTAAAATGGTGTTGCCACTGTGGACAACACTGTGGCATTGCCAAAAAAATTAAACATAGAATTTCTGTATGATTCAGGATTCTACTTCTGAGATTCAAATAGTTATTTATACACCCATGTTCATAGCAGTTCTTCATAATAGCCAAAAGGTGGCAGCTACTCAAATGTCCACTGAGAGATGAATGGATAAACCGAGGGTGGTGTTTACGTACAATAGAATATTATTTAGCCTTAAAAAGGAATGATATTTTGACATATGCTACACAATGTGGATGAACCTTGAAAGATTATGTTGGCTGAAATAAGCCAGTCACACCATAAAAGGACAAATACTATAGGATTCCACTTATATGAGGTACACAGAGTTAATTCATAGAGACAGCAGCTGGAATGGTGGTTGCCAGGGGCTGGGTGGGTAGGGAGGACAGAAGAGTTGCTGGGTAAGGGATAGCTTCAGTTTGGGAGATGAAAAGAGTTCTAGAGATGAATGGTGGTGCAGGCTGCACAGCACTGTCAAAGTACTTAATTCCACTGAACTGTGCACTTGACAATGGTTAAAATGGTAAGTTTTATGTTAGATATTTTTACCACAATAAAAAGTGCTGAAATGTTGAGCAAATATTCATAATTGACTAAAACAAATTTATTTGTTAAAATATGAAAAGATGGGGAGGGGTGCCTGGCAGGCTCATTCGGTGGAGCAGGTGACTCTTGATTTTGGGATTGTAAGTTTGAGCCCCACGTTGGGCATAGAGATTGCTTTAAAAAATAATAAAAGAAGTGGAAAGACTCAATTTTTAAAGCAAATTAAAAGAGAAAAATATATTGCTTCCTCTCAAGGAAGACATTGCACCAGAAATGAAATTGTCAAATAACTGAGTCAGACAACAGTTTGGTTTAACCAGTGACCATTTGCTATGGTGAAATTAATATCAAAAGAAACTAATGGGGGAAAATTGCTGACTCTGGTAAATTTTTCCCATATATTCCCATTAACCTGTTCCCTTTCTTTTTCATTTTTAAAAATTTCTTTTTTGTCAGTTCAAATGTATTCAGATATAAATAGCTTGTCCATGCATGCAAATAACATAGGACTTTCCCCAAAGGTAGAATTTGTGCATATGGTAATTTAGAGAGATGAAAAAGAGACAATTTAGCTCCTTTGTGTAAATTGCCATGACTACCATGGATATGCTTCCTGGAATTAGGGACAGATAAGATTGAGATTTTTATGAAATCCCTAGATTTGGCCTTATTGATTTTCAAGCTTTCTCTGAAAGGATCCACAATTAGGTTTATTATGTAGCCTAATTGGAGAACAGTTAACAAAAACCCCATAAAATCTCATATAAGTCTTTGTTTAGTGTGCACTAATTGTTATAATAGTGATGGGCTGAATGGAAAACAAATTTGGGCATTATAAAGATATGGATTGATAATGTTTGAGCTTTCTAAAAATTAAAGATGCAGAAGACCAGAATGCAAATCATGTATATGGATACTTTTAGTGTTGAGTGCAACATAGAATAAACATTGCTTTAGAGATCATTGTCGTATTTCCTTAAGCTTCAAAACAAATTGATAGAATGTGATACACTTCCTGTCACAGGCAGCGGCAGGAAATAGTTTATACTGCTTGGGCTTCCAAAAAGATGAGAAGAGTACCAAAAGATTAATGATTAACTCAGCCTTAAGGTTTAAATGTTGCCCCTTTCCTGAGTTATTTTTTACCAAGCCCCATCACCAAGTTAAAAAAAGAAAAAAATCAGGCTTTTATGGAGAAGAGATTGAAGAAGGGGAATTGGGAGAGAACTCTTTTAAATAGAGGTGATGGGAAGAGGGGAAATATGCTTTCCTGCCAGTGAAGATCCAAAGGTAATTAATTCAAATTTTATAGAGTTTTATCTATTTCAAAAATGCGTTTAAATTAGGTTTTTTTTTTAAAGATTTTATTTATTTATTTGACCGAGAGAAACACAGCGAGAGAGGGAACAAGCAAAGGGAGTGGGAGAGAGAAAAGCAGGCTTCCCACTGAGCGGAGAGCCCGATGTGGGGCTTGATCCCAGGACCCTGGCAGCATGACCTGAAGTGAAGGCAGACGCCTAACCACTGAACGACCCAGGCCCCCTGAAATTAGTTTTTAATGTATATTTGAAAACTGAGCTCTATTCCCTTTGTTTTTATGTGTTTTTGAATTGATCTGCCACCTGCCTTGGGTGTAGGACACACGAAACTACTTGGGTTGTCATATGTCTAGTAGGCTTCCATCTTGAATCAAGGGTCAAGACATTTTCTTGCCTCAAAGAGAAACCTTTGTGATTTTATTCCCATCTTTCCCCCTGGGCATCAAAACAAAAATTTGAAGTCAACATTCCTTTTAAGTGATAAGGCTCTTTAAGAAGTACTGCTGTTGTGGCAGTATATGTATATACTAGCACACAAAATAAAACACACAGACACACATATATGGAATTTTAAAAAGACTCACTGTTTAAAAACAAAATCTGAAATAATATGTCCATCTAGATTTTATTTGGAATTACTCACTATAGTCCTCTTTCCTTTATGGGCTACGGTCCCTGAATGTGCTGAACCCTCCTCAGAGAGCACAGTGGAAAACTCCTGTGAGTGTCACTGCTCCTGTTATTGATGTTGATGACAGAGTCTTCTAATTCTAACCCCTGCTGAGTCTTTAGAAACCTGGTAGATTGTTAACATGGTTAGCAGGAGTTCATGAACTCTGCTCTGTATAAATGCAAAATCCTGAGAACTTTGATATGGAACTGGTGCTCAAAAATTTCTCTTCATATTCCTTGAAATGTTTTAATAGTTTATGTTTTAAAAGGATAAATTTATAGAATCTTGTGTTTCAACACTATAGTTTCTACTGTATAAATATTGCATTTTCAAACGTAATATGCTTAGAGAATTATTTTAAAACTCATTTTATTGGCAATATGCTTATAACCTGCCCCTCAGCCATTTAAAAATAAATAGTGAATGGTTTTTCTATATGTTAATGGAGCAATTTAGAAATACTTAGTTATTTACATAACGGAAACATACGGTGGCAATGCAGTGAAAATCAGTCATTTGGAAATAATGTGAACCTACAGTCGTTAAAGGGTGTATTTATTACTCTCATAAAATTAAGGAGATATCTAAAGGAACAATCATTACATTAGATTTACAGTTAAGATACCCAGTTGTATGTGTTATGGTTGTAAATCAAGTGTATTTTTCTGGAGGGTATTTGAGTATGGAGGCTAGAAAAATTTCCTTGTGGCCACTTTAACTTTTCTCTGCTTGTCAGAAAGGAACTCAGCCAGATAAAGAAAAAGAGAGAAAGGGACATAGGGGTACATAAAGAGAGAGAGACAGAGAGAAAGACACTGGTGAAAGAAAAGCTGAAGCGAGTGAGAAGCTGAGTTTTTTTTATCTCTAGAGCAAATTTCCTACCAAGTAGTTAGCATTGACCTGTGGATTAATTTGTTCAAGTGTTTGTTAAGTATCTACTGAATACAGAGTACTGTGGGAAGTTTCTGTTGAGTCATCAACTTTGTAAACAAGGAAAAAAGTTCTCTCTACGTAGGAAGAGTACACTGAATCATTAAAGGGATGGTCATCTATCCCTCTTTTCCTCCTTCTCTCTCTATGTCTCCTGCCCCCTCCCAATCCCTCTTTAAAGCTGCAAGAAAATATTCTGATCTTATTCTAGTATGGACTGATACATAGAGTAAGACTCCATGGGCCTGAAGAGCTCTCTCTGGGGAAAGGAGCACTTTCTGGGGGAGTCCTAGGGTTCCTTTCTTATGTGGAAGGCTGATTCTTTTGATATCGATTTAATAGCATTTATTGAGTGTTCAGTTAACAGCTGGGAACATCAAAAAATAAGAGCTGATGTCTGTCTTTCAGAGGCTTACACTCTTGCTCTCATTTGTCCAGGGATACAAATGTGTAAACTCTATGTAATATGTAAATATGTAAACAAATATGTAAACCTACTTCCAGTGCATCTTGAAAAGTACTCTGATAGAGAAGATGTTTACAAATGACATATCTAATAAAGGGTTAGTATCCAAAATATATAAAGAACTTCTACAACACCCCAAAAATAAATAATCCAATTTAAAAATGGGTAGAAGACATGAATATCCATTTCTTTAAAGAAGACATATAGATGGCCAGACACATGAAAAGATGCTTAACATCACATATTATCACAGAAATATAAATCAAAATGAGATACCATCTCATACCTGTCAGAATGGCTAAAATAAAAAACACAAGATACGAGTGTTGGTGAGGATGTGGAGAAAAAGGAACCTTCCTGCACTGTCGGTGGGAATGCAAATTGGTATAGCCACTCTGGGAAATAGTACAGAGGTTCCTCAAAAAGTTAAAAGTAGAGCTACTCTACCATCCAGAAATCGCACTACAGAGTAGTTACCCAAAAAATACAAAAACACTAATTCAAAGAGATACATGCACCCCTGAGTTTATAGCAGCATTATTTACAATAGCCAAATTATGGAAGCAGCCTAAGTGTCCATTGATAGAAGGATGTGTAAAGAAGTGGTATATACATAAATGAAATATTCATCCATAAAAAGAATGAAATCTTGCCATTTGCAACAACATGGATGGAGAGTATTATGCTAAGTCAGTCAGAGAAAGACAAATACCATATGATCTCACTCATATGTGGAATCTAAGAAATTAAACAAATGAGCAAAGGGAAAAAGAGAGAAAGAGAGAGAAAACAAGAAACAGACTCTTAACTATAGAGAACAAACTGGTGGTCGCCAGAGGGGAGATGTATAAGGGTGAAATAGGCGAGGAAATCGGGGCGCCTGGGTGGCTCAGTGGATTAAGCCGCTGCCTTCGGCTCAGGTCATGATCTCAGTGTCCTGGGATCGAGCCCCGCATCGGGCTCTCTGCTCAGCGGGAGCCTGCTTCTCTCTCTCTCTCTCTGCCTGACTCTCTGCCTACTTGTGATCTCTCTCTCTGTCAAATAAATAAATAAAATCTTTAAAAAAAAAAAAAAGAAATAGGCGAGGAAATTAAAGAGTACAGTTACCATGATGAGCACTGAGTACTGTATAGAATTGTTGAATCACTATATGGTACACCTGAAACTAATGCCACACTGTATGTTAACTATACTGAAATTAAAATAATACACTTAATTTTAAAAAGAAAGAAAAATGGGGCACCTGGGAGGCTCAGTGGGTTAAAGCCTCTACCTTTGGCTCAGGTCATGATCCCGGGGTCTTAGGATCAAGCCCCACATTGGTCTCTCTGCTCAGCAGGGAGCCTGCTTCCCCCTCTCTCTCTGCCAGCTTCTCTGCCTACTTATGATCTCTCTCTCTTGTCAAATAAATAAATAAATAAATAAATAAAATCTTTTAAAAAAGAAGAAAGAGAAATCCCTTAATAAAGTACCGAATATCCCATAGGTAGATGTGAGTAATTTATTAGGGAGTGAGCAAAAACTTTACAGAGTAATGACATTTGAGCTTAATTTGAAAGAATGTGGAAGAGCTCACCCAGAAAGGAATAACATTTCATATAGAGGGAACAGAACATGCAAAGGCAGATGTCAAGGAACCTCTGTTTGGGGAATGACAGGCAGTTTGGTATGGCTGAACTGTAGGGCTTGAAATAAGGGTGGTGGGATGCATTGGGAGAGGGATTTCAAGACATGGGTATGTTAAAGAAGACTGAGTAAGGTTATGAAGAAACTTGTTTGGATTTGGACTTTTATTTCAGGAAGCAGAAAAAAGCCATCAGAAGTTATTGGAACTGTTAAAGGAGCATTACATTTGTGTTTTAGAAAGATCACTTTGATATAAAATTTGTCCAGAAAAGATACCAGAAACAGAAGAAGTTAGTTAGGAGTGCAGGTGGGAGATGATGGGAGTTTTATCTAAGACAATGGCTATAGGATTGGAAGAATAGCATAGACTGGAGAGTGAGTCAGGAAGTAGAATCAAGAGGACTTGGTGATAGACTGGATTTGGGAGTTGAAGTATAAGTAGAAGAAACATCAACTCCTAGGCAGGAACACTACTGTTTTGATGATCTGTGAATGGATAAACTGATCAATCTCAGTTGGTAATATCCTTTTTCCCCGCCCCTTGGTAAGGGTTTAAAAAATTCAAGAACAGAAACATCAAGCTTCAGAGCTGCTTTTACTTTGAGCACAGGTAGATACCACATGGACAGTGGTAAGCAGTTTAGGAAGTGTGGCGGTAACAATTTTGATTTTAGATATGATCTCCAGCCTGCTGACTGTGGCCAGTTTGGCTTGTGGGTTTTAGAAGAGACAATGGGTTGAAAGGTGTGTGCTTGGGAGTCGTCATTGTTTAAGGAGTAAGAAAAGCCACAGAAATAAATAAAATTGTTCAGATAGAGCTTCTGGAGTGACAGCTCCAAAGAGTGAATTGTGGGGACTAATTAGGGAAGGCATGTGTGTGTGTGTGTGTGTTGGGGGTGGGGCACATAAGGAATAGCATAGAGTTGTGTCCGGAAAGCTAGACAGCTCAGGAGCTCCAAGAGGAAGGGAGAAGTCCACAGTGCTGCCCACTGTAGGCAGTCCACCCAGAAGTACTTTCTCCAGGCTGCCCAATGAAGGGGTACTCTCTTAGAGGCTTAGGAAGAAAGAGAAACTACTTCTCCTTGAGAGATGTTTCCTTTTCTCTCCTCCTTCCTCTTACTTACTTGCTCTTTCCTACCCTTTTACTCCTTTTTTTTTTTTTTTAAGATTTTACTTATTTATTTGAGAGAGAGAGGGAACATGAATGGGGATGGGGCCACAGGGAGAGGGAAAGGGGGAGGGAGAAGGCTCCCCACTGAGCAGAGAACCCTACACAGAGCTCAATCTGAGGACCCAGGGATCATGACATGAGTGGAAGGCAGATGCTTAACTGACAGAGCCACCCAGGCACCCCCTTTTACTCCTTTTTTTAAAAAAAATTGTGGTTGCTTCCTGAAATGAATTTGGAGATCTTCCATACCCCCCAGAACAATTCATAGTACTTGCATTGCTAGTTCACAACCAACAAATGTTGGAATTAGAGTTATGACTTATTTTACTTTGAACACAGAATTTATTCTTCTCTATGGATACAGTTCAGGCTTAGTATACTGCTCTTGAAATTTGCTTTATT
The DNA here is from genome assembly GCF_009829155.1 of Mustela erminea. Classification (NCBI taxonomy): domain Eukaryota; kingdom Metazoa; phylum Chordata; class Mammalia; order Carnivora; family Mustelidae; genus Mustela; species Mustela erminea. The sequence continues at coordinate 48,654,120 of NC_045624.1, forward strand.
TAATTTATTTATTTATGTTTAAAGGTTTTATTATTAAATTTGACACACAGAGAGAGAGCACAAGTAGGCAGAGAGGCAGGCAAAGAGAGAAAGGGAAGCAGGATTCCCACTGAGCAGAGAGCCCAATGAAGGGCTTGATCCCAGGACCCTGAGATCATGACCTGAGCTGGAAGCAGAGGCTTAACCTTCTGAGCCACCTAGGCACCCCAAAATTTGCTTTAAATAAAGCCCAGATCTCTGGGCTTTGTTGGATAGGATGGGGACACAGATCTGGACCAGGACTCAGGCTGTTCAGTGCCTTGGGGGTCTCTGTCTAATTGCTGGATCAATACTTGAGAGGGAATCCAAGTATAACATTGTCCAATTAAGAGGAGCCAGGCATTCTTCTGTTCTAATTCCCAGATTCCTTGAAAGTTCCTGTATTGAAAATTGCTTTTTTCCGATCAGCAGCAAACTCAGTCTTTTGGGAATCAGACAGCCGTGAAGGTTATCAGCCCTTGCGACTGAACATCCCATTTACTCCAGGGACTGGGAAAGATTTCCACCCACAATCACTGACCCACAGAAAATGAATAATGAAGTAAAGGGCCCAAAGTTCCAGTAGATGTGAAAGAAAGTTAAAAGAAGAAGAAATGTAGACTAAAAGAATCAAAGAAAGAGAAGAAGAAAGGTGCTAACTCGTTTTTTAAGCACTCACTATGAGCCAGACATCTGGTGTGTATTTTATAGCCTCTTTTCTCTATTACGGCAACTCTATGAGGTAAGCATCCTTTATTATTATTATTTTTTAAGATTTTATTTGAGAGAGAGAGAGACCGAGCGAGCGCAAGCGCACAAGCAGGGGGAGGGGCAGAGGGGAAAATCAGGCTCCTGACTGAGCAGGGATCCTGAGGTGGGACTGGATCCCAGGATTCCAGGATCATGACCTGAGCCAAAGGCAGATGCTTAACCCACTGAGCCACACAGGCACCCAAGGTAAGCATCCTTTTATCTGTTTTACAGATGAAGAAGCCCAAGTTGAGGGATGTTAGTGAATTTTCCAGACCCACACAGCAAATACACGGTGGGCTGAGATTCAAACCCTGACAGTGGCTCCAAAGTCCATGTTCTCACCAAGCAAAACAAGAAATTAGCAGGAAGACTAAAAAGAAAGAGAGATCTAAAATGGATAGGAGAGAAAAAGCAGCATTTATTGCCTTTTCCACTTGTGTTCCCTGAAGCTCCAGTGGCGAGGCTTTCAATCTTTCCCTTCCTTCTTGTCAGCTGTCAGAATCTTCTCTGTTTGTTGTCCAAGAATCCCCACCCATCTGTCTTGTGGCTTCTCTTACTGGTTCAGGCTGGAATTCACCTTTGCCAACATCTCCTCGTCCCTCTTCGAGGCTGCTGACTCAGAGGATCCCACACATGTCTGAAAGAGAATTCCCCCAGGAGGAGCCAGGCATGCATCTTACCACAGAACACACATTCCTGCTGTTTGCACAGCTGTATTTGTTGCTCTTAATGGTAGAGAAGGGAGGCTCAAAAGACACTTGGTTTTAGAAAACTTTTCATGGTCTAGCTAGAAGAAATTAAACTAAGGGCCAGAGGTTTCCCACTGCTTTTCTAGAGGCCAAGATTCTTTTCTTTTTGAATTCTCTCTTGTCAGTGAGGAAGCATTCTAGCAACTTGCTGTATAAATGTTACCATTTATTTTTGAGATTTGCCTGAAGGAAGTTTCTCCCTAAAGAAATTATTTTTTTTCTTCCTCAAATATCTTTGAGTTCTTTTTCTAAATGGAGTATTTATAACTTTTCCTTGACCAGAACTAGGTCATTGTGTTCAGTGACCACATCGCTCACTAATGCTGAACTGTCCTCTTCCTCTGCCTCTCTCAACAATCTGGGTTTGTTTTTCAATTTAAAGCAACTGTTCATGGAAATCCTGCCATGAAGGAAAATATTGTGAGTCAATACACTTTGGGCCAAGTCCAAACCTCAGATAATGAAGTCGGTAGTACTTGTGCAAGAAGTAATTTGCCCTCTGATAGTAATAAATCTGTTATCTGTATACCACAAACATAAATGCCTAAATGTATCCCAAGGTCTTGCTTAAAATTAGTGAAATGTATCCATATGAATTTTTTGACTATTTATATAACTATTTTTACTTAAATCCTAAGTACTAGTGAGTATGGTTTGTTTAAGTACTAAAATAGGGAAGTGGTATTCATTTGTAGTAGATGTGGGGCTTTCAGTATTTCCTTGTGTTGTTTCAGTATTTTTGCCTTATGGGGCATAACTGGTGATACCTTCCCTTAGGTAACTCAGGGGACAGGCTAAGTGATTAATAGTGAAAATATTGGATAATGTAGTAAAGGGATGGTATACTGTGTTGACTAGAAAACTGTTGGCATCCCCATGAAATGTTATTGCAAAGGTTCTTTTGAGATAGGTGACCTGTTTATGTGCTGTCCCCAAACCAAATGGATCTCAAATCAGATTCTGTGAAGTATAAACCACATTAAAAATTATATTTGGACCAAACCCCCCCTCTCCTTTCTACAGAAATTACAATTTTGATCAAATCAATACTGAAAAACATTACTTTTTCTTCCTAGCTACGGTGTGTCTAGAAATAGTTTGTGACAGAAAGTCTTTTTATAGCTTTGCTTTCAACATGCATTTAAGTTTAAAGGATACATTCTTCTCTAGTAAAAATGTAATTGTAACACATAGAAAATCAACACATTTTAAGCTTTCTGAGTATATTTAAACTGTCAACAATGTGCTGTTTGACATACAACGTTGCTCTGCTTCCGCTTTTAATGGCTAAGTTGTTTTCTAAAGACAGTCTAATGACACAAGACTCCTAAATCCGGTCAGACCATGTGAACTGAGAATGACCTGAGTGGATAGGGATGCTTTGAACATCTGTCATTGATAGCCATATTGATCTGGAGATGGTAGCTGAGAGCACCGTGTACTGAGTTTGTACGGCAGTTTGCTGAGGTGATGATAACCATCATTGATACCTTTGTGATGGGCTTGATTTCTCATTGTGTGTTCCCCAGTTACAGAACCCTTGGGCAGTAAGTAACCTGGTTTTGAAAGTACTCTTCTAGGTCAAAAGGGTACATCAGTCCTCATACATTATTCTCCTAGGTCACCCTTTAGCATGTCTCAGTAAAGCACAAAAAAAGCTTCTTTTTAAGTTTTTATTTTGAAAGATTTAAAAGCACTCAGGAATTTACATTCTCCTAGATTCACAAATTTTTAGTAATTTGCCCTATTGTCTTTATCGATTTATCTGTCTGAACCATGTCAAAAAAAGGTTCAGAGGGGCGCCTGGCTGGCTCAGTCAGGTGGAGCACAAGACTCTTGATCTCAGAGTTTTAAGTTCGAGCCCCATGTTGGGTGCAGAGATTACTTAAGAATAAATAAATTTTCAGATATCATGAAAGTTCAACCCTAAATACTTCAGCAAACACTTTCTAAAAGTAAGGAAAATTTCCCACCTGTCCACAATAGTATTATTATACCTAAGAAAATTAATAACTCCCAAATATCATCTAATAACCTATCCATATTCAAATTACTTCATCTGTCCCCCAAATGCCTATAATGTTTTTTTTTTTTTAACTAGGATCCAATTGTGATTAATATATTACAGCTGTTTCTTTCTTTCTTTCTTTTTTTACAGCTGTTTCTTAAGTTAAAGAATTCCTTTTTAATGTTCAAAAGCATGGCAAAAGTGAAGAGAGAAGAGCCTGGTATTAGGCTCTATTATAGGTAGAAATAGATTATTAAAGTGTTCTATTCACACACATTCTACCCCCTAAAGTCTAAAGCAATTTGGATTCTAGCTGGTGAAATTCTTTTTTTTTTTTTCTTTTCAAGATTTTATTTATTTGACAGATCACAAGTGGGCAGAGAGGCAGGCAGAGAGAGAGGGGGAAGCAGGCTTCCTGCTAAGCAGAGAGCCTGATGTGGGTCTCTATCCCAGGACCTTGAGATCATGACCTAAGCCAAAGGCAGAGGCTTTAACTCACTGAGCCACCCAGGTGCCCCTAGCTGGTGAAATTCTTACGAAGTTTAAGTGTTAGAGTAAGGCTCTGTGACCATTCTCTCAGGAGAGAATGATTTTTCTTTTGCGGACAAGCCTCTTTTTCAAGGTGCATGGTGACAAGAAGTTATTCTTGAAAGTCTGTCTTTAGATAGGTTTTTAAAAACTTATTTTTGACAAATAAAAATTATATTTAAGGTGTACAACATGATGTCTTGATATATGTATACATGGTAAAATGACTACTGTAATTAAAATAATTAAGATATCTGTAATCTTCCATAGTTACTTTTTTTTTGGTGAGAACACTTGAGATCTACTCTCTTAACAAATTTCATGTATACAATGCCCATATCAGTTATAAGATGAATAAGATCTGGAGGCCTAATGTATATGGCATGATGACTACACTTGATAAAAATGTATTATATGCTTGAAATTTGCTGAAAGAACAGATCTCAAGTGTCAAGGAAAACTGAATGGCCACATTGGTGCAATTAAAACATTATGAATATGGTAAAAAAACACAGTTGTGAGTGACAGATCATTTCAAAAGTAGTTTTTAGTACTAAAATTGATACATAATGAGTTTATTTTATCTTTTTTAAAAAGTTTATTTTTTTTTTTTAAGTAATCTCTACACCCAACACGGGGCTCAAACTCACAACCCCAAAATCAGTCCACCACCTGAGCCAGCCAGGTGCCCCAGTACATAGTGAGTTTAGTCAGTGTGGTTCGGTTTTGATGTAGTGACAACAGGCTCATCTGGTTTAATACAGTAAGCAAGTGATCCAAGTATATTAGAATGAGAGCATGTAGTAATTAACACAAGTGTGATGGAATGCATTCTCTCTCTCTCTCTCTTTTTTTTTTGTTTTTGTTTTTTTTGCATTCTCTATGTATGGGAGTGACCTTTGTTTTTCATCCATGGTCTTCTTGTGGTTTCACAAAGATGTTTCTTTGTTCACTCCATGCTATTGACTTATATATTTAAAAAAGTCCAGCAGAGTGCTGGTTGTTTACGTAGTGAGCATTCTATAAATGTTAATTGTTGATGAGATACAAGCATCCCTTCACCCTTTGATGTAATTTCTAGGTCACAAAAGAAGGCAATAAGATTGAAGAATTAGATAACATACGAGGTAAGTAAACACTAAAGAGACGCAGGAAGATAATATAATTTTTTAGTGGTTATAGTAAATCACATTAGAACTCAAAACATTTGCACTTATTAATATACTTTATGCAACATATGTTTGTTAAGAATTTTGGATGTGCCAGGCCCTGTGTTGAGGTATTACATTAAAAAAAACTTTTATATAGAAACACTCAAACATACATAAAAGTAGAGAGAATAATATAATGGATCCCTATATACCCCTCATTCAGCTTCACTATGTCATAATATTTTGCCAATCTGGATTCACCTATCCTTTCCACTATTTGGGATGGGGTGTTGATGAATTATTTTAGAGCAAGCCCCAGATATCATGACATTCATATCTAAATACTTCTGTGAATTAGACTGTGTATTAGACTGTGAAGTTTAACGAAGACTATGAAGTTTGGATTTCTAGAATATTTTGACTAGAGATAGATTAGTAACTTTGAAAGATTCAGACGTGGGGTGCCTGGCTGGCTCAGTTGGTTGGGCGTCCAATTCTTGATTTCAGTTTGGGTCATGATCTTGGGGTTGTGGAATCGAGCCTGAGCCCAGCATTGGGCTCTGCACTCAGTGGGGAGTCTGCTAAAGACTCTCTCTCTCCCTTTCCCTGTATCCTTCCCCTAACAAGTGCATGCTTGTGCGCTCTTTCTCTTAAATAAATAAATAAATAAATAAACGAAATCTTTAATAAGGATATTTGGTTCAAAAAAAGCTGGATAGTTTGGAAAAGTATTATATGTTTCCCTGGGGTATAAAATGATGGAATGCTAAAAATAAGCATTTTCATAGAACAAGAAATGGATGGATATAAGGTAATTTTGAGTAAATGGATAAAAAGTAATTTTAAGTAATAGTTTCATATTTAGAGGTAGTTCACTCTTAAAGTAAATGAGATAACCCTCTGGGGCCTCAAATGTGTAAAGATTTTCCTAGACCAGCACTTCAAAATGAGTAGAATGAACATTCCACCTGGCCTAATGTGAGGGACAGAACATTCCATCATTTCATGTAATGGTACAGCTCATTTGTAGTACTGATGTCTTTATAAATGTGCATATAATTTCAGACTTTTTAGGGAAGCAGCCTGACTTACTTTACTATAAGAATGGTTAGCACAACTTGCACTTTTGTGCAACACTGACTATTGCATGGACTAAGCAATGTATAAGTGAATTTAGCTAGTCAGAATGCTCACACACACACACACACACACACACAGAGAGAGAGAGAGAGAGAGAGAGCCCATGTGCATGCAAGAGCAAGAGTGAGTAAGCTCTATAATAAAGGTGTTAGTTACCAGAGATTCTATCTATCTGGGAGAGTCAGGGAAGGCAGTGCCACGGACCTGACATTGGAGCTGAGTTTTGAAAGAAGTATTTTGCCACGGATATGCGGGGAAGAGTATTCCAGGAAGAGGACACAGCATATGCAAAGGCATATTTTGTTCAGAAAAGAGGGAATCCTTTGACTCTGAGAGCATCAGTTGGTTTGGGGCACTTTTAGAATTCAGATGTGTTCTGGATGGAATAGTGCATAGCTATCACTAAGACTTCTCCTCCTATCGTATCAGCCTGCCCAGCATTCTTTCCTACGCTTTCTGCTTGGTTCTCTAAAAGAGCAGATGGGGAGTCTTGGGTAGCTCTCAACTAAAAAGCATCTTGACATTCCTTCAACTCAGTGTTGGTTGGATGGCATTCAAATCTATCTTCATTGTCCAGTCCCTTTGCTGTCAATCTACCACAGTGGTTTTCATGTATTATGGGTAGGACATAAAGGTAGTCTTAACAGAATTTTCTTAACAACTACCAAGAATTCTAAATTTAAAAAAGCCCAATAACCTTGTTATGGTTTTCAGCATTCTTGGTGTCATGGTTAAGAGCACTGGAATCAGACTTTGGTGTGCAACCTGGTTATGGTACTTACTAGGTTATGATACTGTTTGGGATACTTAAAATCTATGAGTTTGTTTCTTCAAATAAAGCATTCAGTTTAGTGACCAGCATTTTACTACCACCACCCCCGCAAAAGTGGCTTTTTCAGACTATTCTTAGAGAGCCCAAGTGAGATTAGGAAGAAAGAGAAAAACCACATTATATAGCATTCATTTGTACGTGGACTATTGTGTGACTGTTTCTAAAGACGTTGATGTCTTTTCCGATTTTCAGCTGAATAGTGACCAGTTTAAGGTTAAAGGCTGTTTTTTTTCTTCTGTATGTTTTCTCTCTAGAACAGTTAGGACTGACTGTACAAAGGAGTGAGCCATAAAAATATTTTTGATTAGCTAATATCCTGGATGTGACTCTGATCTTTGCTCTCCCACTGGAGCCATCCTGGTACAAATTTAATCTATGGCAGTTCCTGCCTTAGAATTCAACCATGGGCAAATCTTGAGGCTTTGGAGGATGACATATAGATATTTGTGTATGTGTGTACTTGTATACATATATACATATATATGTATATACATACATATGCATGAATTTACACACATATGTTTACACTTATATGCAGATACTATGTGTAGTATATACATAATATGTGTTGTATGTATGCACTGCAGAGTTAGGACTATAATCCAGGTTTTTTGATTTTTTAATTTTCTATTTTCTGCTTCATCATGTAGTCTCTCCATATAGTATATGTATACTATACACATAATATGTGTTGTATGTTTATGTGTGTGTATATGCATATACAAACACTTAGAATTTCCTCCATATATAGGACGAGTTATCATTGGTGTTAGGTTAGGGAGAAAATGTTGAAATGTTTGTCTTTTGCCTAAGTCATGGAAGCAGGGATTTGTACCAATGAAAATTTTTTAAAATTTAAAATTTTTATTTAAAATTTAAAATTTAATTTTCTGTTCTTATTGAACAGAAAAATTTTCTTTTTTCTGTTTAGTAAGATATCTCGAAAGTTCCACATTTGGGCGCCTTGGTGACTCAGTGGGTTGAGCCTCTGCCTTCGGCTCAGGTCATGATCTCAGAGTCCTCGGATCGAGCACTGCATTGGGCTCTCTGCTCAGCAGGGAGCCTGCTTCCCCCTCTCCCTCTGCCTGCCTCTCTGCCTACCTGTGATCTCTCTCTCTCTCTCAAATAAATAAATAAAATCTTGGGAAAAAAATGGTGCTAAGACATTAAAAAGAAAAAAGTTCCACATTTATGTTTCTTACTCTAATATTCAGTACCCAAATAAAGTATTTTCTCTATTAAATAATTCCCTCTATTTCCATAGGGCTTTGAAATTTACAAATCTTTTTAATCTCCATTATCTGGCATAGGTACTTAATTCTTAATGATGAGTCAACAGATGAGTTCAATCAACTCCTCGAGATAGACCTATAAGGTATGCAGAACAAGTATTAATATTAATTATAATCATTCCCATTTCACACATGAGGAAACTGAGAGCTATTGGGTTAAATCATCTCGTTCGGAGTCCTACAACTAATAAATGGCACGGCTTCAGTCTTCTGATTCCCAGATCAGCGCATTTGCTACTACTATCTCTGATCACAGGAAAGACATTTCAAAGAACTCCAATACTTGAGGAGAGATCATATTACTGTAATTAATTCTCCTGCTCTCACACAGATAAATGGTGCTTCTAATTATGGCTTACTTGTATATCTCCTCTGTATTATAACCTTAAGTCTCAATTTAGTCCTAACTATGAAATATTTCCTTCCCAAGAAATACTGTAAGAAATGGAACACAGCTATTGATCAAATCCAATACCTACAAAGCAGTACATTTGCATGTATAAATCTAGTATTCAGATGCATTAGTATACATGCTACCTTCTTAACTAACATTTGTTTCTCATACTTCACTGAAATTACTCATGAAACTATGACTAATAAAATTGGTTTAGAACTAAAATTCAATAAAAGCAAAGTTAATTATGTGTTTGTAAGAGAATAAGCATACAGTTAGATCAATATGCAAATTGTGACCTTCAATGGTCTTTTCTGTCTTCTTTTAAGCCCTTAGTCTTGCAAAGATTAATTTACTACCTAGAACTTCATTTTATGAAGCCACTAGGACTTAGATTACTAGATTTTTAATTGTTTACATATCAATGATATGTATGTGTATCTGTGTCTCAACGTTTATACCTTTGTGCGGGAGCCCTGTCCTAACAGGAGAAACAATGCATGAGGAGAATAAATATGTTCAGCGTCATGTTAACAAAACAACAGACCAATTTAGAAAATTAAGTTCACATCAGTGTTTTCTAGGCACTGTTGTTTGACACCATGGTTGACATGGTGGGAAGTTCAAAGTTAAATGAGACATTTAAGAGTTTACAGTTTAGTGGAAGAAGTAGTCACATTCACAAATAAACTAAAATACAACTAGTGTTTGTTTTTAAAGAGAGACACAAACAAAGGCAACAGAATGGAAAACAGATGAAGAGATTTTATTTTATCCTTGGGAAGGCTTCACTGAGGAAATGACATTTGTCAGATCTTGTGTCAGATTTTTACTGTAGGAAGTAGGAAGGCAGGGATGGGGGGAGAAATAAGAAGAGCAAAGGCACAGAGGCCATAGGGCAAGCATACCTGGGCAACAGTGAGTAGGAGCTTCCATCCTATTCTCCAAACATATGACAGAACAAGATCTGTCCCTGCCCCTTCAAATCCCAACACTGGGTTAGTTTGCACAATGGCTGCCAGATGCATTCCCAAAAGTCATTCTCGTGTTGGGAACAGCTGGTCATTACTTACTTCTTCATAGAAGTTACCTGCACACCACATAAATATCTCACTAAGCCCAATCTAAATGTATGCCAACTTACCTTCCACTTGGATTTCAAAATGTTTGTGGCCACTTTAAGGGAAAATATGATGGGAGGAAACTCAGAATCAAGGAGACAGTCGACTCAGCTTGTTGAGGATAAATGATTTTTTTTTAAAAGATTTTATTTATTTATTTGACAGAGAAATCACAAGTAGGCAGAGAGGCAGGCAGAGAGAGAGAGAGAGAGGAGGAAGCAGGCTCCCTGCTGAGCAGAGAGCCCGATGCAGGACTCGATCCCAGGACCCTGAGATCATGACCTGAGCCGAAGGCAGCGGCTTAACCACTGAGCCACCCAGGCGCCCGAGGATAAATGATTTTTGCAAATTTTACAAAATATATGACTGTGTAAAGACATTGTTAAAAGCTTAAGCTTCATTAATGTTATGGTAAATTAACTTGCTCACGACTTTGATGTTAATTCCCTTTCTATAAATTCATGAAGTGCTTTTTCCAGAAGTGCTTTAAACACCTGTTAATAGATTAGAGCAGATTTCCCAAATGTTTCTGAAGATCTTAGAGCACACTTGTAAACAAAAGCATCTGAGCCTATCGGTGATATGCAAGAAAAAAAGCAGACAGTGGACCATTAGCTCTCTGTCTGCACTCCAGCTACTAAAAGGTTTGGTCTGAATCAGTGTAGAAGACTACTTATTTATTATTAAAAAAATTTTTTTTAAAGATTTTATTTAGAAGACTACTTATTTATATTCTTATTAAGAATGTGCTACATATGAGAGAAAATGAGGGGGACTATTTCTGCTGTTTCTATTACATTTTCTGTGTTCTTAGACAGTCTGAAAAGTTGAAATAGCTTGTTTAATTCCCAGATAACTTCTTTTTCTTGGCTCCCTTCCTCAGTTTAGTTTTCTTCATTATTTTCTTTTTAAACAAAGGAAAAGATACATTTTTTAAGGTTAGGATTCTAAGGTCATTTTTCTTTCAATGCCAATTATGTAATGCAGAATAAAGAACTTCTGTCTTTAAGGCTATCAACTAACTGAGACCCTTTGTGTTGTGAAGAAATGTTGCATTTTGGAAGAAACAAATTATTTTTGTGAACTTCCTGCTCACTGACCAAGACAGGCTTCTCACTAGTGTCCATTTAGGCCCCTTGTGGGGCTTTTTCTCTATCCTTCTGTCTGTAGACTTACGCAAAGCCATCTGGGACAGTCACATTGAAAAGAAATGAAAAGGAATTCATTGATCCCATAAATATTGAGTGAACATTTATTTGAGGTAGGTGCTATCATTAGTTTCTGGAAATGCAAATATGAAGTCTCTGCCATGAGACTCTATTAAATAGATAAACATAGTATTATAAGAGAAATCTTATTGAGGAGAAAAGTGCAAAGCATGTCATAATCTTCCTTGCCTGGTGGCGATATGGATGGCTTCACTGTGCTGGTATCATCGAAACTGGGTCTGAAAGGATCTGTGAGAGTTTGCAAAAACAAGACGTAAGGCATTGTAGGTAAGAGATTCTAGGTGGGAAGATGAACATATGCTAAGACCCCTTTTCTGGAAAAGTGACCCAGGAAGTGAGAACTGTAGTATAGTAAGAGTTTGTGGTGTATTTAGGGGAATAGTTAGAGATAAAACAGGAAAGTTAGACTGATGCTGACTGTAACTAAGAAGGTTCGATTTGATTGTGTGAAATAATACAATGTGAAAGTCAGAGAACTTATAAACTTGAGGATTATTTTTAAAGATTTGTTTGCAGACAATCCATTACGTTCTGATTCTCAGAAATGAGATTTGGTCATTTAAACAATGTAACCTTTGTGTGATGCTTCTGGACTAAAACAAATAATTTCAGGGGCACCTGTGTGGCTCAGTCAGTTGGGCATCAACTTTTGGGTCTAGTTGTGATCTTGGGGTCCTGGGATCCACGCCCCCTCTACCACCATGCGTGGGACTTCCTGTTCAGTGGAGAGTTTCCTTCTCCTTCTCCCTCCCTCTGCTCCTCCCCCAGCTCATGTTTTCTCTCTCTCAAATAAAAACAAAACAAAACAAAACAATAATTTCATTGCATGCTTTGAGATTATCTGCAGTTATTACAATGTGAAACATATTGACTGTAGCTTTTACAGACCCAAGATATAAAACACAACATTCTCATGTCTTCCTTTAGGTGAGAAGAGTATTTATAAATATGATTGTTACAGTAACAGGGAGCAAGCTGGGCGTTTTGAAAGCGTAGTATGATTTTGTTAAGGCAAAACACCCTCACCCAATGACTTAATTCAAGTTCTCTATTGCATTAGATGCTACTTATTGATGGATCCAGTGAAATTGTACTTTAGCTTAGATAAAGTAAGGTTTTTTTCTTAGTCAGAGAAATATTTATTATAAGGAGGTACAAATTACTAGCCTGAGAATTCTTTTTTTTTTTTTTTAAGATTTTTATTTATTTATTTGTCAGAGAGAGCAAGAGAACACAAGCAGGGAGAGCAGCAGGCAGAGGGAGAAGCAGACTTCCCACTGAGCAAGGAGTCCAATGCAGGACTCTATCCCAGGACCCTGGGATCATGACGTGAGCTGAAGGCAGACACTGAACCAAATGAGCCACCCAGGCGCCACTGGCCTGAGAATTCTTAAACTTGTCCTTTTTTTCCCCCTCAAGCTGCATAGTGAATATACAACATAAAGAGTAAAATGAGTAAAAGACAATAAAATAGTTTTTACTAAGTAGTGTAAGTGTTTACTGTTGGTAAGTGGGAAATGGATCAGTAGCCTTTCTGTATTCATGAAAACTTTGGAAGTCGTAAAGTAAAAATGTCATTGCTTTTCTCTTATTAAAAGAAAATAAACATTTACACTGAACCTCACATTTTCCTTAAGCCAATTCTTTTTTTTTTTCTTTTTTTGGTTCCAAGTTTTTACTTAAATTCTAGTTAGTTAACATATAGGGTAATATTGATTTCAAGAGTAGAATTTAGTGATTTATCACATACATATAACACCCAGTACTCATCCCAACAAGTGTTCTCCTTAATACCCATCACCCATTTAGCCCATCGCCCCCCACGTCCTTCTATCAACCCTGTTTATTCAATATAGTTAAGATTCTTCCGTAAGTCTATTCAAATAAACTTGTAAGAATTATAGCTGTCACCTTTTATCACCAGTCTTATTAGGCATAAAATTATACTTTTATATACTAGTATAGTATACTTTTAATACTAGTCCAACTAGTATTCCTGACTGTAATATTCCTATGTAATGAACTTTAATAGGTCTGGAGGATCCGGTGGTGAAAATAAATTTTACCTTTATCTGTTATGTTTTTTTAAATTATTTTTTAAATATTTTATTTATTTATTTGTCAGAAAGGGAGAAAGCATGAGCAAGGGGAGTGGCAGGCAGAGGGAGAAGCAGGCTCCCTGCTGAGCAAGGAGTCCAATGCAGGACTTGATGCAAGGACCCTGGGATCATGACCTGATGAAGGCAGCTTAACAGACTGAACCACCCCGATGTCCCTACCCGTTATATTTAATTTTTTAAATAAGGAGGGTATATTAATGCACTATTTGTATAATTTTAAAAAATTTCAAAAGATTTTATCATTTAAAATCTTTTTAAAGGAATAGAGGGAGAGGGAGAAGCAGGCTCCCTGCTGAGCAAAGGAGCCTGATGTGGGTCTTGATCCCAGGACTCAGGGATCATGATCCTAGTCAAAGGCAGATGCCTAACCAACTGAGTCACCCAGATGCCCCTGTATAATTAAAATTTTAAAGTTTTTTAAAAAAAGATTTGTTTATTTATTTTTACTTACTTATTTTGAGAGAGAGAAAGCACGTGAGTGTGGGGAGGGGTAGAGGGAGAGGGAGTATTAGAATCTCAACCAGACTCCCTGCTGAGTGTGGAGCTAGTTGTGGGGCTCAATCCTAGGACCCTGAGATCATGACCTGAGCTGAAACAGAAAGTTGGGAGCTTAAACTGAGCAACACAGCTGCCCCTAAAATTTTTAAGTTTTAGTAACACTTATTTTGGGGGAAATCATTTAATATTTGCCCCCCACACCCATCATCCCTGTGACATGCTGATCTACCTGCCCTACCTCTGATATGTACAGCCAATCAGCCAGCTTGGAGGGGTGTTCCAGCTTTCCACTGGGCACTTGTATCCATTGGAACTGAAGCTATCCTTACATTCTAGTCCGTTGGTGGAAGCTTTGATTCCCAAGCCTCCTTGCTGTCAGCCTTTGCTGCCTCCAGCAAACAGAGGGTGATATGTATTTAAATTCTCAGTGTGGTTGGTTTTCTGAGAAGTAACTCTTGATCTAATACTGTCGTAAGGTTATTATTATTATTTTTAAAGATTTATTTATTTGTTTGAGACAAAGAGAGCACATGTGAGCTGGCAGGAGGAGCAGAAGGAGAAGCAGAGAAAGAATCTCCAGCAGACTCCCTGCTGAGCTTAGTGCCCCATGTGGGGCTCCATTTCATGACCCTGAGAGTATGACCTGAGCCAAAATCAAGAGTCCGATGCTCAACCCACTGAGCCGCCCAGGTGCCCTTATCATATCCTTATCATATGTTATTTTAGATTGAGCTATTTCACCTCCTCAAAAAAACAAAACAAAACAAAAATCTAAAAGGTATTTCTTATTTTATAAATTTTTTAGGTTTCAACATAAATTTTATCTTTGATGGTTTTCATTTAGAAAAAATTTGGTCTGTATTCTGTGTGGGCACCTGGCTGGCTCAATCGGTGGAGCACGTGACTCTTGACTTCAGGGTTGTAAGTTTAAGCCCCACGCTGTGTGTAGTGATTTCTTAAATATAAAATTTTTAAAAAAAGATTTTATTTATTTATTTGACACACAGAAATCACAAGTAGGCAGAGAGGCAGGCACAGAGAAAGGGGGAGGCAGGCTCCCTGCCGAGCAGAGAGCCCGATGCGGCGCTTGATTCCAGGACCCTGGGATCATGACCTGAGCCAAAGGCAGAGGCTTTAACCTACTGAGCCACCCAGGCACCCCAAATATAAAATTTCTTAAAATAATAAATAAAGTATTCTATGAACTCAGTTTAGTACACGTTTAGTAGCATATTAAGGAAAGAATACTACCAACACTATAAATTCCAAATATTAGAATTGCAATTAAATCTTTTGGACTGGTTTCTTTTCACAACTGTATTTTCAAAGTCTTCTGTTTTCTTGTGAGGTAAAGATATAAAGAAACTGAAAGTAGTCACTCAAACAAAATTAAGCACATATAATTGTCTCCCAGTTTGTGTGAGTTTTTTTTTCAGGAAAACAACAACAACAACTGTAAGTTTGTTTTAATCTTTGTTAAAAAGAAATAATAATCAGTTCCTTTCATCTCGACTTCGCTTTAGTAAATTGAGATTAGTTAATAAAATTTGGAGTATTTTTCCAAGCACATGGTAAAATGTTTGGTGTCTATAAATGAGATTTTAGAACAATGCCATCTAAAACTTTGACTTATAGATTGTGATGAGCACTGTGTGATGTATGGAAGTGTTGAAACAGTATATTGCACACCTGAAACTAATATTACACTGCATGTTAACTAACTTGAATTTAAATAAAAACTTAAAAAAAATGAAAATTGCCTACAGAATACTTCTAAAAACACAATTCTATTTAAATAATAAATATTTGTATATTTGAGGCAGAAGTGTAGCAAAAGATTTTTAAAATGAAGTATTTAAGAGGATAATCTCTGCAGCTCCTTGCTGTTTTAAGAGTTGTTTTGGAAATGCCCATGTCACCCTACAGTGATGGAATATCATAAACATTGCTAAAGGTCAAGCCGTAGTAATCCTGACAGTTTATTCCAGAGCTCTGCGTTTGGTGTCTTTTTCCATAATGAGAGCAGATTGTGAAAGACTTCCAGTATTTGAAAAATATCCCTTTCCAGTGTATGGTTGTAGGTGCTTGAAGGAAATGTACTTATAACTTTCACATCTCTTAGCAGGAATAATTTCATCTCTTGCCTTCTCACTGCTGTGAACATAGATGAAATAAAGAAGCAGGTAGAAAGGAGGATACATGCTGTAACTAACCTGGCCGAGAAATACATGGTCATTGAAATCTAAAAGGCAGGGAGGTTTCGATCTTTGGGCTCACCTATAATTTGTGCACCATAAATGTAGAAGGCAGTCAGCAGGGACTTTTTAATGACAGTGCTGTCTATAACAGTATCATCAGGCACGACATTGGCATAAATCATTGGCACTTTGCAAAGTGTCACTTCTGTCAACCTTCTAGTGATGTGATCTTTAGTCTTTCAAATCCATAGACTGGCATTTGGATCAGCTAAGCATCTTACATCCTGTCTTGCATATTAAAGCTGTTTTAGCCAATACTGAAATGCTGAAATAATGCTTGTTCTAAAATATTTGTAAGCAACTGGCCTAATAACTAAGCTTTGCTCTTGGTATAGCTTGCAGAGTTTCCTGTTTGCAAATGCAAATGAGGCTGTTACTCATTTTAGGAAGTTGCCAAGAAAAAAAGATAATGAAGTAGGGGTGATTTTTATATCACTTCAGAGGACTTTTATTAAAAAAGCTTTTATTTTAAGTTTAAAGGCGGCTTTACTTTTGGTTTAAGTTTACATGTTAAGGTGGTTGATGTGCAGTTGGATGAATTTTATAAAAACAATAATAATTAACATTGATAAATGTAATAAATTTCCCTTGCCTAGATGAAATAAAATTAATCCATTCTGTACATAGTAAGAGGGAAAATGTGTATGCTCTACTCCAGTGTAATCTGTATGAATGCTTGCAGTCAACAGAATCATTATTTGCATCTATAGAGCTCAAGCCCTGTAGAACTTGTGCTGGTATTTAGTGATTATGAAGCTAAACTGAAAAATACCTTGAGAGGCATAAAGCTCATTTATACTCTTTATTAAGTTTTCATCATCGTTTTCTCTCTAACCTTATGTTCCGAGTAAAAGGTATGGAGAAGGCTGAATTTCGGGTAGTTAAACTTTAGTAATACTAGATTAGCTTATGGTTTGGGTTTGTTAGGTGACTGTTAATTTCATTTTAAATTCTTTCAGACATAGATATTTATCCCTAAGGAAGAGACCTTCGGAGCTAAAACCTGCTCCCTGTCTTCCAGAGGTTATGTTCTTCCCAACCACCATTACTTCTTTCTTTCTTTTTTAAAAATATTTATTACTTTTTAAAAATTTCTTTTCAGTGTTCCAGAATTCATTGTTTGTGCACCACACCCAGTGCTCCATGCAATACAATACGTGTCCTCCATAATACCCACCACCAGCTCACCCAACCCCCCCACCCTCCCTCCCCTCCAAAACCCTCAGTTTGTTTCTGAGTCCACAGTCTTTCATGGTTTGTCTCTCCCTCCAATTACCCCCAACTCACTTCTCCTCTCCACCATTATTTCTTACTGCCTCATTTGCACCCCAGGAATCTAAGAGTCGTTCCAGCCTGTATGATGAATTTACCTGTCTCAGTGTCCTTGGAACAGTCAAATCCCCCTTTGTCCAGCTCCTCAAGATCCCACGGTGAGCAGAGAAAGGTCCTGTATTGAAACCTCCAGGGAGGCTGCAGGAGAGCTGTAATCTAAGATCTGCTGTTTCAACCCAAACTAAGGGAGCTTCCAAACTTCTCCCAATTCTTAGAGTGTTGCTAAGAGAGCAAGAATCCAGTTGACCCAGTAACATGAGAAAGACCTAGAATGAGAGGCTAGAGCATTCGCCTGGAGTCCACTGAATTTCTAGAGCACCTTTGCAATAAATATACTGTCAAGATGCTACACAAGACTCTTAGACAAGGCCTGGTCTCAAAAGCTGCTGTTTCTGTTTCTCTACCTGCATATTGGAGGCATCTTCCCATTTGGGTCTTGGCTGTCTGTCTCCAGAGTGACTGAACACTAGCAGAAGCTACAATATGTTGGTTCCTCTGCTTGTCATTTTTGTTTGTTTTCTTAAAATGTGTAGACCTATAGTTTTGTTTAGAGCAAATCCTGGCTTTAAAGGAAACAATCAAACCACTCTTTTCCAAAGCTAAGTTTGGCAGAAGAATAGTTATTTTGGACAGGGCACCAGGCTCCCAGTTTGAGCTTTTACTCTGTCAAGAACCTTGTGCTTAATTAAAGTGCAGACAAGATAGAACAACAGAAAATAGCGCTGCCGGTGGAACAGACCCACAGTTCTCCCTCTGCACTGTGACTGACCTTCTTTGAGATCTCATACAAACAGCTCTCTCGATGTCAACCTGCCGGTTAGAAACTGGGAGTGATTATTCATGTCTATTGCAGAAGGTGCTTATAGAAAGTGTTTAAGAAACTCCCACTAAAAAAAAAATCCTCAACAATCTGCTGACTTTGCCCAGATGTGATTGTGCATCAGACTAGATCTAGTTCTAAAGATGTGGCCTACCATGTAGACCTGATGTCCCCAGATTCATCCCCTCCCTTTCCCTACTTGGCCAGTGCAGGACAGACATCTGCCGGCTGCATTTCCCTGGCTTCTGAACGGAAGTGGGAGATGAAAGGGCAAGAGGAAGGAAAAACCACCACAGTTTTCTCTTCCCCTCTGCCTCTGGCAGCGATTCTCTTCAGCTGTGGTTCTAGCTGCTGGAAGGTGACCCCATCTCATCCCCAGGCTCCAGTAAACACCTCCTCCCTCGGCCTTCTAGGTTAGGGGTGGTGAGGAAGTGGCTTCCTGCTTCTGCCTTTCTCAGTCTCCTCCCTGTTCTCCAGCTTGCATTTTAGCTCTCTTGTCACTTGTGTTACTAATTTCCTCCATTTCAAATACTCTTAGTAGTTCGTTGACCTGATTAAACTCTAATTTTCATACCTGTAATATTAGGCATAATAAGTTTACTTTATCCTTTCCCAAGAGAAGATAAGGAAGGAAACAAGATGTGGAAAGGAAGAAAGGAGGGAGGGAAGAAGGAAGGGGAGAAAGGCCTTCAGGGTGAATTTCTCTTTAACCTTTTCCCCTTGCCCCCCTTGCTGTCTCTACTTAAAATCATGGGGTGGCCTGTTTGTGAGTCATATCATTTCAGGATGAGACAAAGACTGGATGGAAGTAGGCTGGGGGGTGTAGTGTGGAGTGGGGAGGAGTTCAAGAATCACAAATAGAAGGACTGCAGGTGAAGCCACGTTACTCTGGAACTGGGGACCCTCTGACTTCCTAGACTCAGGCTGGTCCCTGAGGGCTCCATATTTTCATCCTCTTGTTTCTTTTCCATCCCTCTCCCTACTCACCCCTCCAAACTTCTCACTGCCCCGGCTATGTTCTATAGTTAAATAAACATATAGTTCTATATTAAATAAAGCTTTAATTTGAGAATAGTTCAGATTTATAGAAAAATTGTACAAAGTTTCCAGGTACCCCACATCCAGCTTTCCCTTTTATTAGCATTTTACAATAATATGGTACATTTGTCATGGTTGATGAATGGATATTGATAGATTATTATTAACTAAAGTCCATACTTTATTCAGATTTTCTTAGTTTTCCCATAATATGCTTTTGCTATTCCAGGATTTCATCTGGGATATCACATTATATTATTATTATTATTTTTAAAGATTTTATTTATTTATTTGACAGAGAGAAATCACAAGTACACTGAGAGGCAGACAGAGAGAGAGAGAAGGAAGCAGGTCCCCTGCTGAGCAGAGAGCCTGATGCGGGACTCGATCCCAGGACCCTGAGATCACGACCTGAGCCGAAGGCAGCGGCTTAACCCACTGAGCCACCCAGGCGCCCTCACATTATATTATAATCATTCTCCTCCCTAGACTCTTCTTGGCTGTGACAGTTTCTCAGACTTTCCTTGTTTTTCTTTGTCTTTGATGATCTTGACAGTTTTGAGGAGTACTGGTGAGGTATTTTGTAAAATGTCCCTCAATTTGGATCAGTCTGATAATTTTCTCATGTTAGACTGGGGTTATATGGTTTCCAGGGAAGACCACAGAGGTAAAGTACTCTTTTCATCACATTATATCAAAGGTATATACTGTCAACATGACTTATCACTATTGAGGATAGCCTTCATTTCCTGGCTGAGGTAGTGTTCGTCAGGTTTCTCTAGTAGAAAGTTACTCTCTTTTTCCCCTTTCCATAGTGTATTTCCTGGAAGTAAAGTCATCATGTGTAGTCCACATTTAAAGAGTAGGGAGTTATCCTTCTTTGAGGGTGGAGTATTTATATAAACTATTGGGAATTCTTCTAATCAAAATGTGTCTATTCTCCTTTATTTAATCACTGATTTATACTAGTATGGGCTCATGAATATTTATTTTATTATTTGGGTTTTAATCCAGTACTACTTTATTTACTTTGTTGTTCAGGTTGTTTCAGCTTTGGATATTGGGGACACTCAGTTGGTTCCTGTCACCCTTTGATGTATCCAGTCATTGTGGGTTTTTTGAGCACTCCCTTACTCCCCACTCATCTTGTATATTTCCTGACCCAGTCTTAGAATCAGCCATTTCTCCAAGGGGCCCTGGTTCCTTTTATTTGAGAATGGTATTAGAAACCAAGATCCAGGGGTGCCTGGGAGACTCAGTTGGTTAAGCATATGCCTTCAGCTCAGGTCATGATCCCAGGTTCCTGGAGACTCAATTCCCAGGCTTCTTGCTCAGCAGGGAGTCGGCTTCTCTCTCTCACTCTGTCTGCTGCGTCCCTGCTTGTGCTCTCTCTCTCTCTCTCTCTCTGTATCAAATAAATAAAATCTCAAAAAAAAGGTAGGGGGAGGAAGGAAGAGAGACCAAGACCCAACTCGAGGTGTGCTTATTGCAACCTGGAGACACTCCTTATTTCTACCCCTTTGCATAGTTAGCCAGTAATTCTTCATCACAAGTCTTCATTTTTATTTTACTCCTGAAGATCATTTGCACAGCAGTAGAGTTCAGGATGAAAAAAAAAACCAACACAGAAAAAATGGGTGTTTAGGTCTAGATTGGGTTGCCTATGGAAACTTCATAAACTAGGAGACTAGATCGAATGATCTGAAAAATCACATCCAGTGCCAAGGTCCTAAGATATCTTATTCTAATGTTTTGAAGTATGAGGGCATTCCATTTATTTTCTAGGTGGCCCAAGATGAGTGAGATGGAAATGTGCGTGGAGACAGGGACTATGCTAATCTGTCTAGAATGGAGAGCTCTTAAAAGCAAATGTTGGGAGATGCTGGTAAAGAAGATTGGGACTGTGTACGGTGGGTCTGCCCTTAAATACCAGGCTACAGTCTATAGGCTGTGATGGTCATTTCGTTTAAGAAACCAGGTTTATATATACAATGATTTCTAATATACATAAGGTAAAGATTATTCAGTGTGAGGTTGGCCCCACAGGGGCAGGGAGATATTAATGATTTGCCATACAAATTACTGGGTGTGCCAATTCCTTTTCTGTTCCTTTGTCATTACATATTAATCATTCTCTTATTACCTAGTGGACATAGATATTCAAGTAAATTAGGGGAGCATTTAAGCATATTGTATGAAAATAAGCCTGAAATGGACTGTACAGACTCATTTTCTTTCATAACATTCTGTTCCTATTAGATTTCAAGCAATGCTAGGAAGCCCTAGAGGAAGTAGGAAGTGGTATATGTAACCCAATTGTCTCACTGGATGATTGTATGTGTACATATAATCTCATTGTCTGAGGCTAGAAGTTTATGGGAGAGTGAGAACAATTTTGAAGCCTTGGGCAGGAAATATTAATAGGTCTTAATCTTTACACTGACATAATAAATATTGCCCCACTTACCTTTTCCTTCTGGGTTTGTGTTACTTTTTAATTCCCTCATCCCTTTGTACCCTGAACTTTGAGATATATATATATATATATTCATATATATGTATTTCCTCTCATTCCCCCTTATGATTCATCCTTTTGTAACTGGGTTTGGGTTAGGTGGTTAACCTATTTAATGGGGTAATCACTCTCTGAAAGGAGAATAATTTATACAGAAGCAGTTTACCTTGCCCCAAACCTCCAATGAATTGATAACCTTGAAGAGGGAATTATAATCCTCACTTTAAAAAGTTTTTTTTAGTATTTTATGACCCCATTTTCCCTTTCTTTTCTTAGCTCTGTAATTAACTGCTTTTGTCTAACCCTTCATCTGTATGTCTGTAATGACCTTCTGCAAGTGATAGTTGTTCAGATAACAGGGGGTAATTATTTTCATTAAGAGGACCAAGTCTTAGGTTTTTGATCCATTCTATAATTCTTGCTTATGGAGATGTGGATACTTGGATGTTTCCCTTAATACCATTTAGAGGACAAAAACATTTTAATGAAGCTAGTCTCATTTATCAAATATTTTAGGAGCACATCACAGTGGGGTCAAAAAACCGACGAAAAACACCTCATTCTGCCTTTTTTGTGTCACAGATAGAAACATATCCGATTAAAAACAAAGGAGAAAAGTTATGTCCTGGAGGCAAACCAGAGCACCAAAGGACTTGGCTGCCAGAATTCTAGGGAAAGAGAGGTGACTTTTGAGAGAAGAAGAAAGGATTTTGGAAGAACAAGAGTGATGGACCATTCTGACTTGAGGGTTTTGGAAAATGTCACGTAGTTTACTAAAATGAAAAGTGACTAGTTAGGCCGGAAGAACTTTGGAGATTCATAGTGGTGTGGGGACAAGCAGAAAGGCAAGTCCACCAAGCCCAGTGATGAATTTGAAGTGTGTCAGGTCAGGAAGACAAAGGGAGGATTCCTATAGGTAGCTCACGCATTATTTACCTTGCTTGTTGATATAGGTGCATTTTAATGCAGTTTTTACTTAATAATTATGAGCACCTCCCCCCTTTTCTTTTCAGATGGGGAATAATTGCCATTTAGCCTTTTATAGGTCAATTAGTAGGAGAATAGGGAACAACAGACCAATTCTTGAAATTGTAATGACTAGACTTCCCTTCAGATGATGGTTTCCTTGTTGTCATTTCTATGATTGCTTCTACTCGCTCAGCAAACTATTGGGGAGATGGCATTTTAAGTGGATGTATGATGTGGCTGGAAAGAGCTATACATTCTCATCACTTCCCACCTTCCTAAGCATCACAATGTAAGTCTTTGCCAGATGCAAGCGGAAAGGAAGGAGCCACGCGGACATTCTCCTCCTGGCCTTGGACAATGCTGACAGCACACATCAGCCACTCAGCACTTTTCCAAGTAGCAGCCGATGATGCCCGGCTCCTCAACTTTAACCCGGGGGAAGGAGGTCAACGTAGGAAAGAAAAGCATGTCAGGGATCGTGCTGGTGGTCTGCTGGGCAAGACCGCAGTCTGCCGGGATGGCCGTCTTCTGAGATTTCCTTCAGCTCACTGTCAGCACCCTCTCTGGGAGCAGTAAAGCAAGTGCTTATCTGACAAGGAATAAACTACGTGTAGAATCATCACTGCAAGCTAACAGAAAGAAAATCGTTTTTATCTCAGAGAATTGGAAGAAATCACAGCAATTAACATGTTTGAGGATTTACTCTTAGAAACCATGCTTAGTGTCTTACATAAATTGTCTCATTTAATTCTTAAAATAATCAGAGCCACACCTCATTTGTCTCTCAAGATTAGCTTTTTCCTTTAGTGGACATTGTGATTAAAATACCACTTACTTAAAGTTACATTTTTGTCTCTGATCTATACTTTATAATAATTGTAACACATTATAAAATATTCTGTCTCTGACCTAAGTTTTATTTAAGCTCAAATATGCCTTATTTTTCTGCATAGCTCCTCTTACCCCATTGTTCATTATCATGAATTATGAAGACAGAAAATGCCTATTCTGTTCTCTGCCTCGTGTGCACTTGGAACCGTGTATGTGTGGTTGGTAGGACTTTAGAACTACACAAATGGGAGAGTGCAGCTCACTTCCATAGCCTCATCATTAGTCCAGACACACCTAACCGAGTGTTGAAGACTGAATAGGGTTCCCATGTATGTCCATGCCCTAACTCAGGGGACCTGTGACTCTTACCTTATAGAGAAAAAGGGACTTTGCAGATTTGATTCAGTTAAGGATTTTGAGGGACACCTGGGTGGTTCAGTCAGTTAAGCATCTGCCTTTGGCTCCAGTCATGATCCCAGAGTCCTGGGAATGAAGCAGGCTCCTTGTTGAGCAAGGAGCCTGCTTCTCTTTCTGCCCCTTCCCCTGCTACTGCTCTCTTTCTCTCTCTCTCTCTGACAAATAAATAAAATCTTTAAAAATAAATTAAGGGTTTTGAGTGAGGAAATTATCCTGGATTATCAATATGGGCCCATTATAATCACAGTGATCCTTCAGAGGGATTCAGGAAACAGAGTGAGAAGGTGGGTGGGGGCAGGGAGAAGACCATGAGGTGATGACAGAAGCAGAGGCTGGAGTGATTTGCTCTGAAGATGGAGAAAGGGACCACAACCCAAGGAACACAAGTGACCTCTAAAAGCTGAAAAATCAAGGAAACAGAGTCTTCATCAGAGTCTCCAGAAGGAACCAGGCTGGCTGACGGCTTGACTTTAGCCCAGTGAAATTGATTTAAGATTTATGACCTCCAGACCTGTAAGACAATAAATGTTTATTGTTTTAAGTGACTTCATTGTGGTAATTTGTTATAGCAGCAGTAGGAAACTAATACATGCATTGAGTGTAAAATATAGGGCTGTGAGACAGCAATTATACAGACAAGCTGTAGAATTTGATATGCGCACAGTGCAAAGCAGAGGACATCACAGTTCTGCATTCTCGAGTTTAGATGTCACTGAGCAGCACCCGCTACGGGACCTCTTTTCCTCATTCTCCCTTACCGCTGCGGGCACTTACACACTCAGGAACAAAACAGCTTTCATCTTGGAGACTAGTTAGTTTTCATTCTCAGAACAGGGGTTATTTTACATTGCTCTCAAGGGTAGTCGAGCAAAAACATATCTTTGGTTTAATCTCAATGTTCTTATAGATTGCTTTGTCTTTACAAAGGGATTCATTCAAAACAGAGAGCTGGGGTGCCAAGGGTAAGCAGAAAGGAAGATCTATTTATTTGTCCTTTGTTAGCTTAGAATAGTAAAAGAAATTAATATGGTTATACCTTGGTGCATTTTTATGAGTGAAATTTTGTATTTAATGTATTTAATACACTTGCAAGTTTTGCAATCAGGAACTGCATAAAAGGCTGTTGTAAATTCTATGGTTAATCAAAGAAGGATTCCAAGCACAGTGGCACAAGGAGAATCATAATTTCAATTAGATTTTATTTTAAAAATTGTTTTTATTTTTTAAGTAATCTCTACCTCAAACATGGGGCTTGAACCCATGACCGCAAGATCACATGCTCTACTGACTGAGCCAGCCTGGTGCCCCTCAACTAGGAGCAGCATCTCAAGATATACATTAAAATGATAGAGGAAAAACAGGCATTTTTGGGCTCCTGGGTGGCTCAGTGGGTTAAGCCTCTGCCTTCGCCTCAGGTCATGATCTCAGGGTTCTGGGATTGAGCCCCACATTGGGCTCTCTGGTCAGCAGGGAGCCTGCTTTTCCCCCCACCCTCCCACCTGCCTCTCTGCCTACTTGTGATCTCTGTCTGTCAAAGAAAACAAAAACAAAAACAAAACCAGAGATTTTTGTGGACATAGGGCTGGATCTTACCACCCTGAGCTCATGACTTGAGCTGAAATCAAGAGTTGGCCGCTTAACGGACTGAGCCACCCAGGTGCCCCTCAACTATCAAACTTTTAAGGAGCATTTTATTGCTAGCATTGACCATAGTAGGCAGTTAGGAAATAGAATGTTCTGGTTATTAAAATATTCATATGATTGAGAGTAGCTCTACATAAACAATTGATTTTCAAAGAATATAATAGATTAAAATTCAGTTAATGCTGAAGCTAAATTGTATGTAATTTATTCAAACTCCAGTGATTTGGATTTTTATACAGGATTATGTTATGCACCTAAACTATCACTGAACTGTAGAGATACAGAACAAAGGGCCTGTCTTTACAGTTTGGTCCCTCACTGCCACTAGTAGCAAATTTAGTGCCTTATCAGCCCTGAAGAATCCAAAATAGTGAAAAGTATTTCCTTATTGTCATTGTTATAAATTTATATCAGTGTAGTTACCTTTCCTCAGAGAAGTATATATGTGGGTTATAGAAAATTCTGGAAGAAAAGAACAGTTGAAATAAAATGATTAGCCTTTTCAGAGTTTGTGTATGACTTCTCCCCCCCCATTCCATTCCTCACAGAGGATTGAAATGCATAGTTGAGCTAAGGAAACATGCTTGTAAATTTTCACCAGCACCTTAATTTGAAATTGCAGTTTGAGAAGACTAATATTCACACTGCTTTTAAGAAATGTTCTGTGCCTACACATGCTCAATTAAAATGCCTGTATTTAGGCCAAATCACTTCATTGTGGTTATATTCCCGGAAGTACTCTCCTTCCCCTGACTGGCATTTCCAGGAATAATGTTACAGCTCTGGCCAATCAGAGAAAAACAAACGGAAATGGTAAAGGTATTTTACTAATTGCAATAAACAGTTAAAGAAAACATAAGGAAAGTGAATGACAAATGCTCACTCAGAAAGCAAACCACTAAATGCGTTTCCTTTTGGACAGTTATTCCTCCTAAAAGCATAATTTAGTATCCTTCAGTCACCAATCATTGAGTCATCGAGTGTTGGAAACTAAAAATCTGCAGGCATGAAATTGCACTGATTCAATCTCTTCAGGAAATATAAAATGGGAAACATGAGGATAAGTAGTACATATTAGATACAGGAAATATTAGAAAGTAAACTATCTAGGCAAAAATCTCTGTCACTTTTTATTATCTCCTGAATGGAAGGGAATATTTCTGGGTATACTATTTAGACAGAACAAAACAAGACTCGCATTTTTTAAAAAATCGTCTTTATGCTTTTCTTCTTTGGTAGTGTTAATTTTTTATGTAACCTGATCTGGCAATAAAAACATGATATAGCTGTCATTATCATTGAATATTTCAAGGCAGAAAATGTCAGTTGCTGTGAAAATCCTGCCAATTCTGAAATCTGTGTGTGCAGAGAAAGTTGGCCATATGTAGGATAATTTTGCCGGGTGGAGACCATGCATGACCTCTAACATTAGACTCATTTGAAGGTCTGAATATATTTTTATTATTAATTATTTTTATTAACATATTATTTACCGCAGGGGTACAGGTGTGTGAATCGTCAAGCTTACACACTTCACAGCACTCCCCATAGCACATACCCTCCCCAGTGTCCATAATGCAACCACCCTCTTCGCAGCCCACCTCCCCGGAGAAACCCTCAGTTTGTTTCGTGAGATTAAGAGTCTTTTATGGTTTGTCTCCCTCCTGATCCTACCTTGTTTCATTTTTTCCTTCCCTACCCCCCAAACCCCGCACTCTGCCTCTCAAATTCCTCATATCAAGGAGATCATATGGTAATTGTCTTTCTCTGATAGGCTTATTTCACTAAGCATAATACCCTCTGCTCCTGTAACAGTCCCCTGTAATAATTCTCGTCTTCTATCATTAGAATGAAGCTTAAAAAAAAGTTATTTAGAAAACCAGCCAGGTAAAGTGAATTTTGATTCTTTTGTAAATGATTTTTTAAAAGATTTTTATTCATTTATTTGAGAGAGAGTGAGAGAGAGAGCAGGGAGAGGGCCAGAGGGAGAGGGAGAAGCAGACTCCCCTGCTGAGCCGGGAGCCTGTCTTGGGCTCAATCCCATGAGATCATGACATGGGCTGAAGGCAGATGCTTGACAACTGAGCCACCCAGGTGCCCCAGTAAAAAAAAAAAAAAAAAAAAAAAAAAAAAAAATATATATATATATATATATATATATATATGGTTTGTTTATTTGACACAGAGAGAGAGACAGTGAGAGAGAAGAAACACAGGCAGGGGAATGGGAGAGGGAGAAGCAGGCTTCCAGCTGAGTAGGGAGCGGGCTTGATCCCAGGACCCTGGGATCGTGACCTGAGCTAAAGGCAGACCCTTAGCTACTGAGCCACCCAGGTGTGCCCAGTAAATGATATTTTAATACACAGGCGGAGTATCTGATATACTCGAACTTGTGATCTCAAATGCTGAAGTGGTAGGTTTCTTTATAGAGCTGATTTATTGTCGTCTTTTCAGATGGTATCACTGGTAATTGAGTCATTCTATAGTAAGACAGGCAGATTTAAAAATGCGATTTATATCTCTGTCTTTCAGCTCATTGCTAATTTTAAGGATAAATACACAGTAGTCTAATTTTACATATTATTTTTCAACAGTATTGGGATGATCAAAGTAACAGCTGTTAAGGAAAGTTTCTTTGGGGACTTGAGTGATTTAAAATAATGTACCTAAAATACCAGCTTTCCCACTTAGTTTACTTGTTATGATCCTCCGGGCAGGCTCTACATCCGTCTCTCAGAGAGAAAAAACAAGATGATGTTTTTATATGCCCTTTTAGCTCTATCTAATAATTACATTTATATTTTAAGAGAGCTGATGAGAAAAAATATTGTTCATGTTCACCATTGAGTTTTAAGAAAACTTAAAATTAATGTCATGTTTTTTCCCCCTGTTAAAACAAACCTCTGAGATATTTCACCCTCAGGCTTTGACAGTTAACAATTAACAAGGGTTTGAAGAATGCTCTTACCACCATTTCCCCTGGAGAACTTTGTAAGCTTTGCATGTAAATGCAAACAAAAATTTTAAGGCTTTTGATCTTGGGGATTTGATGAAATCTCCAAATCTCCAGAGCAAATTTAAGGATTACAGGCTACAACAAGTACACATATGAAAGCATGACAAATTAACAGTAAATATGTAATATTGATCCCAAACAGGAATATGATGGATTTATTTCTTATGACGACATTCTAGTCTGAGTCACTAAAAAAATAAATGTCACTGGGATGGGTGGGAGTGGGAGGGAGATGGCAAAAGTCTGTCTATTGACCGTATTCATATTCATTTATATGCAAAAGAAAGAACACAGCTCACTCAAAGGTTTCATTTACTTTAATCCTTTTTCTTTCTTCCTTCCTTCCTTTTTTTTTTTTTTTTTTTCCCCAAACTTGTTCTAAGCAGAGTGAAATTCAATTCTGATCAGACCTGGGTCACCAGGGAGCTGATATCCCAAAGGCCTTTTTGTTTCCCTTGTGTCAAGATCTGAGTGAGCTGGTATTTAGCTGTGGGAGCATAGGAAGCCTCTTGCTAAGCAGGACAATGACCGGAGCTTGTGGAATTACCATAGCTCCACATAGTAATTGTCATTCTGAGAGGTGATCTATGCATTCCCTTTCCCACTTGGTAGCAGTGGTAGCAAGTTGACCTGGTCATCCCAGGTTCAAGTGTCATTGATTGGCTGATGATGGACAAGGCAGGACATGAATCTACTTGACATTTCACTCAACAAGGGTCTTAGATATATTATCTAAATCAAATCTTTCTTTTTCCTTTACTTTGCTTACAGTTTAGCAACAGTAGCATGCAGGGACATATCACCTTGTTTGCAACTCTAGGAAGAAAAAAAGGTCTCCCACAATCTTATGTAGACATTTCACATTCCACAACTATTAGAGAAGTTGATTGAGCCATAGCAGGTGCTGAAATTATCAGAAATGGTTGCAGTTGTTTCTAAAGAAGAGGAACAGAAAATGAACCCGATCCTGTTTCTTTTATGCTAGTAGATATCATTGCTTTCTTTCCTTGCATGTTTTCAATACAGAGGGAAATGAAACTTGGCGAAGTGATAGTTTCTCTTTGGAGTTCCCCATGGAATTCCATATCTCTTTGGAGATACCCCATGGAATCTGCATATGTGAAACTTAAGAAATTTCTTTAATTTCAGTATAAAAAACTTGTACAAATGGACATATTTCATTCATATGCTGGATACATTCTTTTATTGTCTTCTATAGGCCTTAATGTTTAAACTTAAGTGAAGACTTGTCCAGGCTCAGTGATGGGTTAAAAAAAAAAAAAATCACTCGAAATGTAGAAAATTTGAGATTTATAAGGAAATAATAAGGCAACTGAGGATAAGATCTAGGAAGAGGCCAGAAGCATAAACAGGGAAATTCTTTTTTTTTTGTTTTTAAAGATTTTATTTATTTTACAGACAGAGATCCCAAGTAGGCGGAGAGGCAGGCAGAGAGAGAAAGGGGGAAGCAGGCTCCCTGCTGAGCAGAGAGCCCGGATGAGGAACTTGAGCCCAGGACTCTGGGATCATGACCTGAGCCAAAGGCAGAGGCTTTAACCCACTGAGCCACCCTGGCGCCCCTTCATATTTTTAGAAGTATAAAACATAGCAATTGTGAGTGAAGGTGTGTGGAGGGCGCAGGCAGATTTTAGAGGGGAATCTTTTTTTTTTTAAGATTTTATTTATTTATTTGACAGAGAGAGAGAGATCACAAGTAGGCAGAGAGGCAGGCAGAGGGACAAGGGGAAGCAGGCTCCCCGATGAGCCAAGAACCCAAGATCCCAGGACCCTGGGATCATGACTTGAGGCAAAGGCAGAGTCTTTCCCCACTGAGCCACCCAGGTGCCCCAAACAGGGAAATTCTTAATGAGATGGTAATCACAGTCTTTGGCTTGGGCCTCTGGGAGATATCTATAAAACTGGAGAGACTTTGATCTCAAGTTCTGTACCCACTCTTCTGGATGACATGATTGATAATACAGAGAAAAACAGAATTCACATTAAATTTCTTTTTTTTTTTTTTTTTTTTTTTGCCCATCCACACATATACCTTTAGTTTTCAAAAATGTACATATAAAGTCTTGCAATGTTGACTTACATCATAAATTGTTTCTAAAGAAAATGTCTTATAAATCACAAAAAGTTCCATCCACAGTATACACTATATACTACAGGGTATAATTCCACATGATACTAGATTGAGAAAGGTCACAAGTCACAAAAACTCAACATAGAAGCTCTCAGTTGAGGGTTGTTTTTGGTTTAATGTTCTTTGTAAACTTGGGTAAAACTGTAGTTCAAAACTATCATCTTAAAAAGATATTCCCAAAAATTTACTGATGTAATGCTGAAAACTTTTAGAAGAATCTTTTGTAAATATTGAAATTAGAGAATAAAGGTAGATATATGCCCAAGTTAGCAATTAAAACTCAACACATAATAGTTTATGACTAAATAATGAGCCACATGTTAATACCTTGTATATAAGATGAGGCTTATTACTTAAATGTCACCCTAAGGATTTAAGCCAGATATGGCCTCTCCTCATTCATTTCAGTCATTTACTTTAAGGAAGAAATTTTTTTCTGGAACAAAACTCTCACACAGCTTCCTCTGGTGCTGGTAGAACTATACTTATACAGGAATTTGAGGCTCTTGACTTAGACAGGATGAAGACCTATAAGTACCCAGGAAATACTCAGGCCATGACCCTGGAATTGCACAGGTGTGATCAGGTAAGGGAACAGCATAAAAGTACCACTCACCTCTAAGTCTTACTTTTTACCATATAAGGGATTGCTGATAAAACTGTTTGTATTTCAAGAAACCCGGTGAATAAAGAGTGAGTGGATGGCAGTATAAACAAAGTTAGTTTATCTTTTTAATTTATTTTTTTATTTCTTAAAGGTTTTATTTATTTATTTGGCAGAGAGAGAGAGAGAGACTGTGAGAGAGGGAACACAAGAGGAGTGGGAGAGGGAGAAGCAGGCTTCCTGCTGAGTAGGGAGCCCAATGTGGGGCTTGATCACAGGACCCTGGGATCATGACCTGAGCTGAAGGCAGAAGCTTAATGACTGAGTACCCAGGTGCCCCACGAAGTTAGTTTATAAATTATTAGTAAGTAACAGTTTCTGCTCAATATCCTATTTGGTCAATTGTATTATTTCCCCCGGTAACTTCTAAGATAAGAGAATATCTTCCTGTAAGTAAAAATCCGATGTACCCAGATCCTAGCTTAAGACACACTACATGTTTCCAGTGGCTTTTGCTCTTCTCCCCTTGACGTGAAAGTGAGATGACCCAGGCATGTAGCAGAGAGGAACCACTGCCTCAGCCTGGGCCTTGGAATGAACATCCCTAGTGCAGAGCCACAGCTAATCTGCAGTTTATGTAAAAAGTAAAGCAAGAAACAGTCTTTTTCTTTTAAGTCCTGAGATTTTTTTTTGGAGTTTTTTGTTACTGCTGAATAATATAGTTTAAGAGCTGAATGATATACTTACCAAAAATAAAAGGTTGTAAATGTTTAAGTAAAGTCCCTCTGTAATCTTCAGTACTCATTCATTCATAACTATTACTGAGTACCTTGTATATTCGGGATATTTGCTATATCATGTTAGTATGATACTTCATGAAGCTTCCAATGGGGAAGCTTTCAGTGGGCGAAAGAGACAACATAAAAAAGAAGTGCACAATTAAAATAACCTGGTTCTAATAATTTCATGAAGGAGAGAAACAAATGCTGTGACGCATAATAGATAGAGATAGAAGTTGAACAAAAATCTACTTTATATAGAATGTTAACAACATATATCTTTAAGAAAATGGATTCGAACAAAGCTATGCAGAAAAAGAAGCTGGCCACCTGAGGAGTATTCTAGATCAGGGAACAACAAATTCAGAGGCTCTGTCTCTTTCTTCAACTTCTGGCTTGATCGGTGTCTAAGAGATAATAATAGCATTCTGAGAGATACGGTGTAAAAACCGCTTCAGGAGTTAGACCCAAATTTAATCCATCAGAAATATATGGGGTTGCACTGCTTCTTAAATAAAGCAGAATCTAAAAAGTATCTTCTGATTTATAACGTGATGGACATAGGGTTCTAGAAGGATAATGGTGGCAAATGCCTAAACTAGAGTACAGGGTGCTTTTACTTTCTCTCTGTGCACTACTCCAGTCTGCCCCCTTGCTAGTGAGCTAGTGAGCTAGTTAGAAAATCCTTGTCCTCCCAACAGCCCTCTCGTTTCAAAATTATATCAACGAAGCACTACTTGTAGAGTGTCAACAAAACCCAAGGTCCCATGCCCGGTGTAGATCTGTACTTCCAGGAGTTGGCTTTGAATTGGTTTGAGAGGAATGGGCCACTATTGTTCTAGTGTTCTGCTGGACATTAATAATTTAGTCACATCACACAAATACTTCCAATGGAATCATATTCATCCTGCATCTGGACCAAAGCTGGAGAGCTACCTGGACACAGAGGACTCTCACAGCCACCTGTCTAGGCGGAGAGAGAGCCACAGCAATTAAGTTCATTTCAATTCAGATGACTTCTCCCAGTGTGCCATCCCCCACCGTTTTCTCTCCCTTAAGGCAAAAGGTGCAGGAAAACAGTTCTTGTTGGTGTCTTTAAATAGTAAATTCTGCATTTCTGTGATTCCTAACTCGACAAGTACATTTAGAAATCAAAACTCAAACCTGCGTTGGGAAGACAGCCAATTCTTTGCCCATTGCACCTGGTCCCTTAAAAGATAATTTATATGTGAGGCAAAGAAGACATGGGAGTGTTCTCTCTAAAAGGAGAAAAATGCTTTTATCTTTTACAGACATAATCTATAGACAGCAGCAGACAATTTATATGTATAATTCCCAATTTGATGTAGTAGTTAAACTACTTTATCTGGCCTTTGCAGTGATAGAAAATACACTCCTGTACAGCTCCCATATAACAACATAAAGCAGAAATAGAATATAGACAGATAAAATTGCGTAATGCTCTCATGATGGTGATTTGAGAAGCAATTGCTACATTTCATTTACAACACAGAGAATGCCTACAGTCTTCTTAGAAAAAGCCATTCTGGTCTAATTAGGGATGCAGGTAAATACTCCTAGCCATTCTGATTTTTCTAAGTTATTTTCTAAATGAATTTCAAGGCACAATTTTAAAATACAGTTAATATTAAACTAAATAGCATTTTTTTCCTCTTTAGAAAATGGATGTAAAAGGGGAGTAGTTTGTAAGCCATTTCCCTGACTAAAAAGCTAGGTGCTACAAACTGATCATCATTTAGATGAAGAATGTTAAAACTGAAAAACAGAATACCAAGGTAGTTGTGTTAGGGAATAAAATTGCAAATTAAGCCACCTTTAAACTGGTTGTCAAATATCAGTATAGATCTTCAGATAAAAGAAGATCTGTGTACAATTCAGTAAAATCTAGGACGTTAAAAAAAAATAGGTGCCAGGTTTAAGTGACTTTGAAAAATAATACTGAAATACAAATTTGGGGTGTACCGAATGTTTACTTACTAGAAACGTTTTCATTATTTTATTTATTTATAGTTGTAACACTAGTGTGTTCATTTTGTATTTGTTTATATTTTTTAAGCTAGAAACCAGAAGTACTTAGCACATACCCTTCTTTAGAAGACCTATTTAATAAGATAGTTTATTCTTACATTAACTATCTTACCATATTATCTTTCATAATATAAACACCCTTCCATTAGCTCTTTTAAGTAGTTTTATGTGATCAGGTGAAAGGGTTAGTATTTAGATAAGTTCTTCTCCATAGTAATGACCTAAAGAGAGCAGGACAGCATAAAGGAATTTCGAGTACTTTAAAAATAGTCAGTTAAAAAAAATTTTTTTTTTTTAATTTATATAAGAGTGAGGGGGCGGGGAGGGAGAGTATGAATGGGGGGAGGGGCAGATAGAGAAGCATACTCCCTGCTGAGCAGGGAGCCCTACTCTGGGCTCCATCCCAGGACCCTGAGATCATGACCTGAGCCAAAGGCAGCTGCTTAACTGACTGACCCTCACAGGTTTCCCTAAAAAATTGTCAGTTTTAAAAATGCGTTCACTTAAATTTATCAACCTATGTTGGTAAGTAGAGTAAGATCTCTATTTCTTAAACAGTTAAAAATTCTCAAATCAAGTATGTTTATAAATAAAGATTATTTGAAAAACTTAGCTGGTGAAGCATACCATATAATCAGAAATCTATGTAATTTTCTTTTTTGGCTTATATATCAAATTACTTATTTATTTATTTATTTATTTATTTTTAAACTTTTTTTTTTTAAGATTTTTATTTATTTGTCAGAGAGAGAGTATGCGCAAGCAGTTCTCCCTCTGGCAGGCAGAGGGAGAAGCAGGCTCCCTGCTGAGCAGAGAGCCCGATGCAGGACTTGATCCCAGGACCCTGAGATCATGACCTAAGCTGAAGGCAGCTGCTTAACTGTCTGAGACTCCAGGAGTTCCAAATTTAGTTTTTATTTAAATCAAAATTATACATGCATATAGCTTAAAAAATGATATAGTTCTGCAAGCCTTACTTTGATAAACAGCAGGCCTGTCCCTCCCTCTCAACCTTCATAATGCCATATTCCAGTTACTGGAGGAAATCACTTTTAACTCTTTGTTCTGTTTCCCTTGGTTTTTACCTCTATGTCACTAAA
Organism: Mustela erminea; assembly: GCF_009829155.1. Lineage (NCBI taxonomy): Eukaryota > Metazoa > Chordata > Mammalia > Carnivora > Mustelidae > Mustela > Mustela erminea. Next base: position 48,689,474 of record NC_045624.1, read on the forward strand.
TGTTCTTATACTGATACTTGACTTTTTATTTTTAGGCACTATTTATTGACATCCCCGTATGGAAAATAAGAATTTATCTTTCTTTCCCTCCATTGTCACCAGTATTCTTATTCTGGCCTGGTAGATTCCTAGTTTCCCCATTTTTCTCATATAATTACATTGTAATTTTATTTTATGTTCATTGCTTATATTATGATTACATAAATGCTATTCATGGCTGAACCATGTAGTATACTGTAATAATTATCCTTCCTGTACCACTATTTTAAAAAATAATTTAATAATGCTTATTTTTCATTTAATTTCTGTGCAGTTATAACCAATTTATCCCTCAGTCCTAACCAAGTCCTAACCAAGTCTCTTTTCAATGCATACAGACTTTTCAGCAATTGTATGAATTTTATTTTTTTGGAGACCACCTCTCTTCTGATTTGTTCTAGTTTGAGCCATTCCCTATCTGCACCTAGTATATAGCTACTATTCTGGGATCTTCCTTGATCATCCCCAAGGGCAAGGCAAACTTGCTCTATAGAGGGCCAGGATATATGTAAAAAATATTTTGGGTTTTTTTGGCCATGTGGTCTTGGGCCGATTTGTTCACCTTTGCTATTATAAAACAAAAGTGGCCATAGATAATACTTGAATAAGTGTATTTTTTTCCAGTAAAACTTTATTTATGGATACTAAAATTTGAATTTCATATGATTTTCTTTTCTTTTTTTTTTTTTAAATTATTTATTTATTTATTTAACAGAGAGAGAGAGAGAGAGAATACAAGTAGGCAGAAAGGCAGGCAGAGAGAGAGGGAAGCAGGCTCACCGCAGAGCAGAGAGCCCGATGCGGGGCTCGATCCCAGGACCCTGAGACCATGACCTGAGCTGAAGGCAGAGGCTTAACCCACTGAGCCACCCAGGCGCCCGTGAATTTCATACGATTTTCATGTGTCACGAAATACTCTTTTTTTTTTTACTATAAAAAAAACACTTTAAAAGTAACAACCAGGGGCACCTGGGTGGCTCAGCGGGTGAAAGCCTCTGCATTCTGCTTGGGTCATGATCTCAGGGACCTGAGATCGAGCCCCGCGTCGGGTTCTCTGCTCAGCAGGGAGACTGCTTCCTCCCTCTCTCTGTGCCTGCCTCTCTGCCTACTTGTGATCTCTGTCAAATAAATAAATAAAATCTTAAAAAAAAAACAGTAACAACCGTCCTTAGCTCATGGGCCATATGAAAACAGGTGTCAGAATGGACAGAGCCTTTAGGCTATGGTTTGCTGACCCCTGACTCAGGGGATTCTCTTTGCTTCACTTTCATGTTGGAACCCCTGGTTTCCTGGATTTTATGCCTTTCTTTTTCCTACCTCACATTCTTATTTTGATAGATCATATTTTCTAACAGGCTCCTAAGAAATTTTGGAGGTCTTGAGTTACTGAAACCCATTATTCTACCTTCACATTTACTTATTTGAAATTTTAAAACTTTGAAGACATTTCTCCATTGTCTGCTGGCTTCTGTTGTTGACTGAGAAGTCTGATACTATTTTGATTCTTAATCTTATGTGTTTATGGGTTTTTTTCCCTGAAATCTTTTATTTTTTTTTTAAAGATTTTATTTATTTATTTGACAGAGAGACACCACAAGCAGGCAGAGAGGCAGGCAGAGAGAGAGAGAGAGGAGGAAGCAGGCTCCCTGCTGAGCAGAGAGCCCGATGCGGGGCTCGATCCCAGGACCCTGAGATCATGACCTGAGCCGAAGACAGCGGCTTAACTCACTGAGCCACCCAGGCGCCCCTCCCTGAAATCTTTTAAAATCTTTTCTTTGTGCTAGGATTCTGAATTTTGATAATGATTTATTTTATATATATATTTTTATATATATACACAATACATACACACACATATATGTATATGTATATACATGTATATGTATACACATATATGTGTATATATGTATACACACATGTATGTATATCCTATGTGTATGTGTGTGTGTGTGTGTATGTATGTGTGTGTGTGTATGTATGGGACCATTTTTATCTATTGGGCTAGATACTACATGGATCTTTTCATTATGGAAACATGTAAATTTAGGTGCAGAGAGTTCTTGAATTACTTCTTCAGTGATTTTCTCCAGCCTCTTTTTGGAGCTCCTGTTAGTGGACTTCGGACTTCCCCGATTGATCCTCTTCCATATTGGATCTTTTCTCAGTTTAAAAAAATCTATTTTTTCCCCTTTCCTTTCTTGGAGAGATCTCAACTCCTCCATGGATGTTTGATGTTTAAGTCCCAAGATCTCATTCTTCGTCTCTATTTTCATGGAGGTAATAACTTCTTATATCATTCTGAAGCATGATAAGAGAAGATAGCTTGTTTGTGTTTTGGAAGTTTCTTCTCTATGCATAGCCTCTATTTCCTCCAATTTGCTTTTTTCTTTTTGTTTTGGTAGTCGACTTTAACATTAGAGATTATTTTTTCTTCTTTTATTGTATGTCTTGCCTATCTGTTGGTGATTAAGTACAGTGAAATTAAAAAGCACTTTGAAAGCTGTGAGCACGTGAGAGAGCTTGTTGGCTTTGAGCTTTACTGTGGGTTGATCTCTGTGGGCTGTTTGTAAAGGAACACCCCAGTGTCAGAATCTTCTTCTTCTTTTTTTTTTTTTTTTAGATTTTACTTATGTATTTGACAGAGAGAGAGAGCACACAAGCAGGGGGAGCAGCAGGCAGAGGCAGAGGGAGGAGCAGGCTCACCACCCAGCAGGGAGCCTGCCGTGGGCTCCATCCCAAAACCCTGGGATCATGACCTGAGCTGAAAGCAGATGCCTAACTGACTGAGTCATCCAGGTACCCCCAGTGTCAGAATCTTTAAGTCTGTCATCTTGAGCTGGTCATAGTGTCAGAATCTTTAAGTCTGTCATCTTGAGCTGGTCATACTCCCCAAAAAAGACTCACATATTTTCTTCTTAGAAGGTAAAAATGTGGCTGCCAAATTCTAGCAGTGGAAGAGGGCAAGAGGGTTGGGGGCTTTAAAGTTCTGTTGTTAAATTTTCTTTTAATTTCCCTGTTTTTAGAACGAAACTTCTATCTCACTTGTGCCATGATTCTTCCTAGCCAGAATCCCCCTATTTTACCCTCTTTAGAGAATTAACCTCCTGTCGTCTGTTGAGATTGGGGAGGGGCAGTTGTCCAGCTGCATGGAATTGGGGAAGGTATAGCTCTACTTTCACCTCTTCACTTCCATAGTGACTTGTGATGTCAGTCCCTGGGCTTTCTGGGAGTTCTTAGAAGCCAGTTAGATTGCTTCCAACTGTTCCCACTGTCAGTTTAGGATTCAGCTCTTTGGAGTCTCTCTGCTTGTTCAACGGCCCTCTAGTTTCCAAAATGTCATGACTTCATCCCTTCTCTCATTGTTGTTCTTCTTACAGGTTTGTCTTAAAAACTTCCTACCATCATTAGTGGGTTTGGGGGAGGGAGTGGAGATAAATGAGATGTTCAGTTTGTGATTTTTAAACTGGACAAATTTTATGTCAAAATTTCTCCTCTTATGAAAATATATTAACTTCTTTATATGTTTTAGCCAGATACCATTTGATTTATAAAATATAGGCCCATGTGAAACATATGGCGTGAAGAAAAAGGTTAATTCTCAAGAGAATAATAAGTGAGTGGTTGCATATACTTCTGACAGGTACCTGGAGTTATGCATTCTTAATCTTTACATATTTTAAATGTAAAATGGTGGAAATCTATAGGAAATTTTCTGAAGTACATTATGCGTTATTGTATTGTTATGAAGATTAGTGTATTAGTACCAGGTTTAGTTGGTATTGACAAAAACTCTCAAAGAACAGTGGCTTGACTAATATGTGAATGTATCTATTTCTTATATAAATGCCATCCAAAGGTAAACAGATCAGGATATGTAAGGTGCCCCAAGATCAATAGGAACCTAGATCCTTCTGTATTGTTGCTGTTTCATCCCCCATATATGACTTCCTCTTTATGGTCTAAGACAGCAGCTTGAACTCCAATCATCATATTCTTAGTTTAGCCAGTAGAAGGAAGGGGGAAGAAGGAGCACATCCCCTCCTTTTAGGGACCCTTTCCAGAAATTGTATGAGTTCCTTCTACTTATATCCCATTGGCCAGAAATTAGTCATATGGCTTTATCTAATTGCAAAAGAGTCTGGAAAATGTAACCTTTATTCTAGATAGCCCAATAAAACCTTTAATGTTTGATTACAAAGAAAAAGGGAAGAATGAATACTGGGAGGTAAGTACCAGCTTCTATGACAATATCTAAAATCTTATATGTAGAAACTGGGCCTAATAAGGGCATATGGTCCCTGGATATAGAATGCACAAAAGAACAAAAAGAGGAGTAACAAGGAGAAAGAACGTAGTGTTTGAAGAGGGTGTGAAAAGGGCGTCTAAGAAGGGAACAGAGGACACTGTGATGTGATAAAGAAAGACCTGGATAGACAGTCCAGAGACAAGGTGCTACTCTTGGTCCTGTAATTAATTCTGCTCTCTTAGGCAAGTCCCTTAGCTCTTTGTACTTTCTCCCTCTATCAGAATGTTGAAGACCATCTAGTAAATAAATGCAGAGATGGGAATGCCCTGAGAGGTAGTTCCATATTCATAGCTTTCCTCTGCAGATTCAAGGTCTGTGACATCTAATTAAATTTAAGAACATGCATAAATTTTCAGTATGTTCAACACAATTTCTTGTTTCGACTTAGCTTGTAATTAGCTCGATGACCTTGGAAAACTTCTTTTATTCTTGGTATCATTTTGTGAATCCATGAAATGGTCTACTAGTCTAGACTCAGTTACTGAGCCGTAAGCTAAGGTGCCTTAGGATGCTGCAATGGACTCACAGAGGCGTTGCAGGATATGTCAAATTTTCAAGGGAAAGACAATGATATTTGACCTCTTTCAGATCCCAGGCAAATGGTAGCTTGAGAGAGTTAGCACTTCAGCTCATGCTACTTTTCTTTTGATGTCGTATTTTGTAAAGCCGAGTTTCCATCCATTGCTTTAAAGGTCACTGTAGAACATGATAAAAGGGTGGTGGTGTTGAATTTGATTACAAGGTTTAAGATGTGCAGTGCTCAACAGGCACACACATCTCATTAAGAAGTAACTGTGGTTGTTTAAGAATTAGATAGACTGTACCTGGGTAGTACAGTCGGTGAAGTATCCAATTCTTAGTTTCAGCTCAGCTGCTGATCATGAGGTCATGAGATTGAGCCCTGTGTTGGGCTGCCACTCAGCGTGGAGTCTGTTTGAGACTCTCTATCCCTCTTCCTCTGCCCCTCCCTACCCTGTACTCTCTCTCTTTCTCAAATGAGTAAATAAATCTTAAAAAGAAAAGAAATAAAAATATGATTTTCTTTTAATTTATGCATTTGACAAATCAACTACTAAGTTGTTAGGACATAAAAACTTAAGTGTTTGTGCCTAACTATTTAGTAAATGGGACTGCTGTTTATTGCTTTTGGCCTAGGGATACTATGAAAAAAATTACTAACACATTCATAGTGCCATGAACCAGGAAAATTTGAGCAGCTCAGGCACTAGATAATCTTGAAGATGTTTGCAGATTGCTTGACTCTATGACATGTTCCAGCCCTAGAACCGTACCAGCATATGGTTAATAGATTGATGTCCTAGGACCTGAACGTTGTAGGGATGAGAAGCCTGGAGGGTGTGACTCAGAGGAGTCTATGTACTCTTTCTTTCTTTTTTTTTAAATTTTCTATGTCTGTTTTAGAGAAGGGGAGAACACAAGTGCTGGTGGTGCTGGGGAGGGAGAGGGACAGGCAGATTCCAGGCTGAGCACTGGAGCCCAAGGCATGTCTCCATCTCACAACCCTGAGACCAGGTCTTGAGCTGAGATCCAGAGTCAGACACTCAACCAATTGGGCCCTTCCAGCGCCCCCAAGCTGCCATGTACTCTGAAGAGTAAGGACATCCTGGTGTCACTGCTGTTATACAGGAATGCATGGGAAGTCTGTCTGCAGACCACTCTTGGATCACAATTTATATTACCTTAGGAGAGTATGTGCCTTAAAGATTTTCCTTCTTATTTTCAGATTTAGAGTTAGGTTCCTGGCTCTTAAGAATATTTACCTCTTGATGAGGGAGCTGTCTTACTGGGTCATCAACTAGATTGTCAGCTCAGGGACTGAGCAGAGATTTGTTCCTGGCAGGCTTAACTGGAAGTTGGAATACATTTTCATAAAGAACAATGTTATGAGCACTTTGATGTTGTTGAACTAATCCAATTTTTAGCATTTATCAACTGAACGAGAATATATTTGTGACATTCAGCATCTGTAGATGCTGACGAAAATTTTTTCCTGGAAATACTTCGTAAACAAGCCCATTGCATCATCGGAAGCGTTCTGATGACACCTTTCTCAACTCTATTAATTTTATAAAAGGCCAGCTACCCCAGAGCAAACAACCAACCAAAACTCTGGGAAAATCAAACAAGCTTTAAAGTTCAGATATGCTGACTGACTAAAAAAAAAAAAAGAAATTTTGTTTATGTAAAGAAAGCTTTGAATGGTTTAATGACAATTTTAGTAATAATGAGTTGCTAAGTTGCTGCAAGTTTGAGAAGCATTCCTTTGAATTGGTTTCCCAATCATGCAGGAACTCATCTTCAGTGGAGAAGCTGCTCTCTTGTGTATAGCAGTTTCATCAAACAAGAAACAAGATAATTAGGTGTCCTTGTCCAGATTATCCAAACAATTCCCAGCAGAGCTGTGTGGTACAAACCTAAGGAGACACAAATGCAGGGCAAATGCTTTCAACATGACCAGCCTGCTGTTTTTGACTCTGGGATTTGGGGTCTGAAAAAGGAAACATCTTTTCTCAACTGAATCAGTGTGGCTAAGAGTAATGTTTATTATGCATAAATAGGGGTCAGATGATATTTCTCACTTCTGACTATTTTAGTATTTTCCTGCGAGGTGTGTGTTTCTTTGATACTTAGAGTAAACCTGGTATTTTTTTATACAAAAAGAATGATTCAGGGAAGTTTAATTGATAAATCTGCAAATACCGTTTTATACATGTATAACATGTTTATATACCTTCTATTGGATAGACTTTTTTTGGAGAAATATGTTTCAGTGAAAATAAAAAGTGCTAAATTCAGAAAGTCAGCCTTTTATGGTCTACTGTGCTACAGACTAGTAATGATCACTGTCAAGTATTTAACATTCCTGTGCCTCAGTTTCCTCATACACAAAGCATTAAAATTTGGCTGCCTGTTTCTTTGTTTTGTTTGCTCAACACGGGGCTTGAATGCATAACTCTGAAATCAAGACCTGAGCTGAGATCAAGAGTTAGACTCTTACCCAACTGAGTCACCCAGGTGCCTACAAGTCGGGTGTTTGCAAGAGAGTGCTGCAAGGGGCTGTAAGGGGCAAGATCTACTGAAATTCCCAGGTACTTCAGAACTGGGAAAAATGTGAGTCTCAGTTTCCAACAAAACAACAAACATGTATAAGGAAGGAGTTACAAATATCACCCAAGCATGCCTTATGTTAAAGGAAAATACAGTAATGCATGCTGAAATTAAAAGCAACATTTAAAGAACAGCTCATTCTCTACATATATTATGAATTGGACTTTGCCAGTATCAGAAAAAACTTGGGTTATACATCCCAGGAACCCCCAAAATGATGGTTTAAGCTATTTTGGGATTAATCAAGATCACACCTTCAAATGTGCAGTCTTTTTGCTGTGTATTTTTTTTTCAGTGATTTGCATTCTTGGCTTACCCACTGGGTTTTGCCTGTTTTTCCTCATTCTCTGCTGTGTCTTTAGACAGTGCTGTCTCTGACAGCCGGCTGGGTAAGTCATCAAGTGCATGCTGATGAGCTGGTTTGCCTTCTTTTGCCAGATTAAATCAGGACAGCTTTCGAATTTGGAAAAGGAGAGAATGGTCTGTGCCATTACTTCTGACTTTCCCTTCCTTTTCTTTTATCTGGGATTTTTTCCACTCCTAAACTCTTCTGTTATGCTCTTAATTTATGATACTTCCTTTCCTTCATCTTTTCTATCAGGAACAAAACTGTTTCTGTCCTGCCAGTGTGTTTTCTTACTTGTTTTTACTGATTTTAACTTTGTGTTCCTTTTAATAAGTAAGTATACAACCTTAGGAAAATGTTAAGGGATTTCAAAAGTAAAGTCGAGAGTCTATTCATTGACATTCTGAGTCAAGAACCAATATTTACAAATTTAGTTTTCATATGAGATGGTAATAAGGAAAAAAAAAACCTATATATTAGTACTACCCAATGTTGTTTTTAGGGACACATTCCAGAAACTTTAATATGCTAGTATACATTGTAAATCTCCAAGAGGAGGATATTTGTGCTGCATTTCCCAAACTTATTAGATGTTGTATACTGTTTTCCAAAGGATTTTTGGTGGAGTTCTGTTTCTAGGAAAACACTCTTGGAAAAGTTGCCATATTCCATTTTCCTATAATTTATTTTATAATTCAGCTTTATATGTAATTTCATAACTAATCATAATTTCAAATATTCATATTTTTTTAAAAAAGATTTTATTTATTTATTTGACAGAGAGAGAAAGATCACAAGTAGGCAGAGAGACAGGCAGAGAGAGAAGGGGAAGCAGGCTCCCTGCTGTGCAGAGAGAGCCCGATGCAGGGCTCCATCCCAGGACCTTGAGACCATGACCTGAGCTGAAGGCAGAGGTTTAACCCACTGAGCCTCTTGAGTGTCCCTTCATATCTTTTTAATAGTGATCTTTGTGGGGAAAGTTTGACCTGAGAATGAATAGGGATTTACTGGGATTTGAATATGTTGCAATATTTTAACATCCTAAAAATCTTTCATTATCAGTTTAGACAGGAAACCTTGCTTCAATTTTAGTTTCATGTTTATCTTAAGAAACAGTGTGGGTGGAGTTCAATTTTTCCCCCAGTCTTACTTGTTTACTATTTTATAGACAATAGTAAAAAGTAGCTGCAGCCATGGATACAAATACTGAATTTTACCTGCCAATATGAGTCTCTTGATTTGTCAATATTTCAGAGCATCGCTCCTGGGGCTTAGCATGTCTCATTAGCATACAATGAAACCTCCTTTCTCTCCCAAAATGTGTTCTCTATCATGATGATGCCCCAGTCAAGGCCCCAGTCATCAACTTTAAACCCACAAGGTCACTTGGTCATCTTGTGATTACAACAGCAGCTTTACTGCTTGTAATTGTCCTACAGCTGTGGCAGGTCAATGGAAAAATGTTCTTTAAACACCACAAGCATCTGATTGTGCAATATACCGAAATGAGTGTCATTGATTATTCACACTGCTGGCTGGTCAAAGCTGGGGAAGTAATTAGGGCTTTTTGTGTGGATTATCCACTGAGAAAAGGTCACATAACTAAAAACAGTGCCAGCAGAGAGGAGCCACCAAGGACCCCAGCATCCGTGATCAGTTAAGAAATGCTAAAGCAAGGCTTAATAATGATGTGCTTATGCCAGGTTCTACAGAATGTGATCATTCTGTCATAGAAATCCAATGAAGCATGAATGATGGCTACTTTTTCCCTAGAAGCTCTGCTTCAGGTCCCTGATGCCCATCAAACAGGTTTGTCAGGGACACTAGACAGAGAAGAATTAAAAAAGCAGAGCTCCCCCCACTTCTTTCTTTAAATCAAGAATAAAGGACTTCAGCTAGCAACCTTTCTATTTACCTCCCCATTTAAAGCACCATAGCAATGTTCTTTTTCATATTTGCTGATAAAATGTCCCAGCAGATGGTCTGGTGTTATGGGGGCTTGAAACCATTCATTTGCTGATTTAAATGAGGATCTTGGAAAAACACTCTTTGAGCTATGGTCCTATTTATAGTAATATAGTGCTGAAAACATGTTTCAGTGTGCTAAAGGGCCTTTCATTGTCCCAAACTTAAGGTATTTCTTCTCAATCAACTTAGCCAATCTTGGGACTAGCCTCCATCCTCAATAACGTCTGAAATTCTAAGGTTAAAACTTTATTGTTTTAGTTTAAATTATTGGTCCCTATTAAACTGAAGCTATTCTGGGAAAGCCAGCAATTGAACCATTTTTCACCCTCGTGTAAATAAAAAATCTGAAAGTCAGGCTTGAGAAGGCATTAGGGAAGTATATTTGGGAAGTAAAGTAAGTAGTCGGGGATCCCCAAAACAAAATGTTTTTGGGTTACTTCCTAGCTCTGCTTGGAATTTTATTAATATAGTGGAAAAAAGAATACTGGGTAGTAATTAAGAACAGCAACTTTGTGAGGGGTCAAATCCTGGTTCTAACCATTTACTCTGTGGTATTGGGCCAATCATTTAAACATTTGGAGCCTTAGTAGGGGGTGGACAGAATTTTAAAACAGTCTTTTTGTCAGAAGCAGTGAAATAGCAGGTAGATGAACTGGCCAGGAAGAGAGACATCCTGAAAACTACCCTCCATTATTTTAGAAAGCAGGCCACTTAGAGTCTTCTGAGAAATAGTTGTGACCAATGATCCTCATGTGGGGACAGCCTCTTGGGTCAGCCTGCTAGATTTGGCATTGGGCTCTCTGCTCTCTGCTGTTTGTCCTTAGTCCACTTGTTTTAAGTTGGAGCTCCCGGAATCTCTGACACTGAAGTCATGTTTGATTATGGCCTAAGGAAGTTCCACCTTCTAAAAGCAGTCCGAAAAGCCTTCCAACCTACTTATGGAATTTCAGCAAGTGTAACAAACCAAAAGGAAGGTATTTTGGAGCAGGTACCCTTTACTCAGTTTCCCAGTTGGCACCCTTCTTTTTCTGCTCTTGGTCCTTGCTTGGTCCTTGCCCCAAATTGACAGTCAGTCTAAGTTGACAGATACAAGAATTGTAGTGAGAATGAACTACGAGAATTGTGAAGGGTCTGCACAGTACCCAGCATGCAGTGAGGACCCACAACAGAAACATTGATGCCAGAAACCTAGGAAAGGCAGAAAATTTGTTGGTAAAATCTGAACACATTTCTATTTCTGAAGTGCTGTGTTAAAAATTCTGCAAGTTCTGAGTGATAGAGCTGTGAGAGTTGTTTGCTTTGCCATACTAATTCCCTTCCATTGATCATTTAAATAAGGGATTATCTTGTTTTCCCTTTTTAGACTGAGGATTAGTTGTTGAAAAGCAAAGGCTCTGAAAGTTAGAATGTCCAAAGAACCTTGCAGTGATATATATTTTTTGTATTTGGTAAGAAAGGAATTTTATATTTTGTAAGAAAGGAATTTCCATTGTTTAAAAATAAGAGGGAAAAAAATGAGAGCAATATGGTTTAAATGGGGAGAAATTTAAAAATTCATAATTCAGATTGCCATTATCTTTTTTTTTTTTTTTTAAGATTTTACTTATTTGTTGGAGAGAGAGAGAGCACACAAGCAGGAGGAGCAGCAGGCAGAGGGAGAAGCAGACTCCCTGCTGACCAAGGAGCTGGATGTGGGACTCAATCCCAGGACCTTGGGATCGTGACCTGAGCTGAAGGCAGCCACTTAACCAACTGAGCCACCCAGGTGTTCCCAGGCTGCCATTATCTTTAAGAAATATATTAAAGGTCAGATGAAAATTTTTTGTTTTATTTTGTTTTGTTTTAGTTCATAGATAAAAAATTTCACATTTCCTATTCATATGACTATAATTTATAAGCAGGATGCTGTCCTAGACAAAGCTAAGGCAGAGGCGGTGGTTCTGGGGGACAGATTTTGTCTCTAACTTTTTTGGGCTGCCGTGGGAACTTGGGAAAGTGGTTTTTCTGCTGCTTCAGCTGTTACTGTTTCTATGTGCCAATAGAGCAGGTGAGAGCCTGGGGGCAGCAGTGACAGAGTGACTGAGTAGTGGGAGACTACAGAGGGAAGAAGTAGAAGACAAAGTTTTCATCTCAGCCCCATCTCAAATTAGTCTTCTAGCCCTAAAAGCATTGTAAAAGGAGGAGGTTTGTTGTTGTTAGTTTTTTGTTGTTGTTGTTTTAATGTAACAGCTTTGTTGAGATATAATTCACATACCATAAAATTCATTCAAGTCGGGGTGCCAGGGTGGCTCACTTGGTTGGGCATCTGCCTTCAGCTCAGGTGCTGGGATGGGGTTCTGTGCTCAGTGGGGAGTCTACTTCTTCTTCACACTATGTCCCTCCCTCCTGCCTATGCTTTCTTTCTCTCTAAAATAAATTTAAAAAAATTTTTAAAAAATTCATTAAAGTGTATAATTAGTGGTGTCTGGCATAGTCTCATAATTGTGCAACCATTACCACTATCAAGTTTTAGAACATTTTTGTTATCTCCAAAAGAACCTTGTATCCATTAGCAGTCATTCACCATTCCCCCTCCTTCCAGCCCCTGGCAGCCACTAATTCATTTCCTGTCTCTATGGATGTACATATTCTGGAAATTTCAAATGAATAGAATCACATAAGCTGTGGTCTTTGTATCTGACTTTTTTCACTTACTATGGTGTTTTTGTTTTTTTTAAGATTTTATTTATTTATTTGACAGAGAGAGACATACAGCAAGAGAGGGAACATAAGCAGGGGGAATGGGAGAGGGAGAAGCAGGCTTCCCGCTGAGCAGGGAGCCTGATGCAGGGCTTGATCCCAGGACCCTGGGATCATGACCTGAGTTGAAGGCAGATGCCCAACGACTGAGCCACCCAGGTGCCCCCATTTCACTGTTACTAAGTACATTTATCTTATGGAGCAACCATCATCACCATCCATCTCCAGAACTCTTCATTTTGCAAAAATGGAACTCTGTATTCATTAAACAGTGACTCTATTGTGTCTTGTAGATAGCCTATAGTTGGAACATTTTTTAAAATTTTTAAATTTTTAAAATTTATTTTACCAATTTCTATCTTCGAACCGGAGAGTTTATTTATTTGTAAAGTAATTATGAAATGGAGGGACTTCTGTCATTTTGCTGTTTGTTTTCCATATGGCTTATAGCCTTTTTGTCCCTCATTTCCTGTATTGTTGTCTTCTTTTGTGTTTAGCTGATTTTTTGTAGCAAAATATTTAAATCTCTTCATTTCCTTTTGTGTATATTCTTCAGCTATTTTCTTTTCTTTTCTTTTTTTTAAAAGATTTTATTTATTTATTTGACAGAGAGAGAGATCACAAGCAGGCAGAGAGAAAGGGGGAAGCAGGCTCCCCAACGAGTAGAAAGCCCGATGTGGGATTCAATCCCAGGACCCTGAGATCATGACCTGAGCTGAAGGCAGCGGCTTAATCCACTGAGCCACCCAGGCACCCCAGTCTTCAGCTATTTTCTTTGTGGTGACCATACAGGCTACATTCAACATTCTAAATTTATAACACTCGAATTTGAGTTAATACCAGCTTGACTTCAATAATTTACAAAACCTCTGCTCCTTTAATAAGTCTGTGCCCACTCTCTTCAGTTGTTAATGTCACAAAATTCTATCTGTATACATTTTGTGACCCAAACCATAAACTAGTAATTTCTAAATGTATTACTTTCCTAAATTACATAGAAAAATAAATGTGGAATTACCAATTAAATTTACTATAATATTAACTTTTACATTAATAGTTGTATTTTAAAAAATGTATGAGTTTTTAAAATTGTGGAGAAAACGTGGAGTTATACACCATTGTTACAATAATACTAGTTTTATATTCCCATGTGTTTATTTTTACTGAGATCTTTAGTTCTTCATACAGCTTTGGGTTACTATCTAGTGTCTTTTCATTTCAACCTGTAGAACACTCTTTAGCATTTCTTGCAGGGTAGGTGTGGTGGTTACAAACTTCTTCAGCCTTTGCTCTTTCTGGAAATGTCTTAATTTCTCCCTCACTTTTGAAGGACAGTTTTGCCAAATAAAGGATTCTTGGTTGACATTTTTTTTTTCTTTCAGCACTTTGAATATATTAGTTCCCTCCTTCTGGGCTCCAAAGTTTCTGATGAAAAAATGCTTATAATCTTATGCTTAATGCTTAAAATCTTCTTATAATCTTAGTGAGAATCCTTTGTCTGTGACGAATTGCTTCTCTCTCACTGCTCTTTTTTTTTTTTTTAAATATTTTATTTATTTATTTGTCAGAGAGATAGAGAAAGTACAGGCAGGCAGAGTGGCAGGCAGAGGCAGAGGGAGAAGCAGGCGCCCTGCAGAGTAAGGAGCCCAATGCAGGACTTGATTCCAGGACCTGAGCCAGGATCGTGCCCTGAGCCAAAGGCAGCTGCTTAACCGACTGAGCCACCCAGGAGTCCCTCTCTCACTGCCTTTAAAATTCTCTCTTTGTCTTTACATAGTCTGATTATAGTGTGTCTTAGTGTGGGTCTTATTGAGTTATTCCTACTTGGAGTTTTTTGAGAGTCTCAGATGTTTAGGTCTTTCATCAAATTTGGGAAGTTTTTAGCCATTGTTTCTTTAAATGTTTTCTCTATCCCTTTCTCTCTCTCTCTTCTCCTTCTAGAACTCCCACAATACATATGTTGTTCTGTTTGATGGTGTCCCACAGGTCCTTCAAGCTTTGTTCACTTCTCTTCAGACTTTTTTCTTTCTGTTCTTCAGATTTTGCAATTCCCATTATTCTAATCTTCAGTTTTACTGATTCTTCTGCCTACTCAAATCTGACATTGAATCCTTCTAGAGAAATTTTCATTTCAGTTCCAAAAATCTCTTTTTGGTTTCTTTTAGGTTTTCAACATTCTTACTGTTATTTCCATTTTGTTCACACATTATTTTCTTGATTTTCTCCATGTCTTCCTTTAGTTCTTTGGGCATCTTTAAAATAATTGTTTTAAAGTCTTTGTCTAGTAGATCCACCATCAGGTTTTTCATTCAAGGGTAGTTTCTGTTGTTTTATTTATTTTTTTCCTTTGAATGGCCCATACTTTCTTGTTTCTTTATATGTCTTGTGATTTTTTTTTGTTGAAAACTGGTCATTTAAATCTAATATTGTGATAATTCTGGACATCAGATTCTCCCCCTTTTTCAGGGTTTGCTTTTTTTTTTTTTAAATGTTGTTCTTTTGTTGTGTTTTAATTGTTGTAGGCTGTCTCTGTGCCAAAGATCAGCCTGAAGTATAAACTTAAGGTCTGCTCAGGTTTTGTTGAACCCATGATTGCTGTTGGGCAACCATGGTGACTTTCTAATTTCCTTCATGTATAAAGTTGCTTTTGAATATCCTACTCTTTGACGTTTGGTTTGCAAAAGAGGAAAAGAGAAAAATGAAGGGCGTAAAGGCACTGGCCCTTTAAATCCCCTGGAAAGTTGCTTCAGCCAAGGGGTGGGGCTTGCAACAGTTAGGGGAGGTGCAACAGTGGTCACCATTTCTTTGTCTGCACCTCTGTGATTAGAGGACAGATCCCTGATATTTGGAGTACTAGATGCTTTCTGCCCACCCTGAGTCCTACAAGCTGTGGGCAAGCTGCTCCAGTAACTTGCACAGCTACCTGCCACTGCATAATGAGTAGCTATGATTGTGATAAGAGCTGAAGCTGACTGAAATTAACTGCAACTTACCATTTAGCCAATTCCTCCCCAGCTGGGGAAGTTGCAAACCTTCAATAGACTCCAGCTTTCCAAAATAGTTATATCAGACAGATTCTGCCAATGTAATTGTTGTGTAGGTGGGAAGACAGATTTCTGGAACTTCCTACTCTGTCATCATTCCAGAATTTTCCCTCGTTCCTTTTTATTGCTGTATAACATTCTTTGTGTAGGTTAACCACATTTTGTGTAACCACTCATCAGCTGATGGACATTTGCATTTTTTAACTTTTTGGCAATTATGAATAATGCTGCTACAAACATTTGTATAGTTTACACCGGACTTATGTTTTCATTTCTTTTGAGTATATCCCTGGGGATGAAATTGCTGGGTCATATGATAAGTCTATATTTAACATTTTAAAGAACTGCCAAACAATTGTCCAAAGGGCTACCATTCCTATCAACATTAAGGTTCCAATTTCTTTACTTCCTCATCAATGCTTGATATTTTTGGTCTTTTTGGTTGTTGCCATCCCAGTGGGTGTTAAGTCGTCCTGATTTGCATTTCCATGGTAGCTAATGATTTTGATCATCTTTTCAGGAGACTGCTTTTTGACTGTTTGGAGAAGTGAAAGGGACAGGTTTATTTTTAGTGTTCTATTTTTTTGAGGTCATCTGCCCTTTTGTGGTGTGAAAACCTAAGTTCTCTCATTTCTCAAGGTGTATTTTAGGCAGGCTCAGCCGAGAGCTCTGTACTCCAAAGGAATGTCCAACAGTCCACATTGTGACATTTAAAGAGATGAGACATCTATAAATGGGCCTAGGTGGATGTTAGTACCCCACAAAGGTCTGATCTGGTGATTAAGGCATAGGAGCAGAAATCTCTTGTTAGGGACAGTTCTCAGAATGATTCATTCAACAAATATTTATGAAGTAGCTGTTGTGAATCAACCAGAATCTGTGTTATGTGCTAAGGGTGGCTCAATAAAATAGCAGTAACTTCCCTGGCTTCCTATCATTTATGTCCTAGTAGAGGATCAGACTCCAACTTAAATCCAGGTTAGACCAGAAACTCAGTTTATGGGCATAAGAGATTGGTGAAGTCTAGGTAGTGGAAGAGACCCAAGATTTGAATAAAACTCTTGTTCCAGCATGGGATTCAGATATCACATCTGATCACAGGGGGAAAAACCCCACACAAGGATGAAAGACCAGAGAGCCATATGTGGACATGTAATTTTGACATGATTTTTGCATGATTGGCTTAGGAGTACAGTGGTGCTGGGCAGAGAGTAAGTCATTAGTGCCTGTAGCAGAGAAAGACTTAAGGGGGTAGGAAAATGACATCTCTCCTCCAAACTGAGGATCTCCTGGGCACCTGGGTGGCTCATTCAGTTAAATGTCTGCCTCAGCTCAGGTCATGATCTCACGGTCCTGGGATGGAGCCCTATAATGGACTTTCTGCTCAGCAGAGAGTCTGCTCCCTCTCCTCCACCCCACTCGTGCTTTCTTTCTGTCTCAAATCAATAAATAAAATCTTTAAAAAAATAAGATGAGGATCCCCTTCCCCAGAGTCTCTATAGTCCCTTCTATGGAGATCATATAGATGGTAAATGGCAGAGTTGTGAGCCTTCAGGGATAGAATATATGTGAAAGTATTCTGAAGTACTGTCAAAAGGCATCCATTTGTAAGTCATTGGAGTAATAATGGCGCTCATTGCTTATTTCAGTTGGTGGTGGCAGATGACACAGAGAAGAGACCATTACAGAAGTGGCTTATCCCACTCTAGCTCAAGGAACCCAAGTAGTTATAGAATTTTAGCATACTTTTGGCATTACAAAAGTGGTTCTGTCAAAAATAATGAAATAGCGTCCCTTTGTGTCTCTTTGAAGCCAAATGCTCCAGAGGGAGAGAAGAGAGGCAAGTTGGTAAGAGACTATTTGGATTTTGCCTTTCTGCTTAGCCTGTATTTTCAAATTAGAAATGAGTTGGATGCAAAATTCTTATTACAGGACATGATTGTTTCCTTTTATTTTAGAACAGTGGATCCACAAACTGGTTTCTTCTGGTTGATCATTAAAATCTTGGTTCAAATGAAACCAAGTGAGAAAATGTATCTTATAGATGGTTCAGACAGAAGTAAGAAATTAAGCACTGTATGGGAATGCATTTGACTGTAAGAAACAGAAAAGTCATCTGTAGATGGGATTTCATATTTCTTATATAATAGGAAGTCTGGAGATAGGCATTTGCCTGTGTTGATCGAATGATTTCAGGGCCAACTTCTTTGTCATTTTCTTGGCTGGACTAGAGCTGCAATGTCTCCAGCCACCCCTTGCATGGTCAGGACAGGAAGCAAGCAGACAGGTGGAGACCCTCCTGTGAAGTCTTATCTTTTTCTTTAGGAAAAGAGCCTGTCCTCGTGAAGTTACCCTAAGTCTTGTTGGCCAGGCTGTCATGTGCCCACTCTGGCCAGTCCTTTAAGAAGGGAGGCAGATTACTGTGACCAGTTGAGACAATTTCAGCTCATTCCCTGTGCCTGAGATAGGGGCCTAACCTTCTTGAAATCAAGGAATTTCTGCCAACAACCTGAACACAAGTAAGAGTTTTGTTACTAGAGAAGAGAGAAGCTGTTGGGTCTTAGTTAGGCACAGCTCAGTGTCTGGCCCGTGAGCTCATATGGATCCAAAAGTGGCTGCTCAGACAGATTGGGGGTGGGGGAACTCGTGGATACTTAGTGCAACAAGATCCATGAATATTGCCACGTGAAGCTAGAAGGGTGTCCCTGGCTCATCTTGTGGCTCTGGTGCTTTGAATGCACACTCCTATGGTGTTCTTCTCAATTCTCACCGTAAATTAGATGTAAAGGATTCTTCACCCAGTACACACCCCACTTGTGCCTGGGTGGTCTCCTAGCTCATTTTTCATTCTTCCTCTCTGCCTGCAGAGCCTCTTAAGGACCAAAGGAAAAAAGCAGCTAACATCTGTCTGTCTCTTTGTGTGCCAGGATTGTGCCAAGCACTTTATATTCTTTATTGCATTTAATCCCCCTAAAAACCCTTTGAAGGAGGTACTACTAGTATCAACCTTATTTTGTAGATGGGAAACTATAGGTTGACCTTCCTAGGCTGGGGCCACAAGTACCCAGAAACTGTGGACTGCTCCAGTTCCCTGGTTAGGCTCTACCAGCACACCATTTCACTCTCCCACTTCCAATGGGCTCCATTTATGTGTCTGTTGCTTTTATAGTATTTTTCATACTGTCCTGGAAGAGGCCACTATACACGTGTAAACCGACCAGAGACACATAACTAGTAAGTGATGGGACCAAGTTTTGACGCCAGCATCTGTGCTCTGAGTAATTGTGTTTAGTTTATCTAATCTCTCCAAATAGAAGGTGAATAAAATGGAGATTGAAAAGGCTGATCTAAATATCTTGCACACGGTGTTAATCCTGACAGACACGTGTGTATTATTAACAAGAGGTTTCTGAAGACATAATGCCCCAATTTGATGCTAATAAGAGAATCTTTATAGTCTGAGGAATGCTTGTGGGGCAACTGTTTGGGGGACAAGCAGCTTCCTGTACCTTCCTCCACCGACAGCCCCCAGTTAGCTCTCAAAGAAATGTTGCTGATAGAGGTGATCATTGATTTTCTAAATCTCTTCTTTGTCTGAAGCCCTTGAACTTACCAGAACAGTGCCTCTAGAGAGGAATCAAGATCTGGAAATCTCACGTTAGATTGAAAACCCTGCCTCTTACAAGTGGCATAAAATGAAACACACCTACAGTATTTGAATGTTATTGTTTACCCTCATTTTGTTTCTTGGATATTTTTGTGGAAGCTGAAAAGCTTTTTCTGAACAGTAAGTGACCTTGACAAAAACTGGCTTTGCGCCGCTGATGTTTTAAACTTAAAACGTTCAGATGGACATACCTGATAAATATTTTTTTCACACCCAATTCTCTGTTGTTTATTTTAACTTGCATAACTTGCTTGCATTAGCTTGTACTGGCTTTAACTGCCAGTGGAGCATTCTGTACTAATTTTTTTTACGACAGTCTTCATACAAAAGTAATTCATGGCATGGTTTGAGCCAAGTCAGTACATTGAAAACTAAAAGGGCTGTTGTTTATTTAAGATTGAGCTGGGGGAAGACTCCAGGGCACTGCCCTTGCAATGCCATGCAATGAAGCAATCTAAACATTCTGTCATCATCATACATAAACATCATTTAATGAGTACTCTTGTTATGCATAAAGAATATGGAAGAAATTCTTTTTTCCTTTTCCATTTTCACAGTATCTAAAAGCACAGGAGGTTTTGCCAGATAAAATAGGGTCTTGTTTTTGCTGGCATATTGATTCAGGAATAAATGAATAACCTGTTTTTTGGGAGGAAATTTCTTAGCATTTCATCTTTTGTTGAAATACCATTCTTACTACTCTATCGTGTTAAGGAACTGTGACAATTTTTTGTTAATGAGGGGGATTGGGGTGGGGCGAGTTGGGGAACAGGACTACACAGTATATCAGAGGGTGTATATTTACCTTTTCTGTACAGTTTTAAATTAGACCCTTCTTCACAGATAAATTTTCCTTATAGAGAAAACACATTGGAGTTTCCCACATATATTTAATCAACTTCTGTTCCATGTGCAAAGTATGGCACATAACTTAGAATAAAAATTTCCATTTTGCTTGCTTACACATCCAAGTATGCAAAGACTGGTTCAGTAGCTAACAGAACAAACAATAAATGCCTTTGTCAAGGGTTACCTACTGGAGCTTGGCTGTTAAAAGAATTGTGCTGTTAACTGCCGAGGATCCGAACTGGCCTGGACATGTTGTACTAGTTATGAGCCATCTTAGTCATAGTGATGTACAGCAGAAATTCACAATTATATGTAAACAGTTTTAATGTAAGTCACTTTTTGCTTCAAATGTTCTCGAATGTAATACACTGGCCTATAACACAAACTATTAATAGAGAGGTGATGAAAGAGGAGAGACAATGTATATATCTTTGACAGGAAACTAGCCACTCAAAGGGCAAAATATAGTGATCTTTTAATCAGCTACTTGGTGATTGCTGGTTTGGCTGTTTACTTCCAGACAGGAGGCTTCTGGTAATCTCTAGCAAGAACAGAGACCAATTGAACTGTCAGCATTTAAATCACAGGTTAAAACTCCTTCATTCTCTGAAACCGTCCTAAAATTGTGTTGTGGTGATGGTTGTCTAACCCTACAAATAAACTGAAAACCATTGAATTGTATATTTTATAGTTTTTACCTATTTATCCATTTAAAGTAATCTCTGTGCCCAACGTGGGGTTCAAACTCACAACCCTGAGATCAAGAGTCACACACTCTTCCCTTCTGACTGAGCTAGTCAGGTGCCTCCCATTGAACTGAATATTTTAAATGGGTGGATTGTATAGTTTGTTAATTGCATCTCAATACATTTGCTTAAAAACCTTCCTTCATTCATGGAAGTCACTATTTTTTTTGTTGGGGTCCTCATCCTCTTTTTCTCCTCAGATCTCTACTAATTAATTTTGTGGCTGTGCAATTCTGTACTGACTAGCATCACTTTGGAAGTTGGTACTGTGCCATTTGGAAGTGATAACGGCTGCTTGGGGCTATTTTTTCTTTTTATTATTTCTTAATATTTAAAACAATGTGCTTAGTCCTTTCATTTCCTCAGTTCCTGTTCACAAATTACTTTAAAATCATGTTCTATTGCAGTGGTTCTCACCTGGAGAGGGGCAGGGCTTTGGCAATATCTGAAGGTATCTTTGATTTTCCCAGTTGGTCTGTGGGGGTGCTAGTGCATCGAGTGGGGTATATGTCAAGGATGTCGCTATATGCCCTGCAATGCACAGGACAGCCTTCCACAACAAAGAATCATCTGGCCCCAAATAGGCTGAGGTTGAGAAACACAACAGTATCAAAACTGGGTGACACACTGTGAATGTGTGCTCTTTGCCTTGTAGACAAACTGAGGCCTGATTTTGAACTCTGTTGTGAAGTAGCTTAGTTACCCAGAAAACCAAGCTTCCTGTCCACATTTAACAACAGCTTTTATATTGGGGTCACAGCTGACATTTCCATGCCCTCTGGTGAGTAAAAATGTTAACAAGCAAGTGGATTGATTGTCTTCTATTAACCCAGCCGTATATCTTCCTTCTTGTAGAGAAAGTAGTGACTCTTTGTACCCCACTGTTTTATTCTCCTGCTTTAGATATCTCCTTACATTTGTAAAATACTTTTAAATAGCTATAATATGGGGGCACCTGACTGGCTCAGTTGGTAGATGTGACTCTTGATTTCAAGGTCATGAGTTCAAGCCCCACACTGAAGGTGGAGTTCACCAAAAAACAAAAATAAAACACAAACAAACAAAAAAATAAGTGTAATATTTATCATCTTATCTTGCCCACACAATTATCCTGTGGAACAAACAGGATGAAAATGATTTTTCTTTTTAGTATCAGGAAATTGAGAACCAGAAAGGTGGTGACTTTCCAAGGCCATGTTTCAGGTTATTAATAAAGTTGGCACTAGAGCCCAAGCATCCTTTCCATGGAGTCATCACAGGCAATATTAATAACCTAATAATCAAGGACCCAGACCTTGATTTCATGCAGACCTAAGGGTTTTTATTCATTTCTGGCTCTTTTAGCTGTGTAACCTAGGGTGAGTTAAATAACCCCTCTCAGGCTCATATTTTCTTCTTGGCCAAATGGGGACTTTTCTTACAATAGGACTTTTCTTACAGGGTTATTTCGAGGGAGGAAAGAAATAGTACATGTATAACAACTAGTGCTTGACCCATTAAAAATGTTCAATAAAAGTTTGCAGTTATCATTGTTCTCCTGTTTCTGAATTAAGACAGAATTGTCCTTACTATATCTGGTTGTTAAACAGTGTCAAGTCAGTAATTGTTTAAAGGCCTTAGTTTTGTCAGCGGTAAAGTAGAGGATTGGATTAAAGTTCTTGAACTTCCCTTTCAGCCCCCAAACACCATGATTCTTGGCTGCTCAGTGACCAAGAGAAGATGTATTTCAAAAATAAAGAAAGAAGATTCTCTGGAGGGATTTATCATAGGGGCTCCTGCAGGGAGACAATGTAGTTCTCTATGTTGTATTACCATTGTTCTTACAATTAATGTTTTTAGGTCATTCCGCTTATAGGACCATTTATGGACTTTATTTGCAGCCACTCCCTATCTGTTATGTACAGAAAGAAATTTAAATCACTCATTCAAAAAAAGAAAATGAAAAGTAGCAAATAGGAAAACCCTCTCAGTATCATGACACACACTATGGAAACCATTTTCTTGTAGGAATCCAAATGAGAGGAAGGAGCATATATTTCTATCAGACATCTTCAAAGGTGTGTTTTGGATACTCTTACTTAGTTAAATTCCATTCATGACATTTTAGAAGTTGTTTAATAAAAAACAATGCTCTCGGGGCGCCTGGGTGGCTCAGTGGGTTAAGCCGCTGCCTTCGGCTCAGGTCATGATCTCAAGGTCCTGGGATCGAGTCCCGCATCGGGCTCTCTGCTCAGCAGGGAGCCTGCTTCCTCCTCTCTCTCTCTCTGCCTGCCTCTCTGCCTACTTGTGATCTATCTCTGTCAAATAAATAAATAAAATCTTAAAAAAAAAAACAACAATGCTCTCACTTAACAAAATATGGATCAGACATACTGGAAAGATTATCTCTTTCCTAGTGGTAGAAAAAAATGCAAAGTGTGTGCATTACATATCCTTCCACTCTTCCTCTTTTTTTTTTTTTTTTTTTAAAGATTTGTTTATTTGAGAGAGAGCACAAGCAGGAGGAATGGCAGGCAGAGGGAGAAGCAGACCCCTTGCTGAGCAGACAGCCCAATGCAGGGCTTGATCCCAGGACCCCGGATCATGACCTGAGTTAAAGGCAGATGGTTAACAGACTGAGCCACCCAGGTGCCCCTCCCTCTTCTCTTCTTAAAGCCATTTCCCTCTGTTGTGTCCACTCCAACTCCTATCAAAGCCCAGTTACTCCATCCCCACTAGTTCCATGCTCTCCACCTCTTTTGGGCCAGTTTTCCCCTAAAGCTCCAAGATGCTAAATATCCTTTGCTGCCTTCTACCTTGAAATCTTTGTAGGAGACTTGGCTTTGCCATAGTAAAACTTTAGGATATGCCGCCCTTCAGGTCTATACTACCTGTATTTTTAAGAAGCCAGCTAGGCGTTTAGTATGTCTGAAAGTTTTCAAACCTTCTCCTAGCTTTGATCTTTATTATAGATAACATTTTTTGAGCATTTATGTCAAATTAATCCTCATAAAAACAACCCTAGGAAATGGTTGCATTCGGTATTCCCATCGTAGGCCTGAGGAAATGGAGATCTAGACTGATTCTATTACTCTCCCAAGGCCACACAACTAAGATGTATAAGAGTTAGGATTCAATACAAAAAGTTTGATAGAGCCTACACTCTTATTACTCATGCTATCTCTTAAAAAAGAAAAAAATATTTTATTTATGTATTTGAGAGAGAGCAAACAAAGAGGAGTGGGAGGAGGGGCAGAGAGAGCTGGAGAAGCAGGCTCCGCACTGAGCAGGCAGTCTAATGCTGGCCTCCATCCCAGGACCCTGAGATCATGATCTGAACTGAAGGCAAACACTTAACCAACTGAGCCACCCCAGGTGCCTGCCCCTCATGCTACCTTTTTAGTAATAACACTTATGGAGTCCTTACTATGGACTGGCATTGTATTAGGTACTTTAATAGATTCTCATTAATATTTAAAACTATCCTATACTATTAATATTAATACTACTGAACAGTTTGCTTAAATGAGGCTATGATACCATTAACTCTGTGTTTCTTCAATACTTCATTGTATCTGCTTAATAGCATGTTAGAATGATCTAATGACTTCCATCTCACTCTTCAACTAGAAAGTAAGCTTGCCAAGAACGTGTCTCATTCACTCTAGCATCCCTAGTACAGAGCAAGATACCTGGCACCAATAAGTACTCATGGAAATTTGAGGAATGAATGAAAACATACTGCCCTTTTTATGGCAAATGAGACAATGTATGTGACAGTACCATGCAACTTAATTGTGACACAAATGTGATAGATGGCTAAGAATAATCACCTGTTTGACTCCGCTTAAGAGAAAGTAAAATGTTCTCCTTTTCATGGGGACATGTGCATTTTTACAGTGACTTCTTGAATTGTTGCATTTGCCTGTGCTGCCCAACCAAAGGCAGACTCTTCTGAATAGTTCCAGCGAAAGAGAAGACCACTTTGTCTTGAAAATCTACACCCTACTTAAACGGCATATATAATCTAATTTTTATAAGTCTTAAGCCTCCCTCCCACTTGTAAATGCCAGGAATGCTGGGACTTTATTATAGAATAAGCATGATGAGTAAAGCACAGATGTATTTGTAGAGGCTGGAAGAGCCTCGGACAGGCGAGTAGATCAGAACAAAGTGTTGTTAATGATTCCCCCAGACACCTGAAGAAGAGTGCAGAAGATCAATAAATCTGTAGAACACTCATCCCTTTTGAAAGTGTGAGCTTCCTGGATTTTATTTATTTAAGATCGGTACAATTGAGTTATATTTTTGAGAATCTAATGGAAGAGAATCACATCATCTCTCAGGAAAGCAGTTTTCTCAGCGGCACTGCCCAAGCTTCATCCTGTTAATCCTTTTGACCAATGAAGCACTTGGTATATTCCTGTAAACTTTCTGGAGGCACTTTGTCCATTATTAGGTCTGAGCTTCAAATAGTCTGGGAAAGAAAGAAATCCAACAGCTCTTCTTGCATCAAAATAAACAAGTGAGTCTCATTTTAATAAAACCTTAGAGCACGGTATCACCTCGAAGTTACAGGTACTCAATACTTGCTCTTTGGAATAAATGGAAAATTTAAATTTGTGAAAGGGATCAATAAATATGTTATCATTTACACTCCCAGATGATGTATTTGCTCCTTTGCTTCTGAGTGCTGACTTTAAACATGGCTCTTTAAGCTAGCATTAAGGAATGAGAAGGTGAGATTTTTCTTTTGAAGTTACTTAGTCCTTTTCCCCATCTACTGGACATAGCAACCACCTCAGTGGGTTATCTCTTTCCCAAGCATATGTATGATGAAAGAGAGGGTTTCCATTTCCTTCATTTTCATAAGTACCAATATCTAATTTTTTAAAAGTAAAAACTGCTGGACCACCATGATTTACAGATTTAAAATGTGCCATAATGTATTATGACTTAACATACAGAGCTTTCCCTCCAACATCTGTATCCTGATTTGTAGTCTAATAAACCTTCCTGCCGCAGATGGCATGTGCATAGTTGTTCCAAGGTGTAATACATCAACACAGCATTTCTAAACACGGAGCAATAATGTATTCAATTAAGGGAGGAAATAAAACATCGAACCGTTTCTTATAATAAATCTTTTACTAAGCTTCCCACATCACATGTTTGCGGAGGAAATAATACATGTCATTCAGACTAAGGGTTATTGTAGACTGCTGAGGGAAACATGAAATTCTGGAGGTTTCAGCAGTCCTGTGAAACCCTGAAACATGGAAAGTGTACAAATTAGAAAAGGATGTAATATGTGACTAATGATACCTCTTGGGATACCTTTGGAACCCATATTTACTGTTATGATCACTAGATTCATTTAAGCTACAGGAGTTGAAAAGCAATACCCTAGTAAGTGAAAAACACCTCTGAGTTCATTAGATGTGGTTGTAATTTAAGCTCTAAAGGCTTTTTTCCTTGCTGTCATTCTTCATATTTCTGGAAATGTGGTACTTGAGCTCCTAATAAAAGTGGTCTACATCATGACCATATAATCTACAGTTCCTGGAAAGCACATTTACACCTTCACATCTGTAGTGAAAGCCAGGACTAAACAGAAACTTAATTTACCCCAGATGTCACTCAAAAGAAAGTTCTGGAGAAGGCTGCTGTTTTTAGGATTTTCTAGCCCCTGAATTGGCCCCAGGCACTGCTATGGATATGCAGCCAAGGCTTTCTAGGCCCAAAGGTTGAAACCTCTTTTCATAAACTGTGCCCGGCACAAAACTGACTGAATCCCACAGAGTAAACCCCCAACCCCACCCTCCATTTGTGGAGGGAAACAATGGCTATCCTGACCTTATTTACACAGATGATACCGGGGCTTGCTTGCTGTCTTAAGCATCTTAGCAAGAAATTTCGCTCTTTTGACTTGGTAAGATGTCATACTATTATCTTTTTTTTTTTTTTAAAGATTTTATTTATTTATTTGACAGACAGAGATCACAAGTAGGCAGAGAGGCAGGCAGAGAGAGAGAGAGGAGGAAGCAGGCTCCCCGCTGAGCAGAGAGCCCGACGCAGGGCTCCATCCCAGGACCCTGGGATCATGACCCGAGCCAAAGGCAGCAGCTTAACCCACTGAGCCACCCAGGTGCCCCCATACTATCATCTTTTAAAGCAGATTATGTGACCATTTCTTTGAACAAAAAATCCTATATATATATGATTTATATATATATATATATATGATTTGAGCTGCTAATCACCAGAATAGCACTTGATGGGTCAATATAATCAGGCAATCCATTTCCATCTAGTGATCTAATAATACTCTTCCTTCCTTTGCATTTTCCTCACCGGTATCTCTTTTCTTCAGTGATGGATGAGTTGGTCTAAAGTCAGTTCTCTTCCATTCCCAGGTGATAAGCCTGACTGGAGCAGCTTTAGGGCTGAAAAAAGATCAACACATACACCATACAGTTCCCCAGAATGTGCAGAAATTAAGTCAGACAAGACTTCAGTCCCACTCTAAACTATTTGTGGTTTTAAGCTCTACCTCTTTAACTCATGTATCTGTTGGTGTCTTACTTCAAGTTACCTTTGTTCCACTGAGGCCCACAAGGTGGGTGGGGCAGCAAATCCGCCCAGTTTCCGCAGATGCCCGGCTGGCGTAGGTGTGATTGAGGAAAGGCCACTGCAGGCACCTTGAGCCTTATGGAGGCTGGGGCTTTCTCGAGAGAAAAGTCATGTGCTTCTGTGTCAGGCCAGATACAGAAGCCAGATTCCCTAGGCTCCGCTGGTGTAACTGCTCATAAAAATTACTATTTAATAAGGATAGCCGCAGGATTTATTAAGGGAACAATGTAAAAATGGCCACGTAAAAAATAGGTTTACACCTTCGTAAAACTGCTGTTAAAGACATTGTTCATTGAATGTTTAATTATTAATCAAATATCCATCTACCTGACAAATTCCTCTTAAAATATGTCTCCTGAAAACCTGGTATGTATTCCTCTATTAAACATGGACATGTATACCTATGCAACCCATTGATTTATCCTTTTTACTTTGGCTGCAAAGATGAGAGGTAAATTCTGCGCTTAGTTGTACTGATAATTTTATTCTAACTTCTTGTGATACACAGTTTCTTTCTCCTTCCTCTGTGGTGGTCAGTGAAGTGGCATTGGTGGTCTCTGAACACCTGAATTTTTATGCAGAGGCGTGTGTAGAGTGTGTGTGTGTGTTTACCCACTTACATTTTTCTGTAGAAAGAACCCAAAGTTTTCACCAGATTCTTAAGAGGATGCATTATCCAGAAAAAGTTAAGGACCATAATACTATATGATGTTTTATATTTTTGATCTCACCTTTAGCTGTTCTGTCTGTATAACAAATGTATTTCAATTATAAGCAATCTAAATCTATTTTTTCCCCCCTTGGAGGAGAGGGAAGGAAATGCCAGATATCTGTAAAAATTACATAAACATAAATACAAGAGTACATTTTGTTGTCAAGTATTCAGTCTGTTAGTAGAAATGATTTCAGAGGGCAGGTTTTTTTTTTTTTTTAGAAACAGTAGGCTGAAAAGAATAACCCTAAATGGCATACATCTGTCTGAAAATGTCATCTGGTGTCTTCTCTTTTTATTTTTCTCCCATATTAAAGATAAACAATCAGATGATTATTTGGACAGGTCTGGAAAGACAGCTCCCTATGTAAATGTCTCCTAAATACTGTAGGGAGGTGATAATAGACATAGAAAACTTCTTCACATATCAATACATATTGACCTCAGAACTGAAAAAGTCCACTGTGTTGTATGTATTAATATGGGATTTTAAAGACAACCCCACAGGAGTTAGCTTGCTAATTTGGAAACTAGATAAATCCAATAAAATGAAAACTAGTTCAGAGAAAAATCCTTGATGAGGAAAAAAAAAATCTCAGGAGATCAAACAGTAGCACCAGACCATTGAAGGAGCAGATATATTTCCCCCTAGAACAAAATATCTTCCATCTTGATTTTTCCAAAATAATTTTTTACTAACATATTGTGAATTACACAGGACACCAACCCTGCTGCTTTGGGAGCAAAAAGACAGAGCTGACAGATGTAGTTATTTGCCAGGAACAACCATGTGAATTTATAAATATTTTACAAGTGCAGCTTTCAGAAGAGTGACTTTTACTGCCATATTAATGCAACTTGCAAATTTATAGTCTGGCCATTTGTGGGTTATGAATGTCCAGTGTTCGAGGCTAGTGCCAAGAACATGGTTTATGTTTGGAAATTCTTTTTTTCTCTGAACACAGACTTGTTGGCTGTTAAGGTCTGTGTTATAATTCAGCTGCACAGGAGGTGCAAGGCTACATAATACATCAGTTCCCACTCCCAATGGCTGGACTCATAAATATACTCATTACAACATACTCCATGTGACAGAATGACACAGAAAGCATAAAAATATCTCCAAAGAATAGAGAATTAGTAATAGTAGAAGCAACAGTGGCGTGACTCCAAGCCTTTGACCAGACCCATGGTATGTGACCTAAAGTTATAATTAGGTGCCATAGTGTAAAGAGAACTGGAATCATGGATTTGGAAGTAATATATATTTTTGGAAGTAATATTTTAGTATGTGCTAGATCAACATACCCATCCGTGTGTCAGATGCTTTGCTGGTACAGGACTGAAAAGGCTCATCTTTTGGTGGGGGGTTGGGGGTAGCGGTGGAAGGGAGTCCATCGGAGAGGAAGGAGCATCATGGTAGCTCTTTCCTTGTATGCTTATTTATAAGTTGCTTTTCCCACTGATTATGACCAAGGTGAAGTAGTCTTTCTGGTGTTCCAGATCTTGAGAAAGAGGAGCAGGTTTCTTTGAACTTGAGCGGTCAAGGCCTGGAATGAAATCTTAGAGGGACCAGCATTTGGCCACATGTCGAATGGTCCTCCTATTGTATTGTGACACAGACAGAATTGTTGGCCATTGAGGACAGCACGATTGCCTGACCTTTCTGCCTTCCACTAAGCAGCTCCATTATCTTGAATACATCACTTCTCAAGCGCTCATTTCTTCTTCGGTAAAATGTTTACATCGTACCAGATGATTGGCAAATCCTTTCCAGCCTGTGATGCTTTTTTTCCTAATGCATGTGTGCCAACCCACGTCGATGTCCATACATGGTGTATTGTAATCTGCAATACTGACTATTTTTCACGTGCACACTTTTCATCTCCTAAAAACCTCAAGTGCCAGAATGCTTCACTGTTTCACACAGGTATGTCTATCATTTCTTGCTCTGTATTAAAACTCTATGTAACCCTTAAAAAACTTAATTGGAAGTCCAATATCAAATAATGGAGAATCTTGTGTTCTCACCAAAATTTGTAATTAGTACATAGAGAGTAATGTTCTGAATTTCCAAAGCTGAAAGATAAATAAGTAATTACATAAACAAACGATCTTTGTGTATTCCAAGGCTTAATCCCACTGAGACCCCCAACCTGACTGATCATGTGGCAGGTAGCAGACTGCACCTTGTTAGCTGACATCACACATTTCAGTGAAATGGACTACAGCCTGTGAAAAATGACACACACACACCCCCGAATCCCATGCAGCCATTATATTAGGAAAATACTTTGTTAATGGGTTTTAAAGGCAGCCTTAGCCTTAAAAATAAGATCCCGTCAAGAGCAAATTTTTCTTTATTCATTTGCTTCTAACCTTAGGGATAGAAGTGTTCAGATGCTTGTTATGGTTACCCATGAAAAATTTAGCTTTAAAACTGATTGTATCAATTTTCTTTATCTTATCATCTTAGACCATAGCAATTAAAAAAAACCTGAGTAGAACGATAGTGACCCACAGTCTGGATGGTCTCACATGGCCCTTATTTGTTTGTTTTCCTTTTCTCCTTTTCCCTTTATCTCTGTCCTGACATGTCCTTTCTGTACTCCTACGAGGGTAAAAACCTAAAAGGAAAACAGTGAGCTATTCCTACGCTTCAAACACAGCCACATGTTCCCTTGATAAATGGAGCATGATCATAGAGAACGACCAAAATGACATCTTTATTGCAAGCTCAATTTACGTAATTTTGTGTCTTCCAAATATTAAGACAAGGGTCACTCATTTTGCAAAATTAATGGATGATATAAACTCGGAATTTAAAAAAAAGGCATAAGGAAAATATTTTTTCACCCAGTGTATGGCCAACCTGTGGAATTTACTACCCTGGGAGGTCATAGATTTAGTCAATGGATGAATTAGAAAGGGCTAGATAATTTTATGACCAATCATATTACTGCAGTCTTAATATGAATTTTAAGAAAAAGGTAATAGAATCTCATGCCTCAATGCACAAACAGATCATTGTGGGAGCTTTGCAGTTCTCTGTTTTCTTAGGATGCTCTGGGCAAGTGGCTGGATTCCTACTGAAGTTTACCTCCTTTTGAAAGTATCCATTATGGCTGTGAGCAGGATACCACATTTAGGTCACATTGTGTTTTGTTTTGGCAATGAAAATCAAAAGCATCTGCTAGCACAACATCAAAGAGCAATGTATTGACCAAAGAATCAATTCTTTCATTCAGTGAAAATTTTTATTGAGGGTCTACCATGAACCTGTCAGTTTTGGGGTGTTTGGGATATAACAATAAGAAACACAGAAAAAGGTCCTTGTTTTTATAGAATTTACATTCTAGTGAGAGAGAGGTCATAAGTCAAATGAGTTAGTTATATACTACAGGAGCAGTTGTTAAGTATGAAGAAGAATAAAGCAGAGAAGGGAAATAGGAAACAGTATACAATTCCAAAAGGGTGGTCAGGAAAGGCATCACCAGAAGGTGATATTTGAAACATGGAAACGCAAGTAGAGCAAGTAGAAAGGTCCTGAGACCCGTTGAACGTAATCTATTCATTACATATATTCTTGATTGATGAGAAGACTCAGGGTATTAAGATAATCTGATTAATTTTTATTGTTGTTTAAAATACTATGACTCTTTTTTATCTCTCTCCTTGATGAAAATTTTTCTAAAAATATGAGATAATTTTCCTGCCTCAGAATTATTGAACAATGCTCACAATTTCATGATCTACTCACCTAAACTGGGGAGGAAAATTCTAGTTCCTCACTGCTGCAGTAGCTAAGACTACTGATGTATGAACTGAATATTTGTAGATTCCTTGGAGGACTCTGGCTTTTGTTTTAAAAATCAAATTCTGGATGTGTCAATGGTGCTGTCTTTTGTTTTCCTCTCCATTAAATGCCCTTTGCATTATATGCTCTTTCTGTTTTCCTTTAGAAACTTTTCTGTAAAATCTTGCTCTGTGTTATAGGCTCTTTTATCTTTTCTGCTCTTGTTATAATCCCAAAGAACAAACTTCTTTAGGGGGACGCCTTTTTATCTATGGGATTTTTCTGGCTAAAAACCATAGCTGAATTTAGTGGATTAAACAACATCTATATTTCTCATGGTTGTGTGGGGGTTGGGAGCCCTTTCTGGTCTGGACTGGGTTGGCCAAGCCAGGTGTGGTCTAGGAGAGTGTCCCTCACAGGATGGGAGGTAGTCTGCGTCAGCTGGTGTGACAGCCAGGGACTTCTAGCAGGTTGGCCCAGGCTCCCCTACATGGAGGCAGAAAGACTCCAAGCAGCAACAGAGGGCAAGCCTGAATGTACTAGCACTTTCTAAGCCTCCATTCATGTCACGCTGGCATTGTTCCATTAGCTCAAGCAAAATCATATGATTAAGTTCAGATTTAAGGGGTAGAAAAATAGATTCTAGCTCTTGATGGTCTGAATTGTAAAGTCATATGGATAAGGAAGATGTGGTCCATATACACTATGGAGTATTTTGCCTCCATCAGAAAGGATGAATACCCAACCTTTGTAGCAACATGGACGGGACTGGAAGAGATTATGCTGAGTGAAATAAGTCAGGCAGAGAGAGTCAATTATCATATGGTTTCACTTATTTGTGGAGCATAACAAATAGCATGGAGGACATGGGGAGTTAGAGAAGAGAAGGGAGTTGGGGGAAATTGGAAGGGAAGGTGAACCATGAGAGACTATGGACTCTGAAAAACAATCTGAGGGTTTTGATGGGCGGGGTGGGAG
Organism: Mustela erminea; assembly: GCF_009829155.1. Lineage (NCBI taxonomy): Eukaryota > Metazoa > Chordata > Mammalia > Carnivora > Mustelidae > Mustela > Mustela erminea. The sequence continues at coordinate 48,722,405 of NC_045624.1, forward strand.
GTCGGGGTACCAGGTGGTGGGTATTATAGAGGGCACGGATTGCACGGAGCACTGGGTGTTGTGCAAAAATAATCAATACTGTTATGCTGAAAATAAAAAATAAATTAAAAAAAAAAAAAAGAAAAGGGCTTGTGTTCAGGAATGGGAAGAATATGTGGCTCTTTTTTTTGCAGTTTAACAGTCTGCTTCCTGGCCACAAATCATTCACATTTCTCCTACTTATAAAATCTTATTCATGTCACAGGACTCTGCCACCACCACCCCGCACCCCTAAGTTTATCCTAAGGCATCAGGAGGGAAGGCCAGGATCTTATGACATGCAACTGGTCCAGATATGGACAAGATTCCGAGGTGAAGCCCTACCTTCTTTACTTCTTGTATCCTTCATCATATGGCCAAAAACATTGGGGCTGAACATGTGCTCTTGTACTTGGCCAGATTAACATGATTTGCTCCTTTCTCAGCGGCCCTTTGAAGCGTACAACAGATATGACTTAGAACAATTAGGGAGCTATCATTCCAGGAAGAACTGTGATATTTCTGTTTATAGTTCATAAGTACTAGAGCCTGTCTCCCCCTCCACTCCCCCGCCAGGAACCACTGACACAAATCCCTTTCTATTCAGCATAAAAAATGAAGTAGGACACTCTGAGGAGGATTTGGGGTCATAACACCTAGCACCTATAGATTAGATCAGGGAAGGAAAAAAACTGCAATTCGAATTAGTGAAACTGGCACAGTTTTCATCAAAGCTTATTTTTCTGATAATCGAGAATTCAAGGGTTACTAATTAAAATGGGTGACCTCACCTAGTTTCTAATATGCAAAGTTGCCAAATTCCTAAGATCCAAGAAAGAATGTAACTGCTATTGTGGGTGGCCTACTTTGTTGTGGTTCTAGTTTCAGTCACCAGGAAATGAAACTCTCACCCCTGGACCACTGTACATACTAATGGTTTTAAGGAGTAATCAACAGAGGGTGGCCTGGCTGGCTCAGTTGGTGGAGCATGCAACTCTTGATCTTGGAGTCATGAGTTCAAGCCCCATGTTGGTTGTAGAGATGACTTTAAATGGTGGGTGGGGGCGGCGGGGAGAAGTAAAACTCAGAGTATAAACTTTTGCTAACACTTAAAAAAAATTGTCCAAAGCAATTCTGAAGTTTAGCCGGGCGTATGTTGCTGGGTTCCCTCTACTCAAGAAGCAGGTAACATTTTTTGATTCGGGCCAGTGCAACACTCTTAAAAACTTGTGGGCTTCCCCTGAGTCTGATTTGGCCCCACACTATGCCCTCCAGGCACATAACCCAACTCTTTCTGAGAAGGCTGCTTTCAATTTCAGCCTGCATGGCAGGGTGCTGGGGTACAGCATCCTGAAGATTCTTGGGACTCCCGTACACCATTCAGTGGTCTTTCATCCACACCCTTGATTTGGATCTTTACCTTGACATCGGTTCTTACTTTGAGAATCTTTAATGGCTAGAGAGACCAGAGATAGGAAATAGTTTCATTTTCTATGCTCTCAACCCCTGACTCCTTTATAATGCCTGTAGAATTCTGGAGGAAAGTTACAGTTCCCTCTTTTGCTCATCTCTGTTTTGTACCTTATCTTATGCAATTCAAAAATCAAAATAAAACCACTCCTTTAACATTTTTCCAGGGAAGCTCCTTAGCCAAACCTACAGATGCATTAGGCCAATTTCCTGTCTTCCGAATTAGCATAGACATCAGCTTTGGGATTGTTTCACAATTTCACTACTATATGCACCGATTGGCCTCTGCTTACAATGTTCAAACTGTTTTCCTGAATTGGGCTACCATTTATTTTTTGCCGCCTTTCCAATCTCTGTCTCCCACCTGGTCCCAAAGCTGCCTATTCTCAGTTGCTGTCACAGCAGCCCTCCAGTTCTCATACCACTTTCTGTTTCAGCTCTGGCCACACAATGCGCTGTCCAAAAGCTTTGGATTAAAACAATAGCTATGTTTCTTACAGTTGTGGGTTGGCGGGGTGTTCTCTCTCAGCGAAATGGGCTCAGCTGGGGCTGTAAGCCTCTACATATGTCTGGTGGTGACTCTGTGTCTACTCAAGGGAGATCCACATGGCTGTCAGCATCAGGAGGCTTGCCCAGGCTCATCCACATGATACGAAGTCAAAGTGCATATCAGGGTGTGCATACAGGAATGGGAGACATCTGTGGGCTCCTTTCGCAATCTAACACATTCCTTCTCCTTCCACTTCGATTTCTCCCATCTTTAGTACTGAAAGGACTTGGCTTTGTAAGCAGCTTGATCGGTTGCCTTACCAATCATTGGCTTTCTTACCACTCCCTGATCAAGACTGAGTGAGGATTTATTAAAACCATGCTTTTGGCATCATAGTTGTTCAAAACTTCATGGAACTATGTTGCCTTGCATCTTCTTGGCAAGTTTAACTCATTCCAGTTTTGATTTGAGAATTTCATACTCAAAAATCTTCAGTTATTCCTAACTATTTGAGATGTAGTCGATTAAAACTGTCATACTTGGAGGGGCGTGTTTTAGCACTGATGAGCTTTTCTATGCCATTCTTTATCATTAGCGAACTAACCTTTTTGGTGAAACTTACCTTGTCCTTAAGTAGACAGATACTGAAAATAATTACAGATTTGTTTGGAGAATCAAATATTGTATTGGTGGATTATATGAAACTTATTTTTCTCCAATATTCTGTTTTCTTTACATCAGGATTAGTAGTTATAAAAAGGAGGGAGTTTGCGAGAGGTCAGGTTTGGCAATGGGAAATGGAATTATGTTTTGAGGAAAGCATCTACTTAAGCCTTCTACATTCTTAAATCCATCAAAGGAGTCATTTATTTCTCTCATAAATCTGTAATGATGGCACAGTTGCACATAATGGTTTGTAATTTCCTTTGGTCAGCAAAGAGAAAAATGAAAGAAGTAAACAAGCACATGAACCTAGTAATGTCCACCCAATATTTCTTAATAGCCCCTGAGATGGCCAACCTAAATGATCTTGCTTACTGAAAACCATGGCAATATTTGAGAGGATGAGTTTCCAGTCATAAAAGGAACACAAATAATGAGATGATTTCTTTTGCCCCACATAACCTGAAATATTAGCCACGATTTCCTGCAATTGGTGAACCCTGTATATTCACTTAGTCCTCCAATAGGATGCTCAGTGCATTTCTATTCTTAGTCTATTTCCTATCCTCATTGTATAAAAAGCTTATTAAAATGTTTATAAACTAAAAGCTTAAGCCAAAATTTTGACTTTGTTTCACTGAACTCTTAAATTCATGTCTCGTCTTTTCAAGATAATTTTTCTATCCTCCTCCCTCAAGACTGAAGAGTTTGTGTCAGACTAAATACATAAACTTTGCTTAAAAGTGTCTGTTTTGAGGGTGCCTGGGTGGCTCAGTCAGTTCAGCATCTGCCTTCAGCTCAGGTCATGACCCCAGTGTCCTGGAATCGAGTCCCTGTGTGGGGCTTCCTGCTCAGTGGGGAGTTTGCTTCTCCCTCTCTCTGCTCCTGCTCCTGCTCCTTGCTCATGCTCTCTCTCTCTCTCTCTGTATCTCAAATAAATAAAAAAAATCTTGAAAAAAGTGTCAGGCCAAGACACATTTTTGTATTCCTGTTTAAGAGTGATACGTAAAACTATCAACTACCTGAAGGAATTATTTTGTGAAGTGGTTACTGGGATAACTGTATGATAAACACATTATCATCAGAAGGGTAAATGCATCTCATTTTCCATGAGCAGTTTATAGCCACTAAGAGATTTTTTGACCTCATGTCAGGTCCATCAATACTACCATCATTATCTCAATGTCAGATGACTCCGCTCTGGAGTATTTAAATGACCTCCTAACCAATCTTTCTTCTGCACTCTTTAACCACCACCAAATCATTTCATTCATTGCTATCAGAGTAATTTTCCTTAAGCTGTCATTCCCTAGTTTAGAAACGTTAACGATTTCCTCATAGAATAAAGCCCAAATTCCCTACTTGGCATTCAAGGCTGTCTATTAGCTGGTATCACATCTATTTTCCACTTTCATCTTAATGCAGTAATATCAGGAAAGAGGTTAACTTTTCTTAACTTTAAGAAGAAACACTTTACATAAGGAAGAAAATGTCTCTTATTTTAAATAGAGACATCAGGTTTTCAATGGGTCTGAGGATTCTGTATCAGTTTAATCTGGAAAGCCAAGCCTCCCCTCTGCAATTTAGGTTCAGTAAATATTTATTAAGAGTCCTGTATGTGCCAGAAATTTGCACATAACCTTAACTTGTGGTCTTCAAGACGACCTTGCTGGGTATTACCACAGCCAGGATCCAGACAAGGAAGTTGAGCTCAGAAAAGCTGAAAAATGCTGCCCAGAGCTTCCTGACTGGTCAGAGTGGAGCTGGAGTTTGAACAGCATTCTCTTGAATCCATAGTCTGTGTTCTTTTCCCTTTAACGTGGCTTTAGCAGAAAAGTTCATCAGAGCGCTGTTTCAGTCCATCCTGGAGCCTTCCTCTAGCCTTCTTAAGCGATCTCTCCACCAGGATGACTCTGGGAGGTGCCAGCACAATAAATGAACTTTTTAGAATTACAGTGTTCCAGAGACTTACTCTCATGTATGTTGGGTTCCAAACTGTCCTTTCTCATCGCATCAGAAGTACATGGTACATGATGGCAAACAGGTGTTTTCTTCTTGACACGGTGTTTTATTCTGGGTGTTTCAAGTGTGATGTGATAATGGAGACTACTTGCATTAGTACTGAACATGAAGCCCTTTACAAGGTCAGAGTTCACAACCTTTAGCGCATTCAGTGGTGTTGCCAAGGATGCCAAAAGCAGGAACGAATCACAGGCCATGTATTCAAAGATATTTCCAGGTATTATGGCTTAGTTTAAGTTAAGGGTATCTAAGACATTTGAAAGATTTTATTCTGTTTTGGCTCCACAGGGATAGTTGAAATAGTCCTTGAAGGCTTGAGTTAATTGTAAGAGTTCCTTCTTCCTGCTGCCTCCCAAGTGGTCACATCTTAGAGGATGATTGTTTTGTGAAGAGCTCTGAAAATAGAGAATGCTAATCATAGAAATACTGAATACTTAGAAGAAACATAGGCACTTGAGATGCATTGCAAAAATATTTAACTTGTTGAAGCCAAATTTCATGTATATTTGTTTTTAGACTTCTAGACTATGGTTGGGTTTGAAATCTGTGTTTCTAAGCCAAAAACATCATTTTGATAGGAAACTCTTTTTTAATCCAAATATCCCACCGAATGTTTCTCCTATGTAATTTGTATATACCTCTTTCAACAACTGCAAAGGGTCCGACATTTTATTCTACTTACAAGCCAGTAAGTTAGCCTGTCACAGTTCATGGGTGCTGGCAGAAGACAAGATACTCCTAGATCAGAAACCAAGGACATTTTATTACTCACAGCACTAGCAGTAGCCAGAGTATCAGCATTTGTGTCAAGCCCCTGAGCCCCAACTTCTGCTGGGCAGTGTGAAGAGGATCAGGTGACATCTGCATAAGCAGTGAGAAGTATTACTCGTGAGGAACACTGAGTGAGGGAACACAAGTTGTTCATAATGGGAAGTTAAGCACATCTGCCTTTTCCTCCAGAGAGAACCATTATCTCTATCTTCCAGAGCTGAAAGCAAGCTTGCCCTTTGCTCCAATGCAATACATTATCTGATTCTCATCATGCTGTTTGCTACACATACATCCTAGAAAGGAGAGTTTGGAACAAAGGCAAGTCAGTTTTTCTGTTTCTAAGATGTGCACAAATGTGAGAAACTCTTGGAGAATTTTCTCTCAACACTCAATTTCTGGGGACACCTGGCTGACTCAGTTGGTGGAGCATACAACTCTTGGTTTTGGGTTGTAAGTTTGAGCCCCATGTTAGGAGTAGAGAGTACTTTAAAAAAAATCTTTAAAGGGACACCTGTGTGGCTCAGTCGGTTAAGCATCTGCCTTTGGCTCAGGTCATGATCCCAGGGTCCTGGGGTTGAGCCCCACATCGGGCTCCTTGCTCAGCAGGGAGCCTGCTTCTCCCTCTGCCTGCTGCTCCCCTGCCTGTGCTCTCTCTCTCTCTCTCTCACACACACACACACACACACACACTCTCTCTCTCTCTGACAAATAAATAAAATCTTTTAAAAATCTTAAAAAAACAAACAAACAAACAAACAAAACAAAAAAGCAATCAATTTCTGGAGTCCCAAGAAACTTCAGGATATACTACCAGCTTGACATAATTGGGTAGTAATAAAAGTTGTGCCCTGCGATTTGAGTGGTCCTGTCCCTCAAATCAACTATGTATCACTGCTTATTTCACCATTATAACTTAAATCCTTTGACTCAACCTTTAGGTCTACAAATGAGCCCTTTATCTAATTACAAATACTGCTAGGAGTAGTTCCCCTATTATCCCTCCACACTTTAGTAAATAGAGGCTGGGTTTTATGGGGGAAAAATATTCCTCACCCTTGAATTAAAGACATGTGATCTTGGGGCACTTGGCTGGCTTAGTCAGTGGAGCATGCATCTCTTGGTCTCAGGGTTGTGAGTTCAAGCCCCACACTGAGTGTAGAGATTAACTAAAAATAAAATCTTAAAAAAAGAGAAAGAGACATGATCTTGCGACTTGGTTTTGTCACTGAGTACACTGGCCCTCAGTTTCTCTGTCTGTTAAATATTAAAAACTAGAAAACCATGGAGAAATGCTTTAAAAATTCTAAGAGAATATGCTTACCAAACAAAAATTTGGTACCTGTTTAAACATAAGGATAAATGTGTTTTCAGATATGTGAGGTCTCAACAAAAAGGATGCTCCTGCATCCTTTCTCAAAAAAATATGGAAAGATATGCTCCATGAAAATGAATAAGTAAAATAGGAAAGAGGAAGGCATGAAATAAAAAAGATAAGGAATCTAACACAGGAAGGAGGCAAAAGGAATTCCAAAGATGAGGCAGAAGGAAGCCCCACAGTGGTAGGTATCAAGAAATCTAGAAAACAATTCTTCCCAATTGTAATGGAAGAACAGAGTTGTTAGAGAAGTCTCTAGGAAACAAATTAAGTTGAGGGATTACATGAGGTGTTTGACCACATTGAGGGGTCTTTTCAGTTCTACTTGAGAGTCTGAGAATGAGTTGATGATAGGTATATAGAAAATCAGGCAACAACAACAACAACAAAAAATAGAGGAAAGTATAAACTTTTAGGAAATAAAAAGTTCTACAAGAAATATAACATATTGAATGACTGAGCTGGAAACAATACTAATAGATTCATAATAAGGTAATCTTCAATTTTGGGTTTAGCTTCAAACTATGCTGTAGTTACATTGGGAAGATGGAGAAGGGGAAATATGTGTATGTTTTTGGGTATGTGTGGGATGTGTTAAAAAAGGTAATTCCTCATCTCCCATAGAAGGAAGCAAATAATGTTTAAAATACAAAAATCAAGAAATAACAGCATAATCACATTATTTGTCAAATGGATGTAAACACCACAAGAACTGAAAGCAGTTACCACAGGGAAACAGGAATAGGGGCTGGGAAGGCACGGGCAAGAGGACGGCTTTTTGTCAAGTTTTAGTTTTTAAATGATGTGCATGTATTACTTTGATCAAAATTAAAATTAACAATGTAATGTATTCACTGGCCCATTGCCAGTGAAATGTTTAGCAGAGATTAGTTGCAATTAGAAATGGGATGGAGTCTAGCGGAATAAAGGGGGCACATACCACAAGCAGAAGGTGATGCTATTAGGAGAGGTGAGAATTATATTTCTGCCTCTCTCACATTTTTTTTTTCCAGGGCCAACCTGGGCTACATCTTTGATCTCACATCGTAAACTATGTTAGCACATTAATCACATTTAAAAACTCGACTGACTCGTGCAGGACACCAAGGTCTGTATGGCGAGTGAGTGTTGCAGCTCGGTCAGTGCTATCATCTCAGCCCGATTACGTTAATGCATCTTTGCCGAAGGCCTCATGCAGGATCCGCAGGTCCTCTGACTCACCGGAGGAATATTGCTGCATTGCTCACTGAGTACATGTATGGGTGGGAGACGGAGGAGAGAAGGATAGGTCTAGAATCTAACCTAGCAGTCTCCCAGGTCAAGATGACTTCTGGTTCAACATTCTGAGCTGCATCAGGCAATTGTTTTTGTTCAATGGACATCATGCTAGTGATGCTTGCAGCTAGGACAAAGCTGTTGCCAGCTGTGAAGAAATTAGCTCGAACTATTGTCATATTTCTAGCTGACTCTCAGACGTTGAGCCTCTGGTGGGCTGCTCATCATGTGCTAATTGCATGGCTTCCCTTCTCAGGACTGGTCAGCTAATGTGGGTGTCAGAGCTCGGGGAGAGCTACGGCTTCTGCTGTTTGGATTATGGGCAGTTTGGGGAATCTCTACTAATAAGGTGGGAGGTGGATGGGAGGACAGGAGTGGTGTAAGGAAACTCTTCTTTCTTAGAGCTGTCAATGGGGCACCTGGATGGCTCAGTTTGTTAAGTGTCTGCCTTTGGTTCAGGTCATGGTCCCAGGGTCCTGGTTTCGAGCACAGAGTTGGACACCTTATTCAGTGGGAAGTCTGCTTCTCTCTCTCCCTCTGCCTGCACACTCTCTCTCTGTCAAGTAAGTAAGTAAGTAAGTAAGTAAATAAATAAATAAATATAAATAGTCCTTCCCTTAAAAAAAAAAAGAGTTGTCAAGCTTCCACACCGTCTTTTCTGTTTCTTCAATGAAGTATCTGAGCATGAAAACTGTTATGCACAAAACACAGTGCTAGACACTGTGGGGATACAGAGCTACAAAGACATAACCCCACATCTCAAGGACATTACAGTATCAATGGAGAGACAGAGGCATGAATACTAATTATAGTATCAGGCAGAACGCTCTAAAAGAACATCATCTCTGTAGTCAGCGTATCTTGATTTCAATTCTCCGCTTCCTAACTGCATGACTTTAAATGAGTAAATCTTAAAAAGAAAAAAAAAAAGAATTATTCTTGTAGAGGCCTCTATAAGATGGAATAATAATGGTGATGACTGAATGAGTTAATGCTTGCTTAGCAAATTGTCTGGCACATCGTAAGGCCTTGATAATAGTAATGTAGTAGTAGTAGTAGTAGTAGTAGTAGTAGCAATGTTATTTTAAATTTTATTATAAACAAGCAAAATGTCATGGGAGCAAGGTGGAAGGAGAAAGTGGCAATGGAGATGAGCCCTGGAAGATGAATGGGAAGAAGGAACAGAAGGAAGGGAACAGTATTTCAGCATTTCAGACTCAATAAATGGAATGGATGATGACACAGAGAGATAAATGTTTTTGACTTCTTTAGGGACCAGGTATGCTTGGGGGATTTATAGTGAGAGATGATGCTGGAAAGTGAAATGAATCCAAATTGGGATGCATCTGGAATGTCATGGGAAGGGGACTCAAATTTATTTTGCTGTTGGTGGAGGGAAATGTGAAGAAGCTATTGGTTGTTAACTTGTTGAGAGGAAATGAGGAGGTCACTGTGAGCTTCTCTGTGGACACTGGAAATGTTCAGAAGACAGGGGACACCCCCAAGTGCCTATGAAGACTGTGGCACTCACAAATGTGGAACCCAAGAGGAGGTCTGGATTATAAGGAAAATAATGACTTCTCTTTTAGAAATTGGTGATTGTTCTCAAGCTTATTAAAAAATTATTTTCTCGGGGCACCTGGGTGGCTCAGTGGGTTAAAGCCTCTGCCTTCGGTTCAGGTCATGATCCCAGGGTCCTAGGATCAAGCCCCGCATCGGGCTTTCTGCTCAGCAGGGAGCCTGCTTCCCTTCCTCTCTCTGCCTGCCTCTCTGCCTACTTGTGATCTCTGTCAAATAAATAAATAAAATCTTAAAAAAATTATTTTTTCAAGAAAAGATTTCTTAAATCAATGATTCTATGAAAGCTAAAGCTTTCTGTAGCCTCAGAGGTGATAACATATGAATAATATGATTTTCAAGTGGCTTCCTATGTGCCATGTTTGGAAGTCATAAATATGTAATGAATTATATGATTTCAGCGCAAAACTCCATTAGCAACATTATGCCAGATACTTTCCATAATCTTTCAACATCTCCTCACAGCTTGGTGGGGTGTTGGTATTTAAGGTATGATCTTAGGATCTTAATATCTAAGGAATGATTACTGATAATTTAGCAGAAGGAATATCTCTTCACTTTTGTGTTTATTTAACTTTGCCTTTGCTAGAATTACCTCCTATGCACATTTGAAGGATTTGTTACTGGCTTATCTATAAGGCATGCTTCAGGAGCTGTTATTAAAAATTCATATAATGCTAAATTTGGTTGAAAAGTCAGCAAACTGAATTTAGAACAAAATCACCCTCTTGGATGCAGTACCTAGGTGGCTCAGTCGGTTAAACATCTGTCTTCGGCTCAGGTCATGATCCCAGGGTCCTGGGATCCAGCCACGAGTCTGACTCCTTTCTCGACGGGGGAGTCTCTTTCTCCCTCTCCCACTCCTCCTGTTTGTGCACACATTCTCTCTATCAAATAAATAAGTAAAATCTTAAAAAAAAAAAAAGAAAGAAAGATGGATAGCAGTGCTTTTATTCTCCTCACCCACAGATTCTTCCTGAGATGTAAGCTGAATTCAGTGGGTGTTGTACTTGCCTCAGACTGGAAGGAAGGGAAATAATAATTCACTTATAATTATTTTGGCTATTCATTATTACCGTCCCGGTTAGGATGATTTCTGTGAACACCACTAGCTGTTACCTTGCACTCTGAAGGTTATAGGAAGTTGAGTTAGTTGGTCAGGAGTTTGGACAAGGAGGTTTAATGGAGCTGAGTGGTACACCATTCTTACTGAGAAGCATATGCCTACACCTTGAATCAGTCCTGTGAGATTAAATAAGTTTAGATAACAATCAGGTATTTTCCTACTAGCTTGCAAAACATCTTTTTCTTCCCCTGATATTTTTCAGGGCAGTGAGAAAACATCAGAGGACTTTAACTTCTCATTGTTAAGTATCTTGTTTTGTTTTTGTATTTGTTTTTTTAAGTTTCACTCATTTGAGTAATCTCTACACCCAACGTGGGGCTCAAACTCATGACCCCGAGATCAAGAGTTCCATGCTCTTCCGACTGAGCCAGCCTGGTGTCCCATGGTCAAGTGTTTCTTATTATTTCCCTGTTGGGACCCTTCAGCTCTACAGTTACTGCAGGGTTGGACATTCACTCAACATTTTTTTTGGTCTTCTTCCTGTGTGTGAGGCACTGTGCCTGATGCTGTATATAGGAGGCTGCGGTAAACCGGGTCTCCGCTCTCATGCAACTCCAGTTTCGTCGTGGGAAGGCAAATCCTAAGGACAAAAAATTTTAAGTAAAAAGAAAAAAAACCAACAACAAGGTAAGACATAATGGCTAAATGAGAGGCTTCTTTAAAGTAGGGGGGTTTGGGAATGACAGCTCTGAGGAAGCATCACATGAGAGGAGAGCTGAATGAGAAGCAGGAGCCAGCCTTGTGAGGGTCGGGGGAAGCATAAAACTTAGTCTGGTGACAAGAGCAGTACTAGGTGCTTGGTTAAGAGGTACAGCATCATTGATTTAAGGAACTTGTTACTAGATGGGGTGAATGGAGAATTTGCATTTAGTATGCTTTTAGAAGCATAAACAACTGCAAACTCATTTCCATACCTTAGGAAAAGAAGGGAGTAATGAGGCAAAACAAAACATGGCTAGTTGATTTCCAAATCCTCTTCTCTCCCTCTTGGTAACAGCATTTCTAGGTAGACACATAGCTTCAAAGTGTCGTGTCAGTACGGCATGGCTTATATTTGGACTGTTGTAGGAGAGATAAATAAACTGCTCTCTTTTTAAATTCACCAATATGTTGGATCTTGTGATGCAGGTGACTCTATTTGCTGACTAACATCGGTTAAAATAATACATGGAGTAGCAAAAAGATTAAGAGAAACTTTGAGAAAGGAAAAAAAGACCACTTATAATCCCGCTTCTCTAATACAACTATCTTCACACTTGCGTATTATCTTCTGTGCCTCATCCACACGTGTGTTTTTTTATGAAATTGGTATGTAATTGTTAATGTAATTTATGTAACTGTTCATGTGTTTACATGTCATTTGACATTCTGTTCCTTAAAGATTTAATCTTATGTTACATTTTTTTTTTAAAAGGTATTATTTATTTATTTATTTGAGAGATTGAGAGGGGACTTAGGAGCAGAGGGGAAAAGAACATCAGGTAGATTCCATGCCAGTCGCAGAGCCCCACACGGGGCTTGATCTCATGACAAGGAGATCATGACCTGAGCCAAAACCAAGAGTTGTACGTTTAACCGACTGAGCCATCCAGGCACCCCTGTTACATATTCTTCTATGTTTTAATATAGGTGTCAGTTATTTTTAGCAGCTTTATATCATTATAAAGTGTTGTGTACCATAATTTATGAATCTATTCAAAGGGTAAATTTTTAAAAACTGGTTTACTGGGGTGCTTGGCTGGCTCAGTTGGAAGAGCATGTAACTCTTACTCTCAGGGTTGTGAGTTCAAGCCTCACATTGGGTGTGGAGCCTATTTAAAAATTTAAAAAAAAAAAAAAGAAAGGTTTATTAGTGATCTCATTGTTGATTTTTTTATTGTTGTTGTTGATTTTCTAATGAATCTGGTTGGGTCTGTGAGTGTCTCCTAAATGCTCAGCATGAGTCTGAGATATACACTTGAGAGGAGATAAGTATAACCCACCACTGATTAATGTTAGCTGGCATCATTATTTTTGTTATTAGGGTTGCTATTTTGTTATTAGGGTTGTTTTGTTGGCTGGCATCATTGTTTTTGTTATTAGGGTTTTTATTTTGTTATTAGAGTTGAACTGCTTGTCTATCCCTAGAGATGAGAAAGTAGAGAACAAGATCTGGTTTGAAATGGCAGCTGGGGCTAGCTGGAGGACAATGATGCAGAAAACCTTAAATGAGCTGTAACAAATCAATCCTCATGTACCATTTGTAAGACGTCTAGTTGTTAGATATAAGATTTGTGAGTTGTGCTTATTCTTCAAATATTCTGGGCTGGAATGCCAACTCAGCCTCTTCTCTTCATCTTTAGCCATGTCTTCTCTCCCGTTACTCTGACTGCTTTGCCCCATTTTGTATGGTTTCAGGGTCACTTGTGACCTTAATGTTTTATGCCCTAATAAAATCGAATCACTAAGAAGACCATTCTACAAAATGACTTTGAAATCTCTAATTTAGGATTGTTATAGCTAAAAGTCGAATATGGCATTGAGTGGAGATGGTAGGGTTCTCATTTGGGTGGGTTCTTGAAGGTAATCAATTAATGTGGGTGTATTTCTAGTAAAAAATATATTTTAGAGTTTTAAAATTTATTTTTGTTAAAGTGATATTTTAACTAAAATCGCATATAGGTAATATAATCACATTAATTCAAAGACCCAAACTATAAAAAATATAGAGCAGTATGTCTCCCCCAATATCCTCATCTGCCCAATCCCCCACTCCCATTGAAATTATCTGCTGTTCATAACTTCTTCCTTTCAGAGTTTTCTGATGTACATATAAGCAAATATAAATGTTGGTTCTATTTTCCCATTCTTCTGTATCCTAAGAAGCATCTTTTGAAGAAATGGATTTTCAGTATATTTTTCAACACATAAAATTTGATAGTAGTTTCTGGCACTATTATGGGTGTGATTAAATTTCGAGGGTATGTTCAGTGCCTAGAACTTAGAATTATTTTCTTTTGAAAATTCACTGAGGGGTGTATGGGTGGCTCAGCCAGTTAAGTGTCTGCCTTCAGATGAGGTCATGATCCCATGATCCTGGCTGAGCCCCTCATCAGGATCCCTACTCAGCAGGGTGTCTTCTTCTCCCTCTCCCTCTGCCCTTCTCCCTGCTCGTGCTCTCTTTCAAATAAATAAATTCTTTAAAAAAAGTAAAAGAAAAAAGAAAAGTCACAGAAATAATACTATGAGTAAGCTTCATGTAATTTATGCTGCTAAAAACATAACAAAAGAGCACAGTTAAATGGTCAGGATACAGCTGGAAAACTCATCAGATTTCAAACTCCAGGTTTTCACAGCTGTGCAGCACTTACAAACCAAGTGTTCATGTCACTAAGACAACAGTATTAATGCTGGGTATCCTACAAAAAATGTCACACTTCAGGTTTGCACCTTGCCAATTTTGGTCTGGGATCAAAAAGATCTAAAGCCATTTGTTTTAAGAACATAGATGGCTGATAATATGGCTGTTAATATGATATTCTTTTGGAGGTAATAGAAACTCCAAATCAAAGAGGCTTAAATGACAAATAAATTTCTTGGTTCTTATAAACCTGAAGTCCTGTGGTAGACTGGGCTTCTGGACTGATTGATACAGTAGTTCAATTCACCAAGGACCTGTGTTCTTTTTGTCTTTGCTCTCTGCTACCAGTGGTGTCTACTTTATTTTCAGGCCGATTTTTCTCATATCTGTACTTACAAGTAGCTATTGCGATTATTTATTCTCCCAAACCGGAGGGGCGTAGAGTGAGGAGAGACCAGTGAGGAATTCTGAACATCCAGGAATTCTGGGGAAACACCTCTCAGTTGAGACTCAAGAATGAACCACCATGAGCATGCTCGGTGAGTTTGACAATGAATGGATAAAAGCATGTGAGCAAGTGTGCTTATATAGATTACAGTATATCTTGTTCAAGGTCAGCAGTTCTCAGCTGAGGCTGAACACTGGGATCACTGGGGAGACTAGAATTTAAAACACTGATGCCCAAGTCCACTTTCCAGAGATTCTGATTCATTTGTCCAGGGCTGGAGCCCAGATATTAGAATATAAAAAAAAATTTTTTTTAAAAGATTTTATTTATTTGACAGAGAGACACAGTGAGAGAGGGAACACAAGCAGGAGGAATGCGAGAGGGAGAAGCAGGCTTCCCATTGACAGGCGGCCCAATGTGGGACTCAATCCCAGGACTCTGGGATCATGACCTGAGCTGAAGGCAGATGCCTAACTACTGAGCCACCCAGGGGCCCCAGATGTTAGAATTTTTAAAATGTTCTCCAGGGGATACTACTGAGCAGCCAGGACTGAGAACCATCTTCTAAGAATGAGAGAAGATTAGTGTTCTTGGGAAGAATAAAACAGAGAAGTCTAATATAGCGTTAAGTTTTTATTTTTATTTATTTATTTTTCATAGTTGTTAAGTTTTATTTTAATTCCTAATGCAATAATATTGGCAGATGATAAAACTGGTTGTTAAACATCTCACAATTATTAGGTACTTTATTAACATAAAGCTAAAAACAGTCCATTATTCTAACTAAAATAAAGACAGAATCAAACAATTTATGTTTTTATTTTGATAACAAAAAGAAGTTAGAGATACATTACCCTCCTTTCTTTACTAACAGCATATTTGCCAGTTCCCCTAACTCTTGAGTCCAATCCTTCCCCTCTAATCCCACTGTTCTCACCTGAAATCAGCCCATCACGATCCTTCCCCTGTCTTACTGTGCAATCTCCTCATTGGATTTGGTATTTCTTGTGTCCACTCTTTCTTTCATAAAGCTTCTAGATCAACGACTAATAAAGCTATTATCATATCAATCATATTATCTCTCTGTTGAAAAAAAAATCTCCAATTCCTTAGCCTGGCCTCTATGGTATGGTCCAAACCTACCTTTTTTGTCTTATCTCACACTTTCCCTTTTCATTTACTCATGCTTTAGTCAAATTGAATTAGTCACTATAACATAAACATACTCTATTTACCCACTCTGCCTATAGAACCCTGTTTAAACATACCTTTTCCATATAATATTGATGGTAATTCAACTGAAATATTTCCTTCCTCAAAGGTCCATAGCAGCTTAACTCTGTCTTGTGGCCCGTATTTTGTCCTACGGTGCAATATAGTGATATGTGTACATGACTTACCTTACAGACTGACATCTTTGTGTCCTCTTTGTTTATATTTGTTGAATGGAAGAATGAGCTTTCTGGTTTCTTCTCCTTATGAGTTTTAGACTAGTTCTGCATGTTTCTGTCATTCTAGACTATTTGAATGAGTTTAATAGGAGAGACTGGTGATAGAAATAACTATATAGAAATGACTAATAGAAGAGACTGGTGATAGAAATGACATGTGCCCAGCACATGTCTCAGCTGGTAGCTTGGCAATGTTTACTGTTTTCTGACTAGTTCTATAGACACTATTTTTTAAAGTTTTATTTATTTATTTATTTAAGTAATCTCTATACCCAGTGTGGGCCTTGAACTCACAACCTCAACATCAAGAGCTGCATAACCTTCCCACTGAGCCAGCCAGGTGCCCTCTCTAGTGACTATTTATTGAATGCCTGCTGCGTGTGTGCCAGGCAGATAGATGTAATCTGTAATTCCTATAGCAATGATCTGATTTTCATCTTTCAGATGTGTCTTCTGGTACTCAGAGTAAGTAACTTCCCCAGGTTCTGGCATAAATTGACAGAGCTGAAATTCCAGACTTGCTCTGTTTCCCTCCAAAACTATACAGTACAGGGCTACAGCTAAAAACAGAGATGGTGGCTAGGTATCAGGCCACTGATTTCCCCACCCTCTCCCTCCAGCACATCCAGACAAGGTCAGGTTCCCATCTGCTCATTCATACAACAAGTCTATTCTCACTCGGTTCCCAGGTCTACTAGGAAAGCTACTTCTCATCCAGCTGCATAATCAAGCAAAGAAAAGCCAAATCTGCATTTGATACTTCCAATCTAGCCCAATCCAATCCTGCAGAAACCATCAGAAACCATTAGGATTTAATAGTAGGGACTGAGAAGCATCAAAATGAGAGAATACAGAGCTGTTGCTGAGAGATGAAATTTCATGGGGTAGACAAAATTGGTATGAAAGCTCAGCCTATGTATTCAGTCTTTCTCTTACTTCTTACATATTCATAGGACATAAAGGTTGTTCCCACATGACCTCAAACTTTCAGTTTCAAAGTGAATTTGAATTTGAATTTGTTACCTGACTATTCCCAAAATAATCAGATTTGTTTTTAGTCTTTAAGATGTTTACTTAACATTTTCACTTCTCATCCAGAGACAACCTTCCAGGAAACTATGAACATCGGTTGAATAAACATAATTCTAGTCCTGTAGAGTTAGGCCTAGAGAATGAAATTTAATAGGAATTCGACAACATAGTTTTAAAGCTGTTACTAGAATAGGGTTATTATTTGGTTCAACAGAGAAGAGGACATCCATTTTTCTTATTCAAAGGTGTCCTGCAACTACAAATTGCTATCCTGAGTCACTCACATGAAGGCCAAGTGTGAACCCAAGAGGTAACAGTGGCAGGGAAAGAGCTTCTTTTTTAAACATCTGAGTGAGAACTATGGGCACCAATTTGTTTTGACAGCGTAAGGGACATTGGGAGCGGCAGTTCTGACCATAAGATTTTTTGTAGAGGAGAGCTGTAAATTTAACCCTCACATAAGCTTCATCTTCTTTCTGGATGCTCTATAGAGTGACTGGCACAGCTGAGGTCAAGACTAAGCCTAGCAGAGTCAGAACCATTCTCTATCAGAGACGCTTTTTTGTCTCTCAAGTAATAATACACAACTAGACACAACGGCTACCCAGGGACCACAGAGATTTTGTGATGAGATATGAAACTAAAAATAAAGCATTTCCAAGAATTTCTAAAATACAGTAAGTGTGCATTGTTTGCAGTGTGCCGGTCCTTTTATTAGTGGACACCTGTATTTGTCTCCATAACTGTTGGCTAATGAGTCCCAATTGACATATATATAGAAGAAATATCAAATTGGTCATAAATGTGACTTTTACTCTAAGTTGGAGAAAAAATTAGGTGACCAGAATAGTAGACTGATATTTAATACTTATGAGGGTCTCAATATTTACATCTTTTTAAAGAATTTTCTGTGGACTTTACTTTTGTCTTTCCCAATTAGCCTGAGAGTATAGGTCAGTGGTTAGATAATGTTACCATAGGCTGGAAGTTAAAGGTCAATTCCTAGCACAACATGGAGTTACTGTTGAGCAACTTCAAGTCTCCTTATTTTTGTTTTTTGATTTACAGGGGCGCCTGGGTGGCTCAGTGGGTTAAGCCGCTGCCTTCGGCTCAGGTCATGATCTCGGGGTCCTGGGATCGAGTCCCGCATCGGGCTCTCTGCTCAGCAGGGAGCCTGCTTCCTTCTCTCTCTCTCTGCCTGCTTCTCCATCTACTTGTGATTTCTTTCTGTCAAATAAATAAATAAAATCTTTAAAAAAAAAAAGTCTCCTTATTTTTGTTTTTTGATTTATAAAATTGGGATATCTTATCTGTGATAAGATTTCACAGCTGAAGCTATAAAACTAAATTAGATTAATAACCAATAAATATGGAAAGGCTCTGAGCCTTTAACAAGTTATTAAGTGCATTTATTTATAAACATGTTTCAAGAATAGCGAATGTAAGTACAAAACTTTGAGAATGCATTTTGGAAATACCTATTAAGATTCAGAGTAATTACATTGGGGAAAGAGAAAGGTACTTCTACTTTTTTTTCCCACTATATACCAGTTTGATTTTTTTTTTTTTTTGCATGAGAAGGTTTTACATTATCACTTTTAATTAAATATTTTAAAGACTACTGTGCCATTTTTAATGTAGGAATGCTCTGAAGGGAAGTGAATCATTATTGTTTGTCTTTATTCCTTAGAGGTGATGAAGACCAATTGGTTACAGAGTTCAGGTATGATTTTTATTTTATTTTATTTTACTTTATTTTATTTTTAATTTTAATTTATTTTAAAGATTTTTAAAGTTTATTTGACGCAGAGAGACACAGTGAGAGAGGGAACACAGCAGAGGGAGTGAGAGAGGGAGAAGCAGGCTCCTCGCAGAGCAGGGAGCCTGAGGTGGGACTCAGTTCTAGGACACTGGGATCATGACCTGAACCGAAGGCAGATGCTCAATGACTGAGCCACCCAGGCGTCCCTGATTTTTATTTTAGAATGGCGTCATATTTTTTAAAAAATTTTTTATATATTTTTTTCATTTATTTATTTTCAGCATAACAGTATCATTATTTTTTCACCACACCCAGTGCTCCATGCAATCCGTGCACTCTATGATACCCACCACCTGGTACCCCGACCTCCCACCCCCCTGCCACTTCAAACCCCTCAGATTGCTTTTCAGAGTCCATAGTCTCTCATGATTCACCTCCCCTTCCAATTTACCTCAACGCCCTTCTCTCTAACTCCCCGTGAATGGTGTCATATTAATGGCTGAGTGTGCCATGATGACAGCTTCATCATAGGCCACTATGTGCTGTATTCTGAGCATAGGACGTAGTAGATCAAGTAAAAATGCTTCTGGCCAGCCTCAAAGCACTTTTGAGAAACACTCTTTCCATTTCAAATATCTTCAAACTGTAGTCTAACTATTAACATCAGGGAGAGCAGCATGAAGAACTGGAACAAAAACTGCTTCCAAATCTTTAAGGATAAGGTGGTAAGGGACCTTCCTAAAGTGTTTACTGTTATAGGAAGTGCTGGGAAATCTTGAGGGAAGAGGGGGAAAAAAAAAAGAAAGAAAAAAATTGAAACGAACCTAAGAAAGGAGCAGTCTTAGCAATCTGGCAGTAATAAAATATTTTAAATCGTTGCTTTAATTTTCTTCTCTGAAAATACTTCATGCTGGAAAATTCTGCTTTCACTTTGTGTTTCCTGAAGGTTTAAATCATCCTCTATTAGTGGGGGGGGCACTGAATTAATTTTTCATATAAAAGCTTTATAACTTTTTTTTCTATTTTAAAACAAGGTATTTTTACCAACACTCTAATTTATTTATTTTGCACAGGACATACAAAATGCAAAGTTAGATTGTATTAACAATATGTGAATGTTCAATTTCAGTTAAACTTATGATCAATAATACACTTTCTTTGGTAAGTTAGTTGATCCGATCATGCTTTACTTTTAGCTAACAGGGCAGTGGATTCTGTAGCTGAGCCCATGAGAATATACTAATAACAATTACTATTTAATTTTTATATACTGCAAACCCATTTCTAGCATGTATGAAATAAAATAGGTATAGATTAACCTTCCCATTGGTTGGAGGTTGAAGCAAATGGCCAATCTGTTCAAATTCAGATAATGCCAGAATTAAGAAGAAAAGTTTTCTCAAACCCAAACAGAGAAATAAGGGAATTGAGACTTTGTAGCATACAAGAACTTTCACCCAGGAGAGAGGAGTAAAGTTGCTAGCAGCCTGTGACAAACAGAAAGTAGAACTATGGTCTTAAACTTGTTTTTTTTTTTTTTTTTTTTTTCAAACATTCTGCAGGATTTCAGAACTTCGTGCTGTCATTGATTATGTTTGCTGTTATTCCTAGTCTCTTCCTAATATCTATTTCCCTCTTCTTCTAGACCAACAGAATTTTTACCCGAGTGTGTATGTCAATACTTTACACTCCCAAGTAAATACTTCCCAGACCCTTTTGGCCTTGTGTTACCATGTAACTAAGTTCTGGCCAATAAGGTTGGCCACACTCTGCGGCAGCCTGAGCACCACACCACCCGGGGAAAGTCTGGCTAGACTTTAAAAGGAAAGAGAGCAGAGAGATAATCGTTTGTTCTGATTAAGCCACTGTACTTGGGGCTTTCTGTCATTCCCAGTCAAATCTAACTCTGCTGAATACACTAGCTTTTAGGTTCACTGAGTCCTTGTTGGGAACAAACCAGTACCTACTTAAAATCCAATTAAAATGACGTGACTGTCTTTGTTGGTTGTGGGTAACATAGATAAAACAGCAAAACAAACAAAAATAGACATCACAGTGGAAAACATTTTCTACAAGTCAGTTGAAAAGTGAGGCCAGGGCGCCTGGGTGGCTCAGTGGGTTAAAGCCTCTGCCTTTGGCTCAGGTCATGATCCCAGGGTCCTGGGATTGAGCCCCACATCAGGCTCTCTGCTCAGCGGGGAGCCTGCTTCCTCCTCTCTCTCTGCTGCTTCTCTGCCTACTTGCGATCTCTGTCTGTTAAATAAATAAATAAATAAACTCTTAAAAAAAAAAAGAAAAGAAAAGTGAGGCCAGAGTTCTTCTCCCAGTTGTATCATTGATTTCTACTATTGCCTAATGAAATAAAATAAATATATACATCATAATACATAGAAATTAGCACGATTGTTTTCAAGAGTGTGTGAATAGTCATTTCACAGTGTAATGTCATAAGAGCACATTGACTTTTTAAATATAGATATAAAAATATTCCCATTCCAGATTTTTAAAGTCAAATTGAATGCTAGCCAAAAGATAGCTAACGAAGATCTTTTATTTATTTATTTATTTTTAATTTTTAATTTTTTATAAACATATGTTTTTATCCCCAGGGGTACAGGTCTGTGAATCACCAGGTTTACACACTTCACAGCACTCACCAAAGCACATACCCTCCCCAATGTCCATAATCCGAAGATCTTTATTAAACGTTAAAAAAATCTTTAATTTTTTAAATCTTTATTAAAAGTTTAATCTTTATTAAACGTTAAAAAAAAAAATCAAACCTGAAATTCCTCCTCTTTCCTACCCCAACCACACACTTCCCTGCCACACTACACACACACACACACACACACACACTCTCTCTCTCTCTCTCTCTCTCACACACACACACACACACACACACTCAGTGGATGATCATGCCTTGTTCTCAGAGAAAATGGATGTCTCCAGATTGAATGTTTCTCAATTTTCTAATACCAGATCTCCAAACTCACCTATGTTTATCATCCTGGCCTCTTTTCCTCTTGTTACAATAGAAGAGATGTCTCCCTTCCTATCCAAGGTAAGTTTCTCCACCTGCGCTTTGAGTCCCAACATTCTTGCCTTCTCAGGAAATGTATGCTATAGATTATCACCTCTCTCTCCTGTATCTTAAATATTTTAAATGTCTTCTCAACTGGATTTTCCCCCTCTGCTTATAAACAAGCCCGGTTCACCCACTAAATGAAAGTTTCCTGGCAAAGGCTCTCTCCTCCATAGTGTTTAGGTGAACAATGTCAGTGCCTACCACTGTGGTTCTCTTTTCTGTACTTGTATGACTGACCACAAGGCTGGGAGACAGGTCTCCATATTTAAACAGGCTACGGCCAAGTCTTCTGGACTGAGGAGATAGATACTCTGTTTCTTTTAAGTGGTTGCATATCTGCTCCTACCCATTTTATGTGTTGACTTCCTGGTTTAATTTTCAGAGGCAATCTATTTTCTCAGTTTCCTTATTCCTAAAGAATACCTCACCATGGCTACCAATATACAGTGCTAGTTTTCACAGTATTTTTCTATATAAAGGAATGCCTCAAAACCAATATACATGATTTTACTACACAGAAAAGATCAGGTTTTCATCTTAGGTCTTCAAATTTCACATATAAAACTAAGAAGTGCAATATTAATTGAATAGTTTCAATGGGGAAAAAAGTTACTTCTAATGGACTTTATTGAAATAATTGGAATTTACATCAAAAGTTTATCAAGATCTCCTGTTTTACAAATCAGCATTTAACGACTTACACAGAACCCACTGCCACAGAAGTTAACAATATGAGGCACCTGGCTGACTCACTCGATAGAGCACATGACTCTGGATCTTGGGGCTGCAGGTTCAAGCCCCACTCTGGGTGTACAGGTTACTTAAAAATAAAATCTTAAAAAAAAGTTAACATTTGCAATAGAACTAAAATGAATATTTGTAGAGAAACAGTAAATGCTTTCTATTTGTTGAAGTGTTTCAGGATTATATGCATCAGTAAAAAGAAATGGAATGCTTGACCCTTGTGGAAAAAGATGTTATAGCAATGAGAAAAAAAAGATGTACTTCTGATTTAAGCTGATTAGAAGATTCTCTATGTATTTTGGGAGCACACTTTCATTTACATGTTCCCAAATACCAGTGATGAACCAGGCAGCAGGAATGGCTGACTCACCTAAATTTTATGATGGCTTTCTGATTTGTTGCCACTTAAAGCAATCACATAAGGACAGCAAATCCCCAAAACATCAAAAAGTGTAGTACTCAAAAATTGCAGTGTTATTTTCCTATGGATGAGCCTTCATGAGTGCCAATAATAAAAGATGGTCCTATGATTAAACTGGATGGTTTTCATTTAACCCACACATTTTAAGTCTTAAGTGGCATTTTAAAAAGAGAATGAGCACTGCATAGGTAACACATTCAAAGGCTCTCACTATCAGAAATAAACAATTGAAAATAATTTTCAATGAGAATTCACTCTTAAAAAAGCAAAGCCTTTTCAAAGACTGCAGTTGGGTTGTTTTTATGCATTTTTATAGGACCACAACATAATTTTAAAAGTCCCAAGCAAGCACAATGCAATTCAGTTTTTAAAATTATATATTTATACTTGGAATGTTTCGAATTCCACTTATGGGAATTTTACTCTAAGCATACATTAAAAAAAATGAAGTCATTTTGGCAATCAGGAAGAACTTTAGAGATTTCCAGATGATTAATTAATGAAATGGTGTCTTCTGACCTCGGAGTCATTCAGGGGTTGAATATGAGACGATCCTGGAACAAGTTTACTAGTGAGTGGATGGTAAGATCTAAAAAACAGACTGGAAGGCAGATTGGCATGAATTTGGAGATGGAAAGAAACTCAGGGAAGTTCATCAGGGCTGGACTAACATAGTTATTGCCTTTATAAATAAAATGCTGTTAACTTACATTCATTATTCAGTATGGAATTTAGAGATGATGGTCTCAGTAGTCTTTGCCAGCAAATGTGTTTGAAGTACGAGGAAAACTAATAGTTATTTACATTAAGGAAACTCATGTCATATGTATTAATATGTTTCCTACAAATTATATTTAGTTGGTAGTATGATTACATATGTGAGTTCTATTATTTAGAAATCTCTTACTCAGTTTGTAGATTTTACAGGTGTGTATATTAGTTTCCAATTGCTGCTGTAACAAATGATTACAAATTTAGGGGCTTAAAGCAAAACGAACGTATCATCTGGAAGTCAGAAGTTGGAAATGGCCTTCAGTGGCTGGAACCAAGCTGTCAGCAGAGCTTCATTCCTTCCAGAGGCTTCAGGGAAGAATCCTTTCCTTACTTTCTCTAATTTCTAGAGGCCACCTGCATTCCTTGGCTGGTGACCTCTTCCTCTATCTTCAAAGTCAGAAGCACAGCATCTTGATATCTCTCTATGCTTCTGTTGTCACATCTCTTTTCCTCTGACCCTCCTGCTTCCCTCTTGCAAGGATTTCTGAGATTACATTGGGCCCACATGAGTAATCCAGGATAATCTCCCTATTTCAAGATCCTTACCTTGATCACCTTTGCAAAGTCCCTTATGCCATGTAAGATTACATATTCACAGGTTTTGGGATTAGGATGCAGACACCTTGGGCTGAGGGTCATTATTCTGCATACTGCAGTGTGGTAGACTGGATTATTATTCCAACTGTTCATTCTCTCCCCAGAAGTAGCATTATACATCCATACTCTTTGCAGTAATTTTGCAGTGTCTCACTGTGGTTAAGGAGTATGTCTCCACAGCTTGGCTCTGAGATTGACCAGGCAACTTGCTTTAGCAAATGAGATTTTAGCAGTCGTGATACAATCAAAGGCCTGAAAAGTGCTTGTGACTGGGCCTGTTTTCTTGTCTCTCTATCATTGCCATAAGAACATGCCCAAGACAAGGGTCATGTGGCGTAGGACTGAAGTGCCCTTCAGCTGACCATATGCCACTCCAAAGATATCTGAAAATAAATAATAATAATATAAATTGTTGTTTAAATTCAGTAAATTTTGAGCTAGTTGTGCTTCATTTTTGTGGCAAGAACTAACTGGTACAGTGGAGTTCTTAGATTTTCCTCTTTCGTGATCTTCTTCTCCTCTTATGGTTATTTCATTGCTAGATAGCATTTATTCACCATACTTTCAACAATTATTTAACTCCTAGGTCCCAGGCATTATGCAAAGTTCTGGGCAGACAGTTGGAAGTTAACCCTCTGTGCTCCATTTATGTGGAACTCATTGACATTCCTAAAGGAGAGAAAGGTCGGAAGTAAGAGATGAAACTTGAGGTTATTCTGTGATTGAGTTGGAGAGCAAAGATTTGATTGACTTGATTCATCATGGCCGATCTAGGCTGATGTGCCCTTAAACAAAGTTTTATTTAGTAGCTAGTTTGTGAGTATAGTAGGTGTTAGGGATAGGTACCAGAAGAAGATACAGACTTTTTAAAAAATAGCTTTTGGAAATTATATTACTGATAATGGTGATTAATGGTGATAATGGTATATTACTGATAATCCATTATGAAAAATGATAGGTTATTGAAATCTTTGTGCTCTCTTCAATTGGATTGTGTATGCATAATGTAGCTCTGATTTAAGAAACATAATTATTAGGAAAAAAGTTTAAGACTGTTAATTTAAGTTTGGATAATGTCTCTTGATTTTGGTTATTTATACTAGTGCTTCTCAAGGTATCTACAGTGAAAGAACATTTATTTCAGTGTTTCATACGAACACTGTTTCCTAACAAGTATATGGCTATATTTTATCTGAAAATATAAAAATGAAGAAATATAATAAAAGAAAGCATGTAATTTGGGGATGTCTCAGGAAGTCCTTTTGTGTGTGTGTGTGTGTGCTGACAAGTTAATTTTTCTAGATTTTAAGAAGTATACATTTTGATTGTATTGCATAAAAATATAAGAATACTTTTTTACCTTTCTGAGAAAAAATTAAAATAGCAATTACAAAAATCAAATGCTCATGGCAATATAAAGCAAACTGGCTGGAGAGGAATCCATTCTGGCAGTCCTTTTCCTCTTATAGATGGTTCTTGGGGGAGGCACAATGTTTAAAATGATAGTATGGTCTCGGGGTCAAAGGAAAGAATGAGAACAAGGAGGGAGCAAGTTGCCAACAGACAGCAATATATCTTCAGAATGCTGAACGAATGGACTGAGGGACAGCAAAGCCCAGCAGTATAGAAAACTGCATAATTCTTTCTATCCTTCATTGTGCCATTGACCCAACTGCAGCAGGCCACAAACTGTGAAGGCTGGATAGATGTCAATAGTACTTTCTTTGCTTAGCAAAATTTAGTCCATAAAATCATGTTAAAGTAGTCATCCAAATGGAAAAAAATAAAACAGCAAGAACTGAGATCCAGATTATTAAGTAAAATGTCATAAAATTATGCTTTTGGAGATGAGGGTAAAAAATTACCCTCAAGGATGCCTGGGTGGCTCAGTGGGTTAAACCTCTGCCTTCAGCTCAGGTCATGATCTGAGGGTCCTGGGATTGAGCCCTGCATCAGGCTCTCTGCTCAGCAGGAAGCTGCTTCCTCCTCCTCTCTCTCTGCCTGTCTCTTAGCCTACATGTGTGATCTCTCTCATTCTGTCAAACAAATAAAATCTTAAAAAAAAATTACCCTCAAAATTTTGTATTATGAAATGGGATTGAACATGGATTTGATGGATGTATATATTTATATGTATATATAATACCCTGCATTTTTACATATGTAAATATAATGTTTCTTTTTCTATATCTTCTCCATCTCTTTATTATTTAATCTTTTTTTCTCCAGGTTTTACTGAATTGTTTATGTTTTTATTATTGGTTTGTAGGAGTATTTTGTTTTTTACTTTTTGACCCCCTTCACCCATTTATCTTTTGAGTTAATATTTGCCTCTTCTTAATCATGCATTGAATTATTGCATGTTCAGTCTCCTGCTTTGGTCCTGGCGGAATTTTATCTACTCTACAAGCAATTATTAACAGGCCATGTTTACAATACTGTGAAGAATCTTATTGTTACATAGTTTTTGAAGCCGCTTACTTCCATTTTCTCAAAGCAAATGCCATGGCTTCAGTGTTGTATTTATGCTTTCTAAAATATAATACTTAATAGATCAAGTTTCTTATTTCAGGTGAGGAAATAAAATTAAATAATTTTAATAAGAGAGCTGGAGTTCTTATTTAATTCTTGGAGAGTAAGACATCAACATAGAATCCAAGATATTCTTGTGGTCCATCACTTTTTCCGGTGCACCTAGATCATTAAGAAGCACACACCTCAATGTGTTAATAACCTTATTGTGGTAAACATTGTGTATTATATACATATATTAAATCATAAAATTGTATACTTTAAACCTATACCACATTATATGTCAACCCTCTCAAAAAACCTAGAAAAATTAAGAGAAATGATAACAATAAGAAAGCACATAGCTCACCTACTTGTGAGAGGATGAGGACAAACGTGCTTAACTTTTTTGTCACTGCATTTAAGACTGTTTATACTTAAGTGGACCTGCCTAGTAGGTTTCTCAGTTCATTTCTTTTTTTCAACCAAAGCTGAGATAGATGAGAAAAGGACAAAAATAAAAGGGGTGGGCTGGGGAAGGGATGGGAGAATTATTGAGTATAGTAATATACAATGGAAATTATAGACAAATATAACAAAGCAGTGCTTCAAGCCCTGTAAATTTGTTTTTCCCTTTCTGTTTGCTTAGTGGTGTGACACTATGAAAAAAGGGGGAATTTCCTTGAGAGTTTTAAAGTTTATTTAATTTTACTCTTATTAGTCTTAGAGTAGTCATTTGTAAAACACTACTGTTTAATATTGACAACTTTGAAAGTCACTGAAAAAAATTAAATGGCAATTTAATGTTAACAGCTGCTTATGGTTATCAAATCCATCAAAGCCCTTCATGAATATATTAGGCACAAACCCACAGAATTACTGTTGCTGAAGACAGCTTGGTATTTTCAAATTGCCTAGTGAGAATAGATGTACTATAATAAGAAGGACTCTGATCACAATTTACTGTTTTGTCTTTATATAGAAAGAAACCTTGGCCTGTTTCTAATTATTTAATGTTCTAAAATCTTTGCCAACTTAGCTATAAAATGATTCTAGAAGTGTATCTGAAAATTATCTTTCCTCTAAATTTGCGGTTTTTGAAAAATAGCTACAATAACAAAACGGAAACAAAATAAAACTCCTGTAATAAAAATAATTAAAATTGAATAAATAGTTCACAAGGAGCCAATTAAGACTCAGAGCCCAAATGTGAGTCTTCCAAAGTTTTATTAGTAAGACAGTCATGTTCTTCAGTTTCATTCTTCTAGAAAAGTATCTTCTCATTAAATGTTGGTAAGGGTGTTGTTGGAGTTGTGGGGACCAGGGCTATCCTAAAGAAAGAGCGGGGCATGAAGCATAAAACATACCCATAAAGACTTTGCTTGCTTTACGCAGCTAGTCCTGAAACCATTCCTTGGAAGATCTACGCAGCTTGCCTTCTTTCGAGGTGTTTTAAATTCCAAAACACTGTTTCAGTTACCTTTCATCCAAAGCCAGAGGGTGCTTAATCCAGGAAGACCCGACTGCTCAAATCAGTCTAGGCTGAGGTACACAGATAGTTACCCAGCCACTCTCTTAAGTCTCTGATTGATGGAACTTCAGGGAGTGCAGGCCTGGGTCATCCTTGGGAGTAGGGTGGCCTGGGAAGGCTTAAATTATGCTGAGTATTTTTTTTTTTTTAAGTAATCTAAACACCTGGTGTGGGGCTCAAACTCATGACCCCGAGATCAAGAGTTGCATGCTCTACTGACTGAGCCAGCCAGCCAACTTTGGAAAGGCTTAAATTATACCAGTAACCTTGCAAGTTATCTCTTAGGTTAAGCTCAAGGATAATTCTCTGTTAAGTCTCTTCTGAGCCAAAAATAAAATGGAATCTTCAAGGTTAGTCAATTGGGACTCTGCGGTAGAAAGTAAAGATTTTGAGGAAAAGAATTAAGGGGGGGAAAATCAAAAGTTCTTGTCTCTTTATGCACCTGTTCATAGGCTGAGTTAACCTCAACCAAACCACAGAGGAGTAAAAGAGTTTACATGGAGATGAGGTGGTCTACATTCAATTTTATATACTATAAAGAGTGAGCATTTTCTTGGCATGTTCTCAGAGTACCTACTCTGGGGACCAAGCCTGATTAGTAGAAGGCAACACAGGAATATGGGTCCATCCCTTCTCTGGAGACCACCTGGATTACAGCACCAGATTATAAATCAAGATTGTGAGAGTAAGAGCCATAGTCCAAGAGGGCTAAAAGTAATTAAAAAAAAAAAAAAAGTTCCTTTACTGAAAGTAGGCAAAGTAAAAGACTTGGTGTCAGAACCCAGGCAGGAGAAACTCAGTTATTAGAACTAGGATATGAAGCCAGAACCAGATTACCACCAGAGCTGACCTTACAATGGTGAGATCTGTAGCACAGAGATTCTAGAAAGGAGAAATTAACTTCATTTAAAGGGAGAAGGCTGTTACCTGTTACCTTCTCAGGTGCTGAGAAGTCTAGAATGGACCTACCTTAAACCTAATTTGTGGAATCCTAAAGACTGTTAAGAACTCAAATCTGGGGGCGCCTGGGTGTCTCAGTGGGTTGGGCATCTGCCTTCAGCTCAGGTAATGATCCTGGGTCCTGGGATTGAGTCCCACATTGGGCTCCTTTCTCAGCAGGGAATCTGGTTGTCCCTCTGCCTGCCACTCCCCCTGCTTGTGCGTGTGCTCTCTCTCTGACAAATAAATAAAATCTTAAAAAAAAAAAAAAGAACTCAAACCTGGTCTGTATGGAGTTGCTTATTGTTCTCATATTAAATAACTGGTCAGGGCAGCAAAATCCCTGAGCACATGTTTGTGTATATGCAAATGAGATGGAGAGCAAAAGAGAATGAACATGTTTCCTTATCTTGTTAATAAATAATACTAACAGGATTAATAATAATTACGACCTAAAAACTAGAAATACAAGTTAGTGAACTGCATCTATCAGAATGTGCTGGTCTTGGTGGGGTTTCTGTGTCATATCTTTTAAGGTTAATTCCAGTGAGAATATAAATTTTTTTCTGCTGGCACCACACAATGATAAACTCATACCTACCAGCCCTCGAGGATTCCAATAAAGAGAGGACTAAGAATTTAGGAAATAAAAACAAACCTTCATTTTTGAAAATTCTTAAAACAGCCCTTACTAGATGACTTGAAAGACACAATGGCTTCAAAAAGTTTTAAAAACATATTAGGCTGCAAAATAAGTGCAAGATTTCAATTGCTTCTTTTGTCTAGTCCACTCTTTACATATAATAGTAAAGTGTGTGCTTGGTGGCTTTTCAATCTGTCAACCTACTTGTCCTGGAATTCCCTCTTATGTCTGTTTCTGGCTGGGGTGGGCCACAAAAGAGATATTTATTTTTTTATTTAAATATTTATTTATTTATTCTTTTACTATGTTTGGTTAGCCAGGATCTAGTACATCATTAGTCACAAAAGAGATTCTCCTGTGAGGTTTATACAACCTGACACAGTTGTAACTATGTGGCTCCTGTACTGTTGCTTTTCTGCTGGTTCACCTGACTGGCCTGTGAAACTGACCAGTCCAGAAAGCCAGGTAGGGCAAACTGCTCTATCTTTTGCTGGATCCTCCCTTGAGTTCTGACTCTAGAGTCAAGTGCGGGTTAACTCTGTAAGGAAGGACCCTGACTTCTGCGGGACATCCATACCATCAGAATCAGAGGCAGCAAGAGCTACCTGTGGTTTCAAGTGGGCTCATGAACATGACCTGTGCTTCTGAATTTCAGCTCATCATGAATCTCCTCTGTCTTCCCTTCCTGACTCCCTGCATTGTGAACTTCAAGCTCCAGGAACAAACGCAAAGGTAATAGATAGTTTTAGCACATTCTTCTCTCTACACACCAGACTTGGTCTGTGGGACCAATACAATATGGCAGCAGCAAAGGGATGCCACTTCTGGGATTAAGAGATAAAGATATTGTAGCTTCTGTCTTGGTTGGGCTATCTCTTGGATTACTTGCTCTAGGGGAAGCCAGTTGCCATGTCAAAAGGACATTCAAGCAGCCCTCTGGAGAAGCAGTCTATATAGTGAGGAACTGAGGTCTTTTGCCAACAGCCAGAGGAATAGAGGACTGCAGCCAACAGTCTGTGGGTGAATTTTCTATAAAGCTAATCCTTTAGCTATTGTCAAGTCTTCAGATGACTGAAACCCAGCCTATAGCTTGACTGTAACCTCATGAGAGACTGAGATGGGGCCATCCAGCTAAACCGCTCATGGATTCCTGACCATCAGAAACTATGTGAGATGCTAGTGTTTAAAGCTAAGTTTTGTCATGTGGCAACAAATAACTATACAATGTCTAAGTATAAAATATAATCTTTCTTTCACATGCCTATGAATGCCAAACTAAAGGAAGAGATGCAGAGGGAAAAAAAGTAAATTGTGTTTTAGCTCATTGTTCTTCTTCAGTGCTCATTTAGATTCTTTTAACCCTACACCTGTGGGCAAATACTTATTCACCTAAACTAAATTTGAAAAATGTAAGGAAGTGGGTTAGCTTTAGTTATAGGGATATATATCTATATATCTCTATATACATCTTCTTTGAATTGAAGGCTCTCCTTTTGAGAAGACAAATCATGGGATTTTCCCCAGAGTCTAGTCTGTTCTTTGTGGAATGGTAGGGAAGCTGTTACTCCTTTTACAGGTTGAGATTTAAAATTTCGTTTATTATTCTTTTTTTATGTAATATGACTGCTTTAAAGAATGTAAAGTATGATTTGATTTCCTTCCTAGTTTTTGTTAGGGAAACATTTGGAAACAGAAGAAATAAGAATGTATTTCTTCTAGCCTCTCTTTATTTCTCTTTCTGTCTTATAATCAATTTCAGTAACTTTAACAATAAACAGTAAAAATGATAGAGTATACAAAGCATTGCCCAAGTGAATCCATCACAAACCTGTGTCTGAGAATGGCTTCCTAAGTAGGGGAAATGTGTTTCACACAAAAAGTCCATTTTCTGTTATTGCCTTTTTTATTTGGACTACTAGATGCTATATATTTTAAGGCAATCTTAATAGTTTCCTGTCTCTCACTAACAAGAATGACTTGTCATAATGAGCAGTGTAGACACTGTCCATTTGATCCACTCCAGAAAACTGTCTATATGATACAAGGGTAAATCACTTCAATTCCTTTGTGGAATGAGTAGAGTATAAATAAATAAATAAGACAGAAGAATAAAGAAAAAAATGGTCAGTTCTATCAGAAGGAAACAAAGGATAGGAATATTTGGAGGCCTGGTTTAATAAAAAATGTGACAAGACAAAGAATTATATATGATAACTCTAAAGGAAAGTAGAATCTGCACTGATATAAAATGTCCATGACATAGTTTCTTCTTTCTTTAAGAAGGAAGATAATTTTGTAGTTTAAGAATAATAATTCTCAATTCTTTGAAGCTGGAGGACATATATTGTAAAATGACTATTTACTTTTACCTCCACCAAAAAGAATTGTAATTTTCAGCACTCTTTCTATAATTTCTCACATTACTAAATCTGAGTAGGAATTTCAGATTCCATGTTAGGGAATGGATTTGTTTTCCAGGGGGTCTTTTTCGTAGTTGTGTTGTGTGTCTTAGTTCTATTATAAAGTTTTTGTCAATTTTTTTTAAGTTTATTTAAACTCGGGCTCGTGACCCTGAGATGAAGCAAGTCACATGCTCTTCTGACTGAGCCAGGCAGAAGCTCCGTTTTTTGTTTTGACAAGACTCCAACATGTTCTAATTTTTCCTTTTCCAATTAGTGTTTGTTGTATCTCTTACAGAATTATACAAAAATGTCATTGCAGGGGCACCTGGGTGGCTCATTGGGTTAAGTCTCTGCCCTCAGCTCAGGTCATGATCTCAGGGTCCTGGGATCGAGCCCCAAATTCGGCTCTCTGCTCAGCGGGGAGCCTGCTTCTCCTTTTTTTCTCTCTGCCTGCCTCTCTGCTTACTTGTGATCTCTCTGTGAAATAAAGAAAATCTTTAAAAAAATTTCATTGCATTTGACCACTTAATTTTTTACTATTACTTTCTGAGACTTTTTTGTATGAAATATTAATAGAGCCATTGCTTTATGTCACATTTAGGGCTCCAGGTGGGGAAGAAAGGTTAAGTTACAGCAAATTCTGTGCTGCATGGATCTGGAAAGTGGTAAAGTGATTCTCAAAATCAACTCTTAGGATCGGAACTGCGAGAAGGTTTATTTAAAATGGAAATACTCAGGTCCCCTTCTAAATGGACAGAATCAGAATCTCTGGGAGTGGAACTTGAGAATCTGCATTGTTAATAAATTCTCTATCATTTTAATGAAAACTGAAGTTTAAGGACTGTTGATCATGTGAGGGCCTCAGGGTAGAGAAGTAAGCAATTTATACACCACACACCACACTACAATCTTCAAAATACAATAGTAGCATGAAGGAAAGCTTTGTCAGGGCAGCAGTTCCCATACTCCGGGAGGAAGACGGAATGCAACACACACACACACACACACACACACACACACACACTCAGAATATACATATATAGAGAATATATATATACAGTGTATAGAATACACACACACACACACACACACACACACACACACACACACACTTTAAAGGCACCAGAACGTGTCTTTTGGGTTTTAGAGAAACCCTAAGAAGATTTACAGATAGAAGACCTGCAATAAATATCTGTCAATCAGGTTGGAGCGAACACCTTTTATAATTCCGTTCTACTAATCAGCAATTTTTTTTTTCTTTTGGATGCTTATAGATGGGACAGTAGTATTTATGCCTTTTTCTTTTTTAACTCAAAAGGATAGTGACTAGAACGTCTCACTCTTCGTTCATAGTGGGGAAGTCGCCCCAACAATAAGAATTAGGTAGAAAAGTAATTTAAGAACCAATCAGCTCTCTGGAGCAGCTCCAGACGGCTTCCCAGGGAAGACTGGCGGAAGATGGGACTTGGTTACCTCATTCAATCGGACAAAGAAGGCCACAATAGTCTAGGGCGGCTGAAAATTCCTTGTGGGTTACCACGTGAGGTGTTAAACCTCGGCGGGGCTGACCTTTGGCTAGAAGTCCTTTAATAGGAAAATTAGGGGCACTATGGATAATTTATTTTTCGGGATCCTGGAGAAACGGTCAGCGGTTGTGGAGGTACCAGTAACCAAAATGGCTGCAAGGCGCTTCAGGCTGCAGATCAGGTGATGCAGCCCCCGTCCGCTCCCTTCCCACCAGCCGCTCCTCCCGCTCCCTTACGTAGGGGTGGGTGTGGTCTGTCCGGAGGCTCTTTTCCGAGGCTAGGAAAACCATAGGACACATGCGCAGTTGGGCTCCTCAGGCGCTTCGGGTCTCCTCCCAGCCCATCGCCCCGCCCCTATCTGCCGGGCGGGGCTGGGCCGAGAGTCCAGCAGCTGCTGGCTAGGGCTTCAGGGACTTCCTTGTTGTGAGTCCCGGCCCGGCAGTGTCCGGACTCGTAGCACCGCTGTCCTTACCGGGACCGCTAGTCCGAGTCTAGGTCGCAGCCGCAACCTCAGCCCGTCGGTCCCCCTTTCAGCACAGGTCTTTTCCCCGCACGCCCCGCGCTCCCTAACATGCCCAACCCCAGCAGCACCTCCTCTCCCTACCCCCTCCCTGAGGAAATTAGGAACCTGTTGGCAGGTAAAGAGCCCGGGGGGTAAAGGGGGCGGGCAGCGCTGCTGGGGCGGGGGCGGGGGCGGGGGCGAGGGGACGGCGAGCCGGTGGGGACAGA
Source organism: Mustela erminea (assembly GCF_009829155.1). Taxonomy (NCBI): domain Eukaryota; kingdom Metazoa; phylum Chordata; class Mammalia; order Carnivora; family Mustelidae; genus Mustela; species Mustela erminea. Next base: position 48,757,131 of record NC_045624.1, read on the forward strand.
AGCATTCAGCGTCTCCGCCCTCCCTCCCCACGCTTCCCAGGTCTCCCGTCCAGTGGGAGCAGGACTGGGAAAGGGGAAGCGGGGTCTGAGAAGGGAGTGGGCGTGTGTTGAAATTTGGTTCAGGGGTGCTGGGGAAGCCCCCCCGGATGGGCTAGACTAACGGGATCACGGCAGTTCTGTATGCATCGTGAGGACGTCGTGTGCGTGTGTGTGTGAGAGAGAGAGAAGGGAGAGGAGGGGAGAGGGAATGGTCATGAGTGCGTGTCTGAGAACTGGGAAGGGCTCAGAAGTCGAAGAAGTTGTTCTTCGGGGGCCTGGCCAATGGAGGACAAGGGTGTAAAGATGCAGAAAGATGTCTGAGCTACAGGTGTTCGAGGTGGTGGGACGCAAGGTTTTGTCATTTCTAAAACTCTTTTTTCTTAAACGTTCATTGCGCTCATATTTAAGACTTTCAAAGAGGGCCTGATTCTCAAATGCCCACTTGTCTTCAGCCTGAGTAACATGAAAACAAAAAAGGAAGTATGTGTTAAGGTCCAACTTCCTGTGTCACACGATGAAAGTACTTCATCTTTGCACCCTCATCTTCCCCTTTTCAGTTTTAAATGACCATTTATAGGAACTTACGCTAGGAGTTCAAGATGCGGTTCTTCAAGGATATTACGAATCCACTCCTCGTTCATTACTCTGCTAGGGAATGGAGAGGCATATTTCTGCACAAAGTAGAGAACACATCTTTTCAGGGTAGCACAAATCTTACCCATCCTGATGCTCCGAAATTCTTACCATCATTTATTTTGTCATTAGGTTCATCAGAATTCTAGAAACTGAATTTTGATGGTTTTACTTTAGTTGTCTCAAGTATTTATCTTTAAATATTGGTCATGAATAGCTGGATTAGAAGAGTTTCTTTTAGATGTTTCTTACAAGTTGCTTATTTTAACTTTAAAAATTAATATCTAAAATGTGACATTTTAAGTAAGTTGCTATTATAGTGTGAGACCAAATCTCCTAATACTCTGTTTTGCTCATTAGCATCATGAATATGATTAAGAGAATAAAACCAATAGCGTATGAATGCAGACTTAGGTTTGTCTAAACACGATTACAGTGTGATAAATGCATTTGTGGTGGGATAGTATTTTACTCTTAAGAATGCTTATTGTCATTAATGGGTACCACTAAGAGAAATATAAAGAACTATAAAGACTTGATTTGAGGCAGCTTTTACTCCTGATTTTTGCCACAGTTAACATTTTCATTGTTACAATGCTGGAGTTTCATGTTTAGGCTACTATTTTAATAGCCATACTGGAGAAGTGTTTATCATTAAGTACAGACCTCTGGGTGCACACCTTTAAAAACACACCTTTAAAAAGCCTGAGAGCTCCAACAGGAGGCAGTTTGCTATTTGGGTCCACAATCATACTTTTTTTTTTTAAGATTTTATTTATCTGACAGACAGAGATCACAAGTAGGCAGAGAGGCAGGCAGAGAGAGGAGAAAGCAGGCTCCCCGCTGAGCAGAGAACCCGATGCGGGGCTCGAACCCAGGACCCTGGGATCATGACCTGAGCCGAAGGCAGAGGCTTTAACCCACTGAGCCACCTAGGCGCCCCCCCCCATAACCATACTTTTGTCGATAGTATGAGACTCATTATTTTCTGATTCCCATAAATTACAAATATTTCATGTGGCCCTTATGTATATAATTTGCTGCAAGCTTATTATATTTAAATTATCTACCAATGCTAACTTCCTATATACTTAGCCACTTCTCTCTCTTTAGTCCGTTAATATACCTGCATAATGTCCGAAATGAGTGTTTTAAAAGTTATCTTTAAAAGTCAGGTTTTCAAAACAGAGGGTTGCTAGTGGGGAAGGGGGCAGGGAGAGGGGGGCTGGGTTATGGACATTGGGGAGGGTGTGTGCTATAGTGAGTGCTGTGAAGTGTGTAAACCTGGTGATTCACAGAACCGTAGCCCTGCGGCTAATAATACATCATATGTTAATAAAAAAAAATAAATAAAAGTCAAGTTTTCAGTATTTCATATTATTAAACAAATCACATGTAAAACACATAAAGTGTTAGAATCAAATATGAAAATTAAAAATATTAAAATTTAAAAATTAAAATTAATCTTTAAACTTTGACTTATACTTTATATTCAGAGGACATTTTCAAGAGGTATGGATTTGAGGGAATATCTGTCTATACTTTTTAAAGAAACTAGTGTTTTTCAGTTTCCTTTTTTAACGTATTATTCAAAGAAAGATGTTAACATTTTGTGTTTGACTGTAATTAAAATCTTTTTGGAGATAGGAAAGGTTGCAAGAATAAAGGTTCTCAGCAGCCTTTTCACATTTTTCATCCAAAAAATTCTGTTGGGATTGTGCATGAGTATTTGCGTAATTCAAGTGTTTTGGGTAATAGTAGGTTAGATTTAAGATTACTACAACTATAGAGGGAGAACATTAGTTTGAATTTTAGGGATTACTGCATTACCTGATACTTTCTTTGAAACTAAGAAGGAGGTATTAGTAGTGATGGTTGTAGTTAATAGTTGAGTACTCTGAGAATGCTTGACACCATGCTAGAATTCCCATGTAGAGAAGATAAGGACCTAAACTTTTCAGGCACTTCAAATCTTTGTCTACAGAAAACAAGGAAGTAAAGTCAAAAGATAATGCCTATCAAAATAATGTTGCTCAGACATTTCCCTTTGTGTTCTGTGTGCCTATTACTCAAATCATTGTATGTCCTGTGTTAAATGCTTGACATTTGGACTGCTTGATAGAAATAGGTGCTCAATGTATTCTTATCAGTTTATATTATTTTCTTTCTCTTTATTTTTCTTTCTAATTATAGCAGTTTTAGGCTTCCCTTCACTATTTGTTCTCCTCTCTCCTCATTCTTTCCCCTCTAAAACATTCTATAGAAATGCAAAAACCCATAGATGCTATCATTCTTAACTCATATTTAATGATACTCTTGAAAAAGTGGCTATATGGTTTTGACTGTTAGTGATATATATTTCTCTGGAATCAGTATATTAAATCTTGAAAGCCTATACTTCTTGTAAAGGTGTTGTATTATTCTTTTGTTACATGAATAGAAAAAAGGTTATAGATTTTTGTTAAAAGCAAATTTTGATCTGCCTATGCGCTATAGACAATCTGTATTTTTTTTTTTTCACAACAATGGAAGAACAGGTTTAGCCTGGATAATTGGAATCAATGGATAATTTCAGATCTTGCCCATTTAATCTTTTCCTACATCCAAATATTTTGACTAGGACAACAGCGAGAATAATCTTGATTTATGTGAGTTGTTCCTCCAAGCAGGCGAGAAAGTGAGAGGAACTAGAACCACGGGTTCCCAACCCCCTTCATTTGTTTAACCATCCTTTGAATACTGGAGTGTTAGTAGTTTGCAATCAGATATTTGTTTTAGGACAACATGTTTGAAGAGAAAAGCTGTAAGAGGATGTAAGTTTCTTTTTATTAAGTTAGAAGATGAAACCAATGCTGATAGGAGAAAATAGTGCTTGTCAGTACTCTGAAAATCTAAACAAACAATAAACAAAGTGGCTATATGGTTTCTCCAAAGTGACCTTGAGGGCCGCCCCCCCCCCCCCCCCCCCCCGCAGGGCAGTCTTGATTAGAAATATTGCGTTTTTCCCTACTGGGGATTTCCAGAACATTTTTTTTTTTTAAACTTCACACATTAAAATGGATATTCCCTTTAGGGGCACTAGATAAAGAATGCAATTCCGCTGAAATAGAGGGGGAATTTTTTTCAGTGCTAAGAATAGTATGGTTTGATTTCCACCTTTCTTAAATTCCATTTATAATTTGGTCAACGTTTGGGTTTGTTTTTCCTATGAGAATTATTTATGGTACATCTAGTGTCCATAATTTGCTTCTGGGGCATTGGCTGAGTATGTAAAGGGAAGAGTGCCACCTACTGAGTCACCAATAGTCACCTACTTCTTTAGCACCTGGATTTTCTTACAGAGTGAGAACAAGCCTTCCCCATTTTGGCAGTGATAACTAATGAGCATAAAGGTGCTATGAGGACATTTGATCTTGAAGTGAAATCCGTTTATCATGCCTCTAAGGTTTTCTCTTCAAGAAACAGGAATATATGTAAATCAAAGGAACAAAATTTTATAATTTCTTATTATGGGTCAAATAACATAGATGTATTAAGGTGTGATGTTAAGAAAATTATTTTCCTTTATTAAGCATATAATGTCCTACTTATTCTTGGGAGGGGATCTTTGGCTGGCTTGTTTTCCAACCTCACTTTCCATTGAAAGTATTTTCATCTCTGATATGTACAATTTTTACAGTTACTCAACCCAAGTTATCACTGGGTTTCTTTAAAAAAAAAAAAGGCATCTAAATACATTAAAAAAATAAGAAGAAATTACCAAATAGGTTTATCTCTACATTAAAGTATTACTAGAAGGAGGATAGAAACAACAGTGTAGGAAAAGCCTCTGGTGATTTGAAACACACTTCAGTTGTCTCTCATAAATTTAAGATTAAGTGTCATATATGGGTGATAAAAGTGGCATAGGCTAGTTTTTATATACTCATTATTCACTTAGTTTGTCTTTTTCAATTAAAGCCAAGTCTATCTTTTTCATTCCACTGAGTTTACATTTCTTTTTCAATCACATACTGAACACATTACAATAGATGCTACCTAACAGTGAATATAGTGTAAATCTCAGACTAATGTGTTATTCACTGTGGCTTCTTTGAAAATGCGTGGTAAAAAGACTTTGATTATTATAAGGTGTTATTTATCAAGAGTCATCTTTTAGAGGGGGAAACATGTTCATCTGTATTCTTCAACAGCCCAGTTTTCTATCAAAATAAATCATGGAGCTCCCAAAGCCAATTTTGAAGATTTTGTCAGATGATTGAATTTTAAGACTCAGGACTGTTTTCCTTATTGTACTATGAGAACTCCTTGTGCTTGCTCGTGTCTCTCCCATGTTTAGAAAATCCACAGTTCAACCATAACCTGTAAAAGTGCTATATAATCAAGGAAAGACATTGATTAGAGAATCAATAACTTTTCACTTAGCCATTTTCCAACTTTGGGCATTGATCTACATGTGCCCAGTTTAATTGATTTTCATGTTTTTACCAGTAGGTATTTGGTCAGACTGTACCCCCCTCTTAACAGAGAAGAACAGCTTATTTTTCCTTTTGTTCTGATGTCAGCTTAAAGTTTGGCTGGGATTCTTACCATATTAAGTTTTGTAATAGTACCTTAGTGAATACATAGTAAAACCTGGCCCAATTCATAAAGTAAGGAGGGTGTGGAATTCAGTAAGTAAAGCCATTTGGGGGTGAGGTGTGATTGGTTTTACACTTCTGTTATTGATCTGGAGCTGAGCAAATGGTAGTGGATTCAGTCCAATTCTTGGCCCTCCTGTACAAGTCAGGCCATCACAGAGGCTGTGTGTGTGTGTGTGTGTGTGTGTGTGTGTGTGTGTGTGTGTATGCAGGCAAACCTTCTCAAGGTGGTATTGGGTGGTTGGGAAAGAGAGCAGAAGACATCAAATGCTACCTTTGTGACTTATTTCCAAGCTCCCAGGAAGTCCTATTCCAGGCTGCTTGCTGGTCAAGCATGGTTGAGGGCAAGTGGCCAAACCTCAGCTTTCTTCAAAAGTGGGAACCTAGGTACTGAGCTTTGAAAGGGTGGCAGTTTATTTTTTTGTTTGCCAGAATTTAAAAATTGCTCTAACCTTTTGTGGGTTCAAGTTTTTCACTATGTGATCCATATGGAAGGTAGTAGAAAGCAGTCAGCGTCTCTCTCTCTCTATTAGATATCTGTTCTAGCCACTTGGACTTACAGGGAAAGACGTGGGAGGTAGGCAGTTTTTCCTGGGGGTCCATACCTACAGAAAAAGAAAAAAAGAGGAAATTAGAATGCCATTCCATGGTTTGGTGTGTGCTGTGTTTGCCTCTTAGGGGTTGTGCTGGCTTTTGAGAGGTTTCCAACTTAAACTGCTTGATATTGCTGGGCCAAGACATGATGTCATCTTTTAATTTTGTTTTGAGACCTTAACAGTTATCGACAGAGCAGTTGTAAGTCTGATCTTCTGAGGGCCCTCTCCCCCAGATCTTTACAGTTGTACCGGGAGATAAGGTTTATTCTTGGCAGTGTTAAGGTGTAAAAGGAAGAAAAATCACCACATTTACAGTCTCTAGGATAACTTTTTCCTTGGTGATGACGCGGGGGCAGAGGCTGATGGAGCCGAGCCTGATTCTGGGGTTAAATGCCAGCAGCACTGACCCGAAGTCTGCGTGGCTGCGGGTGGGGTGGTGCAGCATTGGGGCTCCCCGGAACTGCTTTCTCGGTGCGGGCCAGGCGGGTCCCCAAGCTTGGATGAGTGCGTGCGTGACTTGATACCCCTCCCTCTGAGGAAGAGGAATTCTGACTCGCCAGACAGAGAGGCTGGGGAGGAGGCAGGCTGACCTTTTCTTACAATCGAATTATCACTGTTCCCCGAATTACAGGCAGTCTGCAGTCAGTGAAATCTACATATCAACCGAGGGACACGACCCCTAAAGGAAGGTAGAAGAGGGCTAACGCGCTTGCTAGTTTACCGTTTTGCAGGGCTATTCACAGCACAATAAAAAGCTTCAAATCTCTTCTCCAACCAGCCAGAGGAGCGCTTGATTCGTCCAGGACTTTTATTGCCCGCTTTTGAAATATTACCCTGGCTCTGAGCTACAAAGCCGCAGATTCAGTTCCATTTGTCTGGCGAGGGCGCTGCCCCAAACCCGTGCTCCCTGCTCACAGCTCCTAGGACAGGAACCCCGGGGGTTTAACACTCCCAAGTGTCGAGTGTTCGAGGAACGCGGAGCGGAAGTGTCTCCCAGGAAAGCCCGGAGTAACAGCTGAGCGCTTGCCCAGTCTTTGCGCTGGGCGAGCAGGGTCCCTGCTTTGCGCAGGGACGCGGCGGAAGAGTCCCCCCGCGCATCCAGAGGGTGTCGGTGCCTGGGACAGGCTGGTTTTTATCAATTCGAAAATAAATGGGCACAGTGTGGATTTTAAGAAATAGCCCAGATATCAAAAACTTCAAAATCGACGGAATCTGTGGGCATCAACAAACTAAGATTTCAGGAATCAATTCCACTTTCAAGTTCCTAACTTATCTGTTAAAAAAGAAAAAAAAACCAAAAACACAAGAAAACAGCAAAAACGGTTCTTACACTCGTCTCTCCTTGGGAAATAATTAATTAAAAAATTCAGTGTTTATTAAATCTTTTTAGTTGCCTTAAACCCCTTTTCTGGGATTAGCTTAAGAATACATCAAGATTACTCTAAAACTATAGATGTTTTCCCTTGCCAGATCTTGGAATCTTCTCCCTCTCAACAAACAACACGGTTCTCCTAGCAGTCTCACACTCTTTCAACAAGCATTTCCTCATAAAATAGCATGGGTCAGAATTTTAAAAATATTTTTTGGCAGTGTTAGGAAACCCTGTATAGAGCATTGGAGCTTTTTCTGTTTTCTGAGTTTTTATAGAACTGAAACGACCTTTTAAAGAAATAACTCTTGGGCTGTAATTCCTTCTGCTATTGCTTCCGGAGATACAAAATAGATCCTGTTTGTTTAAATTTGGATTGTGTAATGAAAATGTAAAATAGGCAATTAAATACTTGTGGATGAGGGAATTAAAGACAGACACTGAGGGAAACTAACATTAAGCAGACTATTCTCCAGTCTTTGTGCCAGAGACTCTCCCAAGTATTGAGTCCGGTTGGATGAAAGAATCAGCAGTAGACGTGCTACTTTTCCCCTTATTCTACTTTTTGAGTAGGTGTACTGTCACCGTCTCAGAGAAGCCAGTGATCTCCATTTCAGCTAATGTCTGAATGTCCAAAGGTTGCTTGTTTCCCTGGATATAAAATTTAAAGAGTTTAAAGGAGAGTGCTTTTGTGTGTGTGTGTGTGTGTGTGTGTGTGTGTTTAAGTAAGTTTCATTATTTCGAACTCACAGTAGAAGTCTGGCTCTAATTTGCCCTGGTTATGGATTATGTCTATATATTCTCCTCTTCAAAATATGGACAGCTTAAGTAAAGAGAAGCTGTGGCATTTTGCTTTCATTTCGTTTTGATACTTACGTGTAATATTAGTCAGTAATGGACTTTGAACAAGAAAGCTATTTTAAAAAAATTATTCCAAGACTAAATTTTAATTCTTTCACTTGTCAAATTGATTTAGTGAAAAATGATCATTATACATTTATTATGAATGTTTGGGATAACAGTTTAATCACCTTTGCTTATTGGATCAAGATACTATTGTAATGAAGAATTTAAAATCGATTACAACATTCTATCTCAAATACTGGGTTCTAAATTGTTAATTATAAGTACAGTTGAAAGACTATTTTAATGCTTTGAATTAATTACATATACTATTATATGCTTTGATACTGTCTTTTTATCAGTGTGAGTTAGGGGACAGAGTAATTAAATAAAAAGAAAGTAAAACATACATACATCTCTTCAATATGAAATATGGATGGTTTGTACTCATCCTACTTTAAAATTTTTTTATGGTATCCTTTATATGGGATATCTCAAAGTAAGATTTGAACATCTGAATATAAAATTAACTTAAAGTTGCACTATGGTTCATGAACAATATGAATGGGGCTATTATAAAGTCAAACCAGTGAAGACTAGTTGGAATTTTGTACTAGAAAGAACTAGAAAGCAGAATAATTTACAAGTTTATTAAATTTTAAGTGGAAATGTTATATGAAACCATGGAAATCTTATTTCTAGGTTACTATATTTTTAAATAGTGGATGAATCTACTTTTGCCACTTCTTCGTTTATTTAAAGAAATATTTCCAGGTGGTAATACCCAGGCAGAAAGCAAGAACACACAAAACCACATAGCAGACGATCTTTTTTTTTTATTTAAGGTGGTTGGTAGAATGGATGGGGCAGGTAGGAAGGAAGAGGGTTTGATTTGGAATCTTGGCTAGAAGAAGGGATTTATTTTTTCCTTTAAAACATTAAATATTGCACATACTTGAAAATGGATTACACTGGAAAAAACAGGCCCTTGCCAGAGACATTAGCTTATATTGATATAATATTGTGAATGACCCGTTTATACAGGAGCTTACAAAATACTACAAAATGATAGTAACACATGCATAAAAGCTCTGTGCTTGCTTTTATATGAGAGAATTTGTTTTATGGGGCACCATAGTTTATTAAAACTTGTGAGCTTCTCTCTGGTTTAATGATGCCAAACATCCAAATAGCATTTGCTGTGCTAAGCATAAGTAGAGCATACAAATTTTATTAGCTAAGTGGTGAGCAGATTTGTCCAACTTAGTATTTGAAACATATTTCAACTGTTATGCTTTGGATTGATAAATAACTGTAACAAATTGTACAGATATTAACACTTATGGGTAGAAACAATCATTGTCTTATTTGTCTTCACAAAAAATGATTCTTTCCTATAATTTGTATCCTGTTTCTTATATTTCATGGTTTAGATGTTGAAACATTTGTGGCAGACACACTGAGAGGGGAAAATTTATCCAAGAAAGCAAAGGAAAAGAGAGAATCCCTTATTAAGAAGATAAAAGATGTAAAGTCTATGTAAGTCACTTACTTGCTGTTTTTTATTTCTTACTTAGAAGCAGCTTCATAGTTAACATTTTAATAAAGAATTATCTTGGAATTACCTTTCTTTATGTCCTAACTGAATTGGTGTTAAATATTTTAAAGGACAAAATATATGTCCTCTATGATAGTTTTTAAAAACTGACATGCTTATCATATTATCTTTTTTTAAGGTTCTTGATTATATATTTTTCTAAGCATTCTAGTAAAATCCAACTGTTTAATTATTGAAGATATATTTGGTTTAAATAATAGGACAAAGGTAGGTTGAGAATTTTAATATAAATACCTCTAGATATGGAAATGAATAAATATAATGTATATCATGGATACTAAAGATTTTAATGCTATGACTGTATCTTGGGTTTTTATACTTTTGTTATAAATCCATAAGGCTTTTGGAATTGTTATTTCAGGATAGGAAGTGCTTTTTTCTCTAAACGTGTCTTTATGTTACATATTTTAAAATAGGTGTGAATTATTGCCAATGTATAAACCTTGTTTCGATTTGTCAACCCTCATTTTAAAATATAATATTCTTGCTTTTTTTTCCAGCTATCTTCAGGACTTTCAAGACAAAGGTAAATCCTTAAGTTTGTCCACCTTGAAATATTTTATCCTTGTGGAGATGTTCGGTAGGGTAATCTAAAACATACTGAAATTTGATAGTTGGGATCAAAATTTAAATTTCCATATTGTATACTTAGACTTTCAACATGAGAGTGCTAGCTCCCCCTGCTGAGAAAAAAATTAAAAAGCATATCCAGAATCTAGTCTGCACAGTCTCCTGATGCAGAAATCTTATGTATTTAATATTCTTAGGTGCTTTAATGTTTTTTCACATTGTGGCAGAACTTTGTTAAGAGAAGTATGAACTTGCAGGTATACATGGAATAATCTGGGAGAGAAGAGGTGAGATACTAAGCTAACACCATTTAACCCAGCAGAGATGATTTTATAGCTGTGATGGGATCAGGAGGGCCTGTGGCTCACTGCTCATAGGTAATGTTTTTAAAGAGTGATTGTCTTAAAACAGTATCAGTTTTTGCTTGAAAGGATGAGTAAAATCTTTTTCAAATACTTGTTTTTATTATTGTGATTCTTTTAGTATGAATAAATGTATGCTATAGAAATTTTCAGAGAAGGGGTTGAACTTAATTTTTTCACAGTATGTGAAGAGTGCTGGTAACCTGATTGACTTCCTTTAGATTTAGGGGATGGTTGCTTAACGTATTGAAAACCAAATCAGGAAGGGCATAGGAAGTTCCTACTCCTTCACGTCTTCAGTTCTATAAGGGAAACTGGGTACGGCCCTCACTTCCAGGATGCTAATTCATAGATCATGACGTGGAGCCTATGGATGCTGGGATGAGGGTCACAACATGAGGTCAGCTAACCAATGAGGAGTTAGGATCTGGGTTTAGGAAAAACAGTATGGCATCTTCTAACTGGGGTTAACAGACACCACCGAGTAATTCCTATCTCTACCAACTGATAAGGGAGAAAGTAATGATAGTTTCCATAAATGAAGTACTTCATCAGGCAGACCTAAATCCAAACAGTTATAAGGAAGCCATAGTTTCTTTTCTTTTCTTTTTTTTTTAAGATTTTATTTATTTATTTGACAGACAGAGATCATGATTAGGCAGAGAGGCAGGCAGAGAGAGAGAGAGAGGAGGAAGCAGGCTTCCCGCTGAGCAGAGAGCCGGATGTGGCGCTCAATCCCAGGACCTTGGGATCATGACTTGAACCGAAGGCAGAGGCTTTAACCCACTGAGCCACCCAGGCGCCCCCATAGTTTCTTTTTGCATTAAATCATCAAGATCAATGTGATTGGAGGGAATGAGATTTTTTTTTTTCATATGGAAAATTTTAACACTATCAAAGAGAAGAGCAGGAAACTCTTCTTCCCCACATATACCCACTTTTTTGTACTTGACATCCAGTCCTGAACTGTGGGTTTAATCATCTGCATTTTGCTTAATTGAATGTAGAAATAATGAGTTTATGTGTTCTTTTTTTTTTTTTAAGATTTTATTTATTTATTTGACAGACAGAGATCACAAGTAGGCAGAGAAGCAGGCCGAGAGAGAGGAGGAAGCAGGCTCCCTGCCCACTGAGCCACCAGGCGCCCCAGTTTATGTGTTCTTATTATAACATTTATACAGCACTGTTCATAGAGGAATACTAGATTTCAGGTTCTGTCTTAAAAGACATACTCTGTTCCAGTGATAATTATCAAACTCTCATTGTGGCTTAATTGCTAGTACATTTAAAAATTTTAAGCTAAGAAAGCATAATAATGAAGTCATTGTATAACTATATGATTCAATAATTGGGTAGGAACTTTGCTTTTGGTATTCTGGTTTATGACTTGTTCAGATGTGTAGATATTAAAATTATTTTGCTGAGATACGTCTTTGCCTCTAAAGAGAATGGAAATTGCTAGTATTTGATAGAAAGTGAAAAATGAGCCTAGAATAGGAGTTCAAACATCACAGAATTCAGAGATTCCCCATAACCATCTTTCTCAGAATAAGCCATTTGAGTCCACTACTCCTGTGTTGAGTTAACTAATGACCAAGAGTGACTGCTTAAAAGTAAGCCTATGGTTAAATTAGGTATATACCTTGGAGAAATATGAGAAGCTGAATAATTTTATGTCATTTTACCCTCAAAATATATTCAGCTTTATTCTAAAAAAGAAAAAAAAATTCCTGTAGTTAGGAGTAGCAAAGTTAGTACAGACTTCATAGTTACAAAGTAATTATTCAAGATACTTTTTTTAAAAAATAGGAAATTAGTAATGATCAGAACTCTACATTGAGTAAATTCACCTAAGTATGTTTTGATAGTGCTGCTTTTGTTTTTCTTCTTACATTTTCTCTTTGGGGTTTTGGGTTGTCTTCATCCAAGCAGACCTGGGCAGAATTCCTTTTGGCTGTTTTCCTGCTCTTTCTCTTTTTCTCCCTCCCTCTCTCTGTCCCCCTCAGGTCAATATGGGGTCACAATGAAGTAAACAGAGGATGTTTTCCTCCTTTTTACTTTTATATTCCTATTTCACCTATTTTATCTTTTTAAAATGTCAGTTAAATATGATTTTAGTATCATTAATGGAAGAAAAGAGGACCAAGTAAAGTGTTCTTAAGTAAAATGAATTAATTCAGTTATTAATTTCTAATTAGTGGATTAATTCTTTGTCTAATGTACATGGAGGTTGATCATCTTTCCTTACTCCGTATCTCCTCCCTCCCCTTACACCGTAGGTACTACCCCATCATCCTGAGATTTAACAATAGAGAATTTATAGTTTGTTGTTTTTCAGTTCTTAAAATGAGTTGAACTGATACAGTTGTTGAAACACCGAGCTGCATAGATCTTAGAGGATTTTTAAAAAGTATTTCCTTTTTTTTTTTTTTTGGTGAGAACAGTTTGAACTTGTAGAAACTTATTTTATTACAGTAATTCCTAGATACTGAAGCTTGTTCATTAAGTTAATTTTCTGTTTGCTGTTTATAATATCAGTTGCTATCTGAAAATTTCCCTTTCATTTCTTTAATTTATTAAGGATTCTTGATTATATCTCCTTCTCTACTCAAGTCTAGATCTGATAAACTGTGACTTTAGAATAAATTATCAGTGGATTTTCTTAATTCCTTAATTTTACTTATATATAGGAAAGATTTGAATCTAAGCAACTAGAACCTATCTTGCTTGGTCTGGTCCTGTTACTTATTTGAAATTTTGCCCATTCTATCTAGTATAGAGGGCTTTTTTTTTTTGAAGATTTTATTTATTTATGTATTTGTGGAAGACAGAGTGTGTGTATGAGCGAGGGGAGAGGTAGAAGGAGAGGGAGAGAGAATCTTTTCTGAAGATTGTATTTATTTATTTAGAAGGGGGTGGGTATGGGGCAGAGGCAGGGGGAGAAAGAGAATCTCAAGCTGATTCCAGGCTGAGCATGGACTACAACTCTGGGTTTGATCTCATGACCTTTAGATCATGACCTGAGCCAAAAATCAAGAGTCAGACACTTAACCGAGTGAGCTACCCAGACGCCTCAGAGAGAGCTCCTTATATCCTTCAAATATTGTGCATGATGAGGTAAATATCCCTAGTTTCCTATTCTTGGTTGCAATATAGCCTAATAGTATTGAGTGTACTCCTGAATTTAGGCTTCATGCACTAAAATTAAGCTACTTTTAAAATTATTTTAGAATAATTATGGTTATTTTAGAATTTGTTACTGTCGTATGACATGGTCATAAGTCACTTAAACGTGACCTGAAGTAATTATTTTTCTAATGAAAATATATTACTAATTGAGTAAAGACTGTTACTGAGTATAAGACAGAATTTTCTAATATCCATTAGATATATGATAAAGAAGGTTTACTTGTATCTTGCCCTTATATTAGTCTTATTTTTTTTACTCCAGTGTAATTTAGGTTTGATTAGTTTCTTTATAGAATGATTAAAATAATGTGAAGATACCCATGCATGACATATATGTCTACTGACATTCAATAAATAGTATATTTATGTATATTCTCAGATTCATCTTCATTTATCAAGAGGATTTAAGTAAATCTTGATTTACAATTCAGTTTTCAAATAATTTTTGAGGAATTTATAAATTGTTGAAAGAAGGACATATTAACACGAGAAAAATATTTCAAGAGGATATTTTCAGATTTGTAAAATATTAGTGGCTATAGCTTAAAAATGTGACTCTATTGTTTTTCATTTCTCTTTAGATGCTGTACCTAAAAAGCTCCAATTTTCTTCTTTAAAATATTTTCCATCTAATTAAAAAAATATGTAATCGATTTTGTCCTTGAGACTTCATTGATATTGTTAAATATACATAGATTTACTTAGTAATTTCCTTTGACCTCGTTTGTGTTACTAAGTTTATTAATGGACTAAAGTGCTTTTTTAAAAATAGCTGGACTGTTAGGTAAGAAGGGATTCATTTTAGTTTGTTCTGATGGAATCCTTAAGAGCACAGAGAAGTCAAAAGTTTGGATGATGTTTAATTTCGTTTCTTTTATCCTTTTAAATAAATTATGTGTTTGGTTGAAAGTTATCCCACCAATGAAATCTGAGCAAATAACTTGAACTTCCTCTGTGCCTTCCCCCCCCATCTCTGGCCTTGTACAAATGTGTTAAGTATGTCTGAAATTATGGGGCCTATAGTAGTAGAAATATATTTCAGAGGTAGTACTTGAGAAATGATATCCTTATTTTAAAGCTCCGCCTCACGTATGCTTGCTGTTAAGCCTTCCGATTGCATATGAGTTATGAACAGAATCTCCTTCTTTGTGGTGACCCAAATCCGTCAAAGTCTGAAGAATTAAACTACAGATTTCCCGTAAGAAATGTCACATTAAATGCTTAATTCTGTCAATTTAGTTGTATGTTATTACTTGAGAAATTAATTTGGACAAGTGAATGGAGTAGAGAATTAGAAATTAATTTGTTTTCACTCAAGTCCTTTTTATCCTCAAGTTTGCCTTTCATGCTCTAAAGGGGGAATGACTATCACCTCAGTTTAAGGTGTATTATTTAGTTTAATGTTTACCCGATTGTGTTTCAGATGTGTTTGACAAAACAAGCAGTAAATTGGTTCCGTCACCTTCCACAGTGGTAGAGATCATGACTGTTGGCTGTTGGGGGGCTTCATCTCCAGGCATTTAGGAAAATGTTAATTGATGATGAACCATATAATAAGGAAGGGATAATAGTGATTTGAACTCAACTATTATAAACTTAAAAAATGTTTATCAGAGAAATATGCTGCTGTGGGTAAGATTCAGCTTTGATTTTTGCCATGATATTTAAGTTGCCACTGAAATTACAGAAAGGGAAGTCTTGGATCATTGTCTTTTAGACTGTTAACTTTGTATCGTTAATTAAACTTTTAAAAGTTGTGGGATAAATCAAATGGTTTTCTAGGGAAACAAGAAACAGTATTAATGAGCAACAACCCCATAATTATCCTTGTGAGTACATAACAGGGACACATTCATGTCTTTTCTTTGCGCAATAACTTTTACAAAGAAGTATTTTTAAACTGATCATTAATTTTATGACCACAGAAATGAGATGCAAAATTTATGCTGTTGTCATTGGCACAGGCTCAAGGCACCACTGACATTATGTGTGATTGTAATAGAATGGCTGCCAACTAATGATTCTGTAGACATTTCATTTGAGCATGCTTTTCTTTTAGATGTCTGATTAGGCTGTAATGCTTTCAATTATGTCTGTAAATTGTATTGGTTACGTTTACCTGATGCCCATTGTTGCTTTGGAGTTCAGTTTTCTATTACATAGACACAAGTTGAACATTTACCTTTTAATTTATAGAAGTCTTTGCAGGTATAGCTACAAATACTCAGCCCCTGGGGAGGAGGGAAAAAAAAAAAAGCTTTCTACTACTCAACAGCGACCCCTGTGTTCAATTAAAGGTCCTTATAATACAGCTCTTTATTGGGTAGGAAAAAAAAATTGGGAAGGAGGAAAAGGGATGGATCATCCCTGGAATAGCAGTAAAATGAAGAAGAACATTTTTTGAAAAATGATGTGTCATTTCAACTTAATATGGGTTGAAAAGGGAATAAAATTTTTTTTCTTTTACCTTCTGGGTTAATTCAAGGGAGCTTAAAAAAGGCGGAACAAGAGGGGCGGGGGAAGAAGCCAGTAGCAGTATTTAATTTATTTTGTTTTAGATAAATATAAATTACCACATTAATTACAAAAAACATTTGAAATGAGCTGCAGTACTTAGAATGGTAAGCTGAAGACGATTTCACTTAAATGATTCAAATGTATTTTTTTTTAAACACAAAATCCAGAAGACTCTAACATGTTAGTAACCAATTTGTATAAAAATATTCTTAGCTCATAAATATTATGTTTAGCTTTATTTAGTTATTTATTTAGTTTATTTAGTTTTCTTCTTCTGTTTTAAAATAATGATCTTTTTGCTGTGTGCATACATATATAAACATAAATTGGTGTGTGCATGTGTGTATGTGTCTATACATGGATGCACACATAAAAACATATAATGGATATTATCAAAAGATGAAAAATCCTGATTTTCAAAACTTCTTAACTTTTAATTTTTTTCTCTGTATTTCCATAAGGAGCTTAACAGATTTAAACCTGAGCATCTGAATCTTTTTCAAAATCATTTCCATGTGTTTGTTGGTTTTACTCTTATATTTTTATATGCATGATAGTATAATATGCTATGTGCCAAGTCAGAGCAATATATTTGAGGTATCCTGATACTTTTTTTTTCATAGCAATATTTATTTTATAGTTCATGATATGAAATATCCTTAGCAAATCCATGCCATAGCAATTCTTACTTTATTGAGAATATAAGGAATCTTCAGCAACTGAGAGCAGTTGAGGATTTTGTGATCTTTACTACGGGATGTCCCACGAACTGCCATTCCATGTCTGAACATAGTTTTCCTAGCACTTAATGAGGTTCTCTCTTATCTCATATTTGAAATCAGAGCATGCTGCTTTCCATAAGAGAAACACTGTAAGGGATCACTGAATGTTCCCAAAAGTATTTAAATATTTTGAACATTTTAGTTTTCTTCTTCTTCTTCTGTTTTAAAAGATTTTATTTATTTGAGAGAGAGAGAGAGAGAGAGCGCATGCGCCAAAGAGAGCATGAATTGGGGGAGGGGCAAAGGGGGAAGCAGTCTCCCCACTGAGCAAGGAGCCAATGCGATGTGGGTCTCGATCCCAGGACTCTGAGGTCATGACCTGAGCCAAAGGCAGATGCTTAACCAACTGAGCCACCCAGGCTTCCTACTTTGAAAATTCTAAAAGAAAAAGAAATTAAGATGTAAAGAATGAATAGTGTTTACATGTATTCCTTGGAATTTTATTTGGGGAGGAAACATCCACATATGATATACCTGGTGTTAGAATCACCAAGGACAGTAAGATAGTCCTCTGTGCTCTGCTCTTACTGCCTTGATGGGAGATAGCCCTATCTTTTTTAGGATAAGGATGATGGATGCTGACGAAAAGCCAAAATTATAAAGAAATAGAGCTGAGTATTGATTTTCCTTTATTATTTTGACAGTGTTTTGAAAGGGGCGTTTCCTCTACCAAAAATAATAGTAAAAAATAGGGTGTGATGTCAGAGGGTACAGATTTTGTTTTGGAGAGAATGGTAGCTTTAATCTGGGTCTGCTCAGCAACCATGGTCTTAAAGTAATAGTGTAGGTTCTCTCAGATTCCCATGGAGGTTTTCATCCTGCTTTTTGAGTACTCCCTGAGGTAGCTGGTTTTCTCTTGAATTAACAGATAATTGATACAGTATTAAGGATACATTATTTTGAATTTTATTGAATTTTCTTTGGATGTGGTTGAATATGGTTGAAAAAATGAGTGCTTATATGTGACCAAGCTAGCAAATATCTGGCACACTCTTTTAAAAAAAAATTATTCTAAATGAGTATGTGGAAAAAAACCCAAGCCACAATAAGATTTTATTGTGGGGATTAAATAACTTCAAACCAAGCAACCAACCAACCTAGGATTTGGAAATCATGTAAAAACTGGCTAGAACATTAAAAAAAAATGACAACATATTACTGAATGAAAATTGAAGGTGTCAGGTTGTAAATCACTTTGTTTGAACTTAAATGGGTTATATGAGTTTTAAAGTAGTTTTTCCCATGAAGGATTCCTGCTCTTGAAAATGTAACTGAGTATTTTTAATCTACTCTAATGTAACCCTGTGATGTTTCATGAAAACCTAAAATGTGTATGCGGCTTTGAATTATCAATTTCTCATCATAATTTTTCAAATTATTGAGTAGGTAAATTGAATCAACTTGAATTACTTTCTTTTTTTTTTTTTTTGGTTATTATTTTAGTTCTTTTTCTTTTTTGGGTACACACTCTTGTTTTACCCTGCTTCTACTTTTTTTGTATTCATTTTTGTAGAGACCATAATAATTTTGGAACTTGTGTACTTTTGTATCAGAAATAAACAGTTGTCCACTGACTTCCAGAAACTATTTAAGTTACAATAGATAATAAATTAAAATAGTACCTGTTTTTACTCTGTTTTTCCATGACAGTGACTAGGTTTAAGAGTGAAATTTACCTCTCTTGACAAAGTAACATATTTTAAAGATGGCTGACCTATCTAAAAGGCTTTTCTCTGATTCTTCTTTAGGTGACGCAGAAGATGGGGAAGAATATGATGACCCTTTTGCTGGACCTCCAGACACTGTATCCCTAGCCTCAGAAAGATATGATAAAGATGATGAAGCTCACTCTGAAGGTATGTGTTGTTTTGCCATCGAATATACCTCTAGATGTTCCAACACAAGACAATGCAGTGCGTAGAGGTGGTAGTCTTGTCAGAAAGCAGGAAATGTGGAGGCTTCAGTTAACTTACCTTTACCAGAACCTTTTAAGGAACAGAAGAGCTCTCTCTAGTGGTTTTCTTAAGTATGTAGTTCCTTCTTTTCCTAGGAAATTTTCTTGACTAGAATTTTTAAGAGAGTGTTTACATCACAATGTGAATATTATTAGTGAGTTTGTTGGTTAATATTATCAGATTCTTGCTTAATTTTATTGTGCTGTTGAATGGCTTCTTGTATTATTTATTTTATAAATAATGAAAAAGATTTTTGTTCTCATTTTTTGAAAACATATAAAATGAGTTCATAAAATATTAAATTAATTATTCTTACATTGCCTTCTCACATTAAGACAGGTTTTCATCAAATGCTTCTTTTAATACACATTCTCATTTTCCTGATTGTCACCTAAAGATAGCCCACATTATGCAGTAATATTATTTTTTTATAATGCTCTGTATTAATTGAATGAGTAATAAAGTCAATTGTTTATCTCTTCATAATTTTTAAAAACTTACGAAAGCCCAACTTATGAAACTTGCTTTTAGTGTAGCACGTGCTTTCTCTATTCTAGCCAGTTGAGTGTATCTGCATCCTAGAGACCTTATAAGGCTGATATATGGTTATAAATTAAGAATGTGTATCGATAAATTAGCCATGCATATTAATTCGTGGCACTCAAAGTTTCACGGAGACACAGAAGTGAATAATGCCTTCTGCCACTATGTGATGATCAAACTGTGCAGTTCCATCTCTAAATACAATTGCTGAATGAAAATATGCTTCCTGCAACAGAGCACTCCACATTTTATGTTATCCAGATTATTCCCTTTGGAAACATAAATTGCTTTTATGAGGTATAAAATTATGTCTATTGCAGAACAGGGATAAGTCAAGTACATGCATAAGTGATAAACATTCTAACCACTGATTCAGAACAACACAATCTTTTTTTTATATTCAGAACTTTGTACAATGTGTAGCAATAATAATCATATCCATTTTATGTTGAATTTTACATTTTGGCAAACATTTAATTTCTATTTTTAAAGGAAGAGATTTCTTTCTCTCATATTCCCTATTTTTTTTAAAAAGATGCACATTTCTCTTTGATCACAGTTCTTGTCTGAAACAGAGCGTTACCCTTTCTAACCTGGTCTTCAAAAGCATTTCTACTAGAAAATATTTTATAATTGATGAAATAATATTTTCAGGCAAAACAGTGAATTATTATTTGAGTTGAATTGTTTTTCAGACACATTACAACGATTTGTTTTCCTTCATTGTTAAGTGTTGGTAGATAGAAATGAGTAGGTGGGTATATGTATACATATACAGAGAATATTTATATGTAAGAGAATATACACACACACACATAATGTTCATGGAGTATATATGCTCAGAGTTTTAAAAAATAGCATAAATAATTTGAAGTACAAGGGAGCATTATTTACATTCTTTAAGAAATTGTAACCTAAGAACTCCAACAATTAAATATCTATGAGGGCCAGTGTTTTGGTAGAAAAAGTGAGTTGTTATTAAATTATAATGCATTTATGTAATTATCATATTTTCTTTATTATGAGTAAATAACTTATCATGTTTGTTTTCATAACCAAATATATAGGAAATACATTAATAGCAAGAAAAAGATTTATTGTTAAAAGATTACATAATCAGTATTTGAATATTGTTTAAAAACTTGTATTTATGTATAGCATTAAGTTTTTTTGTTAAATATAGGTGCATTTTCATTAGTGTTGGTGTAAGCAGTTCTTACACAGACTGAAAATTTAACTTTTAGTATCACTCATTTTTGGTATATAAAAATACTGTATATGATAGTTTTATTTTTTCTCCTAAGAATATTATAAATTAATTTTAAAATTACCACTTGGATTTTTAATTTCCGCTCTGAAATGTCATCTAGTCATATCAGTCTCTCTCCCTTCAACTTAGATTTGAAATGCATTTTCTTTCCCTTGCCAAATAAATTTTCCTTCATTATGGGACCTCAGTCTAATGATATATTAATTATAAAAAGATAATGCATTTAACAATAAGTATAACTAAATTAGCTCAGGTCACCAAAAGGCCTTTTGTCAAATCAGATTGTTGTTTTGTCCTTTTGACTTTTACCTTATGGTAGGCACTAACTAAGTATCTGAACTTTGATGGATTATAAACTCTAAACATGATATGTATTTTTCATAATGCTAATGTAATTTTCAAGGTACTGAAAAGGTCAAACCTGCACATCTTTGTGTGCATTCTAAGTCTGTCTTTTCCTTTAATATTTCTTTTTCTCTGTTCCTCTGGTTCAAAAGTTCACTCAGTTCCCAAATGGCTACCTAATTTTCCAGTTATTCCCTCAAGCCATATGTGTTTTGGTTTCTTTATGGTTTATTAGGTACTGTAGGAAAGTAGCATAAGTTATATCTTCTAATGAAATTCAAGCACACTTCAGTGATGCTTCGACTTGATTGCTGGTAGCAATTAAATCACAGCCAAGGAGAATAATGCATAATCTCACAAGGTCCAGACACCCTATAGAAATTGAAGGGGGATGAAAACAGAAAACAAAAACAAAGTCTTCAAACCCTGCCAGACACACTGTTTCCAGCCTGCCTTTTTTTTTTTTTTTATTGGCCAACTGCCTGATTGATAGCAAAATCATAACTTGCTGCATGCTAACAGGCAGAGTTCACTTGTAGGTTATTGTGAGCTGATAAAGGGTTAGATGGAGTTTTGATTTTCGCATTGGACCTTGGTACACCAGATTAATGGAATTTCAATGAGAGACTAGAGTAGCCACAGCTTTGTCAGAGAAACAGATGGA
The DNA here is from genome assembly GCF_009829155.1 of Mustela erminea. Classification (NCBI taxonomy): domain Eukaryota; kingdom Metazoa; phylum Chordata; class Mammalia; order Carnivora; family Mustelidae; genus Mustela; species Mustela erminea. The sequence continues at coordinate 48,779,066 of NC_045624.1, forward strand.
GACTCTATAGTCATGTCTACTCATTAATACTAGTTGCCTGAAAGGTGTGCTGCTTCTCTATACAAAAGAGTTGATATAATTGATTTTTGAGTGGCGCATTGAAAAAAAAGTACCTTATTGATGACTAGAATTGTAACATGGATGGTGACAGATTTTTATATAGCTTGTAGTGTAAAAAATATTGTAGTTTGTAATTTTTTCTTCTCTCTCTTTGGAAGTGCTTTTTATTTTTATTTTTTGAGTGGAAATACACTTTAAGACAATAGTAAAAGAGGAGAGAGAGACATGCTGAATTAGCTTTTAAGAAAAATAGTAAGAATCTGTATTTTGTTTATGCATAATTGCATGACTGCTGTTGGTTTCATTTTGGTGTGGTAATATTTATAAAAAACCATACTTACTGGAAATTTCTATTTTACTAACTTTGTGCCTTATTTTTTCTGGGAAATTTAAAACAAATCAAAATGGTTTCCAGACTAGATCTCTGTTAGAAGTTTTATTGTATTGTGTGGCTGGATATATGGAAATGTTAATATAAGTGGTGTGTATCAATAATCAGATAAAATTAGAGAAAATGAAACTCAAACCTTAAAGAAGACTATCCCTTATTGTACGTATGTTAGAATGCTTGCTTGGGCACTAAGGTGGGAGAGGCAGGGTAGCCTTTAGACACTATATAATGACTTGCGTTTCCATTTTTCTATTCTGAAACCATTTTTCATTCATTTTCGTCATTTGTGAAAGAAGGCTTCTAACCATATAGCATTGTGGGAAGTCCCTGAGGTAAGGTGAACAGATTCGATGAGCTAGAAGACATATATCGGCTCTACCCGTCGATGATAGGTCGAAGAATCCCAGTGGACATTTGTTACAAATCTGATTCAGTCCTAAACCATAATCACTTTGTGGATAAGAATCTGGAACCTCTAGGGTGTGAATATAGGAAGGCTAAAATGAAGCTGAAGATGTAACACAGTCATTTATTGTCCTGGTATCTTCTTAACTAAAAATTCCCAAGTATAGGCTCCTGAAGACTATAGGCATTGCAAGGACGTAGGTTTATATGAAAAAAAATCTTGGTTTAGAAATGGAACTATTTTTTTTAAAGCTGAGGATTGAGGAAAAGGACTAAGCTGTCTTGATTATAATTTATAAGAGTAAATAATGATTTTTTTCTATTTGGTGTACCTTTCTTTAAGAAAGTCTAGCATATGAAAATTGAGGTTCAAAAAACATACAGATCACTTATTTCAGAGGATTGCTTTTAAAAAAGATTATCTCTAGGTTGCCTGTAAATAATGAGCTCTCACAATGCATCTAAAACAAGCTTAGATATAAAAAACAAGCTTAGATATAAATCCATTGATGTGCACACACATACATTTAATGTGTAAATTTCTACACGTTCCACACCAAACTTTTGGGGAAGATATCTTTTTGTGTAAAATTAGGTTTAGCACTAATCTGTTCTTATAAAAGATGCTTTACTTTTCTCTGGATTCTAGTAGAATATGAAACATTGTTTAAAACCAGGGGAAAAATATTCCTTCAATAACTTACCATTTAGGGTAAGGATTTTTCCTACCATAGTGTCATGTGATTTTTGATACTTAAACTCATATTTTTAAATTTTATTCTGAGAATTGAGACTTGTTTGCACACATATTGGTGTTTATGACATATGTTAATGTTGCACTTGAGGGTTTTTTTTTTAACCTTTTGTTATTTCAACATACCAGTTGCTACCATGTGTGTATTATAGCAATATACGAAAGATGATTACTTTAGTCCTTCTGTAATGTATATAGCAAGTTTCAAGTATTTTGGTAGGAGTGCAGGGTTATAATTTGGGGTAATAATAAAAAGGAGGAAACATTTTGAACATTCAAGATAATATACTGTGTGATTGGAAACATAAAGTACACTGATGTGAAACATTTTCATGATACAAAGGTACATATGAGTAAATAAAAACATAATTATTGAGAATCACCTAAGTTTTATGCCACTGAATGGGAAAATACCTAAAAATAGAACAGTGGAGGCCAATAAGACTATAACAAAGTGGACTAGATAAGAAAGCTCAGAAAGTTAATAATACTCAGCATTGGGGCACCTGGGTGGCTCAGTGGGTTAAGCCTCTGCCCTCGTCTCAGGTCATGATCTCAAGGTCCTGGGATCGAGCCCCACATCGGGCTCTCTGCTCAGCAGGGAGCCTGCTTCCCCCCCACCCCCCTTCCTGCTCCTCTGCCTATTTGTGATCTCTCTCTCTCTGTCAAATAAATAAATAAATAAATAAATAAAGTCTTTTAAAAACCTCAGCATTATGCAAAGTAATGCATCTTTAATACAGTAAATGAGCAGTTGTTTACACAATCCATGAGGAAGGGGAATTCAAAGATGACTAAAACAAAGTTCCTGTTTTCAAGAGACATGTAATCTAGCTGGAAGGAGAAGACAATCACCTAAAATAAGGTAATTATCAATCTAAGTTTCTAGTAAGGCAGATTCCAAAAATGGTAACTAGGATGTGTTACACTGTTCAGTTAATTCGGTCTGTACCTAGGCAAAAAACTGGCTTCATTGGTTTTCCTCTCTAGTCTGTTGACTGAGTCAGCCATATGTTTTCGCATTATATTGAATTAACCAAAACATAAACTTTATGCCTATATTCTGAGAGGTTGTGGAGTCAGTTGTGGAGCAGGGGTTGGGGACATTTATTTAAGTGAGTTTTACATGGCTCCTGAAGTTTTCTGGAGAGAGAGTGGGAAAAGGTGCTGAAAAGAACATTTGGAGCCAAAGTCCAAAAACTGGATTTTCATCAGTAACTGCATGTTTATAAAGGCAATGCTTTAACCCAGGGGAATATGGGCCCCACTCACAGACCTTCACGTGTCAGCGCCAGGTGGAGGGTAAAGGTGTTTTTGGCTCTCGCAGAGTACTGTATTTCCCAAGACTTAGGCACGCACCTGGCTTTTCTTCCTTGCTGTCTCTGAGTTTGGAGAAGTTGCAATATATGGCTTCCTGTTTTCAGTTGTTTCTCCTGTTTGTAGCCTGAGCTAAAGGGTGAATTTAGAGTTTAGAAATCAAAAAGCAAAGGTTCTTCAAGACAGTGGACTGACAGGAGTACCGGCTGGCTTAGTTGGTAGAGCATATGACTCTTGATCTTGGGGTTGTAAGTTTGAGCCCCACAATGGGTATAGAGAAAACTTAAAAATAAAATCTTAAGGAAAAAAAAAAAAAGACAGTGGACTGATCAAATTTATTTCAGAGTAAGGCATGCCAACCTGCATAGGATTCTAAAGGATTCTAAAGGATTCCACTTCTTTCTTCCTTAGAGGTGACTGTGCTGGTGGCCGGGGTAGCATCTTCAAGGAAGAAATACATTAATATTTATTGAGAAATTTGTCTGGCTCTGAACTAGTTTCTTTCATGCATATTCCTTTAGTGGCCTCAGAAAGACCCTGTGTGGGAGACATTTTCCCCATTTTGTTGTAGAAATGGAGACTCAGTAAGGTTTTGGTCTCTTGGCCAGAACATCCAACTCTTAAGTAGCAAACTTCAATTTCTTCGGTCCCTCTGTGCCATGCTACTTAAAGAATTAGACGAGTTTTTCCTTCTCATTACAAGAGACATGCATATGGTTGAAAAAGAACAGAAGGATATGCAATAAAAGTAAAAGCCTTCTTTTTCACCCCACCCTAACCTCTCTATTCCCCAAGTAGCCACATGTTCCAGTGTCTTCTGTAGTTACCATAACAACACTGGATGTTGTGCTTCTGTAGAATAATATAATAGTATACTCATTTGCTTAACCTTAAGCAGTATCTGTTGATTCCCTTCATGACAATGAGTCTTCAAAACTCCTCTCCCACTTCTGCCTCCTGGTTTTTAATTTTATTTTTAGTTTTTATTGTATTTGCTTTTGACTCAAATAATGTTCTTATTTTGTAAAAGGTTTGTGCCGAACTCCAGAAGTACGAATTGACTCTTTGTTATAAAATTTCAGGAAATTTGTGACCCTAACCTTTCTTCTATCTCTCTTCTCCTTCTTCAATTCCAGTTTGCATAATTAAATTATTTTTGCATTGTTAAAGTCTGTAACATTTGTATTTGATTCTCTAAGTTGATTGTGCTTTGTCTGGGAGTTAGGTTTTAAACCTTGGTCCTTTTCCTTCCTGCTAATAGTTTTCCTCAAATGTCTGGAAGCCTTGGTTATTGCTTCATGTTTCTGAGTGAAGGATCCAGTCAAATAGTTTAGGTAGCTTGCCGGTGGTGCCTTTGCTTTTGCATGTCTGTTATCCTAATAATACAGAATTTGTTTGTCCTAAAGCATTTTCACAACTGACCTGCTGAAGTCATTCCTTGGGGAAGAAGTATGTTCCCAGTCTACAGGTCGAAGGTAGTCCAGAAAGTGTCATTCAAATCTTAGATATTCATTAGCGTGAATGCTAGCTTTCTAGAAGAACCTAGATGCTATAAACAGGGGAAAGGAACTGTCCTTTTCCATAAAAAAATTTTAGTTTTAGGGGCATCTGGGTGGTTCAGTGGGTTAAGCCTCTACCTTTAGCTTAGGTCATGATCCCAGGGTCCTGGGATCGAGCCCCGCATCAGGCTCTCTGCTCAGCGGGAAGCCTGCTTCCCCCTCTCTCTCTGCCTGCCTCTCTGCCTACTTAGATCTCTGTCAAAAAAATAAAATCTTTAAAAAAATTTTAGTTTTATTGTAATATGAATATATTTATATATAAATTTTTATTATGTATAAATTTATTATATAAAAACTTTATATATTTATATATAAATTTATAATTTAATATATTTAATAATTTATGATTTAATACTAAATACTAATAAATAATTTATAATAATAAACCATTTATAAGTTAATAACAAATATTATACATTTATACATATAAAATATGTAACATATTTATATATGTAAAATATACTATTATATCTCGTATTTGGAAACTTCATCAGCTTTGTTCAAACACAGAAATGCATGGCTTTGACACCAAATACCCTAGGAGGTCAGAAAAGGAAGAAGTGATTGCAGACTGGTCTCTGTGAATGTTGTATGGAAAAAATTGGAATTTGAATCAGAACTTAACAAGGGTAGGTAAAGTTTTAATTGGTAAAGAATGGAGGGGAGAGGGGCGCCTGGGTAGCTCAGTGGGTTAAAGCCTCTGGCTTTGGCTCAGGTCATGATATCAGGGTCCTGGGATCAAGCCCCACATCGGGCTCTCTGTTCCGCAGGGAGCCTGCTTCCCTTCCTCTCTCTCTACCTGCTTCTCTGCCTACTTGTGATCTCTGTCAAATAAATAAAATTTTTAAAAAAATCTTAAAAAAAAATAAAGAACAGAGGGGAGAATGCTTTTCAGATAAGCTGAGAAAGTGGAGACAATAGGAAACGGGGCTGGAAATTAGTGTCCTTTGAAGAACTGTGCAAAGGCCAACATGGCTTAGAGAGCTTGAAGGGGATTGGGAGATGTGGATGGACAGAGGTAGCACACAGCAAGCCCTGGTTTTCACCTCAGGTCCTAATATGGCCACTAAATGAGTTACTCTGGCTAAGGCCCTATCTTTGTGAATTTGTTTTTATTTCTTCACAGAGAATCCCATTATTTTAGGCAAGGGAGAATTAGTTATTGCGGACTTTAAATGGCATCATGAGGAGTTGAATTGGTAAGCAAAATGAATATCCATTTTAAGCTTTTTGAGCAATGGAATGTTAACAACAGACAGTATTTTAGAAGCATTTAGCTAGTTGTGGGATATAGATGGGTTGAAAGGGATGAAAACCTGTAGTCTGTGAAGGAAGAGGCTATTCCATTAAGCCAGATGTGAGCTGAACAGAGGCTAGACAAGGATAGTGAAACTGGAAAGGAAAAGATAAATCTGAGGGAGAACACACAGGACATGGTAAGTGGATATGTGCAGAATTTTAAAAAGAGAGAAGCCAAAGATAATTACAAAATTCTAAATTGGATGATTGGAGGAATCGACTGAGAAGAACAAGGTGGGAGGGAATTGTAAATGTTGGTAAGTTTGGGTCTGAACATTTGAGTTTGAGGTAACAGTGAACATCCAGTCTACCTGGTAATTATTTGGTAATTATCTGGTAATCTCTCTGGTAATTATCCAGATATATGGGGATAGAGCTTAAGTGAGCCTTCTCTTGGACTTCTCTTTCTAGTTTCATTCTTTTGGGGGGCAGGTATAGGATGAGATATAACCCAGTCACCCTAAAAATGCAGCACAGCGGTTGAGAACAGCTTCTGTCATCATACTGTCTGGGTTAGAGTACTGGCTTTGTTTTTCATCTCTGTGACCTCCAGCAAAGTTGTTTGAGCTATTTGAGTTTCCTCATCTAAGAAACTGAGGATAGTAACCACCCATGTCCTATGGCTGTTATGAGGATTAAGTAGGATAAGCCTACACAGAGCTTAGAACACTTCCTGGCCCATAGTAAGGACTTGTTAAATGCAAGGTATTATAGCTGTCCAGCCTGTTTATCTAAGGATTGCCTTGGCTAAGTGTTTCTTTCTGTGTTTGACACAGCTGTGTGCCTGAGGTGTTGTCTGTCTTTTGTATTGTTTAACTCATATATTTTACTGGATTTTGTAGGATTTTCAGTTGGAAGTTTTAGAGATTCATGGTAGATGATCGTTGTTTGAATTGAGTACTCTGTGTTGAAAACAGTTACTAGTTTAGTTTTCTGTAATAAATGGATCATGCCTTTGCTGGGAACCCTTCTACCTCTCTGCGCCTCAGCTTTTCTCCATTGAGCTGATAATGAGAATATGAGAATAAAGAAATATTACACTTGGGAAAGTTTTGTAGATAGGCACCTGTAGCCCATGGAGGGAGTCACTCATTTTATACATGAACTCAATAGTAAGTGACTAAAAAACTTGCAAACTCATGAGAATATTTGAATAAATTTTAACTATATTGGAAGATTCATAAAGCTATACCTGGAAAAAAACAGTGGGGAAAAAAGTGGCCTGAAATTATTAGGAAACAAGTGTACCAATCATTATCTCATTATTCTTATTTCAGAGTCCAGTGGTATACGGTTAAAGACCATACATGTCCAAACAGAAAGCGTAGCACACACCACTCATATAAGGCTGCAGATTCACTAAGAACAAATAAATGCTCTGTTAATAAATAGACACAGAGTGGATTAAGGCAAAAATTGTTTTTTAAATTTTTACAAAGATTATACAGTCTTTGGTATCTGCTTATCAGCATTTTTTTTCAAAATTGAGAGTGAATTTCAGGGTCCTTACTTCAGTACTTCAAGGAAAATGGGATACAAATGCTGTAGATTTAAAAATAATACAGATACTGGGGTGCTTGGGTGGCTGATTTAGTTAAGTGTCTTCCTTCAGCTCAGGTCATGATCCCAGGGTCCTGGGATGGAGCTGTGTCAGGCACCCTGCTCAGTGGAGAGCCTGCTTCTCCCTCTCCCTCTGCTGCTCCCTCTGCTTGTGCCTTCTTGCTCTCTCTGTCAAAAAAATAGATAAAATCTTAAAAAAAATATATATATATATAGAGGGGTGCCTGGGTAGTTTAGTGGATTAAGCTTCTGCCTTCGGCTCTGATAATGATCCCAGAGTCTTGGGATTGAGCCCCTCATTGGGCTCTCTGCTCATCAGGGAGCCTGCTTCCCCCTCTCTCTCTCTGCCTGCCTCTCTGCCTACTTGTGATCTCTGTCAAATAAATCTTAAAAAAATTATATAGATACTATTAAAGAAAATGTCTCTGTAAGAAGGGCATAAGAATCAACTTGAGTACATTATTTTTTTGAGGGGCTTTTTGCTTATATATGAGTAGTAACTTGCAATACAGAATTGTAGCTGAGATTGAGTCAATTTCTTTATTAATCCTAAAATTATGACTTTTGAGAAGATACATGATTATTAAATTAAAAGGGATGACTGATTTTATAGAGTCCATCAGCAAGTTTTGGGGCAGAATCTAAGATTCTTAAAGTATTCTGTTTTTAAAAAAGTAATATTATTGAGCTATAATTAACATGACCATAGAATTTACCCATTAAAGTATACAATTCAGTAGTTTTAAGTAAGTTAACAGAGCTGTGCAAGTATCACTCCAATCAATTTTAGAACATTTCATTGTCACAAAAGAGAAATCCTATTTCTAAGCAGATACTCCCCATTTACCCCTTGTTCCCCCATGCCCATGGGCCTAAGCAGCCATGAATCTACTTTCTATATGTGTAGATTTGCCTAATCTAGACATTTATTTAAATGGAATCACAAAATATGTGGCCTTCTGTGTCTGGCTTCTTTTACTTAGTATGATGTTTTTGAAGTTCATCTGTATGGTAGCTCCTGTCAGTACTTCACTCCTTTTTATAGCCCGATAATACTTCAGTGGTGTGGATATACCGTATTTTGTTTGTCCATTCATCAGTTAATAGAGTTTTGAGTTTCTTTTTTTGGCTATCATTAATAATACTGCTATGAACATGTGTGTGTAAGTTTTTATGTGAATGAATATGTTTTCATTTCTCCCAGGTATATACTTAGGAATTGCTGGGTCCTGTGGTACCAGAAAGTTTCACTTTTTGAGGTATTGTCAAACTGTTTACCAGAGTGTTATACCATCTTGCATGTCTATAAGCAATGTGAGAAGGTTTCCATTTCTCCCCATCCTCTTCAACTCTTGTTATTGTATGTCTTTGCTTTAGTCATCCTAGTGGGTATTAGGTGCTGTCTCATTCTGGTTTTGATTTGCATTTCTCTAATGACTAAGGATGTTGATCATCTTTTCATGTACATATTGACCATTTGTGTATCGTCTTCAGAGAATGCCTACTCAAAACCTTTTCTCATTTTCCAATTAGGCTGTCTTTTTAAGTTCTAGGAGTACTTTATATATTCTAGCCACTAGTCTCTTATTAGATAGATAATTTGTGAATATTTTCCCCAGTTCTGTGTCAATTTCACTTTCTGGATGCTGTCCTTTGAAACACAGGAGTTTTTAACTTTGGTGAAGTCCAATTTGTCTGTTTTTTCTTTTGTTGCCTGTGCTTTTGCTGTCATGTTTAAGAAGTCTTTACCTAACTAAAGAAGTGTTCTTAACTCAAAGCTAAATTATTTTTTAAAACACTGAGTTCTTTTACTCTAAAGAGTTATGAGATTAATATACTAGTTAAAACAGAGGCATATTCTAGCTCACCTTTTATGTTATTGTTACTTAATGCATATTTTAAAAATTGTGCAAATAGCAAAAAGTAATTTTCTTGCTGTGCCTTTTCAGCTCAGTGAACTCTTGAATTCTGCAGCCTTTAACATCCTTAACATCCTTTAAAAAAAGGATTGTATTGTTGCGTTACTTTCTTCCTTCATTTCTAGCAATATGTATTTGTTGTATCACAAATACAAATGTATAATCGCATGGATCTTCTTTCATGTCACTTTCATTTCACTTTAACGAGTTGTTTCAGAGAACATGGAATCAAAGCAGATGTTTTGTTCATTTACTGGCTTTTTGTTAATTTTCTTTTTCAATGTGTAGTTACAGGGGCAGGATTTAAGGGGTGCTGGGATCATTGCTGGAGAAATGGTTACTATTATTGGCTAAAGGAAAAGTTGGTTTGTTTCTTTGAACTCATCTCTTCTCTTCTGTAAGGATTCCTCTCCCAGCCCTGCCTCGCCACCCGCCCCCCCCACCGTCTTCCTCTCCGTGCAAACTGAGCAGTCTTGCCGGATAAGGGAACTGAGACACTAGGAAGCTGTGTGAATTATCCAAGGAGTGCTACTCAATGTGTAGTCTCTAGACTGATCTGGGTCTGTGATCCCTTTGTTACTGGTCTGCAACAACAACAGAGCAGAAATTCAGAGTAAGAGCTTAGAAATGTTTATCGCGTTTTGACATTCTGCATTATCCACGTACGTGGCCATTATTTTTCCTAGTAACTCTTCCTTCCTTCCTCCCTTCCTTTCTTCTTTCTTTCTTATTTCCACAGTATAATTTGTCATGCTTTGGTGAGAAAAACTTCACCTCAGCTACAAGCACTGATCTAGAGTCGGAGAGAGAATGAATTACAGTAGTCTCAGGACTCTTAATTTTTTATTTTTGGTTGTTTTCTCGGGAGCCCTGTATCTTTCTTGTATCTTCATCTACATTCATAGTCATGTTTAATTTAATTGTTAGACTCGTTTTCACTGTGGAGAAATTTTAGGGATTCTAATTCGGTATTTCTTGTCAAATGTACTCACAAGTCCCACTATCATCATCAGATATTTAGTTCTACTTTTTCTTGTGCAAGTCCTGCGAGCATTCTCCAAGTTCAGGTGTTGTGAAGCAATGGTGCAGCCTCGAAGCTTTGCAGTTGGAATAACCAGGGAAAATGCTAATGTAGCTTGAATACTGTCTGGTTCTTTTCCGTGCCTAAAGAGCAGAAACAGATAGTGTCATCTTAAAGACTCTGTCAGAAAAGTAATATCATCTCAGAGATGTGCTTTTGTGTCATTTTGTTCAAGTGTCTTTAGAAGCTTCTCCTCACTTTTTAATACCAGCTCTAAGCTTTACTATTTCGAACATGCCTATCACTTCAACATGAAAGGAGGTTAATAAAAATAATATTTTAATATAAAAAATAATAAAATTCTTGTAATGGGGACAAAGAAACACATATATATTTCTTTCATTGAATAGGACTTGTTTTGGTATTGGTATCCTGGGATTTATGTATGCTATAAGCCTCTAATATGGTTAGAATAGGATTTCTTTGCTGAAAGAAAATGGGTCTTATAGGAGGTGAAGAATTGATTTTTTAAAAATAAAAGTAGGAAGAAAGAGTAACAGTGTTGTATGTTTTAGGTAGAGTGCTAGATGGTATAAAAGTTTAATTCAACAGATCTTACTGTTTGTTTTGTTAGACTGAGGGAAATAAAATGATTAATAAGACATGTCATTGCCTTTAGGATCTTATGGATTAGTAGAAGAAAGAAAGATGTAAATATCAGCTCGAATTCAAGGCAGATTGGTATAATCACTGCTGCAAGACAAATAGCAGGAGAGAAAAGATAATCATTAGGATCGGAATGACGATAGTCTCATGGAGACGGCACTCCAGCCAGGTCTGGGAGAACAAGGAGGCTTCTGATATGTGGAACTTGGAGGGAGGAGCTTTTCTGGTTTGTGAAACAGCCTGGTAAAGGGATGCATTGGTTCAAAGTCTTTCAGTGCGTGGGATAGAAGCCCAGCTCAAACTGGTTTAAGCACATTTTATTTTATTTTTTTTAAGTAGGCTCCATGCCCAGCATGCCCAGCATGGAGCCTGATGCAGGGCTTAAACTCGAGACCCTGAGCTCAAGACCTGAGCTGAAGTCAAGAGTCGGATACTTAACCGACTGAGAGTTGGACACTTAACTGACTGAGCCACCCAGGTGCCCCTCTAACTGGTTTAAGCAAAAAGCAGAAGGGAATTTATTGGTTTACCTATGAGAGAGGGGTAGAGTTGGGGTCTCGCTTCATGTCCACCTGGATCCAGGTGAGCTTTCAAACTGTAATGAGCATTCTCACTCACATCCTGCTTCCTATATGTAGCTTCCTTTATGATGGCCACCAGCCACTGGCAGCTTCCTGCTTATTTTCTGTCAGCTGAGCAACCGTACTGGAAAGAGAGATCTCTGAGTAGTTGTAACAGAAGTCCCTGGTTTGGGTCGTGCTTATTCTGAATCAATCACTGTGGTCTGGGTAGGGGGTGAGAGGTGGGGGATGTAGGGGTGAGGTGCTGCAGTTGGCCAGAACTGGGTCACATGCCCCCAAAAGAGTTGACAGGTAGGGAGTGAGGTCATTCCCACCCAAACTACATGGAGATTGGGAGAAGTGTCATTCTCCAAAGGAAAATTAAGATGATTTGACTGACGGAGAGAAGCAAGTCAGGGCAGGCAAAGCCAGATACCTATTACAAGGTAGGATATTCTGAAGGTATGACTAAACTTCAGTGCTGTATATGCAGGTGTAGGGAGGTAGGAATGTGAAGGGTTGGGGTAGACAATATTCTTAGACACATAGTCAACAGTAGATAGCTGGTTAGAGGAGGGGAATGTCATTAAAGTGGTAGGTTAAAATCACTATTTAGCTTGCTAACTTTGAATTGTCTTATAGAGAGAAGAACTGGAGGCAAAAAAAAAATGTTAAGGGTAACTGTCCAGAGTGGTGAACCTTTTCTTTTTTAATTTCCAAACTTTCTTTAGGGCTGATTTTCCTGTTAGTGAAATTTTTTTTATGTTTTGCTTTTAAACTGTTTGCTCTTTGGCTGTCCTGTTCTTTATCTCTTTTTAGTAGTGTATGTGTAGAAAGGATTAAATAGATGAAAAAAACTATTAAAAATATATAGGCTTACAAATTTGAAAAATATAAAATATTACAAATAAAGGATTAAGTAGGTAAAACAATCACTTAGTTTTTTTTTTTTTAAGATTATTTATTTGAGAGAAAGAGAGAGAAAGAACAGGAGCTGTGGGGAAGGGCGAAATGAAATGGAAAAGCAGACTCCCAGCTGAGCAGGGGGCCCAACGATGTGGGGGCCAGGGGGCTCCATCCCAGGACATTAGGACCTGGGCCAAAGGCAAATGCTTAAGCAGCTGAGCCACCCAGGTACCCCAACAATTACCTACTTTTTACAATATATATAAAAAAGTAGGATTATATATACAGCTCAACAAAAATTAAATTTTTAGGTTGTTTGAATTTAATTTGTCCTTAATAAACCTGTTTCTTATTTTTATTATTTTGTTCTAATTTGTATTGTTTTACCAAAAATATAGACGCAGTTACCAACGATAAACATATTACAGAAAGGTTAAATATAAGACAAGTTAGGAAATCAGGCACAGGGAGGAGAAGGATAGTTGGGAAAAACAAAGTGAAACTAGGATTAGTGTTTATATCTCGAATGCCTACTATTCATACTCCAGACTTCTGCCAGAGACCAATCCTTACTTTGGCCCTTAGCTCTCTAGCAACCAATGCAAAGAGGGAAAACTGATCAGATGCATGACTGACACTATCTTTGATGATATCAAAATAAATAAGATATCTAAAAGTAGTACAGGTCTTACTAACACTAGAACCCCAGAAATTTCAAAGAGGCTAAAAAAAGATTGCCATATGATGTGATAAATTAAACCTTCCCTAATATTTCAGTGATACTTTGGAGTTCTTCCTTAAAAGGTCTATCAACATAGGTATACAGTGTAATGCCAAAACACAGTTTAGGTCAACTCATTTTATATGGAGCCAAAATAATAGTCCAGAGTAGAGGTTGGCACTCTACAGTTCAAGGGGAAAATATGACCTGCTGTTATTTTTATGAATAATATTTTACTGAAATACAGCCACACCCATTTGTTGATATACTATCTATCATTGTTTTTATGCTGTATCAGCCACAGTAAGTAGTTATAACAGAGACCATATGTTCCTCAAAGCCTAGAATATTTTCTGTCTGATACTTTACTGAAAATGTTTGTCTACCCTGGTTCACATATATAACTCCCTGATAGATTAGTTTAAAATTAAGATAGCATGTAAAGTACCAAGAACAGAAGTCTCAATTTCCAAACTGGGCCTATCAATGTATTTTCTTTGGCCAATTCAGTATTTAGTTTTTTTGGAAAATTCCTACTAACCGAGAAAAATTCCTATTTCTGCCTTCTTTGGAAAAATTGGACAAGCTGGCAACACTGGACTCAAATGGTGTTTATTATTCCTTTTAGATGCACCATCTCTTTCCAATTTGTATTCCATACCACTCTGTTCCCTCCCAGTTCTGGTCTCTTTCACATACTTTTTTGGTGACTGGAGAGATTTCATTTTTGACACCTGAATTAGAATAGCTAAGCTGTACATTTTTTACCTCTGTTCAAATATAATATTTCTTAGAATGATACTGGACTGCAGAGAAATTTAGGATATATTCTTTTTTTTTTTTTTTTGAGATTCTGTTTTTAAATAATCTTTACATACAACCTGGGGCTTGAACTTGCAATACCAAGATCAAGAATCCTACACTCTACCAACTGAGCCAGCCAGGCACCCCAGCATATATTCTTTAACTACTACTTGGAGTGTGGTTATTGTGAGTTACTTGTAGATATATCTTTTTAGCCAGCAGAATGAGAGGTAGCATTGATGTTGTCTTAAGAAGATGAGGAGCTTGTCAAGGATACGCACCTACACAGAAGACCAACATACCTTTATGTAAAAGTGGGCTAAGGGATTTGGGCCAGAGGCAGACTAAATTTTCCTTAGAAAAATAATTCTAGTTTTATCCCAATTCAAAGACCCTTGGGTAGTTGGGTAGTTGAGGACCAATGGCTTATCTCTTCTATTTACTGCTTTGGCTCATCAGTTGTCATATACAGCTAAGATAATAATGGAGAAATCAAGTAGATAGTGGATTAAGCAAGTAGAGATAGGAATGTATCTTAAGACAAGGAAAAATATAGTCGGGAGCTGGAGGTGGAGGAAGGAGACAGGGATTGGTACACTTCTGAGGAGTACAAGCCTGAGAAAGACCTGGCTGAAGGCTTGTGGTCCCCTTGAGGGTGAAGACAAAGGGCAAAGGAGAAGTTCAGAGAGGAAACATAGGGAAGAACCAAAGGTAGACTTTGTGATTAGACCTAAGGCGAACTGTGACACTCAGATTCTTTTCTTGAGGAGGTGATACCATCTGTAAAGAAAATGGGAAAGTGGATTAGAAAGATCAAGTCTGTTGAACTTGAGGGAGTATTGAAAAATTCAGTCAAAGATATTTCAGAGGGAGTCTGTGATACGGGGTAGAGATATGGAGAATTATTGATTTATTTGCCTAAACATGTTGAGTGTCATGAGAAAGATAAGACTTGCCAGAGATCGTGGAAGGAGATAGCCCAGGGGGTTCAGAATAGAGACAACTGTTTCAGCTTTTCTCACAGGTAAACCAGGAGACTTGCCGCTTCTGCTTCTAAACATGTGATCCTAATTTACAGAATTATAGAAGCCATTAATTACTTTCTTTTCTCAGTATGATTATATAGATATGGGGATACATTTTATCTTGATAATTTTCTTTGGCATTCATTTGAATCCTGGTTCGTTCTTAGGCTTTTCTTCTGTTTGTTTTTATTGTCTAATTATTTTCTTTCTTGTAATTCAGGCATCGTGTTTTTGAACTATGTTTTTCCTTGGCTGCTTAAACAATATTAAACAATATTCAGGGCAAACCGGATGTACTTCTAGTAACTGAAAACTAAATTTTGAAGGGCTTTAAAGAGGATAAATGTTGTACTTTATTACATCAAGGATCAAATTGTACTGTTGTAGTTAAGTGCACAGACTATGACATCACATATACCTGGGTTCAGTCCTGGTTTGACATTACGACTTGGAAAAATTAGCTTCTTTCTAAGCCTTAGTTTCTTACTTGTTAAAAATAGGGATACTTGTAGCATCTCAGGATTTTTGTAAAGATAAATGACTGCCTAACATAGGACTTGCCCATTGTTAGCTTTTGGCTGTTACAGTGTCATAAGATGACCACAGGATTGGATGGTTAACCTGGTTTTAATATATTTTTTTCTTCAGAATTTTTAAAAATTGAAGTATGATTAACATTAAACATTATATTAGTTTCAAGTGCACAATGTAATGATTCAATATTTGTGTACACTGCAAAGTTGCCTGGAATTTAACCTGTGTTTGAGCCTAGGTAGTTTACATTGTGTTCAATAATATTTCATTTAATCTTGTCATATTGTTAAACAACTAAAAGATGAGTTGATAGCTCTAGGATTGATTTTATGATTTAATATTCAACTTTTTACTATGAATACGGCAGGCACTTTAATGTGGTGGTTCACACATGTCACAATCTGTGTTAAATTTCAGTGATCTGTTTCTTTTTTATTTGGGTGAATTGTATTTAGCTTCCTGTCTCTGTGGATAATAGGGAAGTAATGAAACAACAGCATACGAATTTGATCAAAATGAGCCTTAACCCTAAGAATCATTAATAGGATTATTTTGACAGAGAGATAGCACTGCAATCAAAATGTGTATAATTTTGAAGCTCTAAATGACTTCATTCTTTGGTTGGGTATTTGCATACTTGATGACCAGAAAAACCAAGATATATGGTCACTATTGAGTTATATATTAAGACAACATTTTATAAATCAAGTTCATTTAAAATGTACTAGGAGGTAACTTTTAAGAGAGCTTGTTAGTGGTTCCTATTTGTAAAAGGGAGAATTATTTTTTGAGATAATAATTTCCTATTTTAAAAATCAGGTTCTCAAATATTTGATTCTTTTTAAAAGAAATAAATCTATATCATGTGATTACATGTTTCATGATTAAATAAAATGTCTTAAACTATTGTTGTCTTGAATTTAATCACCTAGAATTCTGATATTAATATCTGTAAAGTTGTCCTTTAGATGGTAGAAATATATGAAATATAAGTTAGTGTTGTTCTTTATATGCATAATACTTGAATTCTATTTAAGAGTAGCTCCTTTAGTTAAAATTGTTCCTCAATATATTTTTTCTTGCTCTGTTTTACTACCCATTGAGCTTTTATGAAGTGTCTGGTATTATGAACTATTTCTTCTCTGTTGACATTATTTTAAATCCTCTACAGTACTCTCTGTTCTATCTGATTTTCATCCAACATTAAAATACATTTTAATACAGTGTGTGAACACAGGCACTTCTGTAAACTAGCTGTATTCCTCTGGGACTATAAAAACACTGCTAGTCGGTTATTTAGTCCAGAAATATGAAGGTTGAACAGCTATTTATCCCAAAATTATGGTGAGGGAATGTGTCCTAAGAAGTTGAAATGCTGATGTCCATTTTAAGTTTTATAACAGCATTTGAAACAAGCCATTTGAAGTATACATACACAATTTTAGTTAGATAAGGAAAAGTGAGTTAGGTATAGTTTAGATAAAGCATATCCTCAGAGATTAATTTTTCCATTGCTGTGGCTGTCAGTACCCACAACAGGGATTCAGTAGTGCATTGAGCAGCTCATGTTAGCAATTCATTTCCTGTCCTTCTGCAATATGCTAGAAAATGTATTGGAAAAGGTTTCGGTGAACATCGATCAAATTAGTGTGTATACTACTGATTTGATTAATCCTTTTCTGAAAGCCTTGTAAATTCAGTCCTTGCTTTTCATACTTAGAAACTAATTCACCAAAAACTTTTTTGTCTTATCATATTTATTTATTAATGAAACCTAATTAATCTGTTGCTGATTGGTTTTTAAACTACATCCAGTGTCCATCTGTCAATGTAATTGCTCATGTATTAAATGAATTGACACAAATTTATATTGTAAAATTACATATTCTTAGGATTTAAAAAAATCAATACTCTGAATTTTTTATCTTTAGTATCTTAATATTCTTAATTTTCTTATCTTACTTTTCTACCGACTTAAGCGAGAGTAATACAAAACAGCTGAATACATTCATAGGCCATGGTAGGCCAAGAAAAAGTGGTAATAAACCCTCCAAATTCTCCCTCAGAATAAACTTTGCCAGTCACTGCTAAATGTGTAACCATCTTACATTTTAAAAGTATGACTAAAACTCATACTAAATGTCTCATAATCACATAAAAAAATGTACATTATCTTTCTCCTACCATGATTTGACTTTGAACCAATCTTGAGATGTTATTGTTTCTTTGGCATTCTGTAGTTATCACGGAGTGGGAGGTACCTTTTTTGTGTGCACAAAATGTAAATGAAAAAAAATTTTTTTTTATTAAACGTGTAAGTCATTTGTTTAGTCATGAGACCATAATATGTGTAACCATTATCTACCCATAATTCTCTTTCTGGAAAATGGTCTAGAAGTTTAACACATGCCATCAGTGAATGAAAAGCAAAAGAAAAAAATAGGAAAAAAAACGATAGCTTTATTTTTCACAACAAAGCTGTAAGTAAAATACCCTAGTACCTATTGCGTGTGGATCTTACGCAGTCGTATCAGGTTTTCGAGTCCTCTGCTGGGGCCTGTGAGGGAAGACAGAGATTATCCTTTACTTTCACTACCTATTAGCTTATCATTCCCTAGTAATATTGGGACTATTTAAACCTTGAACAATTCACTGGTATGGTATTTTAAATCCGCTATTAGGGTATGATAGGAAGGATGTAGTGAGTTGGTAATTGATTTATCCCCATCATCCTGAACCTCCCGCTCCTCTTCCACTTTGTCCTCCCCTGGGCAATAATCACAGGGTCGAGCTGCCAATCTGTAGACTTAATTTTTTCCAGCAGTACCATCTGGCTCCTTGGCACCAGCAGTTATACTGGTTCTTTGTGGTAGCCGCTGAATTTGTCATATTGCTAGACAGCGGATGGGATGTTTCTTGCGACTTGATCCTAATTTTCTCCTAACTAATTATTAATTTTTATTTAGAGACTCTTCTTTAGCCATTTATGAGAGCATGGTAGAATTTTGTCGAAGAAAGAATGGAATGTACCTAAGCGAATACAGTGTGTCATCCTTGAGATTCCCCACCCTGTGTTGTGTTCTAGCTAGTTCTTCAACAGCCCTCCCTTTGAAGAGAGATTAATTTAAAGCTAATTGTGGGGTTTTGTTTGTTTGTTTCATTCAAAGCTTTGCATCTCTGTTTAAAAATTATTTCAATGTTTATTTGAAACCCTGTTATGGTTGCTGTCATTTCCCAGGAATGAATATTTAGAAATCCCTATCAGTGGCAAAGATAACCTTCTAATATCTAGCGAACTTTCTGCCATTAAAAAAATGACCATTTGTGTATACCTTGTGTTTCATTTTGTGGATGAAGTGGTTTTACTGTGATGCCTAATAACATCCATAAACAATTTAAGGGAATAGTTGTGAAAAAGCACTTTCTGAGTTTAAGTAATTAAAAAAAATTTTAAAAATTGCTGAAGCAATTCTATACACTTAGGCAGTTTCTTTCATATTACCTATGAAATGACACACTTTTGATGAAAGCAATGAATTATTTGATTTGACCTATTTGTTTCTAAAGATTATAAGTAAAAATTTATTGCTTAAATTCTTAAAAGCAGCTATGCATAAAGCAGTTCATTTTAACAACTATTTATCATAGTAGATTGCATTCATTTTTGAAACAAGGTACCTCTTTTAGAAAGTTTTAGAGGAGCTCATTCATATAAAAATGTTTCTGCCGAGTTTATATTAGATGTTATTAATCTACATCAGTTATAATAATGACAGGATACTAATATGTTAGAAATATTTATTTCATATCCTTATTAATTGGTATGTGGGTGCTTGAAGTTCTTAAACAATGAGTTAGCTTGGATTATTTTAATACCACTATACTAGAAATCCACTAAAAACTGAAAAACTAAAACCTACTAAAAATCTACAGAAAACTGGATTCTGTAGGACATTTTCATTTTATGTCAAACATATATAGCTAAATTGCTGTACTTTGGTCATGTTGTGATGTTAAATCTAGTTGTTTAATTGTTTGGGTTTAAGTATATAGAGAGAAGAAGCAATAAATGTCACTGTGTAAGAAGAGCTAAATCAGATGTCAGTGAAATGATTCATGTGCTAACTGGAATAGTTAACATGCATTTTATTCGACTGTCTAGCAGGAGGAGGTGGGCTATAGAAAAATGAATTCTTCACTAAATAATTTACAACAATTATATCAAATTTTAATAACTTCAGCTAAGAAGGCACACATATGATTCATGTTCTCACAATCATCTACATTAGAGATTAATTGTGCTTTCTTTAAACAAAAATGTACTCTTATAAATGTTTTTAATTGGTAAATCGTGATTAGTCTTATCTCTATAGGATAGCATCATTTGATCAGTTCTTAGCGATAACTTAATGTGATGCTGAAATATTGCAGCTAATCTGTTGTCTCAAATGCCAGCTCGTTAGAATTTACCCTAATATCAAAAAATGCTCTGAATTGTTTGTTGTTTTTATCTTAACTCAAATATGTAAAGGGGACAGTAGAACATTTTTCTTTGGAATCACGGAGAGTTCAGTGACCTTTCTGTGGCAAATTATGTAGAAAGAAAATATTTATATTCATTTAAAATAACCTCCGTGAAGAAATAGTCTCATTACCCTGTTTGATCAATTTCTTGTAGCCTGAGCTGTAGCATGCTGCTATTGCCATTGGTTGATGGAATACACTGAGTAGTGGCTAATGGTGATGGTGCTCATCAGGAAGGGTTCAGCCAGCGGTCAGCAACAAATAATTCAAGACTGTTTCTAAGTTTGTGGCTGGTGGAATTTGCTTCTTGCCCCAAGCCAGCGGCATTGCTGAGCTGGGCTATTTGATTAGAAGAGAGGCATATTTGCTTCTTAGCAACTGCACATTTGCGCAACCCATAGTCCTCTACTGCCTCCAAAGGTTTTCCTTTTGTGATGGTAGAATAATACTTTATTGTTGATTGATAGACAAAAGAGGTTCTAATACAAGCAGGCTTGTAGCCATTTTTGTTGTTGTTGTCTTTAAAAATTTTCACCTACATATCACATTTTTTGAAAAAGTATAGAATAAATATATGTATAGTGTAAACAGGCATGGAAAACCCCAACGGTTAGAATTTTAATATGCATATTAGCAAGAAGGTTCACACAGCATGAATACAATTGCATACTGTTACTTTTTGCCCAGCAGGTTCAATGATAGGAAATCATTTCTGACCCCAGTGTATGTTTGTACATGTATTCCTACTCTGGGTGTTTGTATCTTCTAACTAGAATTAAAGCTAGAGAAAATTTAACTAGGAATATTGAAAGGAAAATTAATGTTAGTGGAGTTGTTCTATGGCTTTGTCCAATTTAGGAACTAATTTTTACACAAGATTGGAAGTCACATTTTAAATTTTAAATACAATGTGGGTATAGAATTTAGAATGTATTTCTACAGAAATGAATCTGCAGAAGAAAACGTGTCTTTAATAGAAGACAAAGGTATTTATAACCCTGTATTTAAGAAACAAGTGAGAAAAGATAAATTTGGGAAGGACAATCTGAGTTTTATGATCCGGGGAAGCGAGGACCAGAAAAAACAGGTTTTTTGGGGTTTTTGTTTTTGCTTTCATGGTTTTATGGCTTTTCTCATTCAAAGTATATGGTTAGGACTTGAGGTTCAAGATTTTAAGGAAGATATGAGTGATATGAGCATAGATTATGTTAATTTTATTCTTGCATTATTTTTTGATAATTCAAAAAATACCTACTATACCTTTGAGCAATAATATGAAAAGTATTTGACCCCATGTATTTTGATATATAGAATTTAAATACATTTTTTTTGTATAAATTGTTGACCTAATTCCCGGTAAAATGAAATTGCACATATAAGATTAACATATGGTTGAATTTTTTATATTCTTCTCTTTTGTTATATTTAGAATATAAGACTTTTTTTTTCCAACTTAAGGCATGTTTTTTCTACTTTTGTCTCATAAGTTTCACGACAGATATGAGAGTATCCATAATTTAAAATGAACTGCAAAAAGTGCATTGGTGTGAATTTTCCAGTTAACAGATCTTGAAACATGTTTTGGGATTTAGGGAAAGTTAAAGCAAGTGCAGACATTAACACAGACATAAAGTGTATATGGGCAAATACTCTCAATTCCCAATAAAAGGACCTTGGGGCATATCAATATGCATAATATGACCATCACTGTATTTACTTTCTAATAAATAGACACTTTAGTGGCAACCTAGAGCCCAAAAAAGGGAAAAGGAGTGAGGCTGAGTGATTTGATATTGCAAGGCAGTAATATGCCCCATTGTATCAAGCAGCTGTCCCTTTGCAATTTCAGATAACATCTTTGAAACAATTCCTTTAAGAACAAATTGGACCTCCAGGAGGAAATGGAAAATACTTTTAAGAATGGTTTTGAATTGTTTAAAAATTAACATGCCTGCAAGTAAATTGCCAAAGTTAGGATGTGAGTTTGATGTTATTGGAATTAAGATTATGGCTTTTACGAACATTTTATTTATAAGGTAAATTATGGGAATTTGATGTATTAAGGAAAATGTTCTTTAAATTACTAAACTCTCTTGCAAATAGTTGTAAAAATGGCATTTTAAAAACTCTAATCCTACTACATTAAAATTACTAGTATTTATTAGTCCATATCATTAGGTGGCATTTATTGCTCAATGTACCTTCCGTATTAATGATTTCTTATGTTGGGGTACATGGTAAAAGGCAGTTATCTTAGTGGGATTTTATAACAATTGTCATCTGCGGATAGGAAGATCTATTTTATCATTAACTATGTTCTTCCCTCCACCTGCCTTTGTGACTGTAAGTACAAAGTAATGTACAAAATGATGTCCTTCAGGACTTCAGTTTTTGCACATAGGTCAGTTTGTTGGGGGAGAAGAGAAACAGGGACAAATAGAAGTTTCTGGTTCTCTTCTTCCAGGGAAGGATACTAGAGTAGGAAATGAGCAATGAGTAGGGTTGAGGGAGTTGATATGATTTTATTAAGTTTTCATCATGTATTTCAGTGCATAGTGATGTTGAGTGTCTTTTCATGTGATTATTGGCCATCTGTAGGTCTTCTTTGGAAGAATGAAATGATCTCTTTTTAATAAGATTGTTAATTTTTAGGGCTTTTTTGTGTTCAGTTGTATAACTTCTTTATATATTTTGGATATTAACTCCTTATTGAGTATATCATTTGTAAATATTTTCTCCCATTCAGTAGGTTGCCTTTTTGTTTTATTGTTGGTTTCCTTCACTGTGCAAAGGATACTTATTTTGATACAGTTCAGTGGTTTCTTTTTGCTTTTGTTTTCCTTGTTTCCAGGAAGCACACCTAGAAAATGTTGGTACAGCTGATGTCAGAGATATTACTGCCTATGTTCTCTTCTAGGATTTTTATGGTTTCAGGTTTCACATCACATTTAGGTCTTTAATCCATTTTGAGTTTATTGTCATGAATGGTGTGAGAAAGTGGTCCAATTTCATTCTTCTGCATGTAGTTGTATAGTTTTCCTGATATCATTTATTGAAGTGACTATCTTTTCCTCCAAATATGTAAGGAACCTAAGTGCCCATTGACAGAGGAATGAATAAGAAGATGTGGTATGTGAATGTATGTGTGTGTGTATGCACACACTCACATATATATACAATGGGATATTATGCAGCCATAGATAATGTTGAAACCCTGCTATTTGCATAATATGGATTGATCTAGAGGGTATTATGCTAAGTGAAGTAAGTCAGGCTAAAAAAGACAGATATCATATGATTTTACTCATATGTGGAATCTTGAAAAAAAAAAAAGAATAGAGCAGCAAAAAGCAGAATCCACCTGTAAATACAGAGAACAAGCTGATGGTTGCCAAAGGTGGGGTGTGTGTGAGCAAAATGGGTGAAGGGGTAAAGGAGATACAGGCTTCTGGTTATGGAATGAATGAGTCATGGGAATAAAAGGCACAGTGTAGGGAAAATAGTCATTGATACTGTAATAGTGTTGTATGGTGATAGAAAATAGCTACATTTTTAGTAGAGGATAGCATCATGTATGGAGAAGTTTAATTACTGTTCTATACCTGAAAATAATACAACATGGTATGTCAACTATACTCAGATTAAAAAAAAGAAAGAAAGAAAGAAGGAAACTTCGATATGCAGGTAGCTTCCTTAGGTCTCTCTAGAAATATATCAGAATAAATTTCAGTGACGTACATACACATTATTGAAGAACCTCTGGCCTAGAAAGATTAGGTGATTTGTCCAAAGCCACACAGCAAGTAATGATGAAGCTGTGGTGGAAATTTAGGTCTCTCTCCCCGCCACCCTCACCAAACCTATGATCTTTCTTTTCTAGAACAGTAATACCTATCCTTGGAGTGTTTAGAAACATGTGTTTTGGATGCTGACAAGCAGAAGATGAAACTTCTGATACTAGCTTTGTGACCTGGTGGGACAATTTAGCTTCTTTAAAGTTCATTTTCTAGTTAGATTAACATGAGGATAATATCTGTTTGCATGGGGTTGAGGATCAAATGAGATAATCGATGCAGATTTTGTGGATCTGGAAAACTTTATAGTAAGAGATTGCTGTTGTCTTAATTTAACAGCACATCTAAGTTCCGGATAGTTCAAAAAAGTTGAATTTGTGTTTCTTGATTTCTAACTGTGGGAATTACAATCTTTTTAGTTCTGGAAGAGACTTAGAAACCCACTTAGCATCCTATTTCCTTATCTTACAGGTGAACATTTATGACTTCTAATGGTTAGTTGGCCCCTCTAGGTTACATATCAAAATTATGGTATCACCACCACTACTAGCACCATTTATTAGACTTGTATATAGGAGGCCATCTGCTGGGTATTCCCCATGTATTACTTTTGAGGCCTCATAATATCCTTATGAAAGAAGTGTTATACCATTTTGCTAATAAGAAAAGGGAAATTGAGGATGATCACACTGCCTAAAGTGGAAGAGCCAGGATTTGAACCGGAATCTATCTAATTGCAGCATCCATGTTCCTAGTACAATGTAACCTGCCTCCCAAACACCAGGACTTGAACTTTAGCATCTGACTCCAATTAGTGAAACATGAGCTCCTCACACCACAGCTCTATTTTCTTTCAAGAATTTATTAGTATTTGTGGGGTGCCTGGGTGGCTCAGTGGGTTAAAGCCTCTGCCTTCAGCTCAGGTCATGATCCCAGGGTTCTGGGATTGAACCCTGCATTGGGCTCTCTGCTCAGCAGGGAGGCTGAGTCCCCCTCTTTCTCTGTGTCTGCTTCTCTGCCTACTTGTGATCTCTCTCTGTGTCAAATAAATAAAATCTTAAAAAAAAAAAGAATTCGTTAGTATCTGCAGGTGTAAAATTTGAATCATTTAAGTAGCCTTTTATTCATCTGCTTTAAAAAAATGAATCTTTTTAAATATAGTTATATGAGAGAATTCCAAGATGATAGGATTCCATTGTTGTTGTTGTTGTCGTTGTTTTTGAGAGAGTGTGCATGCATATGCATAAGCAGCAAGGGAGGAGGGAGAGGGAGAGAATCTCAAGCAGACTCCACACTGATGAGGGACCCGACGGGGTGGGGCTCAATCCCAGGACCCTGAGATCATGACCCCAGCCAAAATTGAGTCTGATGCTCAACTGACTAAGCCACCCAGGAACCCCCTATGTTGTTGTTATTGTTTAAATGGCCTTCTTTTTCAAGGATAGGTATGAAAAAGAGATCAGATTTGTGGTTATCAGAGGCAGGGGGTAGATGGTGAGGAAATTAGATGAAGATGGTCAAAAGGTACAAACTTCTAGTTGAAAGGTAAATAAGTACTGGGATATAATATACAGCATGAGGACTGTAGTTAACACTGCTGTATGGTATATTTGAAAGTTGCCAAGAAACTAGATCCTAAAAGTTCTCATCACAAGGGAAAAAAAGCCATTTTCTTTTTGTTGTTGTAACCGTATGAGGTGATGGATGTTAACATAATTTATTGTGGTGGTCATTTCACATTCTATGTATGTCAATCATTATGCCATACACGTTAAGCTGATATGATGTTTTTGTCAGTTTGTCAATGGAGAAAACATACAAGTGATCTGGTCACCACCTGAGAGGCTCTTGAAATAAGAACCAAGATGAAAAAGTCCTGGTTTTTGCATTTTGATTTTGGAGGACAGAGTGTCAAATCTTAGAAACAAGTCAGAGGAAGCTGAATGGACTAGGTAAGGGACATAGGAAAAGGGGGGATCAGAGAGAACTCAGTTTCGGTCTGATGACAAGGAAGTTGATTTTGGCATTTATTCATTTGACAAACATTTAGAGAGTACCTACTCTGCTCGGTAATTTCTATTGTAAGTGCTGGAGGCCCAACTTTGAAAGGACAAACAGTTCTTGGCAGTGATGGGGTTGTTGGGTAGAACTGTTGGTAGAGCATGGGAAAAGTGATGCAGATGTTTGTAGCGTATTCAGGTAAAGATGCTCATTGGAATCTTGGAACTCTGGTATGAAGTTAGAAGATGAGAAGGTGGGAGTAGAGGTATAAAACATGAAGCCATCTCTAACATGTGAGGTTACACTGTGAATGCATCGAAGACATAGAAATGTAAGAACGGGGGGTCTGAATGAGAAAGCAAGAAAAAGCCACAATAGAGTTGAGAGTGGTTTGAGGGGGAATTAGGATGGCAGAATGTCAGAGAGAAGAAAGAGACCGCTTACATTTAGAGAATAACAGAAGAAACAGAGAGGTCAGTCACTGGAGATGAGAAGTGAAAAAATGATTACATTTGACAAGGAGAAGGTTGTGTTGATCTTAAAGCAATTTGAATTATTTTACTACGTCATTACTCACTAAAACCCATATTTACTTCAGATTTTCTTAGTTTTTTTTGACTTTTTTAAATTTTAAATTTATTTTGATTTCAAGTTTTTTTTTTAATTAATTTTTTTTTTCAGCGTAACAGTATTCATTGTTTTTGCACCACACCCAGTGCTCCATGCAATCCATGCCCTCTGTAATACCCACCACCTGGTTCCCCCAACCTCCCACCCCCTGCCCCTTCAAAACCCTCATATTGCTTTTCAGAGTCCATAGTCTCTCATGGTTCACCTCCCCTTCCAATTTCCCTCAACTCTCTTCTCCTCTCCATCTCCCCTTGTCCTCCATGCTATTTGCTATGCTCCACAAATAAGTGAAACCATATGATATTTGACTCTCTCTCTGCTTGACTTATTTCACTCAGCATAATCTCTTCCAGTCCTGTTCATGTTGCTACAAAAGTTGGATATTCATCCTTTCTGATGGAGGCATAATACTCCATAGTGTATATGGACCACATCTTCCTTATCCATTCGTCCGTTGAAGGGCATCTTGGCTCTTTCCACAGTTTGGTGACCGTGGCCATTGCTGCTATAAACATTGGGGTACAGATGGCCCTTCTTTTCACTACATCTGTATCTTTAGGGTAAATACCCAGGAGTGCAATGGCAGGGTTATAGGGAAGTTCTATTTTTAATTTCTTGAGGAATCTCCACACTGTTTTCCAAAGTGGCTGCACCAACTTGCATTCCCACCAACAGTGTAGGAGGGTTCCCCTTTCTCCACATCCTCTCCAACACATGTTGTTTCCTGTCTTGTTAATTTTGGCCATTCTAACTGGTGTAAGGTGGTATCTCAATGTGGTTTTAATTTGAATCTCCCTGATGGCTAGTGATGATGAACATTTTTTCATGTGTCTGATAGCCATTTGTATGTCTTTGTTGGAGAAGTGTCTGTTCCTATCTTCTGCCCATTTTTTGATATGATTGTCTGTTTTGTGTGTGTTGAGTTTGAGGAGTTCTTTATAGATCCTGGATATCAACCTTTTGTCTGTACTGTCATTTGCTTAGTTTTTACCTGTTGTTCTTTTTCTGTTCCAGGATCCTATCCAGGATACATTATAATTAGTCAGTGTGTCTCCTTAGATTGTCCTTAGCTGGAACAATTTCTCAAATTTCCTTTGTTTTTCATGGTCTTGACAGTTTTGAGGAGTCTGGGTCATCTGTTTTGTAGAATGTCCCTCAATTTGTATTTGTCTGATTTTTTTTTTCATGATTAGACAAGGGTTCTGGGTTTTTGGGGTGAAGACCACAGAAGTAAAGTGCTGTTTTAATCACTCATATCGAGGTATATGCTATCATTATGACTTATCACTGTTGGTGTTACTCTTACCTCCTATCTGAGGTATAGTGTAAGTCAGGTTTCTGAGCTGTAAAGTTACTCTTTTCTCCCCTATTTTAATTATTTTTTAACCTGTTACCTTTGATATAAATTCGGTTTATAGAAAAGTTACCATTAATAGTACAAAGAATTCCTTTATGACCTCTTATTAGATTCACCAAGTGTTTATCTCTCTCTCTCACTCTCTCTCTCTCTATATATATATATATAAGAAGTTTGTACTGTTTGACCATATGTGTATTTTTTTCCTTTTGTTCTGAACTATCTGAAAGCAAGTTGATGACATTGTGCCCTTTTATTCCTAAATAGTTATGTATTTCCTAAGTACAAGAACATTTCTCTTATATAACCAGTACACAATTATCATCAGGAAATTTCACATTGATTTTTACTATATTATCTATTCATAGTCCTTAGTCAAATTTTATTATTTATCCTAATAATGTCCTTATAGCTGTTTCAATTCTGAGTTCGTGATCCCATCCAGGATCACAGATTGCCTTTAGTTATCATGCCTCTTTGGTATATTTTACTCTGAGACAATTGCTCAGCTTTTCTTTATCTTTCTTGACCGTGACAGAGTACAGGCCAATTATTTTATTGAATGCCCCTCCGTCTGGGTTTGCCTGATGTATCCTTATGATAAGATTTGGGTTGTGCATTTTTGGCCGGACTTCCCACAGATGTGATGTTCTATTCTTTTCAGTACTTTGTATCAGGAGGCAGATGATATCTGTTTGTTCCAATATTCGTGATCTTAACTATGGTCACTTGGCTAAGCTGCTGTCTTTGAGGTTTCTTCACTTTAAACTTCTTGTTTTTTTCCATTGTAATTAGTAATTAAGAGGGTACTTTAAGACCATCTAAGTATCCTATTGTTCATTGAATTTTCACATGCTAGTTTCAGTATCCATTAATGCTTTTCTAATTGTATGTTTATTAGTTGACGTTCCATTAAAAAATAGTTTCCCTTCTCTGATTATTTACATTAATACAGATTTAACAGCTTCTTATATTATTCAGTGTGTTTATAGTCTGTTACTCTCCTTTACAGTTATTAATTTGATGCTGAATTGTCCCGGATCTGGTCAGTGGGAACCCTTTCAAATTGATTTCTGTGTCCATATAATATGTTCCCATTAGTTTTGAGTACTTCGTAACTGGCTCATTTGTACCCAAGTCCTAGAATCAGGCTTTACCTTAAGAAGCCTTGGTTCATTTTAGTGGAGAGTGGTATTTAGATACCAAAATCTGGGTTCTTTGATGTGCTCATGCTACTGGTGAATCATTGCCTCTAAATTCTTGTGGTTGACAGAGCTAGAAAATATGTGTATGTACAATATATCTGAATATTTAAACATATGTGCACATATCTGTATTTATTTTTATATCTATTGTGATAACTAGTTTTCATGCCCCCCCCCACCATGAGTGACACCTCTTAGGGTTCACATTTTCCTCTTGAATCTAGGGTGGCCCTGTGATTTGCTTCTGACCAATAGTGTGTAATGGAAGTGATGCTGTGTGACTTCTGAGGCTAGGTCATGAGAAGCCTTGCAGCTTTGTTCTGGGCTTGTTAGAATGCTCACTCTTGGAATGCTTTCTCTTAGGACCCAGCTGTTATGCTGTGAGAAGGCAAGGCCCACTGAAAAGGCCACATACATGTGTTCTGGTTGGTAGCTCCTGATGAACTCCCAGCCTGTAGTCAGCATCAACTGTTTGCCATGTGTCTAAGCCATCATGGATATTCCAGCCCAGATGAGTCTCTGGATGACTGTACCTCAGCCAGTATCATATGGCAGAATAGTGATCAGCCTAACCAGTCAACCCACTAGACTATTTAAAAAAAATTTTTTTTTATTAACATATGATGTATTATTTGTTTCAGGGGTTCAGGTCTGTGATTCATCAGTCTTACACAATTCACAGCACTCACCATAGCAAATACCCTCCCCAGTGTCTGTCACCCAGCCACCCTATCCCTCCCCCAAACCCCCACACCAGCAACCCTCAGTTTGTTTCCTGAGATTAAGGGTTTATTATGGTTTGTCTCCCACTCTGGTTTCATCTTGTTTCCTTTTCCCCTCCCTTCCCCTGTGATCCTCTGTCTTGTTTCTCAAATTCCTTATATCAGTGAGATCATATGATAATTGTCTTTCTCTGATTGACTTATTTCATTTAGCATAATACCCTGTAGTGCCATCTGTGTCATTGCAAATGGCAAGATTTCATTTTTGATGGCTGTATAATATTCCATTGTGTGTGTATACATATATACGTGGGTGTATATATACATACACACATACACACCCCGCATTTTCTTTATCCATGCATCTGTTGATAGACATCTAGGCTCTTTCCATAGTTTGGCTATTGTGGACATAGCTGCTAGAAACATTTGGGTGTGGGGTGCCTTGGTGGCTCAGTTGGTTAAGCATCTGTCTTTGGCTCAGGTCGTGGCCCCAGGGTCCTGGAATTGAGCCCCACATCAGGCTCCCTGCTCAGCAGAGAGCTTCTTCCTCTCCCTCTGCCTGCTGCTCTGCCTACTTGTACTCTCTGTCTCTCTCAAATAAATAAGTAAAATCTTTAAAAAAAATTGGGCTGCATCTGGCCCTTTGGATCACTGTATTTGTATCTTTAGAGTAATTGCATTACTTGCGTTACCAAGTAATGCAATTGCTGGGTCATAGGGTAGCTCTATTTTCAACTTTTTGATGAACTTCCATACTGTTTTCCAGAGTGACTGCACCAGCTTGCATTCCTACCAACAGTATAGGAAGGTTCTCCTTTCTCCACATCCTCGCCAACATCTGTCATTTCCTGACTTGTTAATTTTAGCCATTCTGACTGGTATAAGGTGGTATCTCACTGTGTTTTTTTCTTTTCCCCCCCTGAAAAAAATATTTTATTTATTTTTTTTTGTTGGTTTTTTTTGTTTGTTTTTATAGAATACAAATAACACATTTGAGTTTTTATTATTCTTTCTTATCATTATTGACAAATGACAATTCTGTGAGCCTAGAGGCCCTAAAATTTCTTTTTTTTTAATTTAATTTTTTTTCAGTGTTCCAAAATTCATTGTTTATGCGCCACACCCAGTGCTCCATGCAATCCATTCCTCCTTCCCACCACCAGGCTCACCCAACCCCCCAACCCTCTCCACTCCAAAACCCTCAGTTTGTTTCTCAGAGTCCACAGTCTCTCATGGTTTGTCTCCCCCTCCAATTTCCCCCAACTCACTTCTCATCTCCATCTCCCAATGTCCTCAGTGTTATTCCTTATGCTCCACAAGTAAGTGAAACCACATAATTGACTCTCTTTGCTTGACTTATTTCACTCAGCATAATCTCTTCCAGTCCTGTCCATGTTGATACAAAAGTTGGGTATTCATCCTTTCTGATGGAGGCATAATACTCCATTGTATATACGGACTGTATCTTCTTTATCTATTTGACCATTGAAGGGCATCTTGGTTCTTTCCACAGTTTGGCAGCTGTGGCCATTGCTGCTATGAACAGTGGGGTACAGATGGCCCTTCTTTTTAACTACATCTGTATCTTTGAGGTAAATACCCAGTAGTGCAATTGCAGGGTCATAGAGTAGCTCTATTTTTAATTTCTTGGGGAATCTCCACACTGTTTTCCAAAGTGGTCTCACTGTGGTTTTGATTTGTATTTCCCTGATGTCGAGTGACGGTGAACACTTTTTCAATGTATTTGTTGGCCATTTGGATGTCTCCCACTAGACTATTTTTAAGTGTAGGTTTTATTATTATTCAGGTATGGTGAGGTCAAAGGATCAGGAGATAGTTTGTCACAGTTTCTAAGAGGAGGAGGCACACCTTGCTATGCAGGGCCAGTGGGGGATGCATGAAGATTATGTAAGAGGCAGAGGGAGGGAGGGCAAGATGTAGGCAAGAGATTTTATTGTTGTTTCTGTGAGAAAGGCCCTATAAGCAAGTATCGGATTGGCTAGTTTGAATGATTTCAGCTCTTGGGCACAGGAGCAGTCCCTGATTGTCTAGTAGCTCTGGAAAGATTAAGGCAGGTAGCTCTAGGGGCCTGGAATATAAGAGCTTGATAAAGAGGAGGGAAGGGTGTGGGTTTTGGATTAGTTGGTTTGCATATGAAAGGCACACTTGGCAAGCGGAAATGACTAGCCCTAAAGGGGTACTGTCTTCAGGATCAGCAAGATTCCTGGTGTCAGAACATCAGAAAACACAGAAAATGAAAAAGGCATGATTAACACAATTATAAAAGATAATGAAATGGCGGTTATTTTAAGCTACTACTAAGTTTTGTGATAGTTTGTTACTCACCT
The DNA here is from genome assembly GCF_009829155.1 of Mustela erminea. Lineage (NCBI taxonomy): Eukaryota > Metazoa > Chordata > Mammalia > Carnivora > Mustelidae > Mustela > Mustela erminea. Next base: position 48,811,151 of record NC_045624.1, read on the forward strand.
CATGTATCTAAAACATCTATTTATCTGCCCATCTACTTATCTACCAATCCACCCACCCACCTACTGGCCTACCTACTAGCAGCTGTTAATTCACTCTGACAACCCCAATTCCAGTCTAACACCACAGGTTACGTTCTGCTCTTTTTCCTTTCCATATTTGTAATTCCCTTCTTCATTAGTAAGAAACTAAGCCGCCATTATTCTCAGCGTATTTACTCATTTGTTCAAAACTTTAATTCAAAGAGAGTAGTTTTAGAATTACTAACCTATACCACTATGAAAAGCAAATATACAATTAGAGTTAAATGTTTGTAGGTTTGCTTTAAAAAGATTTTATTTATTTATTTGACAGAGAGAGAGCTCACAAGTAGGCAGAGAGGCAGGCAGAGAGAGAGGAAGGGAAGCAGGCTCCCTGCTGAGCAGAGAGCCCGATGCAGAGCTCGATCCCAGGACCCTGAGATCATGACCTGAGCTGAAGGCAGAGGCTTAACCCACTGAGCTACCCAGGTGCCGCAGTGTTTGTAGTTTTTTAGATAAATCTTACATGCAACAAAATGCATAGGTAAGTGTGCAGTTCCGTGATTTTTGAAAATGCTTACACTTCATGTTACCTAAACCCCTGTCAAAATTCAGAATACTTCTATTGCCCCAGAAAATTACTTCCTGCTTTTTTCTGGTCAGTGCCCAGCCTTTGCCCCATCCCAACCTCAGCTGAGCCTCCTGCTTTTCTGATTTTTCTTTACCATAGTTTAGTTTGCCTGTTTTTTTAATACTCTCAACACACTTTATTCCTCCGCTGGTACTACCCTTTTCTAAGATACCATGATTTTTTGCCCTTTTGGCTTTTAAAAACCTCTCTGCTTACAGTTTAATTGGTTGGTTCTTAAACTTGTCTTCACATTCGTATCACCTACTCTCTGGTATTTTGATTTGGTGTGTCACTAGGGCATTGGAACTTTTAAACGCTCCCTGGGAAACTCGGATACGCAGCCAAGTTTGGGAGTGGCTTGTCTTACCTTATCTGAAACTCTTACCCAGATTCAGAACTCAGAAGAGAACCTAGTTCTGTAATTCTTGGGACTTCCATTATGGCGGTCTCCTCTGTTACATTGCCTCTCTAGTTCAGTAAAAATTGGGAATGTGTTTTGGATTGGCTTTAATCAAACATAAAAAAATCTAACTGATATTGGGGATATCTGGTCTATTGTCAACAATGTCATTTCTTTTTCTAGAATAAAATCTTGGATATACCCTTTTATTTTTTTCCTGTGGTCTTTGTCTAGGCTTTAGTGATCTTGTTTTTGAACTAGTTCTACAATCTCTAACCAACCCGACTGCATCTTTTTCTCCTTCTTTTACTTTGTCCCATATTTTACAGTAGCAGTTATGTTCCTCAAGTGTGCCATTTGAATCTGTATTCAGAAATCTACAATAACCTTCCTGTTTCAAATATGAGATGTTTCAGATTTCTGAATTGTCACACTAATACCTATGATTTCACAGGGCCTTCATTCATGTTTATTTTTCTCTAACTATGCTTACCAAAACTTTTCCCAATTTTACTTTTAAGCCATAAATATTTTCTGTCTATCCTTTCTTTGAGATTGAGTTCCTTTTCTCTCTGAAATAAAGAGCCTAGGTCATATGGCTAGTAAGTGTTGGAACCTACATTCATCAGACCTGAGCAGTTTTACTCCAGCGCCTGCTTGCCTTTTTTTTTTTTCCCCCCTATTGTGACAGAATGCACATAACATAAAATTTATCATTTTTTTTAAAACCACTTTTAAGTGTACAGTTCAGTGGTCTTGAGTACATTCACGATGTTGGATAACTGCCGCTATTTTTAGAACTTTTTCGTCATTCCAGATAAAAACTATGTACCTATTTGGGATACAATGGGGAACAGTAATTCCCCCCCCCCACTGCCCCGACCCCTGGTAACGTCTCTTCTACTTTCTGTCTCTATGAATTTGCCTTTTCTAGGTACCTCATATAAATGGAATCATATGATACTTGTCTTTTTGTGTCTGGCTTATTTCACTTAGATGTATCTTCAAGATTTATCCATGTTGTAGTAGGTATCAGAATGTCATTCCTTTTCAAGGCTGAATCATATTCCCCTATATATATATACCACAGTCTGTTTATCCATTCATTTGTTGACGGATACTTGGATTGTTTCCATCTTTTGGCTCTTTGTGAATAATGAATAGCCTGTACTTTTAACCATGACCCTATACAGATGTATAGTTATTTATTACTGCCTAGCAAATTACCTAAAACCAATATATTATATTATTATTATTTATTTGTTAGTAAATAATAAACGTTTTATTTTTTCACATTTCTGTGGGTTAGGAATTTGTGAACAGTTTAGCACTTTGGTTCTGGCTTGGGGGTCTCTCATGAGACTGCAGTCAATATGTTAGCTGGGGCCACATTCATCTGAGAGTTTGACTGGAGGTGGAGAATTCACTGCCACAGTCACTCACTCACATGGCTCCCAGTTGGTGCTCAAGGTTGTTCCTCTTCATGTGGGCCTTTCTGCTGGCTGCTTGAGTGTCCTCATGATGTGGTGGCCCACTTTCCCCAGAACCAGTGATCCAAGGAGCCAAGTGGAGGCATATCCTTTTATAACCTATTTCAGAAATCTTATATCATCACTTGAACTACATGATATTTGATGCAGTTCACTGAAGCTGACTTAAATTCAAGGGGAAAGGGAATGTCAAGGAATTTGACATTGCAAGGGAAGAGTGTCAAGGAATTTGTGAACATATTTTAAAATCACTACAACTGCTAAGCATAAAAAAGAAAATAATTACCAGTAACAGAAGTAATCCCTTCTAAAATTGTGGTATATATCATTCTAGAGACATTTTTGGTGTGTATCTGACCTTATATTCTATATACTGTTTTATATTCTGATTTTCGATATTATATACTAGAAAAATCTTTCTGTGGTGTTATGTTTTTCTATACTCTGGTTGTTAATTTTTCAAATATTTGCCCCAAATGGTATTTCATTTTTTTTTAATTTGCATTTCGTTTTTTCTCACTTTTAGATATAATTGACATACAGCATTGTTGAATTTCTTCTCTTATTACCAATGGTGAATGTTTTTCTGTTATTATTATTTGTACTTTTGGGGAATTGCCTTTTCATGTATTTGCTCATTTAAAAATTTGGCTTGTTATTTTTCATTATCAAATATCCATTTCATGTTAAGGATTCTAAAACATTATCATGTAGGTTATAAATATTTCTTCCTTGCTGATTGTTTGTATTATTGGTTTAAGAAAAATGAAGTGTAGTCTTTAAGAGTTAGAATAACAAGGGAAATCTAGCCCCACACTTCTGACTTATAGATGAAGATGCCTTATTTTCTCTCTCTTTCTCCAGATCTCTTTCTATCCTTCTTCCACCAAATCTTAACCTATTATACTCACTTGCCCAGATATATTATGCTCTGCTTACTAGAGAATAGGATCAATTTGTTGCTATTTGCATTTAACGAAACATTCCTTAATAACTCCAAACAATTAACCACTGATGTCCTATTAGTAAGAGCCACCAGGTTGTGGGAGAGATTTTTTTTTTTTTTTTTTTTTTTTAAGAATTAAGCAACTTGTGGGGCCTCTGGCTGGCTCAGTTGGTAAAGCATGTGACTTGTGATCTCAAGAGTTGTGAGTTCAAACCCTATGTTGGGTGTAGATTACTTAAAAAAATAAAAATTTAAAAATTTAAGCAACTTGCTAGGTTTCTTCGCTGTTACACTCTGTGGTTCCCGTATCTTTTCATAAGATCGTATTTTGATCATGCGTGTGTTGCCCAGCAAATCTAAATAGAACATGGAGGCTTAAACGACACACCACTCTTTGTACTTAATTTCTTCTTCAAATGGAGTTGAGGTGACTCAACTTTTGTTATTTCACTTATAGTGCTGAGAATTATTCCTTGCTAATAAATGTTGATTGGATTAAATTCACCCCACTTCTAAAGTTATCAAAATGAGGTACTTATTAGTAAGAAGAAAAATTCAAAAATCTACTTATGAGTTTATCCATCCTTTGATCTAAGATAAGTTAAAATATTTAATACTTAGATAATTCAATCTTATTAAAAAAGCTTTGAGATTTCTGGTGGGAAAAAGTGGTATGACTTAATATTAGAATATTCATCAAAAGGAGTAAATTATTTACTGGGAAGGACCAACATCTGAATTTTTTACATTCTCCTTTGGCTGTGTATAATTACTAAAGTATATCTTTCACAAGTGATAAGGAACTTGGCCCAAGTTTTAAAGATTTGGAAATTTGATTTTATAAACTGAGGGAAATACTGTGTGGCAAGAGTAATACTGAGTTTCTGTGTTATCTTATACACTATTAGGATTTTTTGTGTTTATGTGATCGAATGTCTTTAATTTGGACGCGAACATTTGTCTACTTATGATCAACCTTGTTTTGTCTACTCCTTTAAGCATTTCTCCCTACTCTATTGTATGAGGCAAATTATTATAGATGATATATGTTGGCTTTATAATTTTTAAAAAAAGATTTATATATTTACTTTAGAGACAGAGGGAGTGCAAGTGAGTGAGCATCGGGGAGGTGGTAGAGGAGGGAGAGATTCTCAAGGAGACTCCCCACTGAGGGCAAAGCCTGATCCAGGGCTTGATCCTAGGACCCTAAGGTCATGACCTGAGCTGAAACCAAAAGTTGGACGCTCAACTGACTGAGCCACCCAGGTGCCCCAGACTTTGTACTTTCTATAAATAAAAAATTTAAGTTTTACTAATCCCTGTACTAAAAAATATAAAAGACCATAAGTTATACCATTTACAAAAAAATGGGAGTGAACTTTAAAAATTTGGGCTCCTGCTGGGGATAGCAGTTCAACTGATTACAGATCCAGATGACTTTAGGGAATTTTCTTCTTTGCTTTTAGTTTATTATGACCATTTTCACATAGAAGGATTGGATTAAGCAGCTTCAGCTAATATATCAGATGCTTCTTAGATACTTAGCTTATCTCTTACTCTGGTCTTGGTTTCTTTCGAACACTAATTTCCTAGGATAGGTATATTTCTTGACAGCCAGGCAAATTCATTGTTTTTCAAACCTTGATCTTGTGGCTCTAGAAACCTGTCAATATTAAGCAAAGGCAAAACTTGACTCACTTAATAGTAGCTCTATAATTCATTCATCTACCTTTAGAAATGAAGAGTGTTTGTTTTGACATGTATGAGAATCATCGTGATAAGTAAAGATGGTCTCAGATTATTTTCAGATGAGGAAACGGAAGGACTGATGTGCTAATAACTCATCCAAGGTCACACAGCCTGCTAGTGGCAGAAATGCTTCTGTAACTTAATGATGTGTCTCTCATTTAGGGTTAAGACTTTCTGTTTCTTGTCTGTATTGGCCTAACTTCCTTGCCAGGATCATATACAATATTAGTCACTGTTTATACTGTTAAATAAAAAATAATTTTGGGGCGCCTGGGTGGCTTAGTGGGTTGGGGCCTCTGCCTTCAGCTCGGGTCATGGTCCCAGGGTCCTGGGATGGAGCCCCGCATCGGGCTCTCTGCTCGGCAGGGGGCCTGCTTCCTCTTCTCTATCTCTGCCTGCCTCTCTGTCTACTTGTGATCTCTGTCAGGTAAATAAATAAAATCTTTAGAAAAAATAACTTTAAGACTCAGAATTAGGAAGAAGAAGCCTTTCATAGAGGATGTGGTGTGATTTCATGTATTGTATGACTGAAGAGTTGTCAGTCTTCTCCTCAGACTATCTTGGTGAAATAAGTGGCTTCTCTTTTCTGGATACTGAGCTATGAGGACTTTTTAATGTAAGGAGAGTTCACTTAAGATTCCCTTAAGACTCAATTTCTGATTCTAGGGCACAGGGTTAAGGAAAGAGCACTCTGGAGGATTCCTGAAACTTTTTCTCATCTTGGAGAGGGAAAGTTTAATTTTTGGTCAAGCTAGTTTAGTTAAGGATAGTTGGCAATTGTGCCTACTTCACATGCAGAAGGTTAGAATCAGGGGAAAGTAAGCTTATAGGACCTGGGGAGGGTTATCCTAGAAACAGCAGGTAGGTAAAGAAGTTTAGCATTTCAGAAATAAGGTCTCATTTCTAGCAGACTCCATGTCACTGCTAGTCTGGAGTAGCCTAATTGCCATTAAGAAAGAATTGCTTTCTTAAAAAGGAAAAATAATGGGGAAAACTTCTTAAGAGCTTTATTACATTCTTTTTCATGAAATTATTTCTGCAACGTATTGATTAATATCTAACTTTGAGAATTTTATGTAGGCATTTCACCATTATGATTTTGAAATATGGAAAGTCCTTGCAAATATTCTTAGATTGCCTTCTGTCTGTCTGCCTTGTAAAAGATCCTTTTAGTTAAATGGACCATCCTCCTTAAATGATGTCATTAGCTCAGATTGAAAAGACATTGCCTGCAGGGAAATCATTTAATTGAACTAAAGTGCCTTATTTCTGTAGATCTGGGAGCAGCTCACTCACTCTTATCTTCAGATTAGATAATTTATATCAGATAATTTTTTCAATTCTATGAATGATAAAATGTTGAGAAAAGTAATCTCCCTTTTAAGGTTTTTGGTGTTTCATAGTTTTCCATTTATATCAGAGTTAGAATTGATGGTTCTTGAAATGTAGACTAAAATCTTATTTTCAGATAAGTGTTTTAGTTCATTAGACTAAGTTATTTAAGCATTTACATTATACAGGTCAGTGATTTCAAAATAAATGTTTGTAATTTTTATTGAAACAAGTCAAGTAATTTGGGTCTTGAGATCTTTCCTCACTTTTGCTATCTTTTTTGTTTTGTTTCTAAGGAAGGTTTATTGAGGTATCATTTACATACAATAAAAATTCATCCTTTTATACATATAGTTTGATGAGTTTTGACAGTTGTAGGCGGCTGGGTAAGCCCGACCACGACCAGAGTCCAGATAAGATACGAATATTGCCATCACTGTGAAGAGTTCCCTCACGCCCCTTTGCAGTCAATCCTCTGTTTCCCTTTCCAGCTCCTGGCAACACTGATCTAATTTCTGCCCCTGTATTTTTTGTCTTTTCCAGAAGTTCCTATGAGTGGCATGATACAGTTTGTAGCCAGAAAGTTTGGCTTCTTATGATTATCTATGTTGTTGTGTGTATTCACTTCATTTCTTTTTATTGTTGTGTACTCTTCCATTGTAAGGATATACCACAACTTGTTTATCCATTCACGAATGATGGATACTTTGACTATTATGAATAAAACCACTATAAATGTTTCAGGCAAGTCCCTGTGAAGGCATAGGTTTCACTTCTCTTAGGAGTGGGATTGTTGGGTCCTATGATAAATGTATGTTTAACTTTGTAAGAAACTCCCAAATTGTTTTGCCAAGTTGCTGTACCATTTTCATCCCCACACCATTTTGCATTCCCACAAGCAATGAGAATAGCAGTTGCTTTGTACCCTCACCAGTGCTTGGTATCGTCTGTCTTTTCATCTTAATTCTTGAAGTAGGTGTGTTAATGATTGTGCTGCCTTTTACTACTATTTGCTTATCATGATCTTAATCTTTGAATCTTAAGATTTCAAAATGAAAAACAACCAAAACATGGCATCTGCCTGATTATTAGTTGAATCTGTTTGAAGATCCTGAATTAGTTTGCTTCATGATTCTAAGACTGATTAGAATAATCCCAGTTAAAGATTTCTGTTGAGCTCAGTGCATTTTAATCTCTTTTGTTATTGTAGGACTAAAGCCATGATAATCAAGTATACTGGTCATATTCCTAAATATGCATCATAATAATGCTTGTTGAAGCAACACGTGACTCTTCATCTCTTGGAGTCTGTCATGTTAAGAAAGATTTTTTTGAATTTCCTTGGCAACTGTATATATGCTGCTACTTTTCTACAGGGATTAGCATTATTAGCATTGTTTTGAAAGGGGGTAATTATTTACATATAGGTTAAGGGTAAGTGAATGCTGTCCTAAGTTTTCTTTACAATCTCCAGAGCATTAATTGTTTTGTCTCGGACACCTTAAAAAACTTAGGAATGCCAGGATGTTAGTATCAAAACATAAAATGTTTTATTAAAGTAACTAATACGTGAAGGCTCTTATTGAGGTAGAAGATAGCACCAAATAGAGCAGTAGATTAAATCCCATCTCTGACTGAATGATGACTGGTAACACCTTCTCTCAGTACTTCCTCTGAAAGCTCGTTTGCTCTTAAATAACTGTATTTTCCTGCATCAAAATGTTTCTTAATTCCTGAGGTAAAACTCACATGCAAGATTTCGAAAAGTTCACCTTATTAAATTCAGATGATAGCTACCATGTCACGTGGCTCTTCCAGAGTCATTCGATGTGAGCCTCACCAAAATCTGTTGCAACAACATTCAATTTTCTCCCAGTGTCTAGTTCACTGCTAGGTCAGCAAACTTTTATGGAGAAGAGAATGAAAGGGCACATTGGTCCGAAGCAGGTAATAGGCAGCTTTTTGTAGCCAGGTGAGAAGGTTCTTTGCTTCCAGACCTAAGTAATTAGGGGGGTAAGAATCCTCCGATAATTCAGCCAATAAAGGTGTTTAATGATAGAATGAACAGTTAGAGGTGATGATTAATTAGCCTGGGCACTTTGGGCTGGCCAGTGTGCATGCGGCAGTACATACTGGCCATCAGCTGGTAAGCACGCAGTCTTGTAAAGGGCTTTCTGCTCTGACACTGGTCATATATCATTGCAGCTGTGCCCTTTGATTACTGGGAGGGCTTGCAGAGTGATTAATAGCCAGGATCAATGTTTCTGCCCAGCACATGACATTTGGTCACAGAGCAACCATATACTTATTCCCCTTTGGCACAACGCTTAGGAGGAATGAAGGATGAGACCTGCCAATTTATAGCTGAGGAGCTTCCAGTTTATAAAATGAGTCAACTTTGACTGTACAAAATTATTCCCCATTGAAATAATTAGTGCAGCATTAAACACAATTAGAACTAAAACTACAGGAGCATGCTTGCTGAATTCAAGCCAGTTGACAGATGGTTAAGGCCTGATATTTGGCTGCGTGTGATGACCAAGAGTTATTATTTTGCTGAGAAAATGAAAAAGCTTGGAAGTGAGCAGTGGCCACTTAAAAAAAGAGTAGGTAATATGATGCAAAGTGCACGCTGAAAATAGACTGGAATGTTAGCTCGTTCAGTGTGACAACTCTGTAAATGTCTGTAGCACAAGCGATTGAGTGTGTGTGTGAATGATGCTTGTTATTAATATAGTGTACATCCACTTAAAGCATATCCTGTTTAAAGCAAAGTCAGTTACGTGAGAGTTACATTAATATGATATGGTCTTATTTTATGACCTATGTTGGGGCTTAGCTGACTTTTAGTGTCACTTATGAATGCTGCTAGAATAGAAGTTTTGTTGGATATCAGCTATCGTTAACAAGTTTACTATGAAAAAAAAAGGTTTACTATGTGGTAAAAATATTTGAGTTAAAAAATTCCTTAATCTAAACCCTTTACCTTGAAATGATATGTAAATTCAGCTCCCTTGCGTTAATTATGTCAGTATATTGGGAGGAAGATTATTTCCCAGCCTTCAGTTCTTTCATAAATCAAAATCTATATGCTCTAGGAGAGTAGAACCTACATATTTTGGTCTTTGATTTTGATAAGAGTGCTTAGCTCATAGTGGTTCATGTTGCATTTGAAGGGCTGGCACTTACAGTTTACAGTGTATTTTGCCATTCCTACCACCAGTGCTAGATGTGCTGAGTCATTTTACATTCTGTTCATAATGATTCCAAAGAGGGTACATTCAGAAGGGTGCCAAGGTCTGTCAAGTATACCATATCATTTTTTAAATTATTTCCAAGGTGTTCGCATATGTATGTATGTGTATTTATATGTGATATTAAACATATACTTTGAAGGATGTGAGAACTTAAAATTTGGAAGAAACTCCCAAGAAATTTATATGAATAGAATTTCACTTTTCCAATATCCACACTTGATTAGAGCTAGAGTTGAATTTTGTACTTATGCAAAGAAAAAAAAATCCATTTTCTTACTTGATTTTTCTTCTAAATCATTAAAAAGGGATCTAAGATAGTATGCTAATTGATATTTGTGCGTCCCTTTTTTTATAGTTAGAAACACATAGGGCCAATTTGAATTTTGGCAGTTTGGGGTTAATAGTTTAGTTTAGACATGTCAACATTTCTCAATCTGTAGTGTCAGGAAGATATGCTAATTTTACCTGGGTTTATATATTAGCTTTTCTTTCTTTCTTCTTCTTTCTTTTTTTAAGACTTCTGAGTGGTTTCTGATATCTCCTATCTCCTATAACATCTTTTGCATTTTTCTCTTAACCACTGGGAAGACTAAGGGATACAGAAGTTCTGTGGCTTATTTAAGATCACAGCCATTGACACACCTGTTATAAGAAAGTAGGACTTTCTTCTAATTATCTACCTACTCTTTTGTTACATTGACTTTGTAACACTATAAAGTCACATTTTATGAAATCTAATAAAGCATTTTTAATAGTATTTTATAAATATCAGTCCCATTGTTTCTTGAGGCTGCGGTCATTCTGTTCTTACTACCCACACATGATACTTATTTTTTCTTGATTAATATAAATTGCTGAGTTGGTGGGAGTTTGAAAAGAGGTGGTTAAAAGTCACTTGTGGCTGTGAATTAGAGCAAAATTCTGAGCCCGAACCAAGGAACTTGGCTTTATTCTTACTTAAGTGCCAATCTGAGATAGCTGGACACTGAATACATAAAAACTAAAAATGAGCCTAATTGTTTACTTGAAGGCCTTGGATGTCTACATTTTCCTTTTCCTGTCTTGTGGATGTATAATAAGTGTTCACATGATGAAAAATTATTTGTGGGCAAAAGAGATGCGGCGTGTTGAGTTAATTACAGATTAGATAGTGGCTCCCTAAAAAAGAATGATCTGCGGAAGGAGGAGAGATAAGATAATCTTAAAAGAAACCTGAAGAACCCGGTAGTTAGAATAGAGTGAAAGAATTATATGCTGAGAGAAACAAGGTATTCTCTAGCCATCACTCTGGGGAGAAAGTATTTGTTTAGATAAAGACAAATAATTTATGTAGTGCAGAGGCCATAGCCCGCATGTGGCTAAGGAACCTGTTTATTCATTAGGGACTTTTTTTACCTGGCCTGTGCACATGCGCACATACACGGACCCTTTGAAGGTGCCCAGTTCACTTTGGCTTTGGTTCCTATTACTTTGCTTGGTGCCTAGTACTTCACCTGGTGCTCCCCCCTACTACCTTCCACATCCTGCCATCTTGATGTAACTGGCTCTTTTATACCCTTCGGTTCAATGGTCATTTCTTTAGCATGCTCTTTCCGGCTCACCCTTTCTGAAGTAGTCCCCCTACCTCTGTTGTTATTCTCTACCCCACTAGTCTGATTGACATTCTCCACGGTGCTTCCCCTTTTCTGAAATTATCTTATTTCTGTTTCTTTACTTACTTGTTTCTTCTCACTAGAGTGTAATTTCTGTGAGAGTAGAGCTCTTGTTTGTCCCGTTCAGTATTATATTCCCAGTTCTAGAATGGTGAGTCCTTAGTAAAAATTGGTTGAATGAATGAATTTAAGTTTTTAATGTATATATTTTTTCACTTCTATACTCGTAGATGGGAATGGCATGGAATTAAGTTACTAATTTTTGTGCTATGTTTCTTTTTTGGAGGGGCTGAATTCTAATCTTTGTTAAAAAGAAAAATGTGGCAAGGGGCATTTTCTCTTGTGATTTTCAGTTGTTCCTATGGTGTTGCCTGTATAGCCTCTAGACCACATAAGAGGGGACCCTGATTGGGCCCTTCCCTAGTTGTGCCCATTCCCACAGGTCCAGTCATTGGAATCAAGGGGAGGTTTCCAACTCATTTATACACTTCCCCTGACCTCACCTTCTGAACTGTGCTCTGAGTACCCAGGGTCCCTGCCAAGATGACCCAAGCTTGCTCCCAGGGTCTGTATGGACCTCTTCCCTGGGTCTGTCCTTTGGTAGGTAGGCCATATTACTGTTATATATACCCATAGGCATAGGGAGTCACCAGAGGTTTTGTGCAGGAAAGTGTGGAGAGATTATGGAAAGGTGAGTGTGTGTCCAGGGCTCCTTGGAGGTATCGGATGGAGCCAGGGGGAAGAAGAAAAGAGATGTGGAACTCTCAGGAAACAAGATTCTAAATATGATCCTGGTCTTCCATATCATCATGGTGATGTGTATTTGTCAAGTTTGAAGGATAAACTATGTTTTAATTAATAGTTTTGTTAAATTGATATATCATTTCTTAATATTTAGTATTAGATAAATGCTGTGTAGGCCTCCATTCATTCCAAGCCCACAGATGTCAGAGGAAGGTTTGAATGTGGTATCTAAAATTTAGCTTCCTCAAGAACATGGTCCTTTTTGTAGAACTTGATTATACTGAAAGTGTTTAGCAGGTCACAAATGTAGGTGAAAAATATTTGTGTACACGCTTTGAGCAAAAAATGGCAATTTGGTTTTGCTCCAACATTTTACTATGAAAAATTTCAAACATACTTCAGGGAATTGAAAGAATTTTACAGTGAATATCTGTTCACCACTTAGATTTTATCATTAATATTTTTCTATTTTTGCTTTATCATATATTAGCTTTCACCCCTCCATTCATACAATCTTATTTTTTGATGGATTTCAAAGTTAATTGCAGATGCAAATATATTTCTCTCTGAATACTTAAGGGTGGGAATTCATTCTTTAATAGGAAACTAGGTAAAAAAAATAACTCACTGTAGATACTTAATGTTTTTAAAATAAATTTTCCCTCTAATTTGATAAACTTTATGTTCAGTCATCAGCAGTGAGGTTGAGCTTCCACTATGAGTTAGTCTCTGTTAGAAGCTGCCAATGTTGGAAACGATTTATTGTAGCTTGACACAGCGCATGGTGATTTACATCTGATTTCAGGTAAATGTGACCTTGAGAGTGCAAAGGTGATTATGAATGGCTCATGCCCTTCAGAAACAAATTCTAGCGGGGGATCATAGACAGCAACATGGAGCATTATAGTGCAGAATGATAAATAGAGATTTTCTGGTAAATATTTCATCACTGGCTTTTGGGGGGGCACTCTGATTTGTAATATTTGCAGATTTCCATTGTATAAATACTCCCACCATAGCTGTGTCAGGAGGAAAAAACCCTTTCCTTTGTCAGCTCAGATCTGAATGGTGGTGGTGGTGGAGGGTTGTATATTTAACTTACATTAGACAGATTAAGAGGAGGAAAGACAAAGTTCATTCCCATGTGTATGGGAGCACTCAGTGCTAAGGAACTCCCTGAATAGCCAGAGGTAAACATTTATATACCAACTTAAAGGAGGGGGTTTAAGGGCTTCAAAGCATGGAAGGTTCCAGTGATGCTTGGTGACACAGTATTTTTGAAATGTCCTGGTACCCAAGGTTAGTCTCCTCCCTGGCTGGAGACTTCTGGAGTAGATGGGGTAAGGGTGTTGTGTTGTGGTAGTGGTGTCTTGTAAAGCTTGCTGTAGTCACATTAGGGCAGTTCTGCTGTTGGGTTTTTGGTCCCTTTAGCCAGTTTCAAGGAGCCAACATGATGTCACTGCAGAATTATGAAGAGATGGTTAACAGCTGGCTTGTGATTTAGCTCCTGCTGCGCCAGCACACCACCAGAAGTTTTATAACAGAGGGGTGTCTGTAGAAGCGATCTTCTATCCGGAGGGAGACGTCTGGGAGAGATGGTACTTAAGCTGACTCTTGAAGGATGAGTAAAAGTTAAATGAGGAAGAGTGGGAGAATGGGCTAGTTAATGCTGGGTTAATAGCATGTTTGTTTAGATCCTAATAGGCTCTTGTATACATTGCAAAGGAGTTTAGAAGTGATGAGGGAAATGTTGGAGGATACCAGCTTAGGGCAGTGGCATTTTTGTCCCCCTAAGCATCAACCTAGTATCAGTAGGCACTGGAGGAAGACCAGAATAAAGGCAGGAAGGATGGAGAAGAGAGGAAAAATAAGAGCTATATAGGAATGTGAGTAGATAAGACTTGGAGAGGATAAAGTCAACGATAATTCCTAGTTGTTGGCCATTGGCAAATGAATGGGCAATGGTACATTTCACCATGGCAATTCAAGGAGGAGGAATGATTTGGGAGAGCTAAAAAATATTATTTTGGGACTGCTTTGCAGACATGCAAGTGGCAATGTCAGCAGTTCAGTTTGGGTCTGGAGCTCAGGAGAGCAATCTAGAATAATAATATATAGTTTCAGGAAAGGCAGAATTTGGTATTTTACAGTGTTCTTTTTGGGAATCTTTCTAAAATGCATTTTTTAATATAATCTTTTTTAAGTTACCTTTTTAAAATAAAAACAAAGACAGACTAACCAATCTCTTTCTAAGATGCCTAAAACAATATTTATTGATTATAATTTCATCTACCATATGGTAATTTACATCTGATTTTGTTCTGGCAGATCAGATGTTTGGGCTGATTGAGACTTATCACTACCTTATATTAATTATCAGTTATCTAACTACCAGGTTAAGGTGATTCTTCAGTGCCAACAAAAAAACTCCTCAACATGTATACAAATGATACAATGTCTTATAGCATTTATAGCAATCAGTAAAATCATCAAACTCTTGTTAGGTTCCCAGGTATTGGGAATATATCAACCCTGCCCCCATGAAGCTTAAAGTCTAGAAACTAGCCAGTAATCACACAGGCACAGAAGCATTTAAAAAGAGAATTATTTACAAGTTCCCATGACATAAAGCAGCAGTACATGATGCAACAGGGGAATATGATTTAGTCAAGAAGGCTTCCTGGAGGAAGAAACAGTTGGGCTGAGGTTTGAAGAGAGGCTAAAAAACAGTGTGCAGGTCAGTGGTCAGAGTGGGTGCTGCCAGGGGGCTGTTTCTGAGGTCTGGGGAAGAGTTGACAGTAGCTTGATTCAGGGGAGTGATGGAGGTGATGACCAAGATGGAAGTGATGGAGATCCTTAAGGAGGTCAGCATGGGATTTGGTGATGGATGAGCAGAAAGGGAAGTGTCACAAGTTGAGTCTTAGCTTTTGATTTAAAGTCCTGTGTTTTTATTTAGGAGTTGTTATTGATTCAGTATTTTTAAAAAAATATTTTATTTATTTATTTGACAGAGAGGGAGATCACAAGTAGGCAGAGAGGCAGGCAGAGAGAGAGGAGGAAGCAGGCTCTCCGCTGAGCAGAGAGCCCAATGCAGGGCCTGATCCCAGGACCCTGAGATCATGACCTGAGCCAAAGGCAGAGGCCTAATCCATTGAGCCACCCAGGCACCCCTGATTCAGTATTTAAATGAAATAAAAATGGCAGCTGCACGAAGCCTAGAGATCATACCTAACTTCCTTTTAAAAGGTGCCCATTAATATGCCTCTTTTTGAACTAAGAATTTGTTGCAAAATTGATTCATTGACTGTTTAGTAGCAAGTAAATATGCAGCTATCTCTGCCAGGAGCAGGAGCACCTAAGTTCCATCTTCTTTTGGCAGATATATGGAATTTTTACTGTAATGAATTGTAATTATATGCAACGTGAGCAAATACATCTATTTTTGCAGAAAAACTTCATCTTTTTTACTAGGAGGAAAGTCCCACAAAACATTATTTTTTCCACTGGGTTTTAGATGCACTCTGGTCTGTTCAGAGCTAATGTTATGTAATACACACTGTTTGACAGACTGCCTTGTATCACATTTATATTGATTATATATTGCTGAGGGATAAGCTTCCATCTTCTCCTTTTATTAAAAGTATGTCTGTTGGCAGAGATTTAGTGAGATTGGATAAATATCTTCTTTTGTTGTGTCAGTGAAAACTGGCAACAGTTCTAGTTATCTTGTACCATAAGCATTAGTAAACAATGTTAATATCACAGTAGAAATTTTTATGTTACAGTTAAGAACTCTGTAAGGTTTCAGTTGTGTAGCCGTATCCTTCACACGGTAGCACGGCTTCAGACCCAAAGGAAACCTAGTATCACAGCCTTTTGCACTGTTTTAGCCATGTTTTTTTTATTGGCATGTTGCACTGTAGCAAGTTGGGGGAAAAATTGAGCCCATGAGCTAGATATTATTCCTTATGTGAAAATAAATTTTACTGTTTGAACATTAAGAGGTTGGGAAAGCTGGTTACATTCACTTTGGCTTTGTATATGGAGCAATTACAACTGGAAGTCTCATATTTATAAGTGCATAGATTGGCAAACTGTGGCCGGCCACCTGTTTTATGTAGTCTATTTTACATAGTAAGTTCAGAGTTTTTGTATTTTAAATGATTGAAAAAAAATCAAGAGAGTATTTTGTGACACATGAAAATAATATGAAATTCAAATTTCAGTGCCCAGTTTATGGGACACAACCATGCTTATTAATTTATGTATTACCTGTGGCTACTTTTAGGCTATAGCAATAGTTTGAGTAGTTGTGGTAAGTGTCTTTCTGGCCCAACCTGGCGATTCACAGACCTGTACCCCTGGGGCTAAAAATACATTATATGTTTATAAAAAAATTAAAAAGAGAAAGAGTCTTTCTGGTCCAAAAGTCAAAAATATTTACTATTCACCCCTGTCGAGATAGCCCCTAGGCAAGAATGGAAAGTATTTAGGTCATTCAGAACCCACTGTGTGGTTTTCAGAAGGATGCTAAAAGTATGGATCAAACTAAGCAGAATAAAACATCTCTACCAAATAAAAGAAGCCCCTAATATTTATTGAGTGTTTGCTTTTCAGTACTTTATCTACATTAACACATTTAATCTGTACAACTCTGAGCTACAAGTTTGTCTTGTTTTTCCAGAAACAGCCCATAGAGGTTAAGCAGTTTGTCCACAGTCAGTGCTGAAAACAGGCTAGTTGGGCTTTCAGATTTATCTTGTGGTTTTTTCACATGTATCTATCTTATAAGTACTTTCTACTGGAGTTACATTTCTTAAAAAAGAGGTAAGTTTGTGTTCCCTTGGTTCTCATTTCTGGCATTCCTGGGTTATATAATATGTTTATACTGGTTAGGGCTTCATCAGTACCATTCATTTGCCTTCAAAGTAAAATTATTTCAGCCTGTTTTTCGTGATGATTTTAGTAGATAGGATTATTGTAGAACAGATTTATCTATCCAGTCTTAAAACACAAATTACTTGTTTTTTTGAAAATGGATTTCAAGTGTGGGGGCACCTGGGTGGCTCAGTTGGTTAAGTGCCCAGCTCTTGATTTCAGCTCAGGTCACGATCTCAGGGTCATGAGATTGAGCCCCGTGTTGGGCTCTGTGCTGAGCCTAGAGCCTGCTTATCTTCTCGCCCTACCTCTCCTTCCGCCCCTCCTCAGTCCTCACAACCTCTCTCTTTCTATCTTTCAGAAAAATTGGACATCAGGTGTTTTTTTGTTTTGTTTTGTTTTTTAAAGATTTTATTTATTTATTTGACAGACAGAGATCACAAGTAGGCAGAGAGGCAGGCAGAGAGAAAGGAGGGAGCAGGCTCCCTGCTAAGCAGAGAGTCCGATATGGGGCTCGATCCCAGGACCCTGGGACCATGACCTGAGCTGAAGGCAGAGGCTTAACACACTGAGCCACCCAGGTGCCCCAAGGACATCAGGTGTTTTATAGTAATTGTTTATATCTATTATTTTTTTAAAGATTTTAGTTATTTATTTGACAGGAAGAGATCATAAGTAGGCAGAGAGGCAGGCAGATAGAGAGAGAGGAGGAAGCAGGCTCCCTGCTGAGCAGAGTGCCCAATGTGGGGCTTGATCCCAGGACTGTTGTATCATGACCTGAGCCGAAAGCAGAGGCTTTAACCCACTGAGCCACCCAGGTTCCCCTATATCTAACTTTTTACTTTTCTCTGTTTTCTCTATTTTATTTCAGTTTTTTACATTTTATGTCATTTCCCAGGTCAGAATCCTCAGCTGGTTTCTCATTACACTGAAAAATGAACTTCCAGTTTCTTAACAAGGCTGATGTGTATTACCTTGCATGATGAATCTCTGCCTCCTCTCTAGTCCCATCCTGTGATGTACTTCTCTCCCATCGTTGTGCTGTAGCTACACTGGCCGTATCTAAGTTTCTTGAATAAACCAAACTTTTTCCTGCTTTTACACATGCTGTTATTTCTGCCAAAAAACAGTCTGAGTCTTACTTTTGGTTCCATCACATTGTGTAGGTCTCAACTTGAATCTTATCTGCTCAGAGAGACCTTCTTGATCACCTTTTCTAAAACAAGTCTCCTTCTCTGCCCCCTGCATCCCTGTTTGTTTTGTAAATTGCATTTAACACAATTTGTATATTTGTGTTTATTTGTTATTTGTTCTTCTCTCTGCCCCCCACACTGTATTGTAAGTTCCATGAAAGAAGGAGCCCGGAGTCTCGTTTAACATTGTAATCTTCATGCTTAGCACAGGAACCAACATGTACTAGGCTCTTGCTATGAAAGGAATGAATGAAAGAGAGCGACTTTCAATGCTACTGTCTTGTCTGGGGCTTCATCACCAAGAATTACTGTGGCTGCCTCCTAAACTAAAAGATCTCTTAAATTCATTTTATGCTCCCAATTCCATCCTGCCAGATTGATTTTATAAAATGCTACATTGATAGAATCGTTCCCTTTCTTAAGATCCTACAGCAGTTGCAGATTGCCTACTGAATGAATCAAGTCAAAATTCCTTTGCTTCTTAAGGCTCTCCATGATCATAATCTTCTACTTCTCTCCCACATAACCTTTGCTTTTATTAGGCTAGCCTCTTCACAAGCCATCAGCATTTGTCCTTTATGTTTACTACCTTCCAACACTCGACAGAGGCCTACAGCTTCCATGTCTTCTCCTATAATGCCAGCCTTTCACTCCAAAATTCCCGTTGTAACAATTGCCTGACTGATGCTTAGAACTTAGATCTTAATTATATATTGAATAGACTCTCCAGTATAAGTTTCATTTCTGCGATGATATCGAATGTCCATTGTGAAAGTTTTGCCTCACTATTCAGTAAGAAGCTAATCGTACCTTCAGAGTATATTTTATAACTGATATGAATGGAGGCACTTTGTTGTATGGCTGTCAATTTGGGGGATCAGAGAAGGATTCAAATGATACTGTTTCTGTCTTGGATATTAATTGGGATATTCAGTGTCACTCAACAATGTCACTGAGCATTTTATCTTTATTAAATTTCATTGATGAATGTAGTCAGGCTTCAGATTTTTCTAATCTATGGCATATAGAGAACTGCTTACAAAATTAATGGAATCCCATTCGATTAGTTCAGAATTTGTGGTAATAAGGGCAGGAGGCTGTATTCTCTGTGTAAGAAAAAAATGGGTTTACTTACGTTATTAAAAAAGGTGATAGAGGATATATCTTATTAGAATCATTTTTGTGTTTTATAAACAGGTATTTAATGACCAATTGTAAGTCATTCTTAATAAGTTTAATTTTTTTTAAAGATTTTATTTGTTTATTTCACAGAGAGAGAGAGATCGATCACAAGTAGGCAGGCACAAAGAGATGGGGAAGCAGGCTTCCTGCTGAGCAGAGAGCCCGATGCAGGATGCAGGGCTCAATCCCAGGACCCTGAGATCATGACCTGAGTCAAAGGCAGAGGCTTAACCCACTGAGCCTCCGAGGCGCCCCCTTAATAAGTTTTTAAAGACATCTCACCCCCTCCACTATGACTTTATTTGGACTTATTGATAGATGCAAATTTCTATTCACAATAAAATTAAGAACATAACATCACTGTGTTTTATGAAACTTTTTAAAAATTCAGTTTTGTCACCCATTCAAAGTTATTGCCTCCTAGTTAATGTTAATTAGGGATTTAACTTCCTGACTCCTTTGAAATTCTAGACTTAAGTGTAGAATTTCTTGGTTATTAAGGCAGACATTACATTGTCTGAAAAAATTATCTTTTTAGCTGCTTTTAATGTTGACAAGAAAGATCATTGTAATTCATTTATTTGTTTTTTTAATTGTATCAGATATTTGAAGGAGAAGAAATAAATTTATTTTATTTTAAATTTATTTTATATATACTGTGGTGTATATGTAATATTTGAACTGCATTGGCATTACTTAATCACAAAAGACATTCCTTTTAGATCCATTAAAGAATATATATCCTAGTAGAAGGTGTTATCTGCCTTTCCAGGAAAATGACTTGCCTGAAATCACCCATTTATTGAATGGAAGAAGTTGAGCTGGGAAACCAGCTTTATATGACTCCTGAGCCCATGACTTTGACCAGTGTGCTATACTCTGCACAGTCATACAGATGATCTCAGTACATGAAAATCTGAGTATGTGTGTAGCACTGATTATTAGCAGAATTATAGAATATGGAAACAAAAGAGCCTGAAAACTGTCAAATACTGTTCTTTGCTTTACATAGTTTACTTCAATTATCTTGTGAGATTTGGGCACTTACTATTTACTTCTGTGGCTGGGGAAACTGAGGCTCAGTAGAGGTTAAATAACTTATGTTCCCAAGGGAGCCTACCCTAAACACAGCTCTGTGCTTTTAAGTACTATGAATTCTGCCTCCCTGAAATGTTTTTTTCCCAACCCTTAAAAGTAACCGCTTTCTTTATTCACCAGTAATGATTTTCCTATAACAAACAACTTTTAGACTTGTCACTGTAATTCTTTTTTTTTTTTTTAAAGATTTATTTATTTATTTGAGAGAGAATGAGTGAGAGAGAACATGAGAGAGGAGAAGGTCAGAGGGAGAACCAGACTCCCCAAGGAGCTGGGAGCCCGATGCGGGACTCGATCCTGGAAGTCCAGGATCATGACCTGAGCCAAAGGCAGCTGCTCAACCAACTGAGCCACCCAGGCGCCCTGTCACTGTAATTCTTAGAGCTTGGCAGTGTTTTGACTTTGGTCTTAGAAATCAATTCAGGGTCATCGAAAGGATTTAGTACTACCTTCGTAGTAGTAGAATTTACGTAAAATAGAATTATGGGATTGCCATGTCAATTTTACAGCTCATAAAGTTATATATTTCTAGGATTTTAGCTTAAAAGCATACAAATCAGTTCATTTCTAGATTCTGAATTGTAAAACAACATGTAGTATTTTACCAGGAGCGTAGTCTATTTTCCTGTTTTTATTTCAGAATACCATCTACGCTTCTCTTTGACATTTTTTCTTATTACTCCTTCCTACAAGTATTTTGTTGTTTGTTAGTCTCGACACCGCACTCTGGACTTCTGCAGCAGTCTGTTACCCTCATTGTTTAGTATTTTTCGGTTTGCATGCAAAAAAGGAACAACATCTTTCTACAGACATTTTGGGCACTCATTTATATCCCCATCCTGGGATTCTTTTCTGAAGCACACTGCTACCCGGTGGATAAGCAGAAGAATACACTGGCCGGGGGTGTGGAATGATCAGTCTGTTATCTGTGCCAAAAGGCATAGCAAGAATGATGAAAGAAGATTAAAATGAAATCTTCAGAAATCCTGCACATCTGAGGAAATGTCAAATATTCAAAAACTCTTGAAGTGTACTCATTTAATATTTAGCAAGTTTTGTCAGAAGCACATTTTATTTCCCTTTTTTTCTGTTATCATTTAGTTTCTTTGGAGAGCAAAATATCTTATAATACCTCTGAAAAATGTATAGCTTAGATTTTATTTTGTGTTATATTCAAGTGTTTGGAAGAGTATATTGAGCACCTCACTTCTTTTTCTGGCCTGTTTAGGAGAGTATTTAAATTTCATCCTCTGAAGTTGAAGGAGCCAAATGGCTACCATCTCCAGACAAGCTGTATTGTGCACTAAAATTTGAATTTGAAAAATTCAAATTGAAAAACTTGAAATATTTGTTCTTTTCTCTAAATTCAGGATATTCTTAAACATTTAAAATTTCTTTTTCTCTAAATATGAAATCAATTAGTGATTTCAGCTCTTGACTTCCTAGAAGTCCCAGCTACCATTTTGGTTCTCTCCGAGAGCATTCCAGATTCCACGTTTGGAGACCTGAATAACTGGTTTGTAAGAGAGAACTTTTGGGAATTTCAAGTAGTTTGGAATGTGAGAGCACAGGATACAAATGAATGAAAGGTGAGAGAAGACAGAGACCCCTTCTTTTCCCGACGGCACTAGACTTCCCGTGTCGTATCTTACAGTGGCCTTACCCCAGTATTACCATTGCAGTTGTATTTGATTTGGGTTTTGTATTAAGCCTATGTAACACTTACACTTATTGTCTCATCCCCTGTTGTTCAGTTGCGAGGTTCATACCTTCATACCTTCATACCCTGTTAAATGCAGAACTTGTGTTGACTTTGTCTTTGTCTCTCCAGGATCTAACATTGTTCTTGACCTAGGCCAGGTTCATAATAAATACTTATTGCTCATTGAATAAGGACTATCATGTATTGTTGACATGGAATAGAGACTGTGTGAAAAATATTATATTTTATTCTGAAATGAAGATCATCATTGAAGTTACGAGGTTTAGATAGAGAAGGAAAAGGGAGAAATTCTGGGAAGGTGCCCAGTACTTCATCCTGCTCTCCAGTTGCAGAATCACTGTATTAAATTTGTGTTTGTTCATGCTCCTTTGGAAATGTATTAGCTAGAAGATGCAGAGTAAATCCAACCGAGAAAAGCCTGTAGCATGCCAAGAAGTGCATAAGGAGAATGCTAACTTAATACAAATTATCTGGCCTTCATTCTCAGGAGGACAATAAATCACAGTTCATATAGCCTGAAATGGAAAAAAGAAGGGCTTTACCTTTATATCCTCTATGGGGAGATAGGAAGAGGAAAATGTAAAATGGCATCTCATTCTGTTCTTCGATGCCCTCAGACAATCTGTAAGTAACAGTCATAGTAAGGAGGTAGGAGGTGAGGTTTATGGCTGCCGCTTGTCAGCCTATATAATTCACACCTGAATTGTCCCCTTTGTTTTGGGGTAGTTTAAAGTATGTCTAAACTCCAAATCATACCAGGTATATTTCTGAAGAATGTTTTCATCATCCCACGTGGATATATGTTTTATAGATGACAGAATGAGTCATCAAGATCAGCAGTGGATTTATCTAATAAAACTACTTGAAGGCCTGTAGAACAGTCTAAGTGTTGGTACTGGATCCAGCATTATCAAAAACATGCACAATTTCCCATTACTGTTAAAAAGGTTATTGGTTAAATATTCTAGGCTCTATGAATAACTAAATGAACATGGAGTGTAACTTTAAAGTATCTTATATCTGCCACCAATTAAAATTACATGCCATAAAAATAATTGACTCCCACAAAACAAACACACACATGGATTGAGTTTCACTTGGAATTTCCTCTGGCTGGCTGAATGTTTGCCAAGTGCTTTTGTAAAGTGCTGCATACAAAAAAATCAGTAGGCCTTGGTTTTTCTGATATATACACAGTGCCTAATGACTTGACTGAAAGTTTTATTTCCTTTGGAAGGCATAATTTAACTGGTCCACCATTGTCCCTGTAGTTTCACATAAAAATAAAGCTAATCTTTTGGTATAATGAATGATCCCTATACTATCTATTTTTATTTAATAACTCTTATTTATTCAACATGCACTGATTAAATGATTATGTTCCAGGCACTGTCCAATGGGAATAGAAGATGAGTAAAACTCAAAAGGTCTCGTCCTTAAGTACCTTATGCATCTGCCCACACCTGTACATGTTTGAATATAACTTTCTTTTTGCTGCTTTTCCAGTGTCTTCTTTTTTGCCACATATTGAAAGAGTGACCTATATAAAAATGCTTCAGCCTTTATTTTGATCATTTAAATTATTTTAAATAAAAAAGTAAAAATATCAACTTTTGTTTCATACACAGTACTTACTGATGCATTAGAATTTACTAAATCTGTGGTATTTTATCAGGTTTGGACATTTATTGATAACCGGCTTATTAATTTCTATTTTATAGGTAAAAAAAGTAAATACTAAGTCACAAATATCGACAAAGCTGGCTACATTACTTACTCCATTTTAGTAAATATTTATGCTATAACTTTTACATAAGCATGCATATTCTTATATATTCTATGTAAAATGTACATATGTATAACTGGCTCCCCTAGATATTGTACCTGTGCCATGGGATTGCAAGGTCACTTAAACTTCATCAGTGTCAAGTGCATCACCTCCTTATCATTAAATGTATGTTAGTGCTGTTTTATTCTTCAACTCTGCTTGTTGGCTTTCTCTCCTTTAAAACATCAAGGCCAGTTTGGGCAAGAAAAGTTCAGATTTGTTTTATTTGTTGAGTCTGGGAGAAGAGCCTTAGAAACAAGGCTCTTCGATGAGAATAGGCGGGTGTACCCTTTGGTTTGAGTCCTCAGGTCCCAGACTCATTATCATTTAAAAGCCTTATTATCACCAGCTATACCTGGGGTAGGTTGGCATATTGACAAGTTATAGCACTTATTTTGCAGAAACAATACCTTCTTTTTCTGTGTTGGAAGAAATTTATACTATCTAACATGAACAATAGAATAATGACTGCTGTGTGATAAATCATAACAAGAAGGTTCCTGAGAGGAATTATGATTTTATTTCCATCACAGTATTATTAGGTAAGCCTTACCTAAACAGTCATTACACTTTCCTCCAGTTGTAGTGTTATTTTTTTTTCTGATAGGCATAAAAGGTATTTGATAAAGATGATTTTTTGAAAACATCATTGTGTAAATCAGCCTATTTTAGTATAACCAGAATGTAGACTACTACTTGTAAGGAAGCTTACAGATTAGCCTATGTCTCTGATTTTACAAGTAAAGCCTAGAAAGGTGGAATTATGTAGGTTCCTATAATTAAGTTTAGGGGCTGACACTAGTAGTCTTCTGACTTCTGTGTTTTATTTTTCTTCCCTTAAAGATGACTATGCTATTACTATTTTTATTGCATAATTGTTCTTGATAGATGCATTATGAGACATTATACCAAGTTCTGTGAAGGTGCACGCGTATGTACCCTCCCCCCCATCATGTTTGTAGAATTTACCAAGGCAAGAATCAGCTATTTCTGTTTCCTAAATATTCAGTTCTTAAATCATAGTTGCTTTTTTAGCTTTCTGCTTTTTCATATAAAGAGTGTTTGACATCTTCATTAATTAGAAAAAAAAATTTGGAAACTGCTATTTGCAATTATGATAGAAGTAATTAAGACAAGAATCATCAATGGATGCTAAAACTTAGTGGGTGAAAGTTTGAGGAAGAATAGGATATTTATATTATCTTAAAGAATCTCCTTATAAAATATTAATCATAAAGTGAAAAGTAATAATGTGAAAGGGAGAAATTGGCAGATACCACCATAAGCAGGTAGTGAAAGTTAACGTCATTGTGTGGGAAAAATTGACATCATATGTTTTCTGAAATGGTGTGTTGAATCATAATAATGTGATGAATTTTGAAAGAAATTTTTTTTCCTTTGTGTTTTTAGCATTCTTTAGAATAAAAAGTTTAAGACATCTCTTTATGTCTGAATCTACAAAGAAATGTGTAACATTGCTAGATCACTTTCAGTGTAAACACTAATTTTCCTTTTTTGAGATTTCCTAATATGGAAAATCTTAATACTTTTGGTCTTATTAATGTGACTAAAAACACAAGAAAACTGGCTTTATTGAGACTTTAGCAAGTAAATATTTGGTATTTATTAAAATATAAATGAAAATATTTATAGAAATCTAAAGTCTCAAATTTGAATATAACATTTCTTTTCTTTTTCAAGTTTTTATTAAATCCAGGTTAGTTAACATATAGAATAATATTAGGAACAGGTATAGAATTCAGTGATTCATCAATTATATACAACACTCAGTGGTCATCATAACAATTGCCCTCCTTAATCCCCATCCCCTATTTCACCCATCCCCCACTGACCACCCCTCCCCCACTGACCACCCCTCCAGTAACCATCAGTTTGTTCTATATAGTTAAGAGTCTGTTTCTTGATTTGCGTCCTTCCCCACTCCGTATTTATGTGTTTTGTTTCTTAAATTCCACATATGAGAGAAATCATATGGTATTTTTCTTT
The DNA here is from genome assembly GCF_009829155.1 of Mustela erminea. Lineage (NCBI taxonomy): Eukaryota > Metazoa > Chordata > Mammalia > Carnivora > Mustelidae > Mustela > Mustela erminea. The sequence goes on from NC_045624.1 coordinate 48,837,279, forward strand.
CTCTGACTGACTTATTTTGCTTAGCATAATCCTCTCTAGCTCCATCCACATCATTGCAAATGGCAAGATTTCATTCTTTTTGATGGCTGAGTAATATTCCATTGTATATATGTGCCACATCCTCTCTATCCAGTCATCAACATTTGGCTGTTTCCATAGTTTGGCTATTATTGATGATAATGCTGTAAGCATCAGGATGCATGGATCCCTTCAAATCAATATTTTTGTATCCTTTGGGTAAATACCTGGTAATGCAATTGCTGGGTCATAAGGTACCTCTATTTTCAACTTTTTGAGGAAAGTCCATGTTGTTTTCCAGAGTGGCTGTACCAGTTTGCATTCCCACCAACAGTGTAAGGGGTTCCCCTTTTCCTGCATCTTCACCAACATCTGTTGTTTCCTGTGTTTTTACTTTTAGTCATTCTGACTGGTGTGAATTGATACCTCATTGTAGTTTTGATTTGTATTTCCCCAATGATGAGTGATTCTGAGCATCGTTTCTTGTGTCAGTTAGCTATTTGTATGTCTTCACTGGAAAAATGTCTATTCATATTGGGGATAAGATCTCCTTTAGAACATGTAACTTCAGTTGGTCAATGACACACAATGTTCCTTCCTCCTTATATCCTATAGGATGTAGGCCTCCTTACTAAATCTTACTAGCAAGTTAGTTCAGTTAAAATTTATTGTTAAGGAGGCTAGTGTTACATGCTTGATCTTATATGGGTATTATTTTGTTCCCTAGCTATGCATGTTAACATTGGCAAATTGACTTAAAAATTTATGATTTTGATTACGTGGGTGTCTTAAGTAAGAATATGAAAAGCTTTTGAAAAACTTGATAAATTGCTTTCCTTCGGAACATTGGTTTGCCTTCATTTTAAAGTGTTTTTTTTTATTGTTTCTTAGAAATTATTTTTGTATATTTAAAAATATAAGCTGTTTATAAACATCGCTGTGATTTTAGAAGTAAGTCAAATGTTATTTTTTCTAGGATTTATTGGGTGGCATTGTGTAAGTGTGTGCACTTCACACACATTTTATGTATGTGTTTGCATGAGAGGGGACACTAAAATAATGCTATGTCCGTAGCCTTAAGGCCTGTCATTAAGAGGTTCAAAGACAACTAATAGTAAGCCTGAAAGAGTCCAGTGAATAAATAGTTTGTACAATAGATGTGTTTTTCAAAGTTATATATAAATTGAACTTCATAGTATCATAATTTAAATGTACTAGAAAAGTATCACTATTTCAAGATGGTGTGTAATAGGCTTGGTTACTGCAGCCTCTAAGTAATTTTTATAGTTAAAAGAATTTGAAATTTATTTTTCTTAACTGTTGGCAAACATCTTTACTTATCTAACGTGCCATATGTTCAACATGGACAGATCGCCTATGTTATTGAACTAGGATTGGTGTCTTTTTATTCACTCTACATAGAATGAGTTTCTTTCAGTAAGGCTAATTAGAACTGGTTGTCTTGTAAGATTTGGTGATGTGTATAATTCTTCTTACAGCAAATTCAACTGACTAGCAAATTATTTTGCTTAATATCTGAAAAGCTATTAGATTTTAAGATTGCATTTTAAAAATATGCAATATACTGCATTAGACATTTTTGCATTACATTACAGATGTCACCCTAAATTTTCAAGTGCTAGTCATCATTTTTAACCTATTAAATTCACTTTTTAACATTAGATATGAATGTATTACTATTAAGTATGGTTTAAAACGATCCAATTTTTAAAATAGCAATATCGGCTTTTAGTATTTTGAAGGCTAGTTGATCCATTAAAGTGGAATTTGGTATGGAAAGGGCCTATTGAATTAGAAAATAAACTGGAAATGCTCTACTCCCTGGCTGTGGTTCCCTTTCTCCTTCCTCTCACTGCTAGTTGTTTTGTTTGTTTTGTTTTGCTTTGTTTGTTTTTTTAAGAGCCAATGATCTTTTTTTGGTTCTGCTTTTTCTGTTTCATACCTTAATGACGACTGGCTTCTGCCCACATTGCCTCTTCCCCAATACCTTCTTGCCTCTTCCGCAAGATGATTGTAGCCTCGTAACTTCTATGTTCAGTGAACCATCTCTAGTACTTCTCTTTCTTGGCCTTTCTGGAATAGCTGATTATTACTCACCACTCATTCATTCCTCTCCCAAAAATCTGAATGCTTTTGGCTTCTGGTCAGACCCTTCTTTCCCAATCTTCTCTTGCTGTTTTTTCTTAGACTTTCTGTGGTCTCTGCTTCCCCTCCAGAGGCATGAAAAGTGTAAGACTGGACAGCGTGTTTTGTATACCTTATTAGACACAAGTTAACCAGGTGTTGTACGTGTAAAGAAGTTGTTCATGTTATCTTTAAAACATAATTTCATTCAATATATTGGGTTAGGAAATCATTTTTCTCTCTGTACTTTTTACTTTTAATTTGATACGAATTTGCATTTTCTTTTCCTTCTAGTCATCTCAATTAAGGATGCATGGACTATCAGAATTGCAGTTACTTTGTTAAGGAAATTTATGTTTGGTCTTTAAATAAAATGTAATATATTCCTAAAGAGGAATTTGTTATATTTGTCCAATTCATCTAGTGCAGAAACTTTATTTATAATATTGTCAATCAGTTTTCACTATGAAAATGCATCTTTCTTTCTATCCAAAGCTATAAGTATGAAAATGCTTTTTTTCCCCCCCCTTGAGATTGTCTTCAAGTGTAGAACTTTGAAATACCATTAGCAGAGAACTTCTATCTCATATATAAGCATTCTCTGAATGCTTCTGTACGTTAAGACCCTCTTTTCCTGGCCAGAGAACTTCTATTTGCCTTGACTTTAAAAATTAATAACATGTGGCATGCTTTATGAGTAGGCGTTCTGGAATCAGCCAAAAGACTTTTCAAACCAAAAATAGGGATATATTTCCTGTGGAGTGTGAGCTCAATAAATCAGGTGATGGGAGCTGGGAAGGGGTCTTGGAGAGCCTATTTGTAAACTTTGGGTTTCTGAATGTTAATTTTAAGCTTCCTTTTGAAAAGGCCAGTGTTTGTAGAGCTTATCCTGTCAGCAATATCCTGTGTCAATTGTCAGGTCATGTTTAACATGTGGAGATGTATTAATCTGCCGTGGGCAGCCCTATGAGGGACTTGGGATAAACAGAAGGCTCAGCAGATGAAGAGGGATTAACTGTGTAGATTGAGCAAACTCCTCAATCACTGAACCAGTGATTTTACAAAGGATTAGCTGCTGCTTTTACAAATATTGATTACTGATTTGCTACTCAGAATGGAAATGACATAACGTGTGCAGTTCTGTGCGGTGTGCTATGTGAAATGTACATCATTCATATTAATGGATTTGTCATAGGCATTACAGAACTGACAGATTTATTAAAGCAGCAGTTGCTAGAACTGTTATGGTTAAGGTTGTGTCAGCATATCTATTAAAACTTCAGGATTTTAGAAGTTTATAGGAGAGCTGTAAAATTCATTTTCCAGGTGGAATTGGGAATACCAGTTATGGCCTGGCACAATTATTATTGTGCATATTTTTAAATGAATCAGTTTGAAGGCATTGAAGTTGAACAGAACAAAAACCACATTATTGTGTTATTTTTGTAATATCAAAAAACTTGGATTATTTCATTTTGGAAAAAAAATTAAATTCATCATAAATGCTTGTTTTCTAACCAAGAACATGCTTAGAACATGCGGACTTCTGAAAACCCATCAGTATTTTCCCCAGAACAGGGTTTGTTTTGAAGCCTTTGGTTTGTTTTATTTCTATAATCAATTTGAGATTTTTAGAAAACACAGAAATATCTGGGTAATTAACAGTCAGTGACATTTGTTTCACTTAAGTGGCTTTTTTACAACACTGAAAAATCAGTGATAAGAATTAAAGTGATCTAATATCAGAGAATGTATCTTTCTGTAATCTTTTTTTAAAATTTTTTATTTTTTATAAACATATATTTTTATCCCCAGGGGTACAGGTCTGTGAATCACCAGGTTTACACACTTCACAGCACTCACCAAAGCACATACCCTCTCCAATGTCCATAACCCCACCCCCCTTCTCCCAACCCCCTCCCCCCAGCAACCCTCAGTTTGTTTTGTGAGATTAAGAGTCACTTATGGTTTGTCTCCCTCCCAATCCCATCTTGTTTCATTTATTCTTCTCCTACCCACTTAAGCCCCCATGTTGCATCACCACTTCCTCATATCAGGGAGATCATATGATAGTTGTCTTCCTCCGCTTGACTTATTTCGCTAAGCATGATACGCTCTAGTTCCATCCACGTTGTCGCAAATGGCAAGATTTCATTTCTTTTGATGGCTGCATAGTATTCCATTGTGTATATATACCACATCTTCTTGATCCATTCATCTGTTGATGGACATCTAGGTTCTTTCCATAGTTTGGCTATTGTGGACTTTGCTGCTATAAACATTCGGGTGCACGTGCCCCTTCGGATCACTACGTTTGTATCAAAGTACCATCCATCTTTTTCAAAGAAATGGAACAAATCTTTTTTTTTTTTTTAAGATATTTTTTATTTATTTGACAGAGAGAGAGAGGTGTCACAAGTACGCAGAGAGAGAAAGGGGGAAGCAGGCTCCCTGCTGAGCAGAGAGCCCGACGTGGGGCTTGATCCCAGGGTCCTGGGATCATGACCTGAGCTGAAGGCAGAGGCTTTAACCCACTGAGCCACCCAGGCACCCCTCCTTTAATCTTTTTCAATAAATCTGTTTTCTTGCAAATGTTTTGTTATGTCACAACAGGAAGGCTTTTCAGAGTTGAGTCAGATCTCCAAGGATGAACTGAAAGCTATCTATCTAGGCAGTGAGGTTGGCCAGGTGTGGTATAGAGAAGAAAGGTGAGGGATAGCACATTCTAGGTAGAATAAAGGCTTGTATAGATACATAAGACTTGGCCTATTTGAAAAATAGCCATGTATGTGAACATTCTCAAAGTGTAATACCTTCTAAGTTAACAGGATTGTTTTCAAGCTGTATCATTTTACCATAAAATGACACATATTGGTTAAGTCTTTTAGATTAGTGGTTAAACTTTTCTAGCTGTGATTTAAGTAATATAAATTGATTTAGTTTAAATTACTTAATAACCTGTACTCATTATTTTTTTCTTTTTCACTTAAAAAACTCTAATATGTGAATTTATAAATGTAATACATGCTTGTAGCAAATAAAGTGTTGTTATCTTCCATCCCCCCACCCCCACAAAATCCTTAGAAGTAAGAACTACTAATTGTTCTGGATATGTCCTTCCAGACATTTTTTTTTCCTGATTTGTACAAATGTGTGTGTGCAGAATATCAATCATATTTCTAAAATTAAAAATGAGCTATCACTATACATATTAGTTTATACCATATGTTTTTCACTTTAAGTATCATGATCATCTTTCTACTTTAGTCCATACTTTTCCACATGAATACACATAGATCCCCATATGCATATTTAAATAATAAGCATTATTTAAAATGGTGTCATAATATCTCTCTTGTGGGACATGTTCCATTTTTTTAAATCATAAACTGTGTTTCAGAATCTATTTTGGCATATACACAGTTAATGAACCTCTGCTTGATTTTTGTAGGATAGATTCTTGGGAGTTGAATTCTTAGGATACTGTCCAATTCTCATGCACAGGAGTGTAGGAAGTTACGTTCCCAAAAGGAATGCATGAGAATATCATCTCTTCCATTCTCCCCACTGTTTGGTGTTATTAACTTTTTAGTTTTTACGTCTTAATAGAGTTAAGAAGAAGTATCCTGTTTTACTTTGTTCTCTTTAGTTTTTAGTGAAGTTTATTCATTCAGCAAAATTTAATGAGCACTTACCATGTGTCCAGGCATTAATTTGGCACTGAGGAAACACAGTGGTCAGGACAGCGTAGTCTCTGAGTTCACGGAACTTACATTCTAGTAAAGGTGAGGAGAGCTTGGGGGAGAGACAGTAGTTTAGTTAAACATGATCTTTTCTTGTGTTTATTGGCTTTATGAATCACCTGGTTCATTCACATTCTTCACCTGTTTTTCTGTTAAACCCTTTATCTTTTTTTTAAGATTTTATTTATTTATTTGACAGAGAGAGAGAGAGGGTGCGCAAGCAAGGGAGTGACAGGCAGAGTGAGAAGCGCGCCTGAGGTGGAGCTCAGTCCCAGGACTCTAGGATTGTGACATGAGCCAAAGGCAGACGCTCAGCAGACTGAGCCAGGCAGGCGCCCCTCTTTATCTTTTTCTTATTGATTTGTGGAAATGTATTGTCTGTTGTGACATCCATGCAAATATTTTTTGCTAGTCACCCCTTGAAAAAGTCATCATCTGACAAATTAATGATTGTACTAATTCTGATCCATGTGTGGAATTGTAATACCACCCTTGATTTCTAATGGTTGATGAGAGATCACTGGGCCAAATGTCAAATTTCCATAATTTTCCATCCTATGAGGATTTTTTTAAAGATTTTATTTATTTATTTGACAGAGAGAGATCACGAGTAGGCAGAGGGAGAGGGAGAAGCATGTCAAATTTCCATAATTTTCCATCCTACGAGGATTTTTTTTTTAAGATTTTATTTATTTATTTGACAGAGAGAGATCACGAGTAGGCAGAGGGAGAGGGAGAAGCAGGCTTCCTGCTAAGCAGAGAGCCCGATGTGGGACTCGATCCCAGGACCCTGAGATCATGACCTGCCCTGAAGGCAGCGGCTCAACCCACTGAGCCACCCTGGTGCCCTGTGAGGAATTTATAAGAGTTTTTTTTTTTTTTTTTTTTTTAAGTAGGCTCTATGCCCAACATGGAGCTTGAACTCACAACACTGAGATCAAGAGTTTTATGCTCTACTGACTGAGCCAGCCAGGCACCCCAAGAATTATTTTTTTAATTTAATGTATTTTGATATTAAAAAAAGACATTATAACTTTGAGTCTTGCATGAGACGTGAGGATATCCAGATGAAGGGAACTTAATTGAATTCAGTGATTTGTTTAATAACTATTATCTCATTATTGGGAAGATCGATGTAACACTATGTATGTAGAAATATTTTTGTGGTGAGAATATACATCATGGTCTATTCATCCATGATTTAATTACAGCCTGAATATGTAGAAAATATGTAATGGAATATCTTACCCCTAAAAGCCTACCATATCTGCATTGATTTTGAATAAGTTGTCTCATAGCATTTATTCATATGGAATTGGGAGTGGAATTCTATTTTTTGGATTTTAAGTCTTTTCCCAAGTTTTTAAGAGGTCATTGTATGTTTCAAATGTTCGTGAACAGACTATAGATCCAGAGTCGGGCTGTTTTACGACCCTACACGCCCGTGAGGTAACTGCTGGCAGCGTCATTGCAGTGAGAGACCACAGCCCACCTGCCTTAAGCTGGTGCTGTGGGTGGTTGGGCCCGTCTGTTCTACATGAAGTCGCACCAGCTATTGCGTGTTGCTAGCACACATTTTATTCCATGAGGTTCCTTTTCGGAGTTTTAATTTGACATTTTTAATGAGTCAAAAACTTCAGCTTCACTGGTGAAATTGTTCTGGTAATGACGACTCTTAATTGGAGGAAAGGAGACCAAGGACGGTGGGGCTGTGTCAGCCCTGTGTGCTTGGGGCTGGGATAATGCACACACCGCGGAGATTCCTGGGTTGCCTTATGATGTGTAACTCAGGGTAAATATCAGTTTCTGTATTTGGCAGTTGATTTTTTTATATCATGGATACGTTTTTGAATAATCTGCTGAAATCATGTGCCTCAAAATGGGTACTTTTCATACTGTTTGTTCTGTTCCAATTTCCTTTTCTCCTTTTTATTGTAATTCTTACCTTCTGTTGGCTGTTAAAAAGTTCAGGACTAGATTGGAGTGTTATAAGGAGCAGAAAGGAGGATGACCTCTTCGCTCCCGGTTGTGATGGCCCTTTCCGGCTTTCTTGCCTCTCTCTCAGTTTCCTTGTCAGTTCCTTCTTCCCCTACTTGTCATCAGTGGGGGACCATGCCAGCTATGCTGGAAGAGGTATTAAATTTTTATAAAATTATTTTAATGACTCAGAAACTAGATGTTCTATAAATAAGAGTCACCCGCCTCATGGTCATTCATGTATCTGACATTTCCCTTCTGTTTTCAGTGTTGTGCCAGTTGCAGAACTGTCTTTTATCGACTTACTGACATTCTTTTGATTTTGCATTCAACATTGTCTTAGGGATACCTAGGTGGCTCAGTTGGTTGAGCATCTGCCTTCGGCTCAGTTCATGATCCCAGGGTCCTGGGATCAAGTCCCACATCGTGCTCCTTGCCCAGCGGGGAGCCTGCTTCTCCCTCTACGTGCTGCTCCCCCTGGTTGTGCTTTCTCTCTCTCCCTCTCTCTCTGGCAAATAAATAAAATCTTAAACACACACAAACACACACACACACACTTAAAAAAAACCCCATTATCTTAGAGCACATTTTAAAAATCCTATAAAACAAGTATGAAATGAAGTTTTAAATGCATACCACTAAGAGCAATGTGGGTGTTTTACTTCAAAATTGTACTTCAGCATTTTAAAGAAGTATCCTTGGTGATGTTGATGCACACTTAAGTTTGAGAAGCACCGTCTTATGATCCCTTGCTCAAAGTCTAGTGAAAAAGAGAAATTTAGGAATACATGATGTTAGCCTATTATTGTAGGTGGTGCCACATGAGTGTTTGTCTCCCTGGCCAGTCTCATGTGTGGCTGTAACAGTTACTTCCCTCTGAAGCTAAGAATTAGAAAGAGGATTAGCATGCCATGTGCTTTTATTTTCAGACACTAGGGGAAAAAAAAGTGATACATCAACTCTTCTAATATTGAAGTTTTAATATGCGTTCTTTAGTAATTTACTCTGTTACATACATAACAATGCTTTTTAGGTCTTTCAGTTACCCAGGTGTACATATTATTACCAGTTCATACTGAAGAGTAGACTTGGGTGTTTTATCATTCTCAATACTATGTTGTTCTTTGGATGTTTTGTTTATGTGAAATAGGCATGTGTTTAAACTTTTTGCAAGCTAGAATTATTCTGGCACTGAGTTAGAAATTTTATAAGCAATTGCTGATTTGTTTTGTGTTAAGCTGATCTTGGTCCAAACATATGTCCCTGTAACACTATTATATTTTATAAATTTATATATAGATTTATAAATAAGAGCCTCTCAACATCACCTCCAGTTTGGGTGATTGTTAAGGGATATTGGCCCAGAAGCAGTAACATAAAAGAGCTGTGTTGGTTTCTTGCAGGGATCATATCTTCTGCTTGGGATTTAATACTTACCACAAGTTTGACCAAGACAAATAGTATTTTGGAAGAATTGTCTGAAAATGTGCAAGGTGTCTGTTCCTGTAGATAATCTGTGGTCTTACCCTTGAGTTTAACAAAGCTGTTTGGGAGATGTATACTTGGGCTACCAGGTTTTGTGCTCTGTAGAATTACTTTTAGTAAATTTTGCTTTGGTATTGTTCTGTTGGCTTGACATGAGTGATGTTATACAGAGAAGCCCTGTGAAATTTTTATTTTACTTACTGTAACAATGTTATGGAGGACATTAAGAACACATGGGAAAGATTTTGTTTTCATTTCAGTATGAGGAACCAAGAATAGTTGTTATATATTCCTCCCTGAGCAATGATCTGCATTTATTATTTCTTCCTTCATGATGATTGTCATAAAGCTTATAACCGAATTTTTGGCCCACTCCTGCTAAGTATAAATAACTTTGTAGTTCCAACTTGTTTTATGTTCTACCCTGACTCCTAGTTTTGCCTTGATTACTTTTATTTCTTAAAATTTGAAATAATGTCATTTATAGAAAAGTTTCAAGAATAATACAGATCATTCCTATTACATCCTTCATTTAGATTTTCTTAAGTCATTAACTTACAAGGGAAAAACCCATAAAGTTAGCAGGAGATTTTTCAACAGAAACTTAGCATTAACATTTTTTAAAAAGTTTTTATTTTTTAAAGATTTTATTTATTTATTTGACAGAGAGAGAGACAGTGAGAGAGGGAATACAAGCAGGGGGAGTGGAAGAGGGAGAAGGGGCTTCCCAATGATCAGGGAGCCTAATGAGTGTCTCGATCCCAGGACCCTGGGATCATGACCTGAGACAAAGGCAGATGCTTAATGACTGAGTCACCCAGGTGCCCTGCATTAACATTTTTTAGATTCAGATATTTGCTTTCTCTCTATATATGCACAATTTTCTCTTATTTGTTTTAATTTCCATACCAAATGTATCTGTACATATGCCTATAGTGTGCTTTTTTTGGGGGGGGGAATGAAGCAGTGTATTACTAAATGAACAATAATAATAATAGATAAGAATTATTAATTTCATACCTGTAGTGAAAAAAGAGACCTGTGCAAAGACCTGTTTCATACAGAAGGAAGATAAATTTTGTGTGTGAGAGGGAGAAAAGGAGAGAGGGAGAGAGAGAAAGGAAGGAAAGATAGAGAATATCCATGTGTTTTAAGAGGATACTTTAGCACGTTGATAGAAGAGGTGAAATGCCAAAGGTTTTTTGATTTAAATAAAAATTATAGAGTTGTTTTCTTAAATAAAAATAGGTAATAAATGCTAAAGCATGATGAATGTTTGAGAATGTATTTAGGTTAGTAATCAAGCCCATTTTGGTAATCAAATAATCAGAATAGGGTCATAAGTAGAATCTTAGTTAAGAATAATTTCATATTTGATAGTTTTCTTACTAGATATTTATCTTTTATTTTAACCATTCCTCACTAATATTCTTTTGGGAGATGGCAATAGAATGACAGTTATTTATATATGTGTTCTCTGTCTTCAAGGTAAAACAAAAACATATGCCTTATTATATTGTGTGATTTGGAAGACATTCTAACTCTGCATACTCCTATTTCACACACTTAAGTATGATCTTATATTATTAATGGTTCTACTTTTCTGTACACAGAATAGGAAAAATAAATGAATAAAAATGGACTTAGAGTATTTCAAATTAGAAAAATGCTCATATTCTGAAAATAATCATAAAAATTTATAGTTTAAAGCTCACAACATAAAACAGGTTGCAAAAAAATTTACCCTCAACTTATGGGAAAATAAAATGTAGCTGAATGGAAAGGAGCTAAATATTTCAGTCTAAATTATACTCATTTCTTATTTTTATGTAATTTGCTAGAGGAAGCTTCATGTAAAAAGAGCCTCCTTTTCCTTCCATAAATATCTCTTTTCCCTTTATTAATTTGTTGCATGTTTGTGTGTTTAAACCAAAATAGAAGTCTTTTAAAAGACATGTTTAGGAAGCAAAATTGACTTCTTTAAAGTCTTAGAGAAAGTGAAATCCTAGAATTTTAAATTTTAAATTAAATATTTTAAATACATCATTCTGCTGTTAAGGAATTAATTTTAAATAATTATGATTAATGCTATAGAGTTGTAATTCAATATTGTTGTCTTTTAGTTTCTGTAGATAGGCATTCATTTATTTCTTCAATGATGGTACATAGCATTCCAAGAATGGGCTTTGTTGGACAGATATGGGGCTCCTGGTTCCACCACTTACTCTGTGTGACCTTTTTTTGCCTTTGGTAATATGCTACTAATAATGCTTACCTCTTAGGGCTGTGTGAGAGGGAAAAAAGATAATGACTTGTATCATGTTTAACTAGTGGTAAAGGTTTAATAAATGTTAGCTGTTGCAGTTTTTATTACCTTATCGAAGCATACTAATTTTTGTTTATATATATATTTGTTATTTAAACTATGATGCTTTTAAAAAAGAATGCTTAGATCTTATAGTCTAAGGATATGAAAAGGTTGTGTTTCATACAGAGGTACTACAGGTATGGAAGGAGGAAGATCAATTATTATTATTCATTAAATTTTATACATAAGTTATTTGACTTTTTTTAAAATGCTTTCAACAAATTTTCAATAGGTTGAGTTTATTTTTTTGTGGCTCTCTACTTTAGGTAATATTTAGAAAAGGGCCTGGCACATAATATAAACTAGTAAATATTTATTTAATAAATGAATTAAGAGTGTTCCTTTTCATTTTACTAATCTTTACTGTGTACAGTACCATCAAATATTTTTTTCATGAATCAGACTTTTTTTTTTGCCAAATATCTATAGCTGGAAGGGAATTTGCATTATTAAAAGATATTTGGCTTCCAAGTTTTATTGTAGTCATTTATTTTTCTCAGCATTTTTATTTTCTTGTGTATGGAACACTGGACTTGGCAAATTTGAATTGTCGTAGTAATAATAAGAACTAACATTTCTTAATCTTAATTAAGTACTACCCTACTAAATCTGCATTATAATTATAATGAATTATAATTCTTCATTATTAGTTATATTCAAGGATTTGAAAAGTAAAGTTAATGAAATTAAGTAACTTGTTTCCATCACAGACCTAGTGAACAAGCTGCAATGTGAATCCAAGACCCAGGGTTTTACTCACAATTCTAAGATGCAAAATCGGATTGGGGGCACCTTTTTGTGTTAAAGATGAACATTAAATTAGGGGCGCCTGGGTGGCTCAGTGGGTTGAGGCCTCTGCCTTTGGCTCAGGTCATGATCCCAGGGTCCTGTGATCGAGCCCCACGTCGGGCTCTCTGCTTGGCGGGGAGCCTGCTTCCCTTCCTCTCTCTCTGCCTGCCTCTCTGCCTGCTTGTGATCTCTGTCTATCAAATGAATAAATAAAATCTTTAAAAAAAAAAAAAGATGAACATTAAATTAAATTAAAGATGAAAATTAAATTAAAATTCAGTTCACAATTGTTTTATATTATTTAGAGTATCGTGAAAATTGTTTTATATTATTTAGAGTATCTGTGAAAATTGTGATATATTTACAATTTTATTTTTAACTGAAGTAAAAAGTATTTCCATTTTAAGCTTGTATCTCATTTGCCTTTGGTAATAGGCTGAATACTTTTCTCAAAGTATTTGTATATCACGGACTTTATAAAAGGTGGTTTTTTTCCCTCCTGAATTTAATATTTTTGCCCCCAAAGAAGTCCACATTCCTATTTTGGAGCCTGCAAATATGTTGTTACCTGGCAAGCGGGAATTAAGTTTGCAGGTGGAATAAGGGTGCCAGGCAGCTGACCTTAAAATAAGGAGATTATCCAGGTGGGCCCAAAGTACACACAAGAACCCTTAAGAAGGAGACAAAGAACCAGAGAGGGCATTGTGAGAAAGACTCAACTAGCCATTGCTGGCTTTGAAGGTAGAAGGGGGACAATAGACAGTGAAACAGCTCAGACTTTGGGTGTTGGAAAGACAAGGAAATATTCTTTTTTAGAACCTCTAGAAGGAACACATCTCTGCTGACATCTTGATTTTAGCCCAGGGAGATGCTTTTTGGACTTATGGCTTCCAGAGCTATGAGACAATAAATTCGCTTTGTTTTAAGCCACTAAAACAAACCAAACAAAGCCAACAAGCAAAAACAATATAGGCAGTCACAGAGTAGCTGAGAAGTTACTCTATATAGGAGATCAAATTTGATTTAAAATCCTTCTGTAACATTTGGAATGCCTGGCTGGCTCAGTGCCTGGAGCATGAGATGCTTGATCTTATTTGAGCCCCATGCTGGGTGTAGAGATTACTTAAAAAATAAAAAAATAAGAAACAATCCTAAGAAATACCATCTCTATTTTAAAAGTAAGAAATAAAATCTTTCTGTGAAATCTAATTATGTATTATTAAAAAAATAGCATTTATAAAAGCATAAAGTATGCCCATATAAATACTCTATGAAATAGTAGTCTTTTTTGTAGCATGAAATTTCTCATATTGAGGCTTATTTTTAAATGACTGATTCCTTTTTTTTTTTAATTAACATGTAATATATTATTTGTTTCAGGGGTACAGGTCTGTGATTCATCAGTCTTATTCAATATATTGATATACTTTCATCCTTACAAATAGGAAGGAGTCTTACAAGGGTTTCCATAAATCAGTAACTCTGGAATTTTTAGATAAAACATTTTTTAATTCCATTAGAAATAATTTTAATATGTTATAAAAATGTATCTCGTCTAAAAAATTAGTCCAAAGAATCTGAAATCTTAAAGAAATTTTCTTTACACTTAATTTTATGAGCTAGGGACAGCACTCCTATATTAAAAGTTTATCTAAAAAAGCAGTCTTCAGACATGTACTTAAGTAGTTCAAATTCTGATTTGTACTCCAAAGTTAAAGAAGCAGTTGTAAGTGAATGGGAAAGATAATAACTCTATGGATAATATAATCCACATTCTTTTGATCTATGACTTTTTGACTATTATTTTAGTGGATATTGATGAACACACACTTGATTTCATATTTTTCTGAATTCTGATTCTTAATTATTTCCTTAATTATTCTATGAATCCCATTTAAATTTTGCATATTTCGGTAGATTACCAAGAAAATTAATAGCAGCCACAATTATATATGATTATGTTTTTTTGATATAACAGAAGCTTTTGCTTGGACTCAACAGAGCCTCAGGTATCTTTTGGGTCATATTTGTGAAGCATTTCCTACATGCGTATCACTGTTCTCTTCTTTGGTTTCAGAAAGACCTATTAAAGACATGGTAGAACTCTCATGAGGCTATTGGAATTTCCATTTCAAGAAGCAGAGTTAATAAAGGCAAATTCAAATTACCCTGATGGTTATTCAGTTTTTGCTTGGTGGCTTTCAGAATGACTTGCCACTTTACAAAGGGGTGGAGAGACCAACAGATGGTAAACCTGTGAGTTGCAACCTCTGCTTTTGCCCCCAGTTTCATCACATGAGTCATTGTATCAGTCTTTACAGCCTTGTCTGCAAGGCTTCATTCCCCTGGGAATGCTGTGGTCCCACTAATAGGAAACTGACCATTTTTGTCTCTAAGCATGGTATGAACAAATTTTTTTTTTTTTAAAGGAGATGTTATATTAGCCTTAGAGATCACCAGTACTAGCATGTCATTGATCAGTCCTTTCTGAAAAGAGTAATAATGGGAAGTGAGAAGATAAGCTCTCTGAAAGGAGTATTCTAAGCTAACATTACTAGTAATCTTTTAGTTACTGTAGTGATTATTTTCGTAAAAGGTTATTGTTGTTTGGTATATCCATGGAATTCATAATAATTTTTGCCAGTAAAAAAACAATAAAACATTTGAAATTCTAAATTTTCCATGTGGAGGGGAGAATTATTAGGATATGAGAAATATTTCATTTGTATATTTCTTTCACAGATCTTTCAGGCCAAGATTCTAGCTAGGAATCAACCTTTGAAAGGACAGAAGACAGTTCTTTGCTAGATTTGAAGGAAGTTACCAGTTGCTCTACCAAAAATATGTTGTGCACAGATTCCCCATTTGATATATTTGAAAACTGAATCCATCTTGGACCTTGGCCATTTGTTACTGAAAGTACAAGAAAAACGGGACTGTGGCTATGTTTCATTGAATCCTAGGATTGGGAGGGCCTTAGAGATGATCTAAGTTTTTCATGTTTTAGAAGAGGAAATTGATACCCTACAAGGCTTAATGACCTCAGGAAAATCACAGATTTTTGGTACTGAGATGTCGTCACAGACTTTTGTAACCTATACCATGCATCTTAAAGTCAGTATCAGTGTCAGACTCAGCGTCTAGGTACCTGCTGTAGCACAAAACCATTTTATTTTATATTTATACCCCCCTTAAGTTTAGGTTTCTCTGCCTTGCTAGGATACAGTCTTTTTGTTTGGTTTCAGTTTCCAGGTATACTAGTGAATTTTTGTATTTAAAATTTTTTAGAATAAGAAAAAAAATGTGTTGGCAAATCTTTGTCTTTGTATCTCTTATATATTCTCTAGAAACAGAGAAAATGGCATCTAACTTTGTACAAATGTTAAGTAAAATATAATTAAATTTTACTTGTGGAATAATGAGTTCTGGGCCAGTAATAGCTCTGGGAACTGAAGCTCATTTATAGACTGTTTCCTAAAGTGAAGTACTCAGCATATCCTTTAGGCAGCCAGAAATGTCTGCAGGATACTGGACATCATTTAGAAAGATACAGGAAACAAAACAGAAAGCATTCTCTATCTTTATACAAAATTAAAATGCATGAAATACCAACAGGTGTACAAAATATTAAATACAAAACATTATAATAGAATATTATATGTGCAAAATTTTTACCTTTGTAGGATCAAATTTATTCTGAAAAAAGAAACATGGATACATTTACTCAACAACTAGTCAAATGTTTATATTGGATCTCTCTAAAATTTTTTATATGTTTCAGTATCAGTGTGCTATTTAAAATATACTTTAATAATATTGTTTTGTTTATTGAGTAAAATTGATCCACCATGGAACTGAAATTGGTGCTTTACTTTTAAACTTTATTAAGGAAAAATATCTGATTTTATAATTACTGTGATTCCTATAATATAGTATTAAAACAACTTATCTGGTAATTCTATGATGAATTTGTATATAATAAAAATTTTATCAAAATACTTTTTTAAAAAAATGATAAACTATATTGATGCTATTTCCATTGGGTATATTCCACAACAATTTTCATTAGATTGGTTGTTTTCACTTGTTAGAGTTCCAGTAAAATGCTGAGATAACTGTATTATAGTTCTAATGACATTTCTAAAAATATTGAACACTTGGGAAATTACTGAATAATCTGTAATTCATGACCGTGAATATATGATTTCTAATTCACTTAACTTTTGCCTTAACCTTCCAATTTTTTGTAGGTATCTAGTATTTGTTTATGGTCATTCTACTGGCTTTTTTTTTTTTTTAAGGATTTTATTTATTTATTTGAGAGAGGGAGGACACACACAAACTGGGGGAAGGGTAGGAGGAGAGAGACAAGCAGACTCTGTACTGAGCATAGAACCTAACACGGGGCTCAGTCTCAAGACTTCAAGATCATGACCTGAGCCGAAATCAAGAGTTGGGTGCTTAACTGACTGAACCAGTCAGGCATCCCTCTATTAGATTGTTTTACCAAATTTTGGACTCTCAAATGTCCTAGAAAACCCTAAAGCATTCAGTTGAATGTCTACAAGATTTCTCTGTATTTGCTGTGTTCCCAGAGAAACAAATTTTAGCATTTGATTTTCTTGGGAAAAAAATTGTTTTATGTTTTACTTGGTAGGAATAGAGATATGCAGTTTAAGAGTCAATAAGCATTAAAATTCTTGAAGAGTTAATATAAATGGAAAGAAACTTTATGTGGATTTATTTGAAATTCCTAACTTCTCTCTCAGGGATTTATGGCATTTATTGATAATAGTTCCCTGATCTTTCCTCTGGAGAATGTAGATCATAAAGTATTGCCCTGCAGAGACCATCCAGTTACATAATATTACTGTTTTGGGGGGATTATAATATATTAAGATATAGGAATTCAGAACACTTTTTTCCCCTCGAGATTTACAGGGGAGAGACAAGATTATGGAATGGATCTGAAACAAAGCTAATAGACTTGAATTTAATTAATTTAGGTGACCGTGAGTACACTGAACCTAATGAGATCTGGTACTTGGTTTTTCAAAGACGGATTACTCACTAGTTCTTTTTCCTCCTCTACTTTCCACAGGAAACCAGTTTCCTCCAATTGCAGCGCAGGACCTTCCTTTTGTTTTAAAGGCTGGCTACCTTGAAAAACGCAGAAAAGGTAAACATAAGATTCTACTGAAAAGTCTAAAAATGGCTTTATCCTTATATAAAACATGTATGCAGTATACATATGGAGGCAATATGTTCTTTAGGGGATTGAAGGGTTTTAAAACTGTAGGAAAATCGGAATAACATTATCCCAGCCACAAAATATAGTTTTTAGCTCCCAATTTTTGATTAACAGCACATTTGGTCAGGTATTTGTTTAGTTGCCAGTCTTGGTTATTTGTAAATGACTCAGGCGCTACTTCCTGCCCCTTAGAGGAAGGCCGCGGGCCATGACGGTATTCTCAAGGATGGGATTTCTCACTGTTCTCCCTCCCGGCTGAGCAGCAGGTTACCCTGCGCCTGACCTGGCGTACACCATGTCTGCTGTGGTTCTGATCAAGCCTGGCGTATTGTCTGCCATTTTCTGTTATCCATCCCGTGTTCCTCTCCATTGGCTGTGATAATCGGGAATTGACCATATGGTCTCACTCTTTCAGCACCAATATATAATGGAAATGAAATACAGAGGTGGTGTTACTGCACGGGAAACAGAAAGCAGGAAGCCTCTTCATTACCATTTTGCTTTTCTCACGAGTAGTCCCTACTACTTGGGGCCTTTCTGTTTATATTCCATTTCTTAGTTGCTTGGTTTTCTTAGATGAATTTTAAAGCTGAAAGAGATAATAGAAGTAGTCTAGGTCAACTCCGCACCCCCCCTCCCACCCCGGCTCTTTTATAACAGATGAAAAAATGAGACTCAGATGAATCCATTGTCTCAAAGCTGTGTCATCACATGTCCTTTGGATAGTTCCTGTGTTCGCTCCAAGTGTAGCAGTCCTATCTCTGCGTCACTTTATTCCTTTTAACTTTGTTTTTGTTTGTCTCTTGGAGAAGAAGATACAAGTGAATTAGTCATAGAATTTTAGAGCTAGCAGAAATCTTAGAAATCAGGTCAACGAACTTTTCCTTTTATAATAAGGAAATGACGTTACATTTATGCTGTATGTGTAATGTGTGTTATCTGTTCCTTTTCCTCCTTTATTGTAGATCACAGCTTCCTGGGATTTGAATGGCAGAAACGCTGGTGTGCTCTCAGTAAAACAGTGTTCTATTATTACGGAAGTGATAAAGGTAGTATTGTTGTTCAGTCATCAACTTCTGCTGTAGGAGGGCTTTAAGGACGATTTTATACCCCCATTTTAGCAACAGAGTAAACTGAAGACAATGGGAGAAAGAATAACTGAGAATTTTAATAATTATAGTCTGAGACTAACTTATAGTTTTATTTATTTGCCAAATGCTCCAAATTCCAGAATGCCCTTAAAGTTAGCACAATTAGGAAAGAGATGAAAATCGATGTGGCTTTTCATTTTAGGAAATATTTATCATCCAAGTTACAGAATTTCGAGAAAAGTTAAGACCATTAGGGCTGTGAGAGTTTTGAAGGGAGAAAAAGGTATTTTATTCCTTCAGATTTTTTTAAAAAGATTTTATTTATTTATTTGACAGATAGAGGTCACAAGTATGCAGCAGAGAGGCAGGCAGAGAGAGAGAGGAGGAAGCAGGCTACCCGCTGAGCAGAGAGCCCTGGCTCCATCCCAAGACTCTGGGAACATGCCCTGAGCTGAGGGCAGAGGCTTTAACCCATTGAGCCACCTAGGTGCCCCTTCTTTCAGATAGTTTTAAAAGAAAACTTTAGATAAAATGAAATCCGTGCCACACCTTCCTCAGCTTCTTTCACGGATTTCAATAACAACAGCAGGCACCTCCATAGAGATTCCTGTTCTGACCCCTGCAGCTGTATTAACTGGTCTAACTCCAACTCTGTTGAGGGAGGTACTATTATTAGTTCTATTTGTCTTACTGTTTAGAAAACTGAGGACAGAGAGGTTAAGTAACTTGGTCAAGGTCACAGAGCTGGTAAGTGGCAGATGTGGGATTTGAGTTTAGGCATAATGGTGGAGTCGGTGCTCTAACCATTAACATAGAAACAGAAAGATACATTTTGTAACTTTACTTGCTGATTCATACATCTCTTACTCAGAGCCCACATAATTTCAAGCTCAGTATTTGAACACATAAAGCCATAAAATACTAAAAAATTTAAAGAATGTTAGCTTTCTTAGTTTTTCTTTTTTCTAGGAACAGCAGGTCAGAACCTGAATATTGTAAAGTAAAGGTAATATATAGAAATCACTAGCATTCATTTCTAGAAAGGACATAGAAGTCCAGTATCACTGAATACAAGCTTTCCTGTCGAATTGTTTACTTGTTGGTGTTGTTTGGAAATTTATGTTTCATTTGATATCACTTGCAGTTTTGGGGCTTTTTCCTTAGATATGTAGGTATGATTATTTTACACATTTCAGATAAATTTGAATGATAGGATTATTTTACACATGCAGATATGATAATTTTACACGTTTCAGATAAATTTGTATTACATAGGTGATGCTAGAAGTTGGCTATTATCTTTTGGCTATTGTAGTTAACAAATAAAGAATTAATTTAGTGGCAAGTTTGCAGTCTGTCACTGATTTACAATATGTTCAAATGTAATAATGGCAACAGTGAAGTGTAAACTAGTAATAACTCTCAACAGGCAGCCTTCTTTATTCCGCTCAGGGTAAGTAGGTGATTTTGTCAGAAAATTTAAGCTGAAATTCAGTTATGACTACCATAGGTCATAAACATGCATTATTATGACAAATATAATTTGGTACACCATTGTGAATTGAGATCAGGATCTAACTTTTCCACAAGGAAATATCCTCTATTTCATAAGACCAGGGGAAGCTCTGTGACTCTGGCTCAGTTAGGTTTCTCATTTCTAATTTCTTTAAGCCTCAGTGAATACTAATGTTTGTTTTGTCCACTCCTCGTCCTCGCTGATATATAACAACTGTTAGGTCAAAGATTAGCAAGAGTTTTCCCCAAATTTAAGGGATATTTGTATTTATTTCAAATAAATATGTTTATTTCAGTAAATAAATTCTAGTTATTTTACAGGGGGTATTAGTTAAATTCCTATTTCTGTTCTTATTTGATGAGAACTTATGGTAAGAATGTTCTTTGTAATTTATATTCAAATTATTTTGTGGAACATTCAGCCACCTGTACGCCACCACTTTATAAAAAATTACTATTCTAGTGTTCTTTTTTAATGTAGATATTTGAGGATCTGGTGTATATTTCCATAAAACTTCCCCCTGTTACTCTGAAGTCTCCACTGAGAGTTCATGTCTGTTTTTAGTGGTTCTTTTGGCTGCTTCCTTTAGAATTTTTGGCCAGTTCTTCTTTTGGGGACTTGAGGGGAGGGAAAGAACCTATCTTTGGACACTTCTTAATTGCTTGTTTGGCATGATTCTAATTTCCTTCCTTTGTATCCTTTTCTTTCTAGGAAAATGTCTTGTGAAACTTTTACTTTCTTTTGTGAAACCAGATAGCTGATTTGTACAGCGTGGTTTACTATACATATGAACCATTTGGCTAAACTTTAGAGCTATTTAGATGTATGAGAACTGTAATCCTCCAACTAAGTAGGATTTAGATAAATGGATTATAGAGGCACAGAAGGAGTTGATACCACTTACTGGGTTAAACTGTTCTTTGTTACTGTTTGACAGATGCATAGTTCACATTTTATAACTTACCGTGTGTGCCAAAAAAACATTTTGACCCATCAGGATAGTAATGGCTTAGAAAGAGTAGTTCCACCCTCTAGGGTAAATAATGCACTTACCTTTGTACCCATAAATAATATTTGTATTTATTATTCATGGGCATTTGTAGCCCTTAAGTAATATATACGTATATATTTTGTCACTTTATGAAATCACATCCATCCTTTTATCTCTTTCTTCTTTTGATTGTCACAAATCCTATTTATCAAACTTCTTAGATTTTTAGCTATTCTGGGTGCCATCAAGGTAACCATTCATTCACTCACTCATTTATTCACTTTTTTACTGAATAAATATTTATTGGATACTTGGTAGATACTAGGCACTGGGGATCTGGAGATAATCCTGCCGTAGAGATACTCCCAGTATGAGTTTTGTGGGTGTCCTTGAGAGGAAGGGGAAGTCATGGGAATAGAGGAGGGGGCAGAGTAGGTAAACTGATCATCTCAGTGCAGTACAGTATTTGATTTAAATATGAGACCTTTGGATAACAAGGGATGGTAGCTAACTGCCTACAGGAATTAGGGAATACTTCCTCATGGAGAGGACTCTTTATTGGGCCTTGAGGAAGACTAGGAGTTTGTCAGATAAAGAAGGGTAAAATGGGCCTTCCAGGCAGGGGAACAAAAGAGATTCTGAGCTGTAAAAGGCCTCAGATGATGCCAGAATTGGAATCAAGTTAGAGCACAGAGTGAGTGAGGGAAGGGGGCCCACAGGGCTAAAGAAATGGGTTTGAATCAGATTCAAGAGCCTTATGAGAATAAGGGCCTTGCTAAGTATTTTATCTTTTGCATGACCTTTAAGCATAGGGCTCTATGACCACATTTGGTTTTTAGGAAGTAATAGCAATAGGATTGTGGAGGGTGAATTCGAATGAATAGAGGCTGGGTGGGAAGGACCGTTTAGAAAGACACTGAGCTAGGCTAGGCAGGAAAGGTCCTCACAGGGCTACTACTAAGAGTCTATTAAGGATTTAGGGCAGAACTTTCTAGCTCCAAAGCCATGCTCTTTCTACAACTTGGTTGTTATCCACCCCTCCAAAGTGCCTGTAAATGGTAGCCCATTTAGGAACTTGTTCCAAACTCATGGCTTTTGTCTTGTATTTTTTGTTAAACCTCTGTATAATCTTGAATCAGGATTCTGAAACTTATCTCTTCCCACTTTTAAGAGAGAAGTGGTTAGTTTGTAGTATCTCTTTAATTCCCACTCAACAGGTTTTGTTGCCCCTACCTCCACTCCCCAGTTAAAGAAAATTCCAGTTGTCATACAGTATGTGGCAGCTGCAAGTAGCTTTGGTCTTATCTAGTCTTTAAAAATGTACATCAAAAGTTATTTATTATACTATGTGTTTACAATTTTTTTATTGTAGTATCTTTTCAATATATAATAAACCTCACTAGAGAATAAACCCAATATAATATAATATGATATGATATAATATAATAATATAATATAATAAACTAATATAATATATATAATATAATATAATAAACCTAACCTATAATATAATAAACCTAATATAATAAACCTAACTAGAGAATTAGACCTAATTTGTTGCATTTCTGTACACTAACAGAAAGAGAAAAAAAATCTTTTTTATAAGTGTATCAAAAAAAGGAAATATCTAGGAATAAGTTTAACCAAGGAGGTAAATGACCTGTATATCGAAAACTATAAGACATTAATGAAAGAAATTGAAGAAGATGTCCATACTACACAAAGAAATCTACAGATTCAGTGTAATTCCTATCAAAATTCCCATGGCATTTTTTAAGAAATAGAACAAACAATCCTAAAATGTGTATGAATCTACAAAAAAACAAACAAACAAAAAAACAAATAGCCAAAGCAATCTTGAGAAAGAAGAATAAACCTGGAAGTATCATGCTCCCTGATTTCAAACTATATTACAAAGCTATAGTTATTAAAATAGTATGGTATTGTCATAAAAGCAGATAAATAGATCAATGGAACAGAGTAAAGAGCCCCAAAATAAACCACACATATATGGTCAATTAATTTATGGCAGAGAAGCCAAGAATATACAATGAGGAAAAGACAACCTCTTCAAAACACAGTGCTAGGAAAATTGGACAGCCACATGCAAAGAATGAAACTTGACCACTATCTTACACCATACACAAAAAGTAACTCAAAATGAATTAAAGACTTGAAAGTAAGACCTGAAACCATAAATCTCCTTGGAGAAAACATAGGCTGTAAGCCCCTTGACTTTGGTCCTGGTGATAATTTTCTGAATCTGACATCAAAAACAAAAGTAAAAAAGTGGAAAATGTCATTAAAAAGCTTCTGCACAGCAAAAGAACCATCAGCAAAAGGAAAGCCAACCTACTGAATGGGGAAAATATTTGCAAATAATCTATTTGATAAAATGTATAAAGAACTCTTATAACTCAATAACAACAACAACAACAAAAACCCAGTTAAAAAATGGGTGGAGGGGGACACCTGGGTGGCTCAGTGGGTTAAAGACTCTTCTTTCGGCTCAGGTCATGATCCCAAAGTCCTGGGATCAAGCCCCACATTGGGCTTTCTGCTCAGCAGGAGTCTGCTTCCTCCTCTCTCTGCCTACTTGGAATCTCCGTCTGTCAAATAAATTAAAATCTTAAAAAAAAAAATGGGTGGAGGATCTGAATAGAAATTTTCCAAAGAAGATACACAGATGGCCAACAGATACCTGAAAAGATGTACAGCATCACTCATCAGGGAAATGCAAATCAAAACTATAATGAGTATCACCTCACAGCTGTTAGAATGGCTGTCAGAAAGCAAGAAATAATAAGTGTTGGTGAGGATATGGAGGAAAGGAAACACTTGTGCACTGTTAATGGGAATGAAAATTAGTGCAGCCACTATGGAAAACAGTATGGAAGTTCCTCAAAAAACTAAAAATAGAATTACCCTATGATCCCGCAATCCCACTTTTGGGTATTTATCTGAAAAACAAAAAACAAAAAACAAAACGAAAAACACTAAGTCGAAGAGATAGACACCTCGTGTTCACTGCAGCATTATTTACAATAGCTAAGACATGGAAACACCTGTGTCCACTGGTAGGTAAATGGATAAAGAAGCTGTTTTATATATATATATGGTTTCACTCATGAGGAATGTAAGAATAGAGCAGAGGATTGTAGGGGAAAGGAGGGGAAAACGGAAACAGAATGAGAAGAAATCAGGGAGACAAACAATGAGAGGACTCTTTTTATTTTTTTAATGGGTGAACTGAATTTTTTTAGAAGATTTTATTTGACATTGTTTATTATTTATTTATTTGACAGAGAGAGATCACAAGTAGGCTGAGAGGCAGGCAGAGAGAGAGGAGGAAGCAGGCTCCCTGCTGAGCAGAGAGCCTGATGCGGGGCTCGATCCCAGGACCCTGAGATTGTGACCTGAGCTGAAGGCAGCGGCTTAATCCACTGAGCCACCCAGGTGCCCCCAATGAAAGACTCTTAACTATGGGAAAGAAACTGATGGTTGCTGGAGGGGATGGGAGGGGTGAAGGGTGGGGTGACTGGGTGATGGGCATTAGGGAGATGTGATGAGCACTGGGTGTTATACGCAACTGATGGATTACTGAATTCTACATCTGAAACTGATGTTATATATGTTGGCTAATTAAATTGAAATTAAGAAAAAACAAGCTAGCACGGATGTCTGTCCAAAAAAAAAAAAAAAAAACCCAAAACTGTGACATATCTATGACATATATATGACAAGTCAGGTTGGCTTGCAATAAAACAGCACAGTTTGATTTAAAAGTATATCTATAGATCAGAGATATGTGTAGATTGAAAATAGACATATTTCAGATCAAACTGTGTACTGCTGTGTATATACATAAATCTATAGATGATAGGTTTTCTTTGAACACCTATGTGCGGGGTATCCTTAATGCAGAGTGGTGTAATACATTGGCTTGGAGGAGTGGGCACAGGGGACTCATGAAATGGGATGATAGGCAGGAGCTAGCTGGCTGGGGCAGTAGGTGAATGAAGGCTTGGGAGCCAGGAAGGGAGGCGTCAGGTTGTTCCATGCCCCAGGCAGAAGTTTGGCCTTTCCTGTGAGGCACAGTGAACATTTGCGATCATGGAAGGTGAGGAGGTGGCATGACTGACTCCGACTGCATGTCGGAAAGATCATGTGGAGGGGTGCCTGGGTGCCTTAGTCAGTTGGGCATCTGCCTTTGGCTGAGGTTATGGTCCCGGCAAGCCCCGGGGTATGAGGCTCCCTGCTAGGCGGGGAACCTGCTTTCCCCTCTCCCTTGGCCGCTCCCCCTCTGTGCGCTTTCTCTCTTTCTGTCAAATAAATCTTTAAAAAAAAGTCATGTTGACAGTTGTGAGGAGAAGGTGAGACTGGAAGCAAGATGTGTGCCGAAGCTGAGAGCCCAGGGAGATTGCTCAGCGTGGGTCGCGTGTGATGGAGCTGCAGGTTCTCGCATACACTTTTATCCCCTGTCATTTGCGTGAATAGCAGGAGTGCTGTCTATTCTCTAACGATCTTGGGAGGCTCCAAGAGGATCATATGTGTAGGATAGTAAGGCCCTCTGTATAATGTTTATCCTAACAATAGCCATATGCTATGTTAGTCTAATAGGCCATATCATAATGATCTGATTTTCAGTTGTAGAAGAAAACAGTAGGTATAGCTAAAACCAAACCAAACCAAAACAAAACACCAAAAAACAGGGCTTTAAATTCCCATTCTACAACATGCCTGTAATTTATTTATTCTCCATTTACCCCTACCTCATACTGCCTTGTTTTTTTAACCAAGTTTATACCTGTGGTTGAAAATATGTACAAATACCACTTGATTTTTGTGCTTGCAGTGTGCTTTTATTTTTAAGGGGGAAAAAAAAGGTTTTGGAAATACCTAAAATTTCCTGCTACCAGATCATATAAACCACACTGTTAATTCTAACTAAAGTGTTTCCCTTTGGACTCATAAATATTGCCTGTGTTTATTACTCAGAGCCAATTGGGGCTCTCAAGTAACAAATATATATATAGCATATAGTATTTTTCACTTAAAATAGTAATAATTTGATATTTCCTCATGGTATAACTCAAAACACCAGAAGTATATTTCAAGTGACTGAATTAGCATTGGCATCTGTATTTCTGGGAGCTGTACAAACAAGGAAAAATGTTCATATATCTTTACCTGAGGGCCTAAAGCAAGTTATTAATCAGTTTGATGAAGTTTAATGGAAAGGTTTAGTATTAAGGGGCATATTTTCCTTTTTCCTACTAATAAGCATGAATACTTATGGAAATAGCAAGAGTTATTCGCTAACGAGAAAGGCCATCTTAAATATAAGAAGCAGATGTTACCAAAAGTTTCTTTCTTTTTTTTTTTTTGTAAGATTTTATTTATTCATTTGAGAGGAAGAGTAAGCCAAGTGAGCAAGGAAGAGAGTACAAGTAGCAAGGGAGAGGGAGAAGCAGATGCCCACTGAGCAGGGAACCCTGTGTGGGGCTGAATCCTAGGACCCTGGGATCATGACCTGATCCCAAGGCAGACACTTAACCGACTGAGCCACCTAGGCTCCCCTGCAGCATATTTTCTGAGAGCCAGTGAAAAAGAGGAAAAGCAAGCATGTTTGCAAGAAAAATAGGGCTTATTGGAAAAATAGGTGGCAGTGGGTTAGAGGGAGAGAACGTAGGGGCAGTTGATGAAGAGAAAGGAAGAAACCAAGAATGATGCTCAGTTTTCTGGGTTGGAGCTTTCAGTTAATGGAGGTGCCATTGATTGATAAGGAGATTGATAATGAGAAAGATCACAAGTATTGTGGAAGAAGGGATAAGATGATCTCCATTGTGGGACTGTTATATTTATTGTGCCCATAAGATGTTAAAGAAGTGAAACGTGTGTAGTGACCAAATGAAGATTTGGATATAAAATCCTGAAGCTGAACTAAAAAGAAGGAATTATGAATCATAAGATACTCGTAGAAATTTAATTCTTAGATTCGGCAAGGTTGCCCAGAGAAAATTGTGAAGCAGGAAGAGAGGAAGATTTAGAATATGATGCATCATGGCTGTTTAAGAGATAGACAAAGGTAGAGGACCCCAAAAAGCAAGCTGAGAAAGTTGGACCCAAGTTGCAGGAGGAAAGCAAGATAATGTTCATCTCTACCAAGATTTCATAAATTGCATGTTCTAGAACAGTGGATTTTCAAACATTAGTGTGTATCAGAATCACCTAGGATACTTGCCCAAACTTTGGTTTCCTGGACCCACCCTGAAAGAGTTCCATAAGCAAGTACAAAGTAGTAGCCATTTCTGGTATTTTTAATTGGCATGTATGATCAAATGTAGTTGGTGATTCTTGAAATATACTTGGAGAAACGTCTTTCTAGGAGGCAGTGTGAAATGGTTGCAAAAAAACAAAGGCTTTGTAATCACTTATGTGAGGGTCCTGGATTTTACAGTTTACTGGTTATGTGACTGTGAGCAAATTCGTTGTTTTAAAGTTTGTTTTTCCATCAGTGCTGGGATTGTAATAAATACCTTCTTTTTCTTAGAATTATTTCATGGTATGTATGAGATAAGTTAATAAATTTCTGGGCCTACAGAAGGAGCTCAGGAAATGTGAGTTGTCTTTGGGTACTTAAGAAACCTAGAACACCATTTACTATAGCATCAAGAACCGTAAGATACCTAGGAATAAAACTAACCAAAGAGGTAAAGGATCTGTACTTGAGGAACTACAGAACACTTATGAAAGAAATTGAAGAAGATGCAAAAAGATGGGAGACCATTCCATGCTTATGTATCAGAAGAATAAACATTAAGATGTCTATACTGCCTAGAGCAATCTATAATTTCAGTGCCATCCCAATCAAAATTACACCGGCATTTTTCAAAGAGCTGGAACAAACAATACTAAAATTTGTATGGAACCAGAAGAGACCCCAAATTGCTAAGGAAATGTTGAGAAAGAAAAACAAAACTGGGGGCATCATGTTGCCTGATTTCAAGCTTTACTATAAAGCTGTGATCACCAAGACAGCGTGGTTTTGGCACAAAAACAGACACATAGACCAGTGGAACAGAGTAGAGAGCCAAGATACAGACTCTCTATGGTCAAATAATCTTCGACAAAGCAGGAAAAAATATACATTAGAAAAAAGACAGTCTTTTCAATTAATGGTGCTGGGAAAATTGGTCAGCTATGTGTAGGAGAATGAGACTTGGCCATTCTCTTACATCACACACACAGATAAAAACTCAAAGGATTTCTTTGAGTTGGATAAAGGACCGCAATATAAGGCAGGAGTCTATCAAAATCCTAGAGGAGAACATAGGCAGTAACCTCTTCAACATCGGCCACAGCAACTTCTTTCAAGATATGTCTCCAAAGGCGAAGGAACCAAAAGCGAAAATGAACTTTTGGGACTTCATCAAGATCAAAAGCTTCTGCACAGCAAAGGAAACGTTTAGTCAACAAAACAAAGAGGCAACCCATGGAATGGGAGAAGATATTTGCAAATGACACAACAGACGAAGGGCTGATATCCAAGATCCGTAAAGAACTCCTCAAACTCAACACACAAAAACCAGATAATCACATCAAAAAATGGGCAGAAGACATGAACAGACACTTCTCCAAAGAAGACATACAAATGGCTAACAGACACATGAAAAAATGTTCATCATCATTAGCCATCAGAGAGATTCAAATCAAAACCACATTGAGATACCACCTTACACCAGTTAGAATGGCCAAAATTAACAAGACAGTAAACAAGTGTTGGAGAGGATGTGGAGAAAGGGGAACCCTCTTACACTGTTGGTGGGGATGCAAGTTGGTGCAGCCACTTTGGAAAACAATGTGGAGATTCCGTAAGAAATTAAAAATAGAGCTACCCTATGACCGTGCAATTGTACTACTGGGTATTTACCCCAAAGATACAGATGGAGTGAAAAGAAGGGCCTTCTGTACCCCAAATGTTCATAGGAGCAATGGCCACGGTCACCAAACTGTGGAAAGGACCAAGACGCCCTTCAACGGACGAATGGATAAAGAAGGCATGGTCCATATACACTATGGAGTATTATGCTTCCATCAGAAAGGATGAATACCCAACTTTTGTATCAGCATGGACGGGACTGGAGGAGATTATACTGAGTGAAATAAGTCAAGCAGAGAGACTCAAGTATCATATGGTTTCACTTACTTGTGGAGCATTAGGAATAACATGGAGGACATGGGGAGATGGAGAGGAGAAGTGCATTGGGGGAAATCAGATGGGGAGACAAACTATGAGAGACTGTGGACTCCAAGAAACAAACTGAGGGTTTCGGAGGGAAGAGGTGGGTGGTTGGGTGAGCCTGGTGGTGGGTATTAAGGAGGGCACGTATTGCATAGAGAATTGGGTGTGGTGCATAAACAATGAATTTTGGAACACTGAAAATAAATAAAATAAAATAAAATGGAAAAAACCCCCCACAAACCTAAAACACAGCTGTTAACCTAAAAGGCAGTGAAAAAGTAGAAGGAAATAGCTATCATTAACTGCACGAATTTTATTTTGTAAGAGATTAGAGCCAGCTCCTTTTTACCTTGAATATACTGAATTAGAATTGTGTAAAATTAATTTACTTACTTAATAGATTTTATTATCTTGTTTCTTCTGGCAGACTTCAGTTCTGTAGACATTAAATTCGAACAATATGATATAGGCAAGACTAAAGTGTGAAAAAGAAGCTGAGGTAAATTTAATAGAGGGACAAACACCTTAAAAATACAGAGGGTGTCAATGTGTTATAACATAAAAGCTAAATACTTGAATTAATACTATTAAATCATCAAGAAAATGTTATGTTTAAGAGAATTGTTTGAGAAGTCAGGGTATATCTTTCAGAAAGATTTCTATTATAATGACTAACATTTTACAGATGTTTGGCACTTAAAGGAATAAGCTTCTAGTTGGGAAGTTCCCTTAAATGCAATACTTATTAGTCTTTTGCAGTTTGGGATAAATCAACTTACATGACTTTATTTCCCATTTGATTAGCATGTTACTATTTTTTTTTTAACAGTCTGTCTTAAGCCAACAAGTATCCTTGAAACTATCCCAGAAGGCACTATGGAATTAACTTATATATAAATTATTATGGATTGTCATACAATGCTATGGTTTTCTCCTTTTTATCTCTCTGGAGGAGATGCTAATGTGAAGAGAGAAGAGTTAATCAAAACTGTCTCTATGTCCATTTCATGTCTTGAACTTTCTATCCCACATTGGCTAATAAGAAAAAAGGCTACTTGGGGAACCTGGGTGGCTCAGTGGGTGAAAGCCTCTGCCTTCGGCTCAGGTCATGATCCCAGGGTCCTGGGACCAAGTCCTGCATCCGGCTCTCTGCTCAGCAGGGACCCTGCTTCCTCCTCTCTCTCTCTCTCTCTGCCTGCCTCTCTGCCTACTTGTGATCTCTGTCTGTCAAATAAATAAATAAAATCTTAAAAAAAAAAAAGAAAAGAAAAAAGGCTACTTAATGGTCATGCATTTGCAAAAGCTATATAGCAAAAGCTATTGCAAAAGAAAGAGTTACGAATTTCCTTCCATTCTCTTCAACCTTTCTGGTCTCATACTTGTACCCTCACTTGGATGCATATATGGTTATTTATTCCCAAATATTCAGCTATCAGTTGAATAGGTCTAGGTATTAGTTTCTTTTTATTATTAGTTTTACTTGGTTAGAAAATACTACTTGCTATTTTGTAGACCTAAGTCTTTCTTTGGCTGAATGAAGTTTTCTTCTCTTAAATCTTTGATTATTGGCTCTGTGTTTTTTTGTCACTCGTCTGGAATACCCATTTTTCTTATGTTTTATTTATTTTTTATTTTTTTTTAAAGATTATTTATTTATTTATTTGACAGACAGAGATCACAAGTAGGCAAAGAGGCAGGCAGAGAGAGAGGAAGGGAAGCAGGCTCCTGCTGAGCAGAGAGCCTGATGTGGGGCTCGATCCCAGGACCCTGGGCTCATGACCTGAGCCGAAGGCAGAGGCTTTAACCCACTGAGCCACCCAGGCGCCCCTCTTATGTTTTATTTTTGTCAGTCTTCCATATCCATCATATTCCTCTTTTCTCTTCCCCTTTATTCTTTTTATTCCCCCTACCTATTGGGGTAGAAAGTTTTAGGTATATCTGACCTGATTTTTCAACAGTGTTCAATATTTTCAACTTCTTATTACTTGAATAAATCATTTGTTTTGCTGCTGCATTTTCATTTCCTTAAACAGCATTTCCCCCTTATTTACCAACTCCATTCCAGTATCTGTCTCAGCCATCTCCCCTTTTATTTTATATTACATTGTTTTATCTTTCATCTCTTTTAGATTTTTTTTTTACATTATAAAGGATGCAGAACAATTGTTTATATCTGTTTCTCTTACTTTGCTCTTGCTTTTTACATCTTGAATACTAAGTTTTTGTATCACATAGTATTTTTATGGCACCTCTGTTCCTTTGTTTGCTTTTCCTCTTTGACTTATGTTTGGATGTTAATATCCTTGTCTCTGTAATTGGGGCACTTACCTCTAGATTGGATTCATGGCCTCTCTCTGCTTCATCTGACTAGAGGCTGCTCATGTTCTCCTCTTAGAGTCTAACAGAAGATCTGGTACATGGCCCTACAGCACTTTCTGGGGTATCGTCTAAAGTGGATCTGCTAGCCTAAGGCGAGGTCACCTCATTTGGCGGCCTAGTTGTCTGATTTCTAGATGATCTAGCACAAGAAAGTTTCCTGCTCCCTGCAATTCTTCCAGACTCATAGTGCCGACTTTACATCTCTAGGTATAAACCACTCCTTATGCATTTCCATCCCCACTGATGTTACACTGCCAAGAATTTCAGACCCAGAGTAAAGATAGGAAGCATGGGCTTTAGATGAGTTGGACCAAATGATTAGAGCAATTGAGGCCTTGTGCAGCAAGGGAGCCTCCTTCTTTCATCTGGGCTTTGAAAATCCTTTTTTTTTTTTTTTTTTGTGCAATTTTAAAGAAATCTCTTAAAATTGTTGTGTGGCTTTTCTATTTGGCCTCTATTGCCATTTTTTGTAATGGAAATTAAATCTTTTGGCCGTCTAGTGGACCACTGAGTAATATTCCTGGAGCACTTACATTTGTATCGTGTGTGTGTGTGTGTGTGTGTGTGTGTGTGTGTTGCAGTGGGAAGGTGGGACAGGTGTGATGACGTGTTACTAGATTTTTGTCTCACCATACCTGTAATGCTCCCTCGCCTGTTTTAAATGCTCGATACAGATTTGTTCAATGAGTAGATGAATGACTTAGTCTTCTTTGAGAATTTAAGTTTAAGCAACAATGCTTAACCATTTATTATTTTAATACTTAACCCCGGTAATACTTTTCTAATCAGATATCTTGCGAAATATGTCCTGGAGGTACCAGTTCCATAAAATGTTCTATGAATAAAGGGTTCCATGGACAAAGCATTTTGGGAGAAATGAAACTTTCTCATAGAAGTGCAATCAATATGTAAATATATTAAGAGCTTCAAGAAGTCCTGGGTTAACAAAACCTGGTTAACTCTTTATAATTCAGAATTTCCCAAACTTATTTGATCATAGAAACCTATTAATATCCCATAAAACACACTTTGGGAAATGCTGGTCTGAGTTTTGTTTTTTTCTGAACATCATAAAATACATTGTAGGCTTTTTCCATAAGTCAGATTTCTAATCTTTAGATCATGGAGAGATGTAAATTATGACTTAATATGATTAGAGTGTTCAGATTTAAATTAGCAATTTCAACTCAGATTTTTTTTCTCATTTGGTATTTTGAAAAAAAAGTTTTTTTTTTTTTAAGATTTTATGTATCTATTTGTCAGAGAGAGAGAGAGAGAGCACACAAGCAGGGGGAGCAACAGGCAGAGGGAGAAGCAGACTCTGCACTGAGCAGGGAACTGGATGTGGATCTCGATCCCAGGATTCTGGGATCCTGACCTGAGCTGAAGGCAGACGCTTTACCAACTGAGCCACCCAGGTGTCCTTCAGTAACTTTTTAAAATTGTATGTTACTTCAGCCATTAAATTAGTGTATTTAAGAAAAGGAGATAAATGTTTTATTGGTTCGTAGAGTTGAAAGAACCTTCCACCCATGATAGGAAGCATTTCTAGATAAAAGAGATAGTTGCCCTTTCTCACGATCCTGAAATTGCAGGTTAACCTAGAAGGAAACCTATAGCGGTGCAGCTTTTCTATCAAAATGGAATAACTGGAAGAAGTTGGAAAGCTGACTAATTTTATCTCACTTTCAGAGTATTAAGTCCTTTGCTGTAGTCCTCCTTTGTCTTTAAAATAATATCTGGCGAAAGCTCAACTTGTCTTTTTTCTTTTGCCTCCTCATCCTGTGGGATTCAGACATGGTTTTGTCGCTTACCCATTCGCTGACGGGTTAAGAAACCGACTTTTCTTTGGTTTTGTTTCAGCCACGAACGCTTCCTGTCTTGCTTTCCCTCTTCTCTCCGGCCAAATACTTTGTTTTCCCCTCATAGCTTTTACACTTAGTAGTTTTGTTTGACTCTGCTTTTTAAATTTATAGTTCAGATTGTACCAACGTAGGAGATATTTTTTAAAAGAAGTGCTGTGTTTTAGAGACCTTTTTGGAGGTGGGTATTGGAAGGTGGTAATGAGAAGCGATGGTGGTAGAAAAGCCCAGTGAGTTTTCGGCTCCATGTTTTCCTTCTGGCTTATCACTCTGAGACAGTTAAGAATTTGGAGTGGGGGGACGCCTGGGTGGCTCAGTTGGTTGGACGACTGCCTTCAGCTCAGGTCATGATCCTGGAGTCCCGGGATCGAGTCCCACATCGGGCTCCCAGCTCCATGGGGAGTCTGCTTCTCCCTCTGACCTTCTCCTCGTTCATGCTCTCTCTCACTGTCTCTCTATCAAATAAATAAATAAAATCTTAAAAAAAAAAAAAAAAGAATTTGGAGTGGGTTTGTCCAGCAAGTTCTGAGTTCCAGTTCTTAGATTTTCCCTATAACAAAGTGTCGTATTTTCATGCTTCCTTCTGAATAAGGCTTTCTGTGGATCTCTTCCTCTCGCTCCCTAAGATATCCTTTGTGAACCCAACCATCCCAGTACTTCTGTAATTTTAGAATTAGAAGTGATATCTAGAAACATTATTTGAACATTAAATACTATGAAAACAATATGACAAAAAAATACCCTTTCCAAGAATTGACAGAGAAAATCTAAATAAAAGATAATCAATTGAGCAGTCATATTCACTGCAGTAAATGAAATTCTAACTTTCATTTTATCTTCCACAGACAAGCAACAGAAAGGTGAATTTTCAATAGATGGTTACAATGTCAGAATGAATAACACTCTTCGGAAGGATGGGAAGAAAGATTGCTGTTTTGAAATCTCTGCTCCTGATAAACGTATCTATCAGGTTGGAGTTTTTGTGTTGTTTGGAAATTAAGTTGATAAAACGTTTTGATGATTTCATTTATAAAGACATTAACGTCTTGTTAAAACAGATCTCCCTGACATGTTAATATTAATAAAAGATACTGATTTTATACAATGAACATTCATATAAGAAGAAATAGATTTTTTTTTAAAAAATTTCAGATTAGTTCAAGGGATATCTTCTCTCGAAAGAGAACAACGAATATGTAATTTATCAACTACTTCACATGTTGCATTTTTTATCTATTTTAATAGCACTGCGTGATTTCTTGAAAGAATTACATTGCGGAAAGAGTAAAATTATCAAAAGAAAAATATCAGCGTGTTAATGCATATTGTATTGCTTAGGGTTGTGAGAGCAAATGAAGGTAAAAGCACATATCAGCTCTGTGATTCAGGAGCTCTCAGCCAGCATCAATATGGAATGTATGTTTAATAAGTTTTAAATATCTAAGATTGCAGTTGAAAGCCAGTTAATTAAGTTGTCAAGTAGTGTGTTGGAATCTGACAAGAACATTTTTAAGAAAACTGTACCCGGCAGTCTAAAGAAATTCATGGGTGTCTTCTAATTGTCAAGGGCAAATTTTGTTCATCAGTTCTGTCTTTGACATTGATGAAGAGAAGCAGCTTTTTTTTTCTGCACAGCTGCCAGCTGCTGATCAGAGTTTCAAATCCATCATCCTCTGCTTCAATTACGTAAATTTGTCAAAATTAACTGTACATTATAAGAAGCATCCTTGCAAGAAAAGTAGTACCAGACATGAAAAGAATTACTAATGGCCGTAAAGAAGTGATAAGAATGCGACATACCTTTCATTTCCATGTGGTGATTTTTCTTATTATTGTTTATTTTTTTATTAGTTCACAGCAGCTTCTCCCAAAGATGCCGAAGAATGGGTACAGCAGCTGAATTTTGTATTACAAGGTAAGAGCAATCAGTGGAACTAGTCACTGCAGTCTTTAAATATTGAATAACTGAATGAATTTGGATTTTCATATATGGAACGTTAATGACTCCTATGAGAATGACCAAGTACCATGGCTAGTCCTGATACAGACTCTTTGCTTCAGATTTATTAAAGTGTATTTTTCTATAAGTACCAACTGGAAACTTTGCAATTCACATATTTATATAATAATCAGTTTTGGAAAATGCTTCTAGTTAAGAATATAGCCTGTGACTCTGTTGGGCTGCAGCAGTTTAGAAAATAGGGTTTTGAAAACCTCTTTTGCATCCTTAAAAAATTTGCCTCATGCAACCTATTTTTCAGACATGGGATCTGATGTTATTCCTGAAGACGATGATGAAAGAGGAGAATTATATGATGATGTTGACCATCCCTTACCAACCAGCAGCCCACCAGCAAGCAGCCAACCCACTGATGATGAAATTTACGAAGAACTCCCAGGTATCTATCATCTGGTGATTCATTTAAGGATTTTTAGGGCTTCCCCCCCCACCCCTGCAATGTCATATGTCATCAAGTTGACAGCTTGAATG
This sequence comes from Mustela erminea, assembly GCF_009829155.1. Taxonomy (NCBI): domain Eukaryota; kingdom Metazoa; phylum Chordata; class Mammalia; order Carnivora; family Mustelidae; genus Mustela; species Mustela erminea. The sequence continues at coordinate 48,873,630 of NC_045624.1, forward strand.
GAAATGGTGAGCTATTAAAAATACGGACAAAGAAAATCCTCAAAAACCTATTTTATGAAAAGGGTTCTGCTTGAGGTATTTCAAGCGAGTGGATGTACACTTATGAAAAGTGAGTGGAATGTTAAAATGGAGCAGATACAGTCCTAATCTCATGGGACTTTTGGCTCATTAGCATTGTTTATGCTACATAATTTTTTAATTAAAAAATTGACTTGCCTTACAGTTTTTTCCACCAACTCACACATCATCTTTTATTTATATATCTTGGAATTTCTATTAACCAGAAATTCTGTGCACTCCCCATATGTCAACAACTTCTGCCTCATATATTCCTTTTTGCTGTGGTGTATTGCATTGTCTTGGAGGAATATTGTTGCACCATAAACAAAGGCCTTTTGAGGCTTGAAGTTTTCTCACTTGATATTTTATCATCAGTGTGAACAAGTTTTCTTATTCTACATTTTCTGCAATTGTTTAGCGTTAATATGCCTTAGTATCTGTTCTGTAACATAAAATTAATTGTCTATTAGCTATTTGATTTGTATTTTTGAGGATTAAGCTAAAACAGAATAGGTATCACGGACTTAGGATACCTAGAATATGAACACATTCAGGGAATCATTGCATTACTAATACGGTAGGTTGAAATGAGCTTTTTTCTGTCTATTAAAAAAATCAATAGTTAGAGAAGAAAGAGGGATTAAGAGCAATGTGAGATTTAACCAACATCTCATGCAGAGAAGTTCTTTTTCTCTGAATAGAATGACTTTTTTAAAGGATTTTATTTATTTATTTGAGAGAAAGAGAGCATGAGCAGAGTGAGGCGCAGAGGGAGAAGACTCCCGGCTGAGCAGGGAACCTGACTGCGGGGCTTGATCCTGGGGCTGATGTGATTATACCCGGGCCATAGGCAGACACTTAACTGACTGAGTCACCCAGGCGCCCTGAATACAATGATTTGACAATGTAGTATAAACCTTTAAAACTGATTTCAAAAATACTCAGAATGTTCCAAATTAACATACAGATATAATTTTCAATGCAGTTAGTAGAGATAGTAATAAAAAGCACAAGGATTTTGGAGTAACAAAATTTAAATTCTGGCTGTCCCATGTACCAGCGCAATGACCTTAAAAGTTTTCTTTTCTTTGGCCTATCATTCTTTATCTTCGTCTATAAAATTCTTCTTTTTTTCATCACTAAAATGGGGATAATATCATGATGGAGGGATGAGCTCTCAGCACAGTGCTTGAATCATGACAAGCCCACGAAAATTCTAACATCATCGTTATTGTTTTCATTATTGTATCTGGTAAATTCTTGCAAGGGCTTATATGAAAGTATAAGAATGGTTTTCTAATCAATAAGAATTAATGAATGTAATGGTATTATAAATTCAGGCACTACAAAAACTACTGAAATATGCATCTACATATTGTTTTTCACTACCCTCAAAGATGATTAGTGTAAAAGCATAATTTTGTGGGGAATAGTAATCTGTACCTTTGTGTTATTTTAAAGGAACTGTATGTTTATAGCTCCTTCCTTTCTGATTGATCCTAGGGAAATGGCATCTGCCATAGCATTAGTTATCTTCGAGTTGGGAAGAATATTTTCTGACTGCTTGGTTTTAGTTACATCCTATGGTTAGCACATTTATTTTAGTTTTAAAAATGTTCAGAAGAGCTTGTGAGAATGTATAGTGAGGTAAAATGGAAGAAAGTAGGACCTTTGAACATATTACTCTCATACATCTTTTATTCCTTTAAAACCCTGCAGCGAATGGGTTATATTACAGTTGTTGGACTGACTGTTCTTTAAGTTCTGTGTTTCTTCAGCTTGACCATCCTCTCTCCACCACGCTGCCCCCCACCCTCCAAAAAACTATTGGTGAGGAATAAAGACCGAATATTCATAGTCCTCTTCCAAACAAAGGTCCAAGGAAGACCTCCTTTAAGTAGCTTAAAATCTTAAAAATGTGATACATCTTTTATTTCCCTCACCACAGATGGTCTACTTCATCCCTTTTTTTTTTTTTTTTTTGGCCTGAGGCCACATAATTGTTGGAAATAACTGGTTACTCTTTAAGTGGTCTTACTTCTTGCTGAGGTTCTGGAAGAAATCTAAGCTGCTCTGGGATTCCTTGCCCCTGCCTGGGATCCCAGTTGCCGTACAAAATGATTGAGCTTGATAGAGCCTGCTCCCGTGCGCCTGGGAAGGAGGCTGGGGTAGGCAGCTGTGGAATGTCTCCTTCTTTCTTCCCTAGTGTCCGTGAGAGCCTCTTCAACACCTGCACAGTTCAAGTCTGTCGAGGCTGAGCCAGTCACTACAGAGGGGATCTTTCTTTCTTTCTTTCTTTCTTTCTTTTTTAAAAGACTTAATTTTTTAATTAAAAAAAAGACTTTATTTATTTATTTGACAGATAGAGATCACAAGTAGGCAGAGAGACAGGCAGAGAGAGAGGAGGAAGCAGGCTCCCTGCTGAACAGAGAGCCTGATGCGGGACTCGATCCCAAGACCGTGAGATCACGACCTGAGCTGAAGGCAGAGGTTTAACCCACTGAGCCACCAGGCACCCCCGGAGGGGATTTTTCTTAGTGGAAGTCCTCAAGTTGTCTCTCAGACAAATACTGTTGAGGTTTTGTTTGACAAAATATCCAAAACTAGGAAGTCACTTTTCTTTCTTTAGAGAAGGATCTCTCATTCAGGGTAAGCATGGAGGGAGCTGCTTCCACTTCCCTGAGAGACGAATATAGTTTTGAGAGGAGGGGGAGGAAAGTGAAAGAGCAGAGAACACATTCAGAAACTGTTGGTATTTTTCCAGTTCTTTGCAAAGAACTACATATCTCTGAGGTCTGACTGGTGAAATTCCAAGAATGAATTAATACTACCACAGTTTTCTATCCATTCTATATAGTCGAAAACCAATCCTCTTCGTTGGAAGATGAAGCATACAAATGTGTTTGAAGGAAAATCTAAGTATTCAACATGTTACTTTAAGTCACAGAGTTCTTTTTCTGAGAAACTAAAGCTCTTATTCTAATAAATAAGTATTTTTGAATGTAAATAGATCTTCAGTGTTGAAGTCTCAGTAATAAGAAGGGAACATCGCCTGGGTGGCTCAGTGGGTTAAGCCGCTGCCTTCAGCTCAGGTCATGATTCCAGGGTCCGGGGATCGAGCCCCACATCAGGCTTTCTGCTCAGCAGGTAGCCTGCTTCCCTTCCTCTCTCTCTGCCCGCCTCTCTGCCTACTTGTGATCTCTCACTGTCAAATAAATAAATAAAATATTAAAAAAAAATCATATTATGAAATATCCCTGGAAACATGTTGAATTCTCTGGGAGTGTGAATGTTTTCCTTGTGATTGTTTTTCAGGGAGGGTCTTCAAACTTGATAACAGTCGTTTCTCTTTAATTTCTTGTTCATTAATTTTTAAGTAGCTTCGCCAAAGAATAAGAGTATGTTTGTAAGACTTCTCTGTGCGTAGGGGATTTATGCATATGTGCAGAAGAGAGGAAAGCGTGCCATTTCTGGGGAAAGGCGTCTGGCTTTTCTTCAGATACACTAACGCTTTGACATCTTTAATGTCTTGGCGCCTCTTTGCCTGGCCCACTCAGGTTTGCTCTCACAGTGACATTACTGTGGCATATTTGTGTTGGCATGACTTGTATGTTGATCAAAGTGTGTCATACAGTTTTGTAACAGTCCTGAATTCATTTGGCTTCACCCAAATTTCCAAAGTTGGTGCTCGTTTTTTCACTAGAAATATGGAAGAACGGTTTTGTATGATTTTTGAATCTTTTTAAAAAAAGATATTTATTTATTTATTTATTTGACAGACAGAAATCACAAGTAGGCAGAGAGGCAGGCAGAGAGAGGGGGAGGCAGGCTACCTGCGGAGCAGAGAGCCCGATGTGGGGCTTGATCCCAGGACCTTAAGATCATGACCTGAGTCAAAGGCAGAGGCTTTAACCCACTGAGCCACCCAGGTGCCCAGGTGCCCCTGATTTTTGAATCTTGAAAGAGGACAGCAGTTCTTGGGGAATGGCTGCAGAAATCAGCCTAGCATGCTCTTCTCTTCTGGTGACCGTGTCACTTGATTTCTCCCCCCACTTTAAAGTCAGGAAATTGTGCAGCAACAACAATAAGCCTTTTTAAAGAGATAGACTGAATAGAATCGGCCTCGTAACAAGAGTAGTAGTAACTGCCCGTTAGCCTCTTAAATCTCCAGCTTTCAGAGGAATTGCATCTGAAACTCTTCTGCCAAGTAGACTGGAAGACAGGGCAACATGAAACAGGAGGACAAATTTCTAATTCCATTAACCTATTTTTTAAGTGTTAATTCATTTTTTTCCCCCCATGATGACAGACTGAATTATTCTGAGCCAGAAACAAAGGATATTTTTATCCTTTGGTCATTCAGATATGTTTTAAATGAATTCATTCAAAGTGTCTGTGTCAGAAATGGAATGTAAAGTAAAATGCAGCTGTAAATTTCTTTTTCGATGAAAACTACTATTACATGTAAAAAAGAACAGCATTCCATTCCTTAAATTTGAAGCAGTCTCCAGCAAGTGGACACGAATGCTGACTTAATCAGAGAGTGATCGCAACCCCCCCTCAAAATACATTTTAGCTTTTTTCCCTACTGAATCATCATCATTTGTATTACCAGGTTACTATCAAGATTACAGGGGCCTCCGCAGGGTCTGGTGTTAATATCAGTGGTTGGTCCTGGTTTCACGAAAGAATTTTTCTCATACCTTCTTTGGAATGTAGTGGAAAGATGCCAGTTGACTTTCACAGAACCACATACATTCAGCATTTAACATTGTTTGTTCAGGTAGCCTGCTGGCAGGCATCTTTTTTTTTTTTTTTTTTTTTTAAACTCTGGTACTGAATTGTGAAGTTATTAAGTGTGGTGACCCAGTACCTTATATACAGTATTATAAACATTTTTTTCCCAAGTAGATAACTAGATTAGAGTTAAATTTGCGGTGGTTTCAGCTCTGAACTCTGCCAAGAGGGTTATCTGAAACTCTAGAAAATAAGGGAACTGTTTATAAATGAGGGTCCTGGCACACATCTAATTGTTCATATTTTTATCTTTGCTGAATATAAATGTGATTTGAATGCTGTTTATGTTGCCTGTTGTATAACATGGCATGGAGCTTTGGAATTGTGCCTGTCATGTAGCTTTTCTCTGTCATTGGCATTGCAAATGAATTCATTCCCAGAGATTGTTTGACACATATTAAGACCCAAAATACCTGTGTATGTGCGAAAAACTTAAGTCTATTGGTAGAGAGATAGCCTAACCCATTTTTACAACTTGGTATAAAAGTGGGTGGTTTTCAACCATCAGAAATTTTGGCCTTCAGGCCAAATCATTTAAAGATTTAGTGTTTGGAGGCATTTTTCTTTGGTCGCCAAACCTGTGTGTATGTTACAAATGTTTGGTGGGTAGAGGCCAGGGTGCTGTTGAACATCGTATAGGACACAGGACAGCACCCCCCCCAACAGAGGATTATCTGACCCCACATATCAGTAGTGGTGAGGTTGAAAAACTGTGCACAGGAATGCAATAAATAGCTTTTGGTTTATCACCTTTTTAACTGTATCTCTGAATGATGAAAACCCATACCCATGCTCCATATGCGTTTATTTTTGTGGACAAAACAAAAGCTTTCTTATGTTGATAAAACTAGGGTTACATTCAGTGGTTCTCGATCATATGGGACAAGCTGGACTTGCCTGTCACTCTTCCCTTCAAGGGCTTGAATTTCTGTCAGTCTTAGAGGAATGAGGAAACCATGAAAGATGAGAAAGGAAAGAAGCATTTCCTCTTGTGGCACGAGCACAATCTGTGAAGGAAGAGCCTTTTTTGCTACTTGTATGTGTGTATCTTTCTTGTACAGAGACATGGCTTCTAATATCCTGAGGTTCCTCTGCTTCGACCAAAGGGAGACCAGTGGGTGAGGGGTGTCTTCTGAAAGGGAGTCAGGGTGCCAGGGAGAACGCTGCCTCCAGCAGTGCCAGGCCCGTCTGAAATTTGACGCCTATGAGACTTCTCTCCCTTCTCCCTACTTGGGCACTCTTGATCCCTTGTATCTCTTTATGTCCTATATACACCCCTTTTCACATCTCCTGAGTGTGTTGTATTGGCTTTCCTGATACAGGAACGCCGTCTTCCCGGGGATCGTGTCAGCGCTACTGTGATGCCTCTCAGACCGTCCTCCCCTTGCCCTCTTCCTCTCCATCTGCGGCTTCTCTTCCGGCTCCCCGGCTCCCCTGCACACACAGAATGCCTTTCTCTATACCTGTGGCCAGTTAATTTGTGGTGCTAGAGAGCAAGGACTTTGGAGGCAGACATATATTTGAATCCCAGTTCTGCCGCTCATTCGATATTTTATTTATTTTTTAATTTAATTAATTTTTTTTTCAGTGCTCCAAGATTCATTGTTTATGCACCACACCCAGTGCTCCATGCAATACGTGCCCTCCACAATGCCCACCACCAGGCTCCCCCATTCCCCCACCCCCACCCCTCCAAAACCCTCCCTCAGTTTGTTTCTCAGAGTCCACAGTCTCTCGTGGTTCCTCTTTCCCTCCTATTTCCCCCAACTCCCTTCTCTCTCGGTACTTTAGCCAAAAAAAAGTGAGCACAGGGGAAGTGGCGATGGAAGGAACAAGAGCCGACAGAGATGCAGGTGAAATAGGTCTGCAGTGTTAACTACAGATTAGGTTTAAATGAGCCTTTTCTTTTCATTTAAAAAAGAAGTAAAACCAAATTTAGCTAAAAATTGAGAAGTTTAGCTGGGGCAAGAGGGAGAAGGAGGGAGTGAATGCATGCTAAATGTTCCAGAGGCGAGAAGAGAGAACTCCTGGGAAGTGCCGTCTTTGTTAGGAAACGCATGTTCAATTTCCAAGTGAGTACTAAATAAATAGGAATGCAATCTTGAAGTTCCCAAAGCAGCTGAGGGGAAATAAAATATTTTTTTTTTTTAAAGATTTTATTTATTTGAGAGAGAATGAGAGAGGGGTTGGGAGAGAGAGCACAAGTGCCTCAGAGGGGAGGGGCAGAGGGAGAGGGAGAAGCAGTAACTGAGTACTTGATCTTTTCACACCAAGCAATCTCGAGAGTTCTTTCAAGATCGAGCTTCTCATCACCTTTGTATCAGCCTTTTCAAGCGGAGTCTTCATCCTACAGACAGGACTCACTTCCCAAGTAGAATATAAACAGATCGAGGCCGCTTTTGTTTCTAATTCCTCCATGATTTCAGGGGATAGAATATGGTAAAGTTTGTAGGAGCTTCACAAAAATGTATTTGCTTCTTTAGGTCCCAGAAAAAGAAACACACACACACACACACACACACACACACATCCCCAGACCCACATGAACACATGCACCCGCAGAGCCAGACTGTGGCGAGAGATCATCAAGGCTCCACTATTTTTGCAGATAGGTCAGCTGGGAATATCAGCTTCCTAAGAGGACCCAGCTGCTTACTTTAAAGCAATGATTAATAAGAATGGACAAGTTCAACAAAATGTCAGTGATAAATATAAGCACTCTTCATATCTGGCCTCGGCGAGGGCTACACGTTGAATAAATGCAAGCCTTTAACAAAGTGGGAAAAGATCCAGTCTAACTTAAAATTTTACTTTGATTTTATTTCAGATAAGACATCTTCTGTGGATTTTCCCCTCTTTATTAGAACTCCATTAGAATTTCTGCCAAGAAATAGCCACTCCTTACACATAGGTCTCTGTTGGCCCCTTTGTTTCTTATTACAGGAGTTGAGATGGGGCAGGCGGTTTTTCTCACAGACAAATAAGGAAATTCAGTTGCATAGTGGCATTTTGAGCTCTCTTTGGAACCAGACCCTAAACTTCTTGGCTTCTTGTCTGGGCCTCTTTCCATATTCCTGATCCTGGTGCAAGGAGGTACAGCCTCCCTCTGCTTCTCTTTAAAAGCATGACGATGCATGGGGGAGCCATTGTTTCCTTACCTGCTTACTCATTAACCTTTGGCAATTGGACTGTATTCCTTTTTTAAAAAAAATTTTATTATTTTTTTATTATATTCAGCTAGCCGTTGTATAGAACACCTTTAATTTTTGATGTAGCATTCAGTGGTTCCTGAGTTGGATAGAACACCCAGTGCTCATCACATCATGTGCCCTCCTTAATGCCTGTCACCTTGTTACTGCGTCCCCCTCCCCCAAAACCCTGTTTGTTTCCCGGGCTCCATTGTCTCTCATGGTTGTCTCCCTTCTCCCTCACCCTTGAGCTAAAACGGCCTCCTCAGAGAACTGGTATGGTCCCAGTCATTAGTTTCTGTCCTCAAATTCACCTCCAGAAGTTTTGTTTTGCTGGCCACCTCTTTCTTCTTGAAACTGTCTCCTCTGGCTTTTGCCATCTTGTTTTCCTGTTATATGTAATATTTATAAATAAGTATCTCCACGCCATTTTTAGATTGCCTCATTTCCTGATGCTTGCTGATCCTTTCAAATTACTTTTCTATTTATCCAACATTTCTTTAATTAGTGGAGCTTTTTGCTATTTGTACTTTGTTCTCTCATTATACATTCGTTTTATAATGCATTCAGTTAATAGACTCAACAAATATTTATTGAAAGCCCATTACCTACCAGGTTCTGTTCTAGCTGTTGAGGGTTTAGGCATTAAAAAAAAAAAAAAAAAAAAAAGACTGTCTCTAATAAGATAATTACCGATTGTAGTTAAGTGCTATGAAGATGAGTGGAAGATGTAAAAGGAGTAATTGTTTTATAGTCTGTGGTCGAGGAAGAGGTGACATTTAAACTGAAACCTCTTGGATAAAACTGGTAAAAGCAAAAAGGCAAACGGAAGCACCCTCTAGACACAGGGAACAGGGGCAAAGACCCCAAGAGAACCAGAGCCAGAAAGAACCAGAAAGGAGGGCCACGGGTAGCCACTCAGAGAGAGATTAGAGTGGGATTGAAGAAGTAGGCAAAGTAAAACATCTAGACTAATATCTAAACCTTTAGAGCAAAGTAAAATGTCTTCACTGAGTAGCTAGTTCATCGAAACAATAATGGTTAACAATAATGGTTAACAATTAGTATGTGCCAGATAATTTCCTACGTATTATCTCACTTAATAAGTATAAATATTTTATGGTCTAGGTATTATTACTATCTCTATTTTATAGGTAAGGAAACTAAGTAGCGGAATTAGGACTTGCCTGTAGGCCTTCTCACTCTTAGCCAATAGCTACACTGCCTCCCCACAGAACAGAAACCCGTCCTTAGCTATCAAGTGAGCAGTTACTGACACACAGGTACAAAAGACACCAGAAAGGGTAACATACCAATCAAATCTCCTCTTCACATCTGACCTCTCCTCTGAGCTTTGGCCTCATATTTCAAGTGACTTTTGGCCATCATGTCAAACTTGTATCTCAGATCAAAAGCAGCATCTGCCTTACTAATACCGCTCTTCCTCCTTTCGTCTCTATTTCTGTTAACAGCATTTATAGTCATGCAGGTTTTAAAAAATAAAACTCAAAACCACCCTTCATTCCTTCCTTGATTCCCACTCCCCTGAGCCAGTCAGTTGCCCATTGCTACCGATTCTGCCTGTGAAGCATCATCCCTCCATCCCCAGCTCCCCGCTCAGCCTTCAGCCATTCCTCACCTGGGTCCTTATCAGAGCTCCCCTATGTGTTCTCCCCCCCGCCTTTGTGCATGTCTGTCTCACCAGCCGACCTGATGATCTGTTCTACACACTGCTAACAGGTTGATGTTCCTAAAACATAACATGGTCAGAGTGATCTCCTGCTCAGTAACCTTTATAGGTCTTCACTGCCTTGGGAATCAAGTCCAAGGTCACTGGCCAGGCCCAAGTTCCTTCCATGACGTGACTTACATTTACCTTTTCATTCCCATTCCCACTGCTCAGATCTTTAATCCAGACAGACTCGGTTCTTAACCATTCTTTACTCCTGCGCTGCGGTTCATCTCCGTCCCTCACCACCTGCATAGTACCAGGTGCCTTGTCCTAATCCAGTACGTTGAATTAATAAAGTAATTAAAGGGCAAAAATTTACTCAAATAGCATGTGGACAAAACTTTTGGTTGACATTTTCATTTTTTCATCCACTCAGTCCACAATCAAATCTACAATATTTTCCAATATAATCTCAATTTCATTAGCCACAAGATATAGAGTAGATGCTAAGATGATGAATAAATAGCCTCTATCCTCAAATATGCTGTAATTTAATAAAAAAGTATCTCTATGAATACTAAGTATAGAAACACAAAACTAACCATATATAGGTAGATCTGTCAGTATATCAACCTATCTAAATCACACTCTTGAATTCCAAAGTCCAATAGTGTTACTCTACACCTTGTCCATATTTTCCCTATCCATGGCCTTGTAGAACCTTTATATTCACCCATCAGGAATAATGAAAACACTCTTACTGATTCTGTATATTTATTATACCATTGCATATTTTTGGCATAAATATAGTATTTTCTCTAAACTCACTTAGGTAGAACCTTTGTGGTTCTTCCATTAGAAATAAAATGCCCTTGGGGCTCCTGGGTGGCACAGTTGGTTAAACATCTGACCCTTGGTTTCTGCCCAGGTCTGATCTCAAGGTCCTGAGATCCAGCCCCATGTGGGGCTCCATGCTCAGTGGGGAGTCTGTTTGAGTTTCTCTCTCCCTCTCCTTCTGCTCCTCCCTCCCTAAAATAAATAAATAAATCTTTAAAAAAAAAAAAAAAAAGGAAAGAAAGAAAGAAAGAAACAAAATTCCCTTGAGGATTCTATGTATTTATTACGCACAACATAGTATTTTTAGTAAGTGTAGAATAATATAATACTTAACACAATGTAGTGTTACAGTATCATACTAAATACAGTATTATGATGTGTCCTCTACCATTCTGGTGTTAACATTTTTATCATGAACGTCTCAGCTGATGCTAGGAGACAGCGTATATAAAAGAATTTAAAACCTTTTTATAGACTGATTAATTTTTCATTTAATGGGGAAAAATATTTTCAAGAAAAACTGAAATCAGAAGTTTCGCAAGTTCTATCTCCTTTTGCTACAACACATTGAATGGCTCTCCACCTCTCAAAGGACAAACCCTGTACCCCTTGCTCTGGCTTCCAGAGGTTTTCCATGACTCACTGAAGCCTTACATTATAGCCCATTCCCTGTTCCACTGCACCAGCTCTCCAGTTTCAACAAGCTGGCTTACCCTTCATTTTCCCTGAGACATCCCTTACTTTTCTTGCCTCGCATTTTTGTGCATATACTTCTGTCTGTATGGAATGTTCTCCTTTTAGTTCTGTTTCTAATGGATTGTCCTGACTTTTCAGGCTCGGATCAAATCCCATCTCCCCATAAAGCCTCTTCTGCTCATCGCAGTGTAAAGTGACTCGTGTTTCTCTTAACCTCTGTAGCACCATACATTTGGAAAACTAACCACATACGGCTTTGTGGCATTTTTTTATGCTGTTATCCACTATTCTAGAAATCTTCTATTACTTTATTACTTCTAGAAATCTTTCTATTACTTTGCATTACTCTATTTTCTATTACTTTGCATGTCATTTATCTAGCAAACAAATCGTTGGATCTTTATATCCTTATTATATTTACAAACTCCTTGAGGGCAGGGATCAAACCTTGTATTTCGTGGCATTCCCTTAAATGATATTTCAGCAAGTTCCCTCCTCATAAGAAGTCTATAAGTAATCCCTAAACAATACTGTCTTCAGGTGGAGGGGGTTATTAGTTAAGAGAAACTATTTTTCCCCCCTCCACGATGATTCTTTCCCTAATAACACCAATTACTGCAAAATCCCGAAAGAATGATTATACTAACCAGTATACTATCATGTACATTGAAGTATGGCTGATCTCCCAAACCTCATTAAAATCTAACCTTACTGTTCCAGGGAGCATAGTCTCAAATAAATAAATTTGTGAAATATAATACATTGAGTGATGAAAAGCTCTCATATCATCAATCTCTTGTACCATTAAAGATAGATCATCTACTGTGAGCAACAGAAACAACTTGAGTTACCGTTTCCCTGTGGTAGGCTAGTCATCTCAAGCAAGACATTTCCCAGGAAATGACATTCTCCTTTGCTCCCACTCATTCATTAAAGACCACAGGTAGAGCAGGACTAAAGAGCACAGGATCGTAACCATGGTTTTTAAAAGCTGACATCTGCAAGGACAAAACTCAGGGTTTAATGTAACTAGTAAGGAAATGACAAGCTTCGTGTTTAAAAATAGGCTCGGATATGGAAAAGTTGCATATGCAGCTTACGGGCTGGTGAAACCAAGGTTAAGTATCAGAGAGTAGACAGATGCTTGGGGAAGGTGTTTAAAGATTATCTCTCAAGCCACTGCTTTGATTCAATGGGCGTGGAAGAGTCCTGGGAGGGTTTAGAAGAGAGGAAGGCCGCAGTCAGGATTCAGTTTGTTCAGTCCTAGTACCAGCCAGGGCTTACATGAAGTCCTTTGTTTCCCTTCTCTGCTCCACACCCTTTCCTTCAATTAAGCAAGCTCCTTTTCTCAGCCTACTGTTTACGTCCTGCTCCTGATTTCACATTGCCTGTTAAGCTGTCTCATATCCCAGATAACCTCATTTCACTTCCCTGGTCAGCCTGTGTTTTCTTTTAGAAATTACCTTATATCTTAGTTCTTCCTGGAAACCTAGCTTGAATAGGCAGGTCAAGGTGAAGGTCGTTCATATCCATAACAGAATATAATCTCTCTACATGTTGCTTAAGGTGTAACCGTAAGAGACAGTAACCCCCAGACATGTAGATATGCATGTCTAGACACTTGAAAATATGTGAGTTTTGAGCCTAGTTGTTTAATTAATATTTCTTGAGAGCCCAGCATTAATTTAAAGTTATTGTGAAATAATCATTTAGAATTCTAATAAATGAACGGAGAAAGAGCAGTGAAGAAAATGAAACAAAACAAAACAGGAAAAGAGAAAAAAGCCTAACTTCTATATGAGTAATTCAGCCACTGATTATTAGTGCAACAAGTTATTTTTTAAAAGTTTTTATTTATATTAGTTAGCATGCAGTGTAGTATTTGTTCAGGTACACAACACAGTGATACAATGACTCCATCACACCAAGTACACTTCTTTTTCCCCCTCATCAATTTCACCCGTCCCCCTGATGCACCTCCCCTCTGACAACCATCAGTTTGTTCTGTGGTTAAGGGTCTGATTGTGGGTTTGCCTCTCTTTTTTTCCCTCTATGATTGTTTTGTTTCTTAAATTCCACATCTGAATGAAATCATATGGTATTTGCCTTTCTCTGACTTATTTTGCTTAGCATAATACCCTCTAGTTCCATCCACGTCACAGGCAACAAATTATTATCAATTATCATGCAATGAAGATTTATTGGACAGCTGTTCTGTGTCAGGCACCGTGCTCGGCACTGGGGATACAGGACCCCCCAATAAAACTCAGATTTGTTAAATAGCAATATAAAATATTCTGTAAGAAATAGTTTGGGAAAAGTAATCAGAGACTGAAGAAGGACTGATAAGAAACAGTGATCACAGCCAAGTGTCTGTTGGTAGATGGTATGTATGTCTGAAAGGATCATACCCCGTGAACAAAATGTGGTTGTGAACACCACCTAAGGAGCATTCTGAAGATGAAAGTGACATGGTCAAGGTCAGAGAGTTTGTTAAATGAACACCCTTTCAAAAAAATATTCAGGTGGGGTAACTAGGGATATATTTGGAAGAGATCAGATGATAGCATATTCATGTCGCAGGGAAAAAAGGGGAATTTGTATTCCTGAAAAGATTTAACAAAGAGCAAACAAGAAAGAGAAAGACTTTTAAAAACAACTACCAAGCCCCTTTAACATTTAAACTCCCCCCACCCCAACAACAACAACAAAAGACTTTCCAAAGGAAGTGGTGGAAGAAACCCCATTGCTTGAGACATTAAAAACCAGATGGTCCAAAGCCCCAGAAAATACTCACGCGGGATCAATCCTTCACTGGGTGAAAGCAGAGGGACCAGTGCAACTTGTGTTTTGAATTTCTAGATTAGCAGTGCTATGAAAATAAAGATTTACATTTCCTTGGACTTTTCCTTAATTTCTTAGCTCCCCTTTGTGGTCCCGTGGCATTCTGTGTTGACCTCTGTGAGAGCTGGCCACACAGGCATTGCCTGTTTACTTGGGTGTCTCTTCTCCCCCTCGCTCCAAGTACTGCGAGCTTATCAGGTTTTCTCCCTTTCCCTGCAGGAGTGCTGTGTGCCCTGGGTTCTGGAAATGGTCCTGCGCAATGCTTTTGCATTTGCTTCTGCTAGAGCTCCAGGAGTTGCACAATTTTTATGTTAAATTTCTTGGCTTGGGAAAACCACACTTGAGAATAGTATAAATTTGGATCTCACATTGTACAGGTCTGGGGTTTGATTTCTCACAGGAAACCCTCCCCCTCTGACCACCACCATCCAGAGCCCTAGAAAGACAAAAAGCTTCCTTGTGGTTTCCCTGGGTTGGTGGGGGTCTTTCTTCCAGCTCTCCATTTCTCATGGGCCCAAGGCCGTGTCTCCTGTATCTGTGAAGATGGTAAAACTCCAGCCTCAACTCCACCCTGCAAATGGTCATTATTCCCCTTTAAGCAAGTGGGGAGAGACAGGTCTGTTTCAGCTTGGTAGACCGTGTTGTTAGAGGCTGAAATCCTAGTCATAACTAATTAGTAACTGCAAATACACAACAATAGAGACTTAGCTTAATTATAAGTCCTTGATTTAAATACTTTAATTCAGGCCAAATAAACAAAACTTTGAGCAAATACTAGACAGATGTGAAGTGGCTAATATTTTTCTTCTGAACACTAATGGGCTATATACTCTTACTATTGCTTCTTGATACAAAAAAATTTTTGTTGTGACAGAGGAGATCTTAAATGGCTGCTGATTACTACTTAGAGAAAAAAATGACATTTGTACATACAAAGAGTTACTCAAAAGTTATATCAACATAGCGATCCATCCAGATCCAAAGGTATGCTCTGGTTTTATAAGTGAAGAATAATACGTTATTTGTATTTGAGGTCATGTCAGATGAGGGTAATGTGGTTACATGAGACTCTATCTTAAAAATGGGATTGGCATTCCAATCAAATGAAGTTCTTCTAATTTAAATAACATTTTTTTCCCTGTGCTGATCAATCATTTTCTCTCCCAGAAAGTCAAACCAGTTTTTGCACTATTGATTTGCAAAACTTACGTGGCATAAACATTATGTGACAGAAGTTGTTTGTTATTAAGAGAGAGAATATCGTCTCCAAGAAACTTGTCATCTGGAAATAGGAGAAATCACACAAAGTAATTTTATTTATATCATGGCTTTTTCACTGTTGGCTACATTTGTGACAGCCGATTTCATATTAAATATTAACAGTATTTTGTTTATGCTTGAATGTGCTACAGTAAGAAGTAGATTTTACTCAGAATCTTCCTGGTTAGAAAGTATATCACTCCAGTTTAATAATACACTTACAGGCCAGTTATGAAGAACATTTTATGTATCTAAGGTAATCAGGTTACCACTTGGGTGTCAAAATTTTGAGGCTTTACTTTACCCTTTGGTCTTACCAGGTTATTGTTTATGGATGTTGGAAGTGGTAAAATATTGGGAATGACATTTGGTTTATATGAATAGAAACAGCTACAGCTTCTAGGAGATCTGGATATTAATATACATTGCATGACTATAATGAATGAGTTGTGGAAACTGTTCATCTGTTGTTGGATTCTTGATATAGGAAGCAAACTAGAGTTTGTATTTTTCATTTTCAAGAAGGCTGATACAATAAAAAACATTGATGTGCTTAATTTGCGTTTCTTGTACAAGTAGAAGAAGTAGTAAATTTGCATGTAATTTCGGTGACATCCACTTTAAAAAAAAAAAAAGGCCTAACTGAATTGTGTTGAATCTTTTGGGTTAGTGAAGTGTGTCTGTGATTTGTATTGTTTTGATACTACTTTTCAATATATGAAAATACCCAGGAGACAGGCTCCCGCTGAATTTCTGGTCACTATGTCATCAGTGCTATGAGCGTATGTTGTCAGTTGTTTAAACATCGTGAAATCCGCTGTGGGCTGGCAAGAAGCATCTGGGAGCCAGACTTTTCCTGTGGACACACGCCAAGTAGTGTATTATATTTCCTCGCGAAAGTGAGCTATATTGAGATCATTTTTCTTTCTGAGTTTTTTAATCCAGGAATTCTTTTCTAAAGCTAAGTAAGGATCATAGGCTAATATTGTTTATAACCTGAATTCCAGAATAACTGGTTGATAACTACTCTTATTTAGCTAGAGAAGGTGTAAATAAGTCATGCAATTAAACCACTTCAGGTAACTAACAGTTTTCTCCTAATTAGACTATTCAGGAAAGTTCATATGTCATTTCATGCATTCTCTTTAAATCCATGATTTGCTCTAAGTAAGGGCAATAAACACTGAATGACCCTTTAAATAAGTGCTATAGTTGGACACGTCATTAAATTAACATGTTTAATTGTATTATCTAATTAGATAGAAGTAAACCCTAAATTGTATTTCAATATATACAATTACAGCATAACCTTTATTTTAATGAAATATGCCAGAAGTTTGTAAAACATCATATTTAACTTAAAAGTCTGAAACCATTGTGATTCTGGGACGGGAAAAAAAGCTTTGTCGTACTGGAAAATAAGCTGGAGGTTAGTTTGAGAGCACTGACACTGCCTAGACTAGAGGTCCCTAAGGTGGCAAGGATTTGTCTTTCCAGAACGTTTACTCCATGTGTTACCATGGGCCGCTGTTAGGTGAGACCTTAAAAAAGTACGGTCAGGTTTGCCTGCCATGTACATTAAAAATACCCTGTCCCTGTTACGTGAGAGCAGACATTTTGTTTATGTTGGCTTTATTTCTGGAATCCAAGCAAAAGACACTTTGCAAATGAGAGTTCAGCTTCTCCCTTTAGGGAGCCAAAACTGAGCAAGTGTGGTTCTTCCCTCCTTCCCTCCTTTTTTTTTTTTTTCTTATGTAAGTTTCAGGTGTACAGCTTTATAATTCACAGTACAAAGTGATCACTGCCACAGGTCTAGTAACCATCCGCCATGATATAGCGGACCTCCGTCCTATCTGTAACCACTAATCTATTCCCTGTATCTATGAGTTTGTTTTGCTTTATTTTCTTTTTTCGTTCTTTTTTTTTTTTTTTTTAAGGGAGTTTTCCTTTTTTTTTTTTTTTTTTTTAAAGATTTTATTTATTTATTTGAGAGAGAGCAGAAGCAGGGGGAGCAGCAGAGGGAGAAGGAGAAGCAGACTCCATGCTGAGCAGGGAGCCTGATGTGGGGCTTGATCCCAGGACGCTGGGAGGCAGACACTTAAGGACTGAGCTACCCAGGCACCCCCATTTTTTTTCAAACTTTCCACATATAAGTGGAATTATATGGCATTTGTCTTTCCCTGTCTGACTTATTTCACTTACATTATACCTTCAGGGTCCATCCATGCTGTGGCAAATGGCAAGATTTTATTCTTTTTTGTTGCTGAGTAGTATTTCATTGTACAAAATTGACCAGCTCTTTATCCATTCATGTGTTGATGAACACTTCAGACCCGTGGGTTGTTTTCATATCTTGGCTATTGTAAATAACACTGCAGTGAACATCAGTGTGGGTAGTTCTGTAAGAATGTTTTTTTTTTTTTTCCTAAGCTCAAATTTTTATTCTTGTGTACCTCTAAGAACATCAAATGCTATTTTGCAGGAATGAACACCAAGACCTCCTTCTAGTGAGCTCTGTGTGCCTACCCTCCCCTTCTTCCCCCCATAGCTTCTACCCTGCTTCTTTTGGCAGCTCCTCTCTACAGAAATAAACTAGTTCTAGAGGATCTTTCATTTTCTAGACGCTGTAACATTTTATCATAAATGTGTCTGTGTGTCAAAAAATACCTCTTAACTTAGAACTGCAACTGCCTTAAAAACATAATTCTGAAAGTCCATGCACAGCCCCTCCTCCTAGGTACATGGAAATTTTTATTTCAAGAGTGCCATTCTTTTGTATTATGTAAAGTGCTTTAATTTGCTGCATTTTTCATGTCTCACTGCAGTCAAATCTGGTGAGAAACTATAGCTATCTCATTCAGGATTAATCAATCTTCTTAGCTCCTGGCTAGGACGGAAGCTGCTCTGGGCGCTGCTTGCTTTGGGGGCTTGGCCTTCCTCTATTTCTTCGTCATATTCAGCCTCCGAGAGGGAGGTGATGGGAGATGATTTTTCCATTTGTAAGCTGCCTTCCAACAGAAAGAAAAATGGAGGGGGCAAATGCCAAGCTTTTCACTTTCTGTGGCTATTACAAACATGACTCTTCTGTTGTCCAGCGGGTACACTATTTTTCAAGGGAGCTATTTTTTTTTAAATACTGTCAGAGTTAGCCAAGTTATTTTGTCATTGAAGAGTGTTTAAAAAAGAAAGAATATATGTCAACATGACATCGTGAATATTAACTTTCTCCTAAGTTACATGTTATGGCAATAGGTTAAAGTGCTGTTTAATTAATTAACAAACACAACAAGTGATCTATGCAAGGTCTTAATCAAAAGAGAAGAAAAAGCATAGTGCTTCAGAACTTGGGTTCTGGAGGCAGACTGCCTGGATTCAAATTCTGACGCTGCTTCTTATTGGTGTGTTATGCTGAGCAAGTTACTTAAATGTTTCTATACCACCGTGTTTTCATCTGCAAAATGGGACTAACAGCAATACCTTCCTAAAGGGTTTTGAGGATCGAATGAGATTTGTGCATGTAGTGGCTGGCATGGTGCTTGGTACATAGCCAGTCCTCAGGTTACTATTATCCTCACTTGACTGTAAATCTTCCCTCACGGGGCATTCTACTGGGTAATTCACCTCATCTTATTCTCACAGTAATTCTCTCAACTAAATTCTGTATTTCTGTTTTCCAGATTGAAAATTGAGGTTCAGAGAGTTTAAATATTAGCTTGTTAAATTGGCCCAGCTAGGAAAAGAGAGTAATAGGAACTTCTGGAATACAGATTTTATTTGCATTTCTATCGTTCAATTTTATCTTTTGGGATTGATTTGGGACTAATTTCTGCATTACTAATTTCATGATAATTAACTTTACGCTAGAATTACTTAGTGAGGTGTGCCTGTATTTTGAAGTTTAAAAGGCAAGTAACGTGGGAAGATACAATGTTCTAATTAACTTATAATCAGATTATGATAGAACATAAACCACTGAACTCTTATGTAAAAGAAAGCCTCAGAAGGTGTGCCTCTACATCAGTGGTTCTCAAAGCATGGCCCTGGGACCAGCAGCATGGGCTGGAAACTTTTTTAGAATTGCACATGCTGAATCCACTGAGCCCCAAACTTGATGGGTGGGGCCCAGGAGCCTGGGTTTTGATAAGCCCTCTGCAGTTTGCAAACCAGTCCTCTAGGTGAACAGCACACCGTGGTGGGATCCCAGAGATATTGATGATGTTCATAATATCTGCTCCCAAACTGGAAGTTACATATCACAGCGGGAGCGTGTAGTGGTAATAGAAAAATACACGTGGGGCTGTTATTTGATAATTGCCCTATAAATATTAAATATTCAAGACTATGTGCTCAATCTTTTCCGTTTCTTGGATTTAGGGCTTCTAAGCAGGGGGTAACAATTACTTGCAAGCCTAACAAGTTGAGCACAAAGGACTGAAAGACCGAGAATGACTTTCTGCTCACCCTCAGCTTCTTGTGCCTGGGACACACAGGGAGTGGGAAGGTTAGGGTTTTTTTTTTTTTTTTTTTTTAAGTGTTTAGCAATGAGGAGTCTTCAACTAAGAGGAGCTGACAGTAAGAACATGGAGAGGAAGGAAAATCACGAAACAGTCATTACCACTGCATCTTGTTCCTTCTTCAGGTAGATTTTAAACATGGAGTAGCAGACGAAACAATGGGGACCAAAGGATATAGGAAGTAAATAGGGAAACTGCTGCCGTATCCAGATTTAACTGTGGAAAAAATTAGACAAAAGCAGTTGTCATCTTAGAATCCATCATAACCAATGAGGAAAAAACTGGCCATCAGCCAGATGTATTTGCCTAGACTTTAGCAAGGCAGATTTTAGAAAATTCCAAGAAATAGGTGCAAACGTATGGTACTAAAGACAAGTATTTTAAAATAGTACTTAATGCTTAATGATTGCAATGAGGAAAAGGTGGGGGGGGGACAAAGCTATATCAATGTCTTTGTGCTATGATCTGTCCAATTAATGCAGCTTTATAGGGTAATAGATCGAGCACTGAAATGGCCAAATAACCAAGGAAAACATGAAAAGAGCTGAAATTTGTAAATTATGCTGGGTGTAACAAAAGGTGTAGAATTGCCCTATGTTTTTGTTTGTTTTTGAAATTTATTAGGGGCAGTAATTTCCAAGAAAATAATCAGTTTCTATTTTATTTGCTCCTTTCCCATCAAGAATTTTCCTCCAACTGATAAGATTGGTAGAAGGTAGCAGAAGCCAAGGACAGGCAAAGAGATTCTATCGGAATACCCAGCTAACCAAGATCCATTTGATTTTCATTCATCAAACATTCATGGAAAACATTTTTTTTTTTTTTTTTTTTTTGTCCCAGCCCCTCTGTTAGGCCTGGTGGGGGAATACACACTCAGAAGAAAGAGAGACAAGGAGATAAATGTTTGCAGTGCTCTGAGAGAGCCGTGGTAATGGAGGCCTGTACCGAGGCTGGGAGAGCAAAGGGGGAGTGGCCAGCTGCCTGGAGGAGTTTGGGGAAAGCACCCTACATTAGGGGACATTGGAGCCTTAAAGATGAGTAGGAGTTAAGTTTGCCTTCTGGCTTATGTAAGACTACATCACAAGACAAGGTGTAAATGAAGTAGATGAACTACAGTCACTGATTTTGAAGGAAACGTGCAGGAAGAGAGAGATGCTGGAAGTATGGAGTCTAGCAATTGAATGGTGAACTCTTCAAAAAAGAGTCGAAAGTTGCAGTATCTTAAGTTGGGTTTCCTGGAATAGCTCTAAGACTGTTGTATGTGGAAGACTTACTGGTGAGTGATCTTGGGAGATACTCTCATATGAAAGCGAGGGAGGCCGAATTGGGTGGGAGAAGCTGACCCACAATGTAGCTTTTATGAGGCCTCAGCTGAGCTCTTGGGGAGCTCTGGATCTGGGATGATTCTTCAAGGCTGTTGTTGAGACAGAGGAGCATGTCTTTATATCCCCATGTCAGCTAGTCCCTGAGTCCTGGCTCTTCTGGGAGGGGTGTCATCTTGAAAGAGGCAGTTCCCTGTAGCTGAGGACAGTTCCTAGTGAGGGAGACAGCTGTGAGCCCGCAGCAGTCTGGGTCCCAGTAACTGGAGGTTGGTTGTGTTGGCCCTGAAGAGGGCTTCTAGGAGGAGGGCAACATTTTCCATGACAGATGGATTCTGCAGACCCTACACAGTTTAGAAACTTTGAAGTGGACACTAAAATAAGGCATCAAAGAGAGACTTCCATGCTATCTAGAAGATGAAATCATGATTACCAGAGCCCATGATGTGTTCAGGGAAATGACAGACATGTAACTATATTTAAGTGAGGCATTTGGCCAGGATTCTCATGAAATCTTTATGGATATAAACCCTATTGAATAACTGACTATAGAGCTGTGCCCAGAGGGTGTTGATTAATTTATTTTGTGAATGCCTTAGAGCTTCATTCTCAGTATTGTCATACCATCATACTCATCAATGCCTAGATGAAGATGTACAGGCTGTGCCCTCAATAGACTGAAATTATGGATCAAATCTAACAAGATGACATATGATAGGATATCACATTTGCTCCAAAAATCTTGATGCACAGGTATGAGAAAGGAAAGACTTGACTTGGAAGCAAATGGGAAACACACATAGGGATTTTGGTTAACAGCTCAATATGACTCAACAGTATAATGAGATTCAATCCTAAGATTGTGTGCTTTGGGAAAATAAAATAATTATCAAATACTGTTCTGGGTTAGCAGGCTATCAATTTTTTCATGTTGTGGATCAACAGTGTTTAGATATTTCACTAAAAATGATCTTGCCATTTGAAACAACATGGATGGATGTAGAGGGTAAAATACTAAGTGAAATAAGTCAGAGAAAGACAGATTCCATGATTTCACTTGTAGGTGAAGTTTAAGAAATAAAACATATGAGCAAAGGAGGAAAAAAGAGCAAGGGAGAGAGGAAAAGAGAGAAAGAGGCAAACCAAGAAACAGACTCTTAACTTTAGAGAACAAACTGATGGTTATGGGAGGGCAGGTGGGTGGGGGATGGGTTAAAAAAGGTGATAGGGATTAAGGAGGGCACTTGTGATGAGCATGGGCATTGTATAAAAGGGTTCAGTCATTATATTATATACCTGACACTGATATTACACTGTATGTTAACTGAAATCTGAATAATAACTTGAAAAAGGGCAGTTTTCCCATACCTTTTTGGTCTCAGAAGCCCTTTACAATTTTAAAAATTACTAAAGATCTCACAAAGCTTTATTTATATGGATTATGCCTCTCAATATTTACTATATTAGAAATTAAAACTGAGAAATATTAAAAAATGAATTTAAAAATTCATTAAAAAATTAAAATTAAAAAATTAAAAATGAATTAAAAAATCACAATGATAAACACATTGCATGTGAGCATAAAATATTTTTAAGAAAAATTGCTCTATTTCCCCCAAGATATCAGTGAAAAGAGAGGCATGATTTACATTTTGGCAGATCTCTTGAAAGTCTATTTTAGTAGAATACATTTAGACTCTCAAATCTGCGTCTTCATTTACTCTTATGATAGTTGTTCTGGTTTAAGTACAGTCAGCCTATGGAGAAACCTAGCCTCATACAGATCTCCAGTAGGAAATTGGAAGTGTTACTGGTCCTTGGAGGTTGTAGATATTCTTTGATACTGTACCCAAACTGGACAAATAGTAGTTAACTGTTAGTTGCAAGCTGGAATCCAAAACCATATCATGAACTTTCCATACTTTGTTACATTAAAATTCATGGATCTGTCTTGTACTTTGAACGAATCTCTTACCATGCGTGTTTTTGTAACATCATGCCTTCGTCATTTGGAAAGTATTGGTTCATTGCATTATGCAGAACTTCCAGATATTGGCAAAAAAATGGCAAAATTTAAAAACTACACTCATTAATATCACTATCAATCTCATTAGAAGAGTCTTTAAATACTGGGGAGCTGTCAAGCTTACAGTGGCCAGTCTAAGTTTCTAAAACTCTGATTTTTGCTTGAGAGCCTAAATTTTATCATAGCAATAAATGCCAGTTGTTTTCTTTGAAACAACAAGCTCACTTAGTTCATTTCTGAGGAAATGTCTGCCACAGTCCCACGTCTGAGTAACCATAGTTTGTCTGTCACTCATTCTTTCAAGTAAAAATGATGTTCCATGAAAAAAAGCAGCTAGTTCACATGCCTCTCAGTGTCTTGCACATCTGGAAATGCAAAAATGTGCTTAATGCATTCTTCTGATTTTGTCACACAGAATATTAAAAAGATATGTTCTCAGGGTCGATATTACATGAAAATAATAATGTGTACGGCTTCGTCGTGGACATTCGTAGGTTAAACTGGCTTGTTTTGTTTAATGCTCGTGCAAGGCCGTGGAGAAGACAGTGACAGTTTGGTGCCCCTGCAGTGATTTATGCTGTGGGGTTCAGCAATTTACCCATCATCGCTTTGCAACACCGGTGCCAATGTTAATACAATGAAAAAGG
This sequence comes from Mustela erminea, assembly GCF_009829155.1. Classification (NCBI taxonomy): domain Eukaryota; kingdom Metazoa; phylum Chordata; class Mammalia; order Carnivora; family Mustelidae; genus Mustela; species Mustela erminea. The sequence continues at coordinate 48,897,490 of NC_045624.1, forward strand.
CAAATGTCTTCATTTTATTATGAAAATAGTTTTGACCTCATGGACTCTCTACTTCCCAGAAGGGTCTTGAAACCACTGTTGCTCTAGGAGATATGGAGCCAATAAGAGGTGGTTCCTCGTATGCCCCCTGTGCTTTATCTTTCCTGGATTCTTGCAAAGGAGGGTAAGGTATTCTGTGCCGGCAGAGGAAGGGAGTATTATCATAAGCAAACAGAGGACACCGAGCCAAAGCCTGCCACAGAGGAGCTCTGAGATCTGAATCCGTCTATGTGCTTTCTTCCCAAGGTTAGAGCAACAGGTGTAGATCCTTATAAAACAGCCAAGTTACAGTGAAATGATCTTAACACCATCCCATTTATCATTAGATAGTGTTCTTTTACAGAATAAAATTTCAGCCAAAAATCTCAAAAGTTGAGATGAAATAGTTTACTTTCTAAAGAGGGAGGCAAATTCCTTATAATAAAATATAAATACATTTGGATGAGAAACATGGGGGGTTAATGAAATATGTAGGTATTGGGATATTCTTATTAAACATGAGAATGAAGAAAATCCAGAAACTGAGTGAAGGCGGTCTAGGAGAAGATGCTATTAGTGGTTATGGATAAGTCCTGGGTGGTTTAAAGATATGTATGTATTTTTGCTTATCTCTACTGTTTGACTCCCAGCAATGAACAGATATTTCTTCTGTAGCAAGAATAATAAAAAAAAAAGGTTTATTTAAATTAAAAAAAAAGAACTATTATTAACAGCAAACTATAATTGTACCAGAAATCCATAGCCAGATTAAGGTTACTGTAACTGAGAAATAATTTGACATTCCTGGGTTAAAAGAATTTTAATACTGCAGAATTTATTAGAAATGTTAATTAAAAAGCTAAGAGTTTGAGCTTTATGGAGTAGTTAAGAGAATTTCATATCATGGCGTGTATGAATATAGTACACTGGGACAAGGAAGAGCCCCACTGTGTTGTTTCCTCATGTCTAGCACTGTCTGGGAGTAGGATCATTTCCTGACTCACAGTCACTTCTAACTGACAGAATCTAGCTTATTAAAACCTTATTTTTAAGCTGTGTGCTTTCTTTGCTTCCATCATTACCTGTGGATGATCGAGTCTGTGTAAGACTGCTCCTGAATAAAGAAGTACCTCGGGAGCAGCAGAGACTTTTCCAGAAATGTCTGGAGCGTGTCTTGCATAGAAGCCAATAGAGAGAGAGAAGAACAGAGTGCCAGTTGCATGACCTTGGTCCAGTCATTTGGTATCCTAAGCTGGTTCCCTGTTAATGACAGAAGGAAGTTGAACTACATTCTGTCTAAGGTTTCTTCTTTCCTGAAGACTTTCTCCAGATTCTGTCAAATGGGGTTCTTGCTTGAATTTGGGCTTTTCCCCCCAACATCCCAACCATGATGTTAGCAAGTTGAATGTTTGTGAAAATTTATATTTTTGTGTTTTCACATTTGTGTATAAATTATTAACTTTAATATAGTACAGAAATGTACTTCATGGTGTTTGTTTTTGCTTTTGAAGTGCAATGATAACCGTTTCCTATGAAACCTTGGAAGAGTAAAATGTCAAGGTTGAAAATTAGATTTTATGATTGAATAACTATTGCTTCTTTGGTTGCCTTTGATATCATATTAACCTTCTGGGTTGCCAGATTCATAAGTGATTGCAGAACACCTAGCTCCTTAGGTAATGACCTTGCTACTGCATGCTAATTGTGCATTTTTTTCCCCCTGAGAAATCTGATTATGTCATTGTCCTGCCCAGATCCCATTCGGAGTGCTGTGGGGTAGACATTCGTCTTTTTAGAGATGAGAATTATAGTCTCACGGTGACGTGAGTAACTAGAACTTTAGGCCTCAGTGTGCCTCAATTTCCAGGAGAGTAAACATGACTCTAAATATACCATTTCAAAAAAAAAAAAAAAAAAAAAAGAAACAAACAAACAAAAAAGAAAAAAATATACCATTTCAGTTGTCTTTATCTTTCTGTTCCTCTTGAAGTTTCATAGCACACTAAAAGGCACATGTTTCTGTCTTTATACAAATATGTCCTTTATTGCTGTAAAATATATGTCAGTCTATTAATCAGTTAGAAAAATCCTTTAGAAGTGTCATATTTTAACTTACTGGTGGTCCAGGATTTATAGGCTGGAGGAGCTCACTTTTCCCCATGGTCTTGGTTTGAATTCCCTGGGCACACACCCCTTCCACCCTTCCGCTTGTCTCACCCCTACTGACAGCTTCGGGGCTTGCCCCAGGTCCTGAGGGAGGAGGGGCTGAGGTGCCCTTTGTGTGAATCCTCCCTGCATTTTCCCCTCCTTTACACCGTATTGCTGGGACCGGCCACAGGGGTCTTCCTTTCCCCATCACGTCTGTCCTGTCTTCTCCCCGCTGGAGCCATCTTGCTTGTAATATCCTGGCTCCCAGACCCCTGGAGAGACGTGCAGGGTAATCTGTTGCTCTGGAATGTAGGCGAACTTCTTTTGGGGGAACTTCTTTGTAAAAACACTCAGCGGAACTGTCTACACTTAAACATGTTTTCCCTATTGAAATTCAATGAGAAAGACACGCTGGCTGGCCTAGAAAAAAGGATGCAATAGTATTTCATAATGAAATAAATGAAATATTATTTGAAATAACTGAACTATTATTTCAATTATGAGTTGCATGCGGGACCTTTACGGAGTGTCAGGTGCTGTGTGCATGCCTCAGGGCCTGAAGGGTGGGGACAGGAGAGGTGTGAAAGGGAAGCTGGGAGAACAGGAAGGAGATGGCTTTGGGGGTGGGGGCAGCCCAGCTTGAAATTCTGTTTCTAAATCATCGTGGGGAGAATTGCTTACCTTGAGATGTCCTTTGCGTACAATGCTTAGGGCAGAATAGAATCTGCCCACTTTTGTGAAAATGATTTCCAAGTCCACAAATAGCCCAGTATTCAAATGAAACTTTAGAAGACAATCCCGTCTGTCAACTAGAGAAGGTGAAGAGAAGTCACATGTTGGAGTTTCAGTCCCTGTTCTGATTGCTTGTGTGAACCTGCGCAAGTTCTTCAAGCTCTGTCTGTAAAATATGATAAAAATACCTGTTATTGCCTCATAGGACTGTTCCGAGGATTTAGTTACCTAATGGACATAAATGCTTACAGCATGAATATTTAAGCAAAAAATAGTAACTTTTCTTGAGACAAACATACAGTGTTATAACCAGATGAAGTCGGGACAGGTAGAGATCTACACCCCGTCTTTATTTCAGAGCATAGCTTTCGAATCTGTGTTTCCTGTCTCTTAAAATATGTTGTAATTCAGCAGAGCTGTCTTCTAAAGGTCCTTACAGAAACGTAATCATTGTGTGTGAGGAGATTTCCTCATGTTCTCCTCTTCTCCCTGAAAAACACGGTAAATTCAGTTTTCATCCCCTCCATGAGCATCACATACCCTGTTTTGGTGCTAACCCATCGTCTTCGGCCTTCTTTCAAGCAGCGTCAGCTGCGTGTGTCATTTGCTTATCGCTTTTCTCTTTGGGTTATTTTGTCCTTAAACAAAGAACATTAGTAAGCAAGAAATAGCCATTTTGTGAAAACTGCATAGCTAGACAGATTTGTGATCCTTATTAGGGTAATAATCCATCTGTTATAGAACTGGATCAATTTGTAAATTAAATTGATTAATCTAGTAGGGGGAAAGAAAGGTCTTGACTTTTCCCACATAAGCATTTCCTCAAATGGCAGTCATCCTAAAAAGATTTGGGAAGACTCAGTTCTCTGCTAGTCTGTCTTTCTCTGCTCAACTCAGAAGGAAGGCCAGACACTTTCTGAAGAGAAAGGGAGGGAGAGTGGAGTTCAGCTTTCAGATTATCTGGGATCTGATTTTTGCTGGAACTTCTGTATTTTTGACCTGGTATAATGTTAAAACCGTCTGTCGACTGTCAGAATTTTTTGAATACTCACTGATTCGTTTAGTAAATGTATGACTGTGTTTGAATTATTTTCTGCAGTTAGTTTACTGTTATTTTCATCTTGTCTGATCAACAAAATCTTCTGATGAGTCTTCTAACAATGTGTGATTGGAATAATAACTTCACACGTTGAAGAGTTTTGTGCTGCAGCTGAGAGGCATGTAAATACAAGCTGCTTATTTGCAAGAAGCTTCCAGATTTGCAATATGATTGCTATGGAAACCACATAATGAAAACCTTATAACCATCTGTGTGGTTTGATGGATTTTACCGCATAGCTGAGCTGTTTTTGTTTACTGTTATTAAAATGTTGAATGGAATATATTAACCCACCAACATGGACTATTTGAGGTATTAATTAGTATTGTATAATGACATCGTGACTCAACACCAAAATAAAATATGTTTAATAATAAACCTAAATAAAATGACATGTGTGTATATTTCTGATATATTGTGGAGGTGATTATTGCCTAGAATTTTCATTTGTCCTTATGTATTTTTTGAGTGTTGTGGAGAGCTTTTCTCTGCTAATAACCGAACATAGTAGGATTTATTTTCATGATTTTGAACCCATTTGTTCACTCTGTATTTATAGAATATCTCCCTTGTACTAGACTTTATTCAAGATTCAGTCTGAGTTTTTCCCCTTAAGATTAAAACACACACACACACACACACACACACACCCCAAATTTGATTTTTGTTTTCTTTTATATGGAAGCTGTTTGCATTGTTAGCCCAAGATAAAATGAGCTGTTCGAATATCATTAAGAAAAACTGATGTATGAAGGCTCTGACCTAAAAATAGGTTTGAAATGGAGAAAGGAAGTTTTTTTAATGAGCGTTTCCTCCTCTAAATTACTACTTGGTCAGCATCTCACATGGGTTTCAATTTGGATACTTCTCAGTAAATATTGATACTTAAGTAAACATTTTAATATCATTATTCTGTTAGTTTAAGAATACACTGTGTATATTATAGGCACTTAAATTTTAATAAAATAAGAATAACATCATAGTAATAAATTCTTCTAAGTACATTGTTTACTTTGCCGAGAGTGGAGTTTTCCATTCAATTACTGTAATGAGTTTTGTGATATCTTGACATTAATTTTGGGTGGTGAGTCTATTTCCCGTCATGTCTTCTTAAGAGCCCAAATTAGTGCTCCCTATGTCGTGGTCATGGCTTTTACTTGAGGGCAAGCACACTTCACTATTTTTGAATTTACTCCTCGCTGTCAGATTTGTGACCCAGTTGGAGGAGAGGAAGGGCTGGGGAAAGAGAGAGTGTGAAAATGAAGGAAAGTTTTCTCCTTTTAAAAAAATTAGCCATCTGTAAAATAAGTAGGTTAGCCCAAATGTCGGCAAATGTCCGTAATTGCTTTAAAATTTGTATGAAAACGTCCTATGAACTCATACATGATAACTAGTCCTTGCGGTTTGGCATAAGTGAGATAAATTGTTGAAGAGGAAAAAGACAGGATTTAGTATTAGGTTTTTCTTAGGTCTTCCTGTATAAATTACTGTTTGACTGAACCATATTAAATTGCCAACATTAGGGTCAACTTAAAATGTGTAAAGTGCCAACTATTTCCAGCTGTTTTTTTTTTTAAGCTTTCATTATTTTGTTTGAATTGAGTTAGAGAAATTCAAAACAGTTCTATGTTTGTTTTATAAGTACAGTAACTCTCAAGCTTGATTTAAATGTTGAATTTTATTAATGACCACTTCAAAGTTTGCTTGGGACTTCTAATTTTGTATCTGTACTCCTGAGCTCTCCACCAAACTTTCCAGTTGCCTCTGGACATTTCCTCTGGGTTGACCCACCAGTATAGTAAACCCCTCACATCAGAGGGGCGCTGGGTGGCACAGCCGGTTAAGCTTCCGACTCCCGTTTTTGGCTCAGGTCATGATCTCAGGGTTGTGGGATGCGGTCCTCCATTGGGCTCTACGCTCAGTGGGGAGTCTGCTTGAGAGTCTCTCCTTCTTCCTTTGCCCTTCCCCTTTCTCCCTCTCTCTGTCTCTCTCTCACTCAGATAAATAAATTTAAATCTCTCACGTCAGAAACACAGCTCCCTCCGCAATGTAGCTTACCTCGGCTATTCTTTTCTCAGGAATGACACTCGTATCGCTGTTAACCAAGCTCAAAACTTGAGTCCCCCTCAGTTTCTCTCCCTCCCGCAGCCCTCCACATCCAGGCAGGCACAAAGTTTATCCATTGTCGTTCCTTTCCCTCTCATAACTGGCTCCTTTCCATTTCCTCTGCCCCTGCAGTTCAGGACTTCCTTCCCCTTTAGCCAGACTCTGAGTGGCCTCTCTCCCCACGCCCTCCTTCAGGCTGTCTGGGACAACGGGATCCGATGACCATTCCTCAAGCATAGTTTTGGTCCTGCCCTTTCTCTGCCCAGACATCTTCTGGGGCACTTATTGCCACCAAAAAAGGGCTAAAGTCCATAGCTGGATGTTGATGGCCCTTCGACAGCTGGCCCAGAGCACTAGCATGATCTCCCTCCTGTTCTCCCCTTTTGAGTACTGCATTCTTTAGCCAAAGGGATATTATTGTGCTTTTTCTTTTGCTTATGACTCTCCCTCTGTCTAGACAGTTCCTCCTCCCCATCTCTGTCTATTCAGATTTTCTCCATCCCTCAGAGCCTTCGTGGTGTCCCCCCCCCACCCACCCCGGGTGGTTTCCGCTCTGCATTCCTTCTGAACCTTGTGCCTCCCATGTGAGGTTCTATGCCACCCACCCCCCCATCCAATCTTCCTTTAGATACTCTCTTCTGTCCCTTGTAGGCTGTCAGCTTCCCAAGGGTAGAAGCTCTCTCCTGTCTTTGCCTCCCTGGTAGACCCTCCCTCTTCCAGATAGCTAATGCCCAATGAAGATTTGTTGGTTGAATTATTTAATAATCATAATTACTTTATTTCTATACTTTGCATATTTTACGATAACGTTCTTGCTTTTTCTTGAAAGTATTCTTTTTGAACTCTGTTTTTCTTGGGCATGCCATTTAGTTCATATGTCCTGCCTTAAATATTTCTAAAGTGTGTATAAATCCTCAGGTGAGGAAAATGGACATGTAACAAATGACTCTTTAATGTAAAATAATTAAATACAGTCTATTGACCTTGCATAAAACTCTTCTTATTTGATCTTCTCCTGTTTCTTCCTATAACTTGGGGGAAATGCCTGTGAAAGGAGAGTATGGAAATGACAAACATGGGGCCTGAACACATCGCTGGATAAAGAACACGGATGTTATGATCACAAGCCCGAGTTAGAATCACAAACAGTGGATGTTTCTGTACCTTTTTGAGCCTCAGTTAAGTCATCTGTGAGAGGAGGATTTAGGAGGATCTGTGAAATCTTAACATCTGCTATAGCTTATGGCATAGAGTAGATCCTGAGTAGCATTTAGTGGGGATTGCCTTGAAGGGTGAGGATCCTTCTAGTATTCTCCTGTGAAGATCAAGTGGGAACACATGAAGCATTTGATACTCAAGAAATGATTTATAGATTAACTATATTTTGTATCACACATTTCCCCTCACCCACAACGATGTTTTAGGGACTACGGTTTTATCCGTGGTGGGTCTGTCCATGTAGTGCTGGGTGTTCCTTCCCCGGATTTCCGGGCCAGTCTGCACTGGGGAGCCTTCCAGATGAGTTTCTGTAAGTACTTAAAACCAAGTATGTGTGGCTTTAGGACGTGTCTTGAGTTTTATCAAGCCAACTGGTGAGGTTGCTCTCTGGAAACAGCTAGAGGTCTGTTTGTTCAGCTTTAGATTATTGGAAAAGGAATGTGAATGTTGAGTGGTTTCATCCTTTGAGAAGGAATATTTATATGTTCTAAACTTTCTGTTTTGCTCGTCAGTCGGGGTGAGTACTGCTATTTCTGAGGCGGTCTTTCACTGTGCCTCTCTGCTTGTTTACAGAAGAGGAGGAGGACAATGTTCCTGCACAAGTGGAGGAACAAAGGAAGATGAACCAGGACAGTGCTCTTCCCAGCACAGGTAACGACTGGCGTGGCTTCCTGGGGAAGCTTCTTTTGGTTTTGTTCCCTTTCCCTTCGGTCACTTTCCTACGGCTCCAAAGACATGTACACAGCTCCCCGAAGTTGGCTGGTTCGATCTGGGTATCTTACGGCTGATAAGCTGCTTAGTCCCATTTAGGATGCATGGAAACCCTTGAGAAGGATTTATAAAGTAAGCCAATTTATACAAGGTATTCCTTCCTGAATTACTTTGTAATGACTCAATTAGCTTTCATTTCTGCACAAAGGAGATTTGGTTGCATAAATTAGCTTATCATCATTGAGGAAGTGTCACTGCTGAAGGACAGTTTATAGATACAACATGCAGTTGCTGTCAAACCTATAAGAATGTAATATAGACATCTGTGTATACTTTGTGCTTGAGCAGAACAGACTTCTGCCATTCAGAGACTAACAGGGGACAACAAGTTGCCCAGGGGACTGGCAATGTAGACATCTCTGAAAAGGTCAACTTGACACAGGCTCTGACAATCGACCCACAGCTCTGTCTTCTTTGATAAAAATCAGATAAACTTAAGACCGCTAATTGATCTGCAGCCTGTTTAAATGTTGGCCATGCATATCTTCATTGCATATGATTAACACAGAAAGCAAATGAATTGGGTAAGAAATGCCAGAGTCCAGTGACAGCAGTTTAGAAATTGGAAAAGGACACTGATGGCCTAGAAGGCGAGGAAGGATATTCCCCTTATCCATTTCCACTTGGCACATGGCCCCAAGTACTAATTATGACTGAGACTAGAAAAATAACTCTACATGCTATGTACAAAAATCACATGATATGGGCAATTTTTTTTCTTTTTTGTGCCTTGTTATTTCCAAATAGCCGGAGATAAACCATATCTGCAGTGCAAGCATGAGGTTAGCTTTGATAAACCAGCAATTATTTCACACGGAAAGAAGAGAGGGGGAGTACTTTCTTATCAGACCCTTTACACCTCTTCATAGCCACGTGTCTGCTGGGGCAAGGTCTGCCCTATCATCCCATGTCCTGCAGAGAGCTGGAGTTGAGGGTCACCTTCCCTTCTCTGATACGTTCATTCATCACTCTCTCCAGCTGTCAGAGGCTCACTGGACAGGAAGTGTGTGTTCAGGAAGTAGCTTTCCCGAGTCCTTCCTACCGTGACACGTGGAAAGGAAACAGGGGCCTGATTTCCGGACCTGGACAGGAAAGCAGGAGCAGGTTGCCACAAGAGGCTTTGGTTTGCTTGTTTCAGAAAGGAAGTGAGGATGAAGGCTTTCGAAGTGAGCACCGTGGTCCTGTAAAATGCAGCCGTAAAATGCCAAGGCTGAACGCAACCTTGAGGACGCTGCCGAATAGTAATTTAAGTCGGTGTGTTTTATTGTGTGTCATAAAGCTTCTGCCGAAAGCGTGGAGGTTTTTGTTTGTTTGTTTGTTTGTTTGTTTTTAAATTTCAGTGCAGATGTAGAAGGTAGACACCTATAGATACTCCTTCCACAAACAGAAGTATTTTGGCTTAAAGCAATTGTATTTTTCAAAAGCCCTTTTAAAGTAACTCTCTCCCACATTTTTGCCTTTGAGGGAAGGGAGAAAAAAGTCCATTTTTCTTCAAAGGAATGCAGTAAGTAGATCTAGCTTTCCATGCAATAGCAATAAAGCACTGTAATAATTCTTATCTTTAGTGACATGAAATTCTTTTCAAGCAACAGTTTTAATGCTTTTGCATCTCAGTGACCTTTGCTCTCTCTGGGCTGTCAAAGATGTAACCCTAGAAGTTTGTTTGCTGTGCAGGGCAGTGAGTTGACAAGGGTATTACTATCTTGCTGGGCATCACATGACTTGAACTTCTAACCTTACACAAGAATGTTATATATTTTTCACATGGACTGATTTTACCTAAAAAGAGAAAAGAAAATTCAGATGAATGTAAAATATGTAAACCAAAACATAATCTTGTGTTTCTTAGAAGTTCTTTCATGTTCAAGCTTACATGCCTTACATATGTTTATTAATTATACACAAATAAAGATTCCATTTGATTTATTTGTAGAATATGCTTATCTTTTTGAAATACTTTTTAAACCTCTAAGACCGCTCAGGAAGAGATTCTCCGTTATTTTATTGTTGAACGTTTCAGTCCTTGTCATCATATTTTTAAAATCTTTTTGTTTTTGCAAAAGCATCTCCAGCCTTTAGCTTGTATTTTCCTAACAGTTCTGATACTGTCCAATAATCTGTTTTGGTATGTTTTCAAAAGCAGGAGCAAATACATCGTTTAAATCCTTCACAGGCTGGCTAATTTAGAATGGCTGTTTCTTCTTTCTTTCCTGTCTTTTTTAACCATTCATGCCTTCCCAGGACAACAAATGTAATGAGGTGGGTTTTTGGGTTTGTGTGTGTGTGTGTGTGTGTGTGTGTGTGTGTGTGTATTTTGTAATTTTGAAACCATAGATCATGATGTGGGAAGATTAATCCATGCAGCAATGACAACTCAACAGACTTATTTGTATTCAGAATGTATGCTTCTCTGTGCTTTATGTGTTATGCTCCATACCATTTTTGTATGGTTTTTTAAAAAACATATTTCACACGGATTATTTTTCAGCGTATGAGGTGAATGATGCTAACTTTCGTGAGCCCACTGTGCTTCGGAGGCTGTATCCATGGGTAATTTTTTGAGGACAGTTAGCCACACTTAAAATTTTAAAATTTAAAATTGTAAAAAGTGAACCAGAGGCGCTTGCTCTTGAAGGAATAAGATAAGTCCTCATTTTTGTATCTAGAATTCATACCCAGAATTTTAACATCATTTTCCCGAGGAAACGAAGGCTAATAAATCCATACTGCCAGCTTTTCTCTCTAGTCCTGGTTCTTCTGCTTTATATAACTAGTATTGCATTCGGAAACGGACAGAATAGTAAATTGTAAACCACTTATGCTTTAACAGAGCTCACATAGGGAACCCAGAAATGAGGTGGGTCTTTGGGTAACATCATCATCGAGATTATAGAAAGCGCAGTCAAAAATGCATCTTTTTCCCAGTATTGCCAAATCGTTAGCGCTGTTGCCTCTTTACAGCAGTGAGATTTAATGAAATGCTCCTGATGCACATCTGGGGAGAGATGCATCTTGCGCGCGGTGGGGGTCTCCCTTCCCCTCATGTGCTCCTGTGACTCCCATTAGTGTTAATGGGAGCTTCACCAAGCGCATCGAGGGGAAGAGAGACCCCAAAGTGATAAGGATTATGTGGTAGAAATCACCATACGCTTTTTCTTTCCTTCCTTCTTGACCCCACCTCTTGAAAATCTATTGAATGAAAAGCTGTTGGGAGAGAATCTGAAAAAGAAGGAGCAGGCGGCCGGCTGGACAGCTGGGGACACACCAGGATGCTCTCACTCAGCCAAAACTTCTCCAGTTTTAGCCCAAGTGTTGTTTCTCTAACCTTTTTGGATCAAGCCTCAGGCTAAGCAGCATGGGGACCACACAGGAGCCTCGACTGGGGAAACTAGCTATTTAGATCCTTTTACCTCCTGGCCAGTGACTGTGGGGGAGGGCCTTGCATGTGAAATGATGTCATCCTCTCTGTGCTCTAATTCCTTGACTTTTAAACTGACACTGACGGACTGCACGGGGCGCAACATTTGACCCATTTAGCAGTTGATTTAATCTGACTAGAATGTCTCAACTTCTAAATCTCTATTTGTCTAAATAAGTGGTTTTTAAAGGAAATCAGTCACTTTATTATTAAGTAATTCTTTCTCAAAGAAAAAATTGACAATGTTTGGAGCGATCTGTCCAGCGGGAGTGCCCTCTAGTGTCCATTCGTAGAATTTACCTAATATGTGCTTTGGGGGGGAAATGTAATGAAGGGTGGCGGCAAGCATTGTTAGGTCTTGGTTGGATTCCCAGGCTCAGAGACCTCCCCGCTGGTATCAGTGATGAGTGCTCAGATGCAGGAGTGGAGAGGTCAGAAAGGTGTCGGTCTCTCTCCCTTCCCCTCCCTCCCTCCCTCCCTCCTTCCTCTCATTTCTCCATTTTTCTCTCCCTCCCTCCCCCCCGTCTCTCTCCTCCTCTGAATTTCTAGAAACCAGGAGAGAACATTTAATAGGATTTTGCTAGGTTGCGCATTCCAGTCCTTGTTTATTTTCTTAATGTACAATCGAAAAGTATCGTCTTTATACGTTTTCATGCGCCACAGGACTCAGATTTCCTTTTTGGCTTTTAAAAGCACGTGTCGGATATTAGAATTTTCGGAACGTCTGATACACTGTTACCACTTGGTGTACATCACAAACCGCCCAGTGTTGGACGTATCCGCAGGTGCCCTGCTAAAGTGCCTGCTTGCGCTGGGCTTGCCAAGGAGCCTGCTGTTTGAGAGCCATATAACAAAACTAAGATGACAGCCCTGATCCAGCCCGCGTCTCCACAGTTATCCCCTCAGAATCCAGAGATGACATTCCAATGATGGAAGTTGTCAGCACGTATATGTTCTGCCTGGTTAGTGAACACACGGACATCTTATTGATATCACTTGCATTCTTTTTGCGTGAACTCATCAAAACTCAATTATCATGAAATTAAAAACAGGAAACAGTTCTCAGTGTAACAAAAGCATCCAGTGTATTTAACTCTGAGCCGCGTTTCAAGAGAGCCCCATTGTATAAGTGACAAAGCATTTATTACCCCGGTTTATTGTGGTATTACAGAGCGGAGAGCGCTAAATAATCAATCAGTTAATGGTCTGTATGGCAGTTTGAGCACATCGCATCCATTGTGCTTATGCTGTTAGAAGGATGAGCTGATAACTCCAGTGTATGTTGCATGTTTATTCAGAGCGTGATGTCCTAAACTGGGGCTGACGGAAATCTTGAAAAATGCCGCTTCAGCAGCGGCACTTTCAAAGTTGCTCAAATATTTAAGAAATAAGTTAGAGAGGCTCTCGGTGCAAAAGTCCCCAAAGAGAAGAGCTGGAATTACCCTTTATGTTATTCCCACTGTATCTTCTTCTCTAACCAGCTTGAGGTTTTAGAATGAAAATGAATGAACAAAAACTGTCGCCTAGTTTGGGTTATGTCTGTGCCCTATTGGCTCCTTGATGATCATTTAAATACAGATTGTTTATGAGGTGGCCCAGATGCTCACATGTTCTCTCCCTCCCTTTGTCTCTGTTTTTTTGGGTAAGTTTTAGAAATTTGGTAAGGTGGTTGTTTCATGATGCGTGTGTCCCGTGTCATGGATATCGCTCAGCGTGCAGCCTTGGTGACTGACTTCAAAACATGTTATGAATGGGGTTAGGTCCACTCTACAAAATAAGTGAGAAGGAACTTCTAGGTGCTGGTTTGAGGAGAACACATTGCAAGTCCAGGTTTTAGGTAAAACAAAAGAGGGAGAGAAAGAAAAGAAGAGATGTTCCAAAAGAGGTCTTTTTGAAATCTGTCCTTAATTAGATCACTGTAAGAGGTAGGATTTGTTTATCCATGTAATCAAGGGTTCTTTGAATCCGGACAGAATTTTTCTTCGCCTGTTTTGGTGGGTTTGAGGCAGCCCTTTAATTTCTGTTGGTTCGTTTTAAATAAGGGCCCATTATATGAAAGCTTTAATTCGTTGTGTTTTCTCTCTCTTCTTCCTAGGAGATAAAAGCACCGATTATGCGAATTTTTACCAGGGTTTGTGGGACTGCACAGGAGCTCTTTCCGATGAGCTGTCATTTAAACGTGGTGATGTGATTTACATTCTTAGCAAGGTAAGAAGGCACCCCAGAGTTAAAGGGTGAACCCAAAGCTAGATTTTTATGCATCTGGGTTTACGACACTGGGGAAAAATGCCAATTGGAATTCCTCTAGGTCCTTGTTAACAATTGGGAGTTCACAATAATTAATTATTTTGTCAAGTGAAATATAATCAAATTTTAAACACAATCAGATAACAGGATTCAACTTAACAGTGTGTTTACCTATCACTTCAGTCTTTGGCTCACATCCACACACTGCCTTCTCCAGAAACAATATACTTATGTGAAAGCTAACATTGTAAGGTATTGGGTTATTTATTATGTTTTTCTTTCCTCTTCCTTTTTATTCTTCTGTGTGCTTATTCTGGTTTTGTCTGCCATTCACTACTGGAAACACTGTTTATAGTAGAAGTTTTTCATCTTTATGTAAATACATTGGTGTTCCGACAATTTAAAAGCAATGCTTTTTCTATTCAGACAGGTCTAGGTGATTTTTTTTAAGTTTAACATAGTTGTATTTGTAAACATAATGGCGGAGTCTGTTGCTACGAACATATATAGATATAGATATATATATATATGTATGTGTATGTGTCAGTGTCTCTGCCTCTTAACATACTGGATAATTGAAAATCATTTTGTCTTTAGATCTAAAAGTCATGTTTCTTATTGTGGTGACATATGTGAGCTCCCTTAATTTTCATATTTAACTTTCCCTACTGTGATATGGGGATTTCAGTCTACTTTATGAAACTATTTTAGAAACAAATGATGTATGAAAACTATTTAAATATAAGTAGGGAGATATTCTATAAATCTAGGAGTTTAATGTGGTTTCTTGATTTGAGAAAAATTTGTACTTTTCAGAAAGATAGTATGACTTGCTAGATGCAGAAGAGAATTTGGAAATAAGGTCACTTACTGACTCCTTTTTTCTTTTTTTTAAGATTTTTATTTCTTTACTTGATGGACACAAGCAGGGGGAGCAGCAGGCAGAGGTAGAGGGAGAAGCAGGCTCCCTGCTGAGCAGTGAGTGCAGTGTGGGGCTCGATCCCAGGACCCTGGGACCATGACCTGAGCCGAAGGCAGACGCTTAACAGACTGAGCCACTCAGGTGCCCCTCACTTACTGCCTTTTAGCACAAGATGGTTGGTGTATAAAATCATAACATAGAAAATCACAGAACATTTGAATGAGGAATCTGAGTGATGATCATCTACCTGTTCTTGGTTTTACAGCCAAGGAAACTTGGGTCAAGAAAGTGCCAGAGCCAGTGCTTAACTAGGCATCTGGATGCCCAGACCAATGCTTTCTCCTTTTCTCTTTTGCTTCTCATTTGAAACTGCTATAAAGTACCTACAAGGCCCATGTTAACACCAAGAATCCAAGAGGAATACTATAGAAGCACTTGTAGATTTGGGGGGAAAATATTTAGTAAGCAAATATTGCCAGCTGTGATCATTGCTAGCTGAGATGCCCAGAGCTAAGACTCCTCACTTACTTTTCTCTGCCCTCTGCTTCTTAGTCTGTATACTGGTTTTTTAGGGAGAGATGAGTTGACTCTCTAATCTAAGAGTTGGTTCTTAGATTAAGCCTATTATTGAGCATTTTATTGTCCTGAGTTAAGGCAACACTTTAAAAAAAAAAAAAAAGATTTTATTTATTTGACAGACAGAGATCACAAGTAGGCAGAGAGGCAGGGCCCGGGGAGGGGGTTGGGGGGGAAGCAGGCTCCCTGCTGAGCAGAGAGGCTGAGGCAGGGCCTGATCCCAGGACACTGGGATCATGACCTGAGCCAAAGGCAGAGGCTTTAACCCACTGAGCCACCCAGGCCCCCCAAGGCAACACTTTAAAAAAATATATTTTATTTATTTATTTTTGAGAAAGAGAGCACGTAGGAGTGAGCACAAGCAGTGGGGAGAGGCAGAAACAGACTCCTCACTGAGCAGGGAGCCCCATGCAGGGCTCGATTCCAGGACCCCAGGATCATAACCTGAGCCAAAGGCAGGTGCTTAACTGACTGAGCCATCCAGGTGCCCCAAGATAACACTTTTTTTGAGTGAATTACTGAAAATAGAAACCAAACTGATTCATTTCAGTTCAAGAGAGTTTCTTGAAATTATTCCTCAAATCTACTCAGCTCACAGTTATTTTCACCAACTTAGGGGCCATTGTGTTTAAAATTAAAAGGTTGATTAGCTTCTACTTAGAATTCCAAACTGTAGGATAAATAGCTTATAGTCTTTATATTATTATGGTAAAATGTGAGACTGTATGGTAAATTGTGGATCTGTCCTTAAAGCCTTCTTTATGAGTCAGGCGGTCTGTGTTGCTGAAAAGCTCAGAGTACCAACCTCTGGGACACACTGTCGGACAAGTAGAGGTCCCATTGTCTCAGAAAATTGTTTTCTGTTGCTGTGAAGTTAAAAGTACAATCCTAGGTATATATCACACCTCTAGGATCCTGGGGTAGGTAATTTCTGTTCTCCCAGACCTGTTCTGTGGAGACTGTCATTTCATCTGTGAATCTTTATCATAGAGCTAAGAGTAGTGGTGGTCCAGCTCAAAGGAAGAGCATCCTGCCATCTAAAAGGTCTAAATGCTGTTATTTGGGTATTGCTTACCAAAAAGAGTATCTTCAACCAGCCCTTCCCAAGGCTCAAAGTTCCACAGTCAGCATCATTTCATGAGGGGCCTTCTAGATATGATTCTTGTATCTGGAGCTCATTTTGGATTTTTAAAGAAGAGACAAGACATTGTTAGGGCAGCATGTTATCACTGTTGGCTGAATGATTTATTACCAATATTTACCCAGCTGTGGACCTGGTAGGAGCAACCAGGTAAATCTTGGTGAAGGTGAAGAGAAAGGATACTCAGCTCCCCCTTGATGGGATGTGGACAAATTCTGGGCCATTAGTGGACATCTTGGCTACTGGTTTCCAGGTCATTTTGGGAGTCAATATCTGTTTGTGAAGACTCTTGCTTCCCCAACTTTGGGGCTACAGTTTCAGAGAGGAACCTCTGGAGACTCTAATAATTCTTTACTGGTTTGATCGTCCAGTTCTTATCAAAACTTTGGCCAAAATAGACCATAAATTAATGTTATAAATTCATTTAATATGTAAGTGACAGCAATCTGGATGTTTAATGCTACTGTCAATTCAGAACTCAAGGTCCTTAGAGTGAAAAATTGCTCAGAAGGACTTGTTTCTGGATCAAGGTAGAGAGCTAGATTTTTTTAAAAGTACAATTAGTATAGAAACCACTAGCATTGTTATATGTCTAGAAATCTGTTTCATCTTTCTCTGAGTTATATTAGGTTTCGTGTTGATAGAATGAAATTTTACCATTTCAATTTATTTTTTACACCATCT
Organism: Mustela erminea; assembly: GCF_009829155.1. NCBI lineage: Eukaryota > Metazoa > Chordata > Mammalia > Carnivora > Mustelidae > Mustela > Mustela erminea. Next base: position 48,914,570 of record NC_045624.1, read on the forward strand.
AGTGGCTCAGAATGAGTGGTGCAGGTAATTACAGCTAATGTGCACAATGAAAATGATGTCATAAATTCAACTTTAAATCTAGCGGTGGATTATTATTACTTTCCTATCTCGTGTCAATAAAATGTTAGCATTGATCATAAATTTTTTCATTCATAAATTAATTCTTCTGAATTAAGTGTAAACATTGTCTACATAAGGAAGAATACATTTTAAAGGAGTCTTAATATCTGTAGAGGCATTAAAATGTATACTTTGTAAAGAAATTAATGCCACACTTTTCAAATAAATAATGCCGTTTAAAAGATTTTAAAGAAATATGACTGGGGTGCCTGGGTGCAGCAGTCGGCTGGTCATCTGACTCTTGTTTTTGGCTCAGGGGATGATCTTGGTGTCACAGGATCAGGCCCAAGTCTGGCTCCCCACTCAGCTTGGAGTCTGCTGAAGTTTCTCTCTACCTCTCCCCCGACCCCTCCCCGTGCACACTCTCTCACTCTCTCTTTCTCTCAAATAAATAAATCTTAAAAAAAAAAAAAAAAAGGAAATACAGCTTGCTTTTCAAAATTAACTGACCTATATTTTGCAATATTTAATTATCACTGGTCTAACTTACCTTCTGGAAGGTTGTCAGTACTGAAAATACCCTTAAAAAAAGGCAACACAAGAGGGGCGCCTGGGTGGCTCAGTGGTTTGGACTGCTGCCTTCGGCTCGGGTCATGATCTCAGGGTCCTGGGATCGAGCCCCGCATCGGGCTCTCTGCTCCGCAGGAAGCCTGCTTCCCTCTCTCTCTCTGCCTGCCTCTGTGCCTACTTGTGATCTCTGTCTGTCAAATAAATAAATAAAATCTTAAAAAAAAAAAAAAAAGCAACACAAGATAGTTTAAGAAAAGACGCATTTAAATACAAACGAAATTTAGATAAATCAGGGGCTAGAAATGGTATGCAATGATAAAGAGGGTTTTAATTTTGTAAGTGAAATGACAGAAAAAGATTGAATGAGTTTGACGATTGGGCTGTCTTCATTAGAATTCCCTATAGAAATATAGTTTGGTTTTAAAATTCAGTCCTCTTTCTCTGTTTTTTCAAGGAAGCCTTGATGGGGTGTCAGCTGTGCTCAGTCAGCCTGGGGGTGATTTATTTATTTCAGGCCTCTTTTGAGAGTTATACAAATCTTAGCCTTAAAAAAAAAAAAAAAAATTTTTTTTTTTAAGTGAAAATCCAATGTTGCAATAAAGAAGAGTAAGCAGATAACCTACCCTGCCCCCTTCCCTTTGTGACATTTTGCAATTAGCAGCTGTCACATGACCCCTGGCTGAGCTAGCCTCTCTTTCAAAAAGTGTCTGTCATTTTCTAAGTTTTAACCTTCGAAGCTCACTAATAATGAATGTAAGTACCGCTTACCTAAAAAGGAGAGCCAGTAACTTTTTGCTTATAGTTCCTTTTCACCTAGGATCACTGCTGTTTTTAATGTATGAAAACGCAACATGTACTTGGGTAGTTCGGTGGAGATTAGGAAATTTTTTCTTTCTCGCCGAAAGACAATGAGGCACATTTACAGGAATGCATAAAAGTGGAATTTGTAATTTTAATGAGAGCTATGTTGTTAGTGAATTGATTCTGAAACACATGGCCAGATTTCTGATTCGTCGGATAGGGGAAAATCATATTTGAAGTAAAAATATCTTCTCATTTTTTTTTTTTGAAAGGAATTGGGTTGTTTAAAATGGTGTCAGATTCCATTACTAGGTTACATTTCATGTCTATTACCACCTTAAACATGGACATAATATCCTAGTTAATAGTATTTTCATAGAAGTATGTTCATGAAATTTTAGAATTTTAATAGCAGGACCCAGGTTATATAGCTTTAGGCGTATTGTGCTGTCCTGCATACCTCTTTGGTTATGTGATTCTACTGGTTGTTCTGAATTTACATTCCCTATTAGTTTATCTTTCAATCTGTCCTCATCAGTAAATTGCTAACCACATTCCTATTCTTACTTTTAAAGCAATAAATTATTTTTAGAGACTTAATGACAGGGGAGCTATGCTTCAGCAGGAAAGAAGCCCAGTGCTTTGTCTGGTGGTAACAGGAAAACAAGAGAGGTAAGAGTCCTGGGATAGTTGCTCTAGTCTCCGACACGTGTGAATCGAGCACTGCAGCTTTTTGAGAAATTTCTTATTAAGTCAAAATCAGGAAATGTAGGTTGATGGTGTTCACTAATATGTAGTAAAGGGACATTTTTTGCTTGTTTGTTTTTCAGTGTGTATTAGCTTGAGGGTCAAGCATTGCCTCTCGTTATATCTGTTTGTGACTTTCTCAGTGATCGGTGAATTGTGACTGTCACTGACTGTTTGCTTCTCGTGGTGAAAATGGACAGATCCCGTTCCCAGGGCTTTTCTGGCTTCAAACGTACCAGAAAAAGAAAGTAAAATGAAAGTCCTGCCGAGCTCTGCTGGCAGAGTTACTTTCCAGGTCTCTTCATTTTTCCTCTGTGACCATCTGACCCTGGGTGCCCCAAATAGCAGAGCCAACCGCTGAGGAGTAACTAGGACATCTCAGTACAGGACATAACACGGGCGCTAAGCTGGTTCCCGAACCGTTATTCTGTCTTACAGCCTCTGGGGAAGGAGGAAGGAGTTTTCTGTGCTTGTGACTGCATTTCTGTGGGTCTGATAGCGTGTCGTTTCCACGCTGTCAGTATGGGAACGGCTTGGGTACAGTGAGGCATGAACCAGGCAGACCTTCTGCTCGGCAACCCCCAGCCCCTGGCCCTCCCAGAGAAAATGTTTTGGTTCCAGCCACGGGGCTCCTCTTGTTATCTGTGCACTAACGTGTCCCAGTACTTCCCTCTTTTCTCTTACGTAAAATGGAAGGAGCATTACAGGAAAATGTTGACAGCTGAAAGGGGAAGGTGATTCTGGGAGGCAGGCTAGAAGGCTCAGCCCCGGCAGTGGCTTGAGAGGTCAAGGATAAGCCATGTCAGAGATGCAGGCGGAGAGGAAGTGGCAGCGAGGGGCGGTTCCAGGGCAAGGCCGGGTGGTTTAATTCTGCATGGAATAAACTAGAAGCAGAACAAAACAACTCTAAAGACAGCACAATGTTGATAATTTTTTAAAAAAATCTGATATTGAAAAATCCATGGCCTCTTATGGCCTTTTGTCCCTCCTGCCCCCAAAACTCAGGGACCTCCTTAATGTATGTATAGCAATGTTTACTCCTTTGAAATGTCTCCTTCCTCAGCCCTTTAAAGGCCAGATTCCCTTTGGAAGAGCAGGGTAGAGAACTGCTCGTAATAATCAGATTGCCTCATAGTGCAGAACATTCTCTGTTCGTTGTCCTGGTATTTTGCTATACAATTAGTGGGAAGAGAGCGGGAGTGAACGAGAAAAGTTTGTTGCATACTTGCAATGTCCCTTTCTAGGCACTCGATATGCTTTCACTCATCTGATCGTAAGACAACCCTATGAAGTCTCTGGTGTGATTATTTTCCAGATGAGGAAACTGATGCTCAGGAAGGTTATTATGTCAATCACCTGAGGATACCGGCAAAAAAATACTTTCTTCTGGAATCAAAGCAGATCTGACCCTAGAGCTTTCTCTCTTTCTATTTGGCTACACCTACCTACATGGGGGACTAGCAGTATTAATTTCTCTCTCTTGACCCTGAACTCTTTGAGGTAGGCATTGTGTCTTAAGTATTATTGCATCCCGAATACCTAATATCATGTTTAGTATGAGTTTGTGAAAATACAGATAAAAATGGGAAATAATCCTGAAAGCTTAAAAGAATTTAGAATGATGGAATCATAGAGGAACCCAGTGCTAGCCCTTTGCTTTATAGGTGAGGAAATCTCAAGGCTCATCGTAACTGGGAAAAATAAATAAAAGATGCAAGGACAAAAAGACTACCCCTGTGGAGACCTTCAAAGATGAGAACTTGGCTACTTGAACTTCCAGCCCAGCCCTGAGGCTCTTAGCAGGCAAACTACAAAAGGGGCTCACCTTGTTAAGTATGTAACTATGTTAAGTATGTAACTGGATTACTACGCTGTAAATATAAAGTATAAAATACAAAAAATAGAAAGCATTAAATATAAAAAAATATATAAAATATAAAATCAAAGAGTGCTGTAAATATAAACCCAAAAAAATCATCCCTAGAGAACTTGGGGATTGCCCAAGGTTGCATTTCTAGTTAGTAACAGCCCTGGGATGAAACTCTGGAACTTCTGGGAAAATAATCACAAGGACAACGAGGAGCTGAAAACCCAGTAGATTTTCCTTTACAGCTGCACCCTGTTGCTACCTTTACAAGGTTCTGTCTTCAGCTCTTTTGTACACACTATAAATTCAACCGAATAATTCAGTTCTTCAAAGAACTGGGATTATTTGGTCCCGGTTGTGCAGGAGATGGATACCTTTTTTTCTGCAGGTGGGATTTAAACCCTTCAGACAAGGTGTCCTACCCAGGGCCTGAGGAAGCATGGTGGGCAGCAGCCAGCCCCAAGCAGGAACAACATACTTCAGACTGCAAAGCTAAACACACTTCAGTATAAACGTTTGTTTCGTCATTGCTAAAATTCTTCCAGTATGTCTAATATACACAAAGGAAAAGATCCACCTTTTGGAAATTACACTTCTTAAGAAAGTATTTGGGATTGATCAACTGACAACGTCATCCAAAATAAAGACAGAATGTGCTTCGTCACCCGGTCCATTTTTATTGAACACCTTGTACCCATCAGCTGGGTGGGACATACAGAGCAAGGGTAAGACGGTACCTTGATCTCAGTGAATTTGTATTTTATTTTCACTGAAGGGACGAAACTAAAGTACATCAGATCCACTGAGGAATAAATGCTCAGCTTGAAATGAGAGCTGTAAATGCAGATTAAATATTTGGAGGCCAATGCATGATAGCTCGGTCATTTGAGTCAGGTCGTATTTGCTGGTTAGGATTTGGGTGAGAGACGGGAGACATTCCCTGGGGAGGAGAGCATCACGTGCAGAGGTGGGAACGAGCGTAGCATGGGGTCGGACCATGTGGGCCAGAGCAGAGGACTTTGAAGTTTCTGCACTGGAGAGCTGGTGTAAGTGCTTGAGCAGTGCTCACCACAGACACTGGGGCAGTTTCTGCGAAGAAGAGAGAGGCCAAGTTGATGATGCAGTAACCCTGGGGTAAGATGATGACGGACTGGAGCAGAATGGCAACAGTTGGAAGAGGCAGGTGGATGAGCCTGAGAGCAGTTAACGGAGTCTCCTACTGGTCAGTGAAATACACTGAGTACCAAGGCCACTTTCTACTGAATACAAATTCAATCTTTTCTTAGCCTACCATCAGTCTGAATAGCGGTTCGAATCATCAGACCGAATAGCACTTTTTACTGGGTGGTATTGTAAATGTGGATTGTGTAGAAACTTGAGTTAAATGTGTCTTGACTCTGGAATAGAAATAAAGATCTGTTATAATAACTAAATTCTTTTTTTTTTAATTTTTAACGATTTTTAAATTTATTTGACAGAGAGAAAAATTATAAGTAGGCAGAGAGGCCTGAGCAGAAAGCCTGATATGGGGCTTGATCCCAGGACCCTGAGATCATGACCTGAGCTGAAGGCAGAGGCTTTAACCTGTTATAATAACTAAATTCTTATTAGCTTCCTTGCTTGTCCTTTGTCTCTCTTGCTTTAAAAATGGAGCTCACAGTACAGAAAGGAAAAAAAAAGTAATTCTTTGAATTAGTGTAACTCAAACTCACACCTGCACCATGAATTATAAAGTAATGCGGTTGATTTCCATAAGCCGCCAAGAGACTCAGTGTCTTAAAGCAGGTTCATAGAGGGTGCTGTTCAGACATCATGGAGGATCTTGAAGAGGGTTAGTGTCGATTTCCTCATTTATCAGCTCAGAGACTAAGATTCAAGGAGTTAATGTGTAGCTAATAATAGTAAAACACTGGGGGTGTCAGGTTCCTGTTGGGCATTTTCCAAGACGAAATGACAGGCTTATAAGAAATGAAAGGAAGCTTAGACAGTTTCTAGTTGGAGATAGTAAAAAGGAAAAGATTGAAGAGGTAGCCTTGAAGAAATTATGTCTGTATTTTAAATAGGTGTCTAGTTTTCATACTACCACAATGTTTATGAAAAATTGAGACTATCACAGTGAATAGTTGGAAAACAGTGGTAAAGTCACCTGGTTGTGAAAGTCAATGCATTTTATATTTTGTGAATCAAATTAACTTCATTTCTGCAAAAGGATAAAATGTTTCCAAGCACAGATACATGTTCAGAGAAAGGACAGGTCATCTTTCCACCTTTCTAACACCTGTTGCATTCAGACAGGTTGGTAACTAGTTTGTGGAATGCTGGGGTAGTATGTATGCATCAGGAAATCTTTTTAAGTGTTTCCAGTTTCTGTTAAGGCAATATACTTTTACCACGGGGTTTGCAGAAAGTGGACTAACACACTTGAGAATCATGGTGCTGAGAAGGATTCTAGTGAAATGTCAGGGCCTTATTTAAGTGTAAAATAATACACTGGCAGAGAGCAGAGATTTAGTGAATGGTTGAAATACGGACAGATGTTTACCGTTGAGCTGGTTTCACATGATCAGGACCCATCCTTTCTCCCGGCCCCGATTACATAATCGCTTGCATTTATTGCCTAGTAACGATTAGCTGAGGCCGAAAATTTGACTACAAAATAAAACAAATAAAAACTATTTTAATGGCAAGAAAATTGAAAACAGAGGAGTTAGAGCGCAACGGTGCCATGCCGCTTTACGATTATTTTCTCGGATTATTGGGCAAGTTTGGCCTTTTTTTTTTTTCCCCCTGCTTTGACTGCCACATTACATTTTGCCTGGAAGCCATCCATTTTGCAGATATTGGATTTCTTTTGAGTACTATTTTTATACACTAAGCATCACTACACCTCTGGATCTTGATCGCATTACTACGGGAGGAGAAAGAGGCTTTGTGTTAGTAATTACCTAACATTGTCAGAAGCTGACTGCAGGCCTCTTTCTAGTGATAACAGAATAACCGCATAATGTCGCTTTATAGCACATGATTAATAGAAAATAATTACACGTCCTACAAAGGGATGTAATATTTCTTATAAATTGACTGGAATGGTTTCCTGTAGATTAAAGGACTCTTCATTATTTTATCAGTCCTCCCGAAGCGCAGTCACTTGCCTATGTTAGCGTTTTAGTGGATGTTAAAAGGCTAGTGGGGTGAAGGGTGCCAGATGGCAGACCTTCTTGTACCTGAGATCTCGTGTGCTGTAAAGATGACATGATGCTTCCTAACCTTTGAGAGATTTAGATGACAGCATGGTATGGTTTGTTGCTCTGTTTTTTTGTTTAATAACAAGATAAGGCTTGAGGGGTGTTTATCTTTTTTTTTTTTTTTCTTTTTAATGATCCACCTGTGACTTCTAGAACAATACTATAATTAGTACGTGGACGGTGAGGCAACACTATGGATTGCATTATTTTCCATGGTGTAAGTAATCTGTCCTTTGCCATCACATTTATTTGGCAGCGGAAAAGAGGGAAGGCAAAGAGGCAGAGTCCCTTCTTCGAAGGGGAAGCTTGTATGGTATCGAGTCTTGAGGCTCAAGTTTAGAATATCGTACTCCAAGAAGCATCTTCATTCCAATTTATAGGCAGCAAATGGTTTAATTGGGATTCATGTTGCTCCGGAGGCTCATACAAAGGATGGTAATGATAAAAGTAAAAGCTTCTGTGTTTGCAATCTTGTCGACATACTCTAATGGCCTCAGTGTAAATCCATAAATTTGCCTCCTAGATTTTTACCTCACTGTATTTTATCTTACCTCTTAATGCCACACAGGATTGTTCTATGGAATTCCTTACAAATGTAAAGTAATAAACATACTGATTTTTTTTTACCCTTTTCTGATTTAAACCTGTGATATTTTAGAGTACTTTTATGAGCAAATTTCCTATGCTTTTGAGTTATTTTAAATTAAGTAAAGCATTTAAGATGATTGGAGTCTGAAACTTTTATGTTTTCCTAGAATGATACTTTTAAGGGATATGTTTGCGGCCGATTAATCTCCTCCCTCCTGTTTCCGACCATCCTTTCTATTAAATAAATCTTACCAGTGACCGTCAGGCAGAATTCTCTCAGGTGTGAGGTATGTCACTGGTCCTTTGGTGAAATGATTCTTCGGAAATCAGTTTCTTAAATTTGGTTGTGAGTGGGCTTTTTGAGAACAGGAATGTGCCCTTGAGAGTACAGATGCTAGCCAAAGCGAATGTTATAAAGTGAGGTAAGTGTCATTTGTGTGTAAACCTGGAGGCCCTGATGGAGGGCCGTTCTCAGAAAGCAGATTCTGGTGTTCACACACCCTCAAGCCAAGTGTGCTCTGTCTGCCTCTTGGGGGAGGGGGTTAGTTCCTTTACTCTTTACAAATAATCAGTTTTTTTAAAAAAAAATGTTAGGCTGGCATTGGTAGGAGCTTTCCTATTCAGACCTAGCCTGGTAACCATCCATTTTGAAATCTTACAATGTAGGCCTTTTGCCTCCGGAAGGTTAAATACATTTGTTTTGTGAAGCATTAGGCCCTAATTGTATTCATTGCCTTAAAAATTGAGAAGGGCAGTTTTATTAGGTACCTATTAAGATATAATGGTTGCTAATCATAGCTTTCAGTAAGTTGGTGTTTCCTTTCTGATAAATAGATCCTACGGAGATTTTAGCCACCGTCACTGAGTTCTGGCATCAGACTATTTTCATTTCTTAGATAGTTGTATCCACTAAATTCACACTGACATTGAACTTTGAAACTTAAGATCTTGAGTCCTCTGCCCCATGAGCCAGAGCTGTGCCCTCATTAGAATAAGAAGCGTAGGGTTAATAGCCTGACTCCCCAGCCCAACTTTTCCTTCCACCTTATTCTTCCAAGAAACCGCATCCTGGAACAACCCACTGTTTAAAAAGCACATACAGATTTTAACCTGATATTCTGTCTATTGATAGACTACATGTCAATACACACATGCCAACGTTGCTACATTTGTATTGAGGAATTGTATGATTTCCCTTTCTGATAGCCAATAGCATATACTAATCAATACAGATGTTAAGTCTGTGCCAGTATGAACATTCCCTCCCCACGTGTAACTCGATATGCATATGCACATTTATCTATGACTCAGATGTTGGAAAATCATAGCCTATTGAATTACTTTGGGGATTGATTTTAAAAATTTATCTTCTATGAAAAATTAAATTTGGGTCCTACAGTGCTTTTGCGGAGTATTGCTTTTGGAAGATATTATTCTTGAAACTTGTAATTCATTTTACTTTGTTTGTATCTCACTAAACATAAATAAATTTGAGACAAAAATACATTAGTCAATCTGGCAGACATATGAGGCCCATCGCTGTGTGTTCATGATGCCGACAGCAGTGGGGTCTCTCAGTGGAGGCAAAGGGGAGAAATGCAGGTGTGGGTTTATCTCCCATTGCAAAGTAAATCCCAAAGTGTTTCATCAATCACTCTTTTTTTACAGCTGGATTAATATTTCACCTTTATAACTTGAGATACTTTATTTCTTGTTGATCTTCTGCTCTGAGGGTGAACCTAACACCACCTTTTAATTCCTATCACCCACCCTTTATCTCCCTTTATCTAATATAGTTTTTGATTAGGGAAAGCTGAACAGTACATGCCTTGGGGAAGCTTTTTAAGAGGAGCCTTTAAAAATTATTTTGTAAAGCAAATATTTTTGGATATTATTAGTGTTCTCTTATTTCCTCATTTATGTGTTTAAAATATCTATACTCACATAATAGACTTTAAGAAGGGCCATAGCTCTGCCTTCGAAATAATTTTCAGTCATATGAGTTTAACTAGGAAAAAGTTTATTGTGAAAAAATAATTATTTCCTTGCTAGATGATAAGCTTCTTGAAGGCCAAGATCGTATCCTAAGGGTCTTTGCTGTGACCTTGTAGCATCTAGCACTGGTGTTTGCACAGAAAAGGTGTCTCCCCAGGCTCTGTGTGTGGGTGTGTGTGAGTGAGAAAGAGAGAGAGAGAGAGAGAGAGCAGGGAGGGAGAAGGGAAATGGGCCCGGGGAGCTGACTTCCTCATGGAGTTCCATTTGCTAGGTTCTTATCCCAAGTGACTGTTTCTGTGTGCTATATAGAGTAATAAACAGGCTTCCTCTTATATGTTAATTTAAATCGTTGCCTAACAGCATTTTTAAGTGTCCAGAAACAAAGGAAAAAAGATTAAAATGTTTCAATTTGCAGCTCAAGCTCTTGTAACTTTGTAAAAAGAAATAACATTTCTAAGAAGTCGCATATAAACGACATTGTACTTATACCAGTCTAAAGGTTAATATTGCATATTGTTTTCAATTAGGAATACAATAGATATGGCTGGTGGGTAGGAGAAATGAAGGGAGCCATTGGCTTGGTGCCGAAAGCCTACATAATGGAGATGTATGATATTTGAGAGTCCTGGGTAAGTACATTTTAATCCAATATTCTGTAATAGCTCATATGTTCTCTTGGTCCCTGTGTTATGAGTCTTTGCCTTTTGAAAAGTCTTTGTAGTTTTCTGATAGCACAAAGATCATGCTCCCATATCTTCTTCTTTTAAAAAAAATCTGGTTTGATTTTTAAAATAACTTCATAGCATTTACTTTGGAAATAGATTATTTAGATAAAGTCCCTTTGCTAATAACTGGATGTTTTTTCAGACCTTCTCTTCTTGAGTAAAATACCATTCTTTCTGGCCTTTCTGAAGAGCTGAATTGACAAAATGTTGAGTAAATACTCATTTTTCCTTGCCTAAAAGTGTATTTTTTTTTCTAAGCAGGAAAAAATCGACATTTCACTGGAAGAAAAAAATTCAAATGCAGCTTTCCTTTTTTGCCTACAGAAAAGGAAGATTCTCCTGCTCGTCTGTAAACGCTTTGGATTTAAAATCAACTTGAGAGCATGAGTGGCAGTTTGTAACCTTTTCATGTTTTGTTGAACATTTTTCTTTGTTATTTTATGCATTCAATATAATATTCCTCTGATGTGAAATTAAGTAAAGAATATTAATTAAGTTAGAGGCAAGCAGTAAAGTTGTACCTGTTGCTGTTTTGCGAAGACGAAAGTCTCGTTTTTATTTGCTCATTTGATTTGTGTGAAGAATTCAGCCCAATTTTATATGTTCCTCACAGGCACTGCTGCTTTTGGTGATTTTGGTCATTTCTCTTCCTATTGGATGTCAGTGATATTTTAGAGTGTAATATATAATTTCATGGAAATTTTAATTAAATCTATCATGTAAGCTTTTGGTAGATGATATCTGAAGACTGTGGCTTTGTTCAAACTTTGTAGAGGATCGATCGTGGTGCTGATTTTTCACACAGTGACATGTTTTCATGAAAGAATTTGGACTGATTTTTGCCTCGTGTTGAAGAAAGCCACAGGAAAGAAAGAATGACAGAGCCCCCGGGACACATGTGCAGCCCAGAGCCACAGCATGTGTGAAGCCCCTTATCAAGAACACACAGCCCACCCTGGAGACGGGCTGGCTGACGTTTTCCACCAGAGTTGTGTTTAAATTTAATAAAATAAAAAAATTCATCGGAAAGCCCCTCCTGCCTCTTACAGTGCCACAGAGGATCCCCTGTATTCTCAAAGTGAGAAGGTCTAACGGAGCACTGTCTGTCCGTGCCCGCTCATCGCTGTGCTGCTCAGTTCCCGGCACAGAACAGTAGGGCTCCGGGGTTGGGAGTGGGGGGGCGTTGAGCTGTGCTTCTCAGAACCATGAGGAGGAAAGGAAGGGCTCCGAGAGGAGACCCTGGAAGTCATGGTGGGAACAGGTACCAACAGGTGAGTGGGAAGGTGTAGGGTGAGCCTGACTTCAAAGGAATGTGCTGGGCTGCCTGAGCAGGCTTTTTGCAGTAATAACCTGACCTTTTCCTGTATGTTTGAAGTCGGGGGGTTGTAAATGTCAATGGGGTATCAGTGTGGCCGTGATATTGAAATATAGATATCTATCTATCTATATATATCTATATATATCTATCTGCCAAAATGTACTGATGATTGGATCATTACAGAGTCACCTAATATTGAATCATTGATTAGTAGCCACTATTTTTGTTGAACTTTCCAGATCTTTGCTTTATAAAGATTCTAGCTGTGAACGTACTGATATTTAACCCCCCTTATTTATAGAAAATTATTTATAAGCAATATTTCAGAACTTACGTTTTACCATTGTCTTCTTACTGCTGTGATCATCTGAATTCAAATGTAGTGAAACTGATTTTTTAGTTTTGGGGATTGTGAGTAGACTCTCATTTATGTAAATTAGATGTTGTCGAGTTAGAGCTTTCAGAAATTAATTTGTGCCCTCGTTTAATCTTGTCCTAATAGAGAGCCGTTGGAGTCGATTGAAATCATCTTGGCAAAAGTGAGATGACCGGAGATAAATTTAGCAATCTGTTTTTCAAAGGCTGAGAGATTGAAAAGCAAAAAGCAGCTGTGGGTTTCCCTTGAACGTAGAGTCTCGGTTGTAGATACAGGTTTTGGGCTTCTTTCTGGTTTGAGTGAAAATTTCAGGGCTGGGCCAGTAGGTGGCAGCAGCTTTTCATCGCATACCCAAGCCCTGGGCACCCCCTCCCCCACTCGGGCACAAGCTTGAGCAGAATGTAAAGCATGTAAAAGATTTTTGCCTCCTTTTACAGTTAATCCAGGAGAGGGAGTCCTTTGCCAACTGATGACCAACAATTCCAAGCCAGATAGTCTCTGTGAATGGTGACAATACAGATATAAAGTGTTACTTCTGTCCAGAGCTCCTCTGGCCTTTGTTCTTGTTTAACTTGATCATAGGTGGGAGATAAGAAAGGAGACAAAAGATTTAAAATGAAAGTGACAGGGAAAATAATCATTACTTTCAACTCATGACTACTTTATATTCATTTGGCGAAATCATTTGTATACTACCAGGGAGAAAGTTTTCTTTACACCCTTGACAATATATCACACTCTCTTCAAGATCATAATAATATCATTAATGTGCATTTAAACAACATGGCTTGTTAGAAAATATGCTAATTGCTATGTTCTCATTATGTTTGCTTAGCTTTTATTTGTTTTTCTATGAACAGTTAGAGAGCTAATTTTTTTCAAAGGTGATTGTAAGTCATATTTTATATAGCATTTTGCTTGATTATTTGCTCTGTACTGAATTTGTACTCTATTGCCATTAGATCTTACAATAATGTTCCACTCTGCAAATTTTTAAGGTTCAAATAAAGTTTAATTGTTTGCAAACTGTTATGATGCTAATAATTCAACAGCCTGCTGTGTTACTAATGAAATTACTTTGTTATGATTAATTTGGAAAATAGTGTGTTGATTGTAGTAATTAAGCACAACAAGGTGAAGTAAATGATTCTAATGCCATCTGGCCTCCAAACTGAATGAAGAAATGAAATAGAGCTGTCATCTGAATTTATTCAAAGAAGTAAGGATAATACAAATGACTTTCATTGCTGTAGGATTTACACTTAACCACAGCTCACTCTGTTCTGTTTTTGCCACCTCGTTGCATGTGACACTTTCTCTTATGAAAAACAATGTTGCTTAGCCTAGTAATTGTCTTGAATACTTTATATTATTTGAAGTTGACTATTTTTACCTTGTGTTAATTTAATTACAGATAATTACATAAAGTATCTTAGGATCATAGAAAATTACTTTGCAACCATCTGTAAGTGAAATCTATATACGTGGGGGGTGGGTTGCTATTAGTGTACAAACATGTCGTATAGCCTTTCATAAACAGCAGAGATTTCATTCAGTTGTTTCTAAAGTGTTTCCAGTCAGGATTTCCTCACAGTTCTTCTGATTTCTACCTTTCCTATAATTTCTGCAGTCTGAACTATTGCTACTCACTTGACAGAGGCTGGTGACTTCCAGGGCCATGATTAAACGCAGACCCCAGAAATGAGTTCTAGAGCAGAGATCCCAGATTTACTCTTGAGCCACCGTAAGACACTGACTTCAGCACACGCGTGGTTTAAAAAAGTTTGAACTTCGTCATTGAGACTGAGTGAAGCATTGTGTAAATTTTCAAATGAAGAAAAGTACTTCTAAATTTCAAATAAATCAGTCATTTGTATTTCAGTGGAATAGGATTTTAGAGACACAAATTGTATAGAAATCACTTTTCTCTTGAGTTCAGGAGATTGAAGAATATTGAAAAGTAGTCTCCATGGTAAAGAAAGAGGTGGTGGAGAGGAAAACATGATGAAGCCATAGAAGACACAATGTGCTTCAGAGGTTGAAGGAATATAATGAGAATATGGGACATTAAAACATCTGTTAAAATGGCTTAGTTTGTGAGTGAAATCCCAAGTATTCTAGAACACAGAGAAACAAATCAGTAGTATATTATTAAAGTATCTTTGTACAAACTTAACCTACACTCTAATGCATAATTTAAACAGTTAATCTTGGTTGGGAACAAGGGAAGTCTAGACATGCTCAACATTCCCGTTCACTGCCTTACAGTTGAGTTTTAGAATTTCTGCTAGAACCCCTGATTTATATAACATTCTGTGATGAGATAAATACAAAATTATATGATCACAGTAACATGGAGTGACATTTTATTAATGGTTTGAAGGGCTTTTTCTTGTTTTCCCTAGTAGAATCTGCCCTATCATTACTTGGATGCAAACATAGGATTTATTGCCAGTGGGATACTTCAGAGTATATGGTGTGTGTCCAGTAAATACTTGTTAATTAACTGATTTGGCACCCTACCATATCTCAAGACCTGAGATTTAAGACGAGAAGGGAAGAGCTTGACTTCTATACCTACTAGAAAAAAATGTCTTTTTCAGTGAATACATCAGCGTTCTGACTGACATTCGCTTCGTCAAAAGATCAGTCCCTTTTATTGAGTCTCTGAAAGTAGTCCGACTGTCTCCATAGCCCCGTCAACAAGTGGACGGGATTTGATTGGTGGCAACAAGCGAGTGAGATGGAGAATAAGGAAGGTGAGCGTGGTGTCTCCTCTCTGTTCTGGCCGGTGTTGTCACTCTTCTAAAGAAGGCACAGATGACTCAGGCAGCTTGGGGCAAGTGATCTAGTTTCACTTTCCCTTACCTTCCAAATCACAGCCGGCTTGAGTTCCACCTGGCCCATGTCAGAGACGCCCTCTGATCTTGGAAGTTGCAGTCTTGCATGGATCAAAAAGGAATTTCAGAAGAGTGGGAGGTTTCACAGTTGTTGCCAAATCCAGCCATAATTCATTTCCGGGTCTCTTTTTAAGCTTTACTCCCTATTTCTTGAAAAGTTGTATTATCGTGTTCTCTTGAATGCTTTGACTCCCCAAAGCGAAAGGACCCATCAATGTGGAGAGCAGCCTGACTCATACCGGGATTGGGCTGCGCCCTGAAAGGAGTGGGAGGAGGTTGGAAGCGAAGCAGGGCAAAAGAGCCTATGAATACGTGCCGAGGTGTGAAAATATAAAGCGTCTCAAAAGCCCATTTTTTTTTTTTTGAGACTTTATTTATTTGACAGAGATCACAAGTAGGCAGAGAAGCAAGCAGAGAGAGAGGAGGAAGCGGCTCCCTGCTGAGCAAAGAGCGCGATGCGGGATCCCAGGACTCTGGAATCATGACCTGAGCCGAAGGCAGAGGCTTTAACCCACTGAGCCACCCAGGCACCCCTCAAAAGCCCATTTCTTTTTTTTTTTTTTCTTTTTAAATTTCTTTTCAGCGTAACAGTATTCGTTGTTTTTGCACCAAAAAGCCCATTTCTTAAGTGCTTTTCTTGACACTGGAGACTTGGAAAGTGTTTTCCTAGGTTGCTCTCCACTGTCTTCACTGTTTTATTGTTCGTTACTCAGAGAGGTAGCATGGAACAGCCCTTGTCTCTTTCCTGTTTATTGGCCTCGACTTCATCATATAGAAAGATCACTCCTGCTAGAGTCAAAGCAGGTGCCACTTTGTAGCCTGAGCAGCGGTTTACCTTTTGTTTGCTCCAAGTGTCCCACCGGTGCTCTCCGAGGAGAAAATTAATGACACCAACGTATGCCAATTAAAAATGACTGCTGCAGAGGAGGGAAAAAAGTTCCAACAAATGAGCAGATTCCCATACATTGTCTCCTTTCCCCGGCCCCCTCGGGAGTCCATTTAGCAAACCCCGTGTTCTTTAACAATCACGTTCAATGATGATAACCACGTGACTAGCACTAGCAGTGGCCAACATTAACTGTTGACTCTCTGTCTCACTCTGCACTTTTCATCAAATCCTCCTGGCAACTCCAGGAGGTAAGATGTGTTGTTTATTCCCATTTTCCTGATGAGCAAACTGAGACTAATTTGTCCTGATGTCCAGGAATAGGAAGTTCCCTGGCCTCCCTCCCTTTGACGCAGCAACATTCTGCTTCCCAGTACTGTGACAGATTCCAACCAAAGGCATAATTCTATCGTTTGCATATAGAAGGCACTCAATAAATTGATGATGGCACCGTTCTTATGAAATCGTCCGGAGCACGTGAAATGCTCACGGATGGATCATCCGACAGCTGAATTCACCCCACTCAGTAGTCAAAGCAGCCCGTGGTGACTGTAGCAAATTCAAAGCAGCCAAGCCACCATGAAGAAGAAATGTCAACACAGGAATATTTCTATCCGTGAATTTCCAGTCTGGCTAAAGAGGGTGTCTCTGAAGGAAGCAGAAAGTCGAGAGAGGACATGAGGCCAGAGGGACACTTCTCTCAGGACCCTTTCTCATCCTCTCCACCACCCCAAAAGTCAAGCCCAAGGCAACTGAGCAGCCAGGAAAGCCCTAGAGAGGTCTGAAAAGCAGCTGCTTCGGTCTCAAATCATTCTTTCTTAGTTGTTGGGGGGCATGGCGGGGGTAATCTTTTTCTTTTAACGAGTTTAAGGGATTATTATTAACAAACTGTTCAGCCCTTTACAATCAATGAGCAGACTTCCTTATAAAACTTGCAACATTTTGTAACTTTTGCTGGTCTTTCTGGCTCCCAAGTGTGAGGTGTTCTTTCTTGGGCACCTACGAGGTTGTCTTGTACGGGGCTCCATGAAGAACCTCTTCTGTTGCGTTTTTGAACAAGTGCTTTTCAGGAATATTTTGTATTGCTTGTACTGCTTGGGGGCTAGCAGGGGCGGGGGAATAGGAGAGAGGTCCGGACTGCCGTCCACTCGAGGGCTCTGCCAAAGGAAGGGTCAGGTGCAGCCCTTGGAGAGTCCGTGGCACACCTGGAACTGCTGGCTGTCTCAGAGCCCGAAAGAAGCACGGGGATTGTAGGTCCGTTTCCAAGGGCTAGTGCATGGGGCAGACTCTTCTGAAACGTTTCCAGCCTTGCTGATCAGGACATCATGCTTCAGAACGAGCAGGGAGCAAAGGACTTTGCATTGTCTTGCTCTCCAGTTTCCCCCCAAGTAGATCCAGTCGGTATAAAGTGACCCACCCAGGCGGATAGAGGACTCCTTCCTAATTCCTGGTTCAAACAGACTCATCGTCTGCAGAGTCTCGGTCACTCCCTGCTTTCCTCTCCTTCCTCCATTTTGCTCCTCTTCCTCAGGCTTTCCCGAGGAGCTAGGTCGTATGAGGCATGAGGTGCAGAATTCTTGCCACTCTTTGGAGTTGTTAATAGCAGTCGTGCTCTCTGCTTTCTGGGAACCCAGCAAAAGCAGGTCTGTAACTGTATTGTTTCCCCTGTTGATGGACATTCCGAATTGAAAAATTGACATGGAGCGATCTCGTGTGTGTTGTTATCTGTTGCTTTGTTCAGTCGGTCAGCGTATTTATTTTATGCTTTATTATCATCTCAGCACTTTACTATTTCTCTTCTTATCTAATTAAATGATTCCATTTCGAATAATTACATTTAAGTGCCAACAGTATGCTAGGGGCATTTCAAACATTGAATCGGGGGCGCCTGGGTGGCTCAGTGGGTTAAAGCCTTTGCCTTCGGCTCAGGTCATGATCTCAGGGTCCTGGGATCAAGCCCCGCCTCGGGCTCTCTGCTCAGCAGGGAGCCTGCTTCCTCCCTCTCTCTCTGCCTGCCTCTCTGCCTACTTGGGATCTCTGTTTGTCAAATAAATAAAACCTTTAAAAAAATTATTAAAAACAAAACAAAACAAAACATTGAATCATCACAGTCTTTTCCAAGAAGACTCACAATCTAAAAAAAATAGGACATAAACTCAGGGAAGAAGAACAGCCCCAGGTAGCCTTACCTTTGTGAAATGCTTAGCAGGTTAAAACATTAGCAGTGTCCTAAGTCATAAAGCAAAGGTTCTCTGATTTCATTAAATCTGAACCTAAAAGGCGATCTTGAAAAGAAACTGGAAACACACACACACACACACACACACACACACACACACAAGGAATCTATCTATCTACTATCTATCATCTATATGTATATATATATATTTTTAAAGTGTATAGTTGGGAAAGTAGGTGCAAGGGTTTCAGTGTTAGTTCAGAGGAAAAGATTGATTTTTGGAAAACTTCTGGAATGCTTGTAGCTACTGAATTAAGTGTGGGGGGCATGAAAGAGCTGTGTGTGTGCATAATGTGGATATCTTTTAGAGTTGCTGCCAATTATGGTTAAAGGTCATTCTGAAAGCCGTGAGTGACCCCTACCCCTTTAGGAAAAAAGACTATTTTCTTTCAGTTGGGGACAGAGTTGTACCAGCTGAGAGTGAGTAGTAGGAAGACCATGGGAACTGGAGTCTGTCAAAATTCTAGTTTCAGTTCTCGAATGCACTGTGCCTTAGAAAAAGTTTCCTTGCCTGCAAACACCAGCAGCACTGTTCTCTCTCCCTCCCAGGGTGTAGGTGGGCTCAAGTGAGGTTATATTTGGAGATGGCTTGAAAAACCAATGACAGTGTTAAATAGGGCTTTCCTGGGTTTGAAGATATGAGAACTGAAACAATGGGTCAAAATAAAAATTTATCCTCCACACCAAAATCAAGCAAAGGAAAAAAATGGTAGCTATGAGCACTGGCTGTGCTACTATTTGGAATAGTGTTAGTGGGCTGTTGATTTTATTATTTTATAGCAAGAACTGATAAAACCATCCTCAAGGAGTTTGGGGTTAAATTCTCTTGTAATCCTAAATGCATTTTTGAATCGAGCCATTATTTTCTAAGCTATGGTTACTTTCGGTTAACTGGGTTTTCAATAACAGGGATGTTACTTCTCTCTGCAAAATTCCAAACTAGACTTTTCTTTTGATATTTAAAACCATCAATCAGAATAATGGGCTTTAGGAATATGTTGCTTATAGTTGGTCGGACTTAGCATTTGAATATTTTTTGTAGCAGATACCCTAAAAAAATTTTCCTTTGGACCAGTATCCACTCTCTTTATGAACTGTTCTTCCAGACGGGTGTCCGTGACTGTTTGCATGTGAATACACACTACTTCTTAGCTAAACATTATCCTCAGGTGCCTGTCTGAGAATAAGACCATTTTATTGGATCAAATTAGCCTTGTAATATAGCACTAGTCTCAGTTTGTAGTTTGTGAAAATATGGGACTAGAAATCAGGGCAAACCAGAACCTCATTACATGTAACCTTAATGCTTTAATGTTATAACTTTAGGCAAAGCTAATAAAAAATGCAAAGGACTCTAAAATAATTGAAATTATCTAAAAAATTGAGCATATTCCTTCAAATAATAATGGCTTTCATGATCTGATTTTTTAAAAATTCATTTCTCATATCTTGAATTACTCAGAAGTGTAGACATCAAAGTAAGTTTGAGTTTATTTAAGATTATTAAATATATTTGTTATACAGCATCATTGAAAATTCCATTTTTTAGCCTAGCAATTATAATGTATAATGTTATGCAGTATAGCATTCTAGCAACATATCTGATAATATCATTATAGTATAGAATGAGTTTTCAGCACTTCTTTCTCAAATAGTGGTCTGTAATGTGATGCCTTGACTATCTTGAACCATTATTCAATTCTGTTAACTTTAGTAACAGTCATATTGTGTACCTGTGATTATTTGCTTTCTAAAATAAAAGCTTGTCTTATCTTATTCAACTTTCCTGGGAAAGTATTATTTTCATAAGGCATTTTTCATGGCTATCTGGGTCAAGGAAAATAATGAACTACAGTAACTGGGATTGAAGTAAAGATCAGCCTGTTCCTAAAACTTTTCCTCCTCTTGCTAAATAATTACAGTAGACATTTTTTAGTTGCTGGCATACCATCCTCTGCTTCCCCCGGTGCTCGGGTATACAGCAATAAATACTGTATATTGATTACTACTTAATTCTAATGGAAGTGTACTGAGGCTGGAAACACATTACAGCTTAGCATTTAGTGCCTTTGTTTTTAAATAGTTTTTAAAATTTAAAAATTGATATAATTGCTCCAAATATGCTTTGGTTATTGGATCCATATCATGCTGAAAATTATTCTGATTTCATGTCTTTTCTAAAGATTATTTTGTTCACAATGTATTTTCCTGGCACTCCATTGCTATTTTTGCCTAACTGAAAATCTGCCATTTCCATTTTAGCTGAGTTTGGAAATACGAAAAGCATATTAGAACAACACATTAAAGATTAGTATAGAAGCACCAAAAAATGAATGGAAGGGAGCCATGTGGAGATTTTAAATTTAATAAAATTATTCAAGTGTGTAATTTTAATCCATTAATCTGGCCTGAGACTGCTTTAAAGAAACCTTTCTCCCTAAACGAGGTTTTCCTCCTGTAAAACACCTTGAGAAGAGAAGCTTCTCCCCTAAAACAAATACTGGATTTTGTCTTGTTTTGTTTTGTTTTCTCAAAGAGAAGGGTGAATCAAGAGCTTCCCTAATCCTGTGCTATAATTTGTTCTTAGTCAAAACCAGATCGCCATTTACGCACTAGGTATTAAAAGCTAGTTATAGTCATTAAAGGTGGTCTCTCTAATGCTTGGCATTAAGACACTCAATATGAGATTTATTTTCAAGCTATTTCAGGGCCATGAGGGAAGTTGTTTTCTTTATGAAGGGAATTCTGTATTTTACTTCAGTATTTGTAGCCTTTTTTTTTTTTTTTTGTAAATAGAAAGCAGAGAAGGGGAGAACGGGAGGTGGTTGTTTCTTTGAATCTGAACATAGTCTGTCTTCTTAATGAACCCTCCGCACTGCCCAGAAAACAGCTCCCTGCAAATAAACATGCTAGAAGTGATTTAGCCACAATGTCCACACTGTGTAAACATCTAATTATTACAATAAAATTGTCAATAAATTTACATTACTGCTCCCTTTTCAAACGTTAACCAACTTTTTCTTCGCTTGATAAAAGAACATAAATTGTATTTTTATGTGTTGGTGTTTTTGTTTTCATTACACTTCTTGCTGCACTCTAGACAAAAGACCGCAAACCTTAATGCCCTGAGTTATTCCCGGACGAAGGAAACTCCTACAGTTGTTTATTAATGTCATGTGTTGTGTTTCCTTTCACGGGGACACAGCCTCAGAGGCTCCACAATCTGATCTTTAGTCACGGCGTTAAAGAAAAAAAAAAAAAAAAAAAAAAGCCATAAAGCTGGTATTGTGGTCGCTGCAGCTTTAAGAGAGACACAAAGAATTAAGGCCTCTTAAAATCCACGATTAGAATGGGAATTTAAGTTACATTAGAAGCAAAAGATAAAATGGTAAAATGCAATAATTTCCTTTAACAAAGATTATGTCCAGTTTTCAGAATTATGATATCATGTTGAATATAATTGTGGAACAACCCCCCCCACGCCCCGTATTTCTTATATAACTGGTACATTAACATTAGAAAAGCAGAGTGATATTGAATTCTAATGAGGTCTGGCCTATACGCTCTGCTAGGAGAAGAATGAGGATAATTCATTTGTATTCTACAAAGCGCTCGGAAATCCACGCGCATCCCTGTGGCTTCAGCGCGTGGTCTGATCATCTGTTCCTCCCGGGGAGGGGGAGGGTGGGATTCATTGCTTCGAACAGCATCTGAGCTGGGGAAGGTAGTTAACCACTTTCCTGCTAGCTGTTGTTTCCTAATGACTGTTTAATATGGTGGCTCTGCATATGCATCCGCTTTACCTGTTCTCTTCAAGGATCTTAAAAATTGCGATGCTTCTGTTGGTGACAGTGCAGCTCTGTAAAAGCCAAACAAAGAAAACGGAGTGAAATTCAGCTGGGTAAATGTGATTTCACCATCCTCGGTAAACATGTCGCTTTTAAGTAAACAATGAGATGACAGTGAGGTATTTGTTCATTAAAAGAAAATCTGAAAAATGCTCCATTTGATCCGATATTGGCTGTTTAGGAAAAAAAAAAAAAAAAAACTGTGTTCATTTGTGAGTCTTGCTGACATTCGGAGAAAACAGCCCATTTTGGAAAGTTATATTTAGCAAAACCAAGGAATGAAAGATTTTAGCAAATTGCCACGTAAAATGATCTGCACAAAAAGGCATTGGGGAAGTGAGCTAAGGCCTGTGCCAAACAGATGGCACCCCCTGCTGTGTTTTTGATTGAAAAAGAAAGGTAACATTTGCAGCCACGTCAAAGAGACAGTGATCAGCTGAACAAATTGGTCTCCGAAGTACCCCATCGCTGGAGCAAACCCCGCTGCAGGGGACAAGCGAGGCTGTATTTCAAAATAATGCTATGTTTGCGTCTTTCCGAAGTGAGGGGATATGTCCCCCTTTCATGCAGCAAAGGGAAGATGAGGTCTTTGTTGAAGGCGGCTGCAGGGTTATCTGCCGAATAAGCAAGAGAACTCGGGAGCGCACGCGCCTGCTCTCCCGGATCCCCTCGAGCGCCTGCAGATGATATCTGGGAAGACCCCAGCAGTTTTTTGAACGTTGTTTGCTGGCCTGCCTGAGGTCTCTGGAGTTCACAGAGGAGAAAT